>NC_137982.1:30468389-31086722 GCF_963924665.1 Micromys minutus | reverse complement strand
GATTTCAATGCATACAATCAAACCTTTAAAAAATTAAGTACTAACAAAAATATATTCATATATTTTTATGCTAAAATGCTTTTAATAATCTGTTCATGTATCTCTGTTTTTTAAAATAAAATTGTAAGGAAAAAAATTAAAAAATATATAAAAACACCTAAGACCAAAACAAAACAAATTTTGTACAGATCTAAGCAAGGAACTCTCAATTGATGGGTATTGAATGGCTGAGAAGCACATAAAGAAATGGTCAACATCCTATTCATCAGGAAAATGCAAGTCAAACAAACCTGAGATTCTATGTCACACCAGTTAGAATGGCTTATACCAAAGATTCAGGTGACAGCAGATTCTGTTGTGTATGTGGATAAAAAGAAACTCTCCTTCATTGCTGGTTGGACTGTAAGCTGGTACAACTACTCTGGAAATTAGTCTGTTGGTTCCTCAGAAAATTGGGTATAGTAATATTTGAGGATCCAGCTATTGTACTTCTTATTATATACCTAAAACATGCACCAACATATAAGAAAGACCCACGCTCCACTTTGTTTATAGCAGCCTTATTTATAATAGCCAAAAGCTGAAAACAATTCAGATACCCTGCAAGAGAAGAAAAGATACAGAAAATGTGTTACATTTATACAATGGAATATTACTCAGCTATTAAAAATGAATTCATGAAAGTCTATTGCAAACTAATGGAACTAGAAAATACCATCCTGAATGAGTTAACCAATCACAAAACAACACACATAGTATTCACTCACTAATACGTGGATAGTAGGCCAAAAGCTTGGAATAACTTAGATACAACTCACAGACTATGTGAAGCTCAATAATATGGTAGACCAAAATGTGGATGTTTCAGTTCTTCTCAGAACAGAGAAAAAAATACTCACAGGAAATTGAGGGTGGAAGGGTCTTGGAAGGAATAGAGGAGGAAGAAGGAAAAAGGGGCAGGATCAGGTATGGGAGGAGAATTTGAATAGAGTTATGTAGCAATGAGTTATGTGGAACTGGGAATAGCCACTAGCATGTCCCAGATGCCAGAAAATCAAAAGGCTCCCAGGACCCAAAAGGGTTGAGATTAGCTGAAATGACCAACAAAGCAAAAAAGAACTTGTAGAGGTAAGGCAAGGCCCCTGGTTGGCTGATGAGATGACCCACTCATGTTCAAATTCTTAACACAATATGGCTTCTTTCTAAAGGAAATACAGGGACAAAGTCTGGAGCAGAGACTGAAGCAAAGGTCATCCAGTTACTGCCCTTCCTGGGGATCCACCCTATATACAAACACCAAACCCAGACACTGCTGTGAATGACAAGAAGTGCTTGCTTACAGGATTCTGTTATAGTTGTCTACTGAGAGGCTCTGCCAGAACCTGGCAAGTATAAAATAGCAGGCTCACAGCCAACCATTTGATTAAGCAGAGGGACCCCAATGAGAAGTTAGCAAAAGGACTGAAGGAGCTGAAAGTGTTTGTAACTCCATCAGAAGAACCACAATATCAGCCAACCAGATTCCTTAGAGCTCTCAGGGACTAAACCATCAACTAAAGAGTATACATTGTGGGATTCTGGCTCCAGCTGAATATGTTTCAGAGAATGGTATTATCTGGCATCAATAGGAGAAGAGGACATTGGTACTGTGAAGGCTCAATTTCCCCACTGTAGTATGTTGGAATGCCAGGGTGGTGAGGTGTGAGTGGGTATGTGGAAGAGCACCCTCATATAAGCAGGGAGATTGGACTCAAACAGGGGGTTTCCAGAGGATGGAGGGGAAACTGGGAAAGAGGATAACATTTGAAATGTAAATACATAAAACATCCAATGAAAAAACAGATTATTATTTTTAAAGTTGCATATAGGTAACAATAATTAACAATAAAGGAGACTATTAATTTAAAGGGGAAACAGAAGGGATTCTTGGAGGGTTTTTATGCAAGTAAGGAAAGGGTAAAATTATACTAATACATTTTAAGCTCAAAAATGAAATAAATAATTGAAGAAATAAAGATTACGTGTTTCTGTATGTCTGTATGTGGGTATATGCATGTGAGTGCAGTGCCTGTGGAGGCCAGCAGAGGGTGATAATCTCCTGAAACCGGATTTACAGTCAGCTGTCTGTCAACTCAAATGGGTGCTAGGAACTTAATGAGGGTTGTCTGGAAGAGCAGAAAGTTCTCTTAACTTTAGCATTAGCTCTCCATTCCCTGAACTACCTTAAATCTACTTATTTCCTAATGGTAATTTGTCTAAGGGTAGGGGGAACAACTTTGCTAATATAAAAATTTTAAGTTTTAATTTAATTTAACTTAATTTTTCCTATAGAGATTTTTAAGTTCTTGAGAAGTTGCTATCTTAAAAAACATTTGACATACACAAAGAAAATCACCAATTTAGCCTGAGCACTGCCTTTGTTTACCTATTCTTAAAAAATTGGTTGAGGAAACTGTGAATTGGTATGGTGGCTCACACGTTTGAATTCCAGCAATTGGGATACAGATGCAGGCAGGTCTCTGATTTTGAAACCAGCATGGTACACAAACAAGTTCCAGGTCAATCAGCACAGTACACAACCAAGTTCCATATCAATCAGAGCTTCATAGAAAGACATTATCTCCAAAAAAAAAAAAAAAAAAAAAAAAAAAAAAAAAAACCAAAACTCAACCCCCCCCAAAACATGCAAATAAACATACAAACAAACCCAAGCCAACTAAACCCACCAGCTCTAACCCCAAAGACAAAAGCCAAGCCAAGCCAAGCCAAGCCAAATCAAACAAAACCAAGATTCTGAATGCATGGGCGAGTGAAAAGAATTAGAAAAACAAACCAACAAACAAAAAAGCAGTGGCAGAGCCTCTCCTTCCTAGAAAAGGTCAATAAACCCAAGGACTGTTGATTGTGACTGAACTCTGATCAGAATAACCCAAAGAAATCTTGATAGTTTTTGATCAAACTTTTCCAAGGTAATGAAAAGAAGCACTTTAAAGCAATGGGAAAAAAATGGGACTTTTTATAAGAGGAGAAAAATTTGAATGCCAGAAGATTTGTAATCAGAAGCTACTTTTGCCAGATGGAAAGTGCCATTTTTTTTTTTAAAGAAATGAAGGAAAAATAGAAAAGGATATGGGGAGGAGCCTGAAAAAAAGAGGTCCAGCAACAGGCTCAAAGTGGGATCCAGCTCAAGGGGAGGCCCCAAGGCCTGACACTAGTACAGAAGCTATGAAGCACTCCTAAAAAGGGACCTATCATGACTGCCCTCTGAAAGACCCCACACACAGCTGAAAGAGTCAGATGCAGATATTTTCACCCAACCAGTCAAGGAAGCAGCTTAGCCCTGTGGTTGAATTTGGGAAAAGCTAGAGGACGCTGAGGAGGAGGGGAACTCTGTAGGAGTACCAGCAGTCTTAATTAACCTGGATTCCTGACATCTCTCAGGCACTGGACCGCCAACCATACAGCATACACCAGCTGATATAAGGCCCCCAACACATACAGCAGAGGAATGCTGAGTCTGGGTTCAGGCAGAGAAGATGCATCTAACTCTCACCAGGCTGGAGTTTATAGGTCTCCTGGAGTAGGGGTGGGGGTTGAGGGCTGGGAGGATGGGGACATCATTGTGGAGACAGGGCTCAGGGAAGAGGTATGGAATGTGGGATAATCAGAGGGTGGACCAGGAGGGGAATAAAATCTTGTGTGTTAAAAAAAAGTAACAAATAACCCATGCTATTATTCTACCAAAGTGCTCTAGAAATAAGAGCAATTGAGCTAATTTTTGGTGACAGAAAATGAGGAGCATGGAGTCAGTAAAAGTATCCAGAAACAAAGGCTAAGTCTTTTCCAAACAGAATGGAGATGATAGCAGAAAGAATCTTGGCACATCAGAGAGAAAGAACAACAGAGAGAGCGTTAATGTGGGACCTTCACCTCTTCATTTCTCTATATTAGATTGATGGTTCTCAATGTCTGAGCTGGAGGATGTATAAAGGCTTGTGTTAGGACAGGGTGAGCAAGGAAGCTAAAGGGAGCTAGCATTTTCCCTGTTACTTAATAATCAATACCATCAGACAAAGCTGTGTATACACCTTGAACAATTGATAAAAATACTCAAACCTCAAGATACTCAAAAGCACTGCTGATAAACCAGAATGAAGTTTTTATACAAATAGCTTTATACATAAGAGCCATGAAAAACTTGAACTCTTAGATGTAATTCAGGTAAATTGTAAGAGGATAAAAAAATATAACACATGAAAGATGATGTGAGTTATATTGCATCCTCCTTAAAATGAAGTTGGTTGGAGTGTCCTAAGAGTATAAGTGAATTTTCTAAAGCCTGCTATCAGAAAGGGAATGTATATGTTGCAAGAGAGAACACCTGGAGACAGGGGACTGGCTATAGAGAGTTGTAGGGCTAATGGCTTAATTGTGGATTAGTAAAATCGGAAGCAAGAGGGAACTTGGTAAAGGAAGTAAGGGGGAATCTGAAGAGTACCAAAAGTATAAAGTTTTGCTTATTTTAGATTTCTTGTGGGATAGATTTCTTTGTTGGATAGTTGCACAATTCCCCACAGTCCCATTTCTTTCCATCCTACCATGTGAATCATCTACTCTCTGGATTTAAAATTAAAAAAATCATTTTGCATTAAGTTATATTATAGGCTTAGTGGAATTTTATGGAGAGACCCCTAGGCCTAGTTTTCATTTTTTCTCTTTCTTTTTATTCTTCTTAGAGTATATTCATTATACAAAAAGTTGTGGGATTGAGGCCTTTTCAGAGGTGTATAGTATTTCCTTTAATCACGACCACTTCACATCACCCTCTACTCTTCTCCCTGCCCTCCCAAGGTTTCTTTGTCTTCTGGAATGTTTTCCTTTGTACTTTCATATCACACATATGTAGTCTACACCTTTGCATGTGAGACAAAACATGCAGCATGATCTCTGGATCTGGCTTTTTCATTTAACATTCATTTGTTTTCCTGAAAAACAGCATCTTGTTCTTTTTTCCTGGCAGAACAGAACTGCATTGCAGATCCATGCTACCAGGATGGATCGTCAGGGGTAATTCTGGGAGATCTGCCTGTCCTGGAATTTGTCAGCAGAGACCAACTGCTTTACTTAATGAAGTAAACGGCAAGGTTTAAGTCATGATTCTTTCCATATAGAGATTCAGTTACTTCATGGTTAGATAATGTTGAGTAGAAAAACTCAACGTTGGGATCCAGGATGTAGTAGGGACAGTTTCATAAGCCAAATATATCGGAAGCATAGAGAAATGCATGCACATACCTATATGCAAATTCTGTCTGTCTCTCTCTCTGTCTCTGTCTCTCTCTGTTTCTCTCTCTGTCTCTCTCTCTCAATACCACATTGCTCAGAAACCATTTTTGCATTAAGTGAAATTGCAATGATAGAGAACAGCCATCATTCTGTTCTTTCTTTGTCTTACCTCTTCCCGTTCCATTTTTTCTTTTTCTGTTTTTCTTTTCTTCCAAGGGAAAAGTGGTGAAACCATTTCCCTATCCTTTCCTTTGGTTCTGGGACCAGACTCTGTGCATGTGCATGCACGTATGCACGTGTGTGTGTGTGTGTGTGTGTGTGTGTGTGTGTGGTGTATGGGTATGTGTAGGTGTGTGTGTATCTGTGTATGGTATATAGGTATATGTAGGTGTGTGTGTGAGGTGTTTGGGCAGGTGTGTGTAGCATATGGATATGTGTAGATGTGTATGTGTGTGTGTATGTGTGTGTGGTGTATGGGTATGTGTAGGGCTGTGTGTATATGTGTGTGTGATACATGGATATGTGTAGGTATGTGTGTGTGCTGTTTGTATATGTGTGTATATGGTGTTTGAATATGTATAAGGGTGTGTGTGTTTGTTGTATGGATTTGTGGGTGTGTATGAGTGAGGTGTGTGTGGTGTATTGGTATGTGTTGTTGTATGTGTGTGTGTGTAGTGTATGTGTAATGTGTGTGCATATGTCCATGTGTATGTGTAGGTGTGTGTGTTTGTGTGGTGTGTTTGTGTGTGCAGCTTCACAGGTGCTTTCTTGCTTATAAACACATAAGATAGGACTGTGAGTACATGTCATAGTATGTCAATTTATATTGAAATTAATTGAATTTATGTGTTAAGTTCTTTTCTTAGTGTTATTGTTTTTTTTTTTTTTTCTAAAATGCCTAAAATAGGGTCAGGGAGATGGCTCAGTGGTCAAGGTACTGGCTGCCAAGTGTGATGATGAGTTTTGTTCTTGGAACACAGCTTCTAGGAGGAGAGAACGGACTCTTCCCACATGGTGTCTTCTGCCTTCCACACACATGTGGCTCACACCCACCTATGGACAAAATAACTAAATAAATGACATAAAATAGAGAAAACAAAATTTGTGACATCTTTTGTCCTGACTCTGATCACAGGCATCTCTCTATACGGTTACCTCTTTCCTGGCTTATTTATAGTGATAGAATAAAAGAATAAGAAAGAAAATGACAGGACATAAGATGTCATTACTCCCTTGGCCTTAGAGTCATTTACCAAAACACAATTTTTAGAGTGTGAGATTACTTTGAAACTTACTTGATGAATTCCTCTAGAACATAAACGATCCTTTTCTTCTATATGTCTAAGAAACCCAAGCATGTAATTAGTCATATTCATTAGTTTCAAAATGGGAACGTTTCACATTGAATAGACAAAAGGCATTTTCATGAGTAATGGGTGTGTATGATTTTGGTTTCTTTCTGCATAAAACCAGCCCTGGAAAAGCAGTCCCAGGATGCAGCTTGGCAATTACTCTAATTAACTCCTTGGCCACCAGTGCCTTCTTGGTTTTGGGTCAAGTTTGAAATTAAGAAAGTATACGGGTTTTTTAGTAATTATTCAAGAAAGCAGGCATTGTCATGTGAGGTTCGGTTTTGCTGAAACTGAGCTACTTAGAGATGAATCATCTATGCTATTTTTCTACACGTTCCTGTCATCATTGTCTTGAAATGTTCTCAGACTCTCAAAGGCCATAATATTGATGAAGTAATTGACGAGACACTTCAAGTCTTTAAAAAATGTATTTTGGATGCAGATTTTAGACAGGCAGTTATTTTATATGCTTTGAGCAGGTTGATACAATTCTCAAAAAAAATCACTAAGGCTACCATGAAATTCAACATTGTTTCTTAACCTTATTAACTTTTTATTACTATAACAAAAACCTGAGACAATATGTTCAGAAGGAAAAGTTGTATTTTTAGCTCATGGAACCTGAAGTTTCAGTCTGTGATTGTTGGCCCTGTTGTTTGCAAGACTTTGCATGTCATGGTGGAGAGAAATCATGGCAGCAGAGTGAATGGCTTGCACATGAGCAATGAGGAGAGGCTGCAGTTCCTTTAGGGACAAGCACATTATGAACCCAAGGCTTGGTCACACCTCTTAAAAATTCTTCTGCTTCCCAATAGAGCCAAACTGGGAACAGACGAGCTATTGGGAGCTACTCTACAGCCAAACCATGACACTGAGTCTTCCCCCTCTTAATTCAGGGATATTACTGTGAGATAAGACTCCTGTAAGTGTCACAGTTGGTGACAGTGACCATGCTAAGGTATATTAGTCTCCAGTGTTTCTACTAGGAGGATGTTTGTGGGAAAATGTGTAGGTCAGATAGAAATGGAAAAAGGAAAATAGTGCTGACATTACAATGCTTCTTAAAAGAAGGAATGGGTCAAAAAGGCTCGATGCATGTCTTCCGTACAAAGTTCTCTGTGTACTGATTTATGCATCTGGAAGCACAGATTTGGTTTTGCCTGCTGATACAGAGTGACAGACAGAAAGTTCACTTGTAGGGATTTTCTTTCCTCATGCCAACCTACTTACAACAATTTCTCCTCACCCCAACTCCACCCAGTAGGATGTTATGTTATGGTTTTGACTTATGAGTACGAATTGAGTGTCCCACCATTAGGCGGGGTGGAAACCAGGTGGATTTGTGACTCAGTGAAGAATAATTCATTTGTTGATGGTCCATTTTTTAAAGTTTGTTTAGTTTTGAATTTCAGATGTTGAGATGACTTGTGTAGAAATCCCATCTTTTTGCTGTGACTGTCCTTACAGCCACCGCTTGCTGTCCTGACACAAACTTCTGAGTTCTCAGATGCTTGACTGTGGCTCTGCTTGTTCATGCCATCTGATCACATGAGTTGCTCTTTCTCATCTTCACTTTCTAGGAGCTTTTCTTATGCTTCTGAAAGTTAAGGAGTTAGCATCTTTTCTTTGGGAAAAGCAACCTGAGTTAGATAGAAGTAGAGACAGAAATGCGACTGTGAGCATGTTGGTTGGAGTGTGCAGTGTGCTCCCTCTTCTCTTCCTTGCCCTGGACGTGGTGTTCATTTGGTCTTTCTAAAGGAAAATGATAACATGCACCTGATTTCCTTTTTTTTTTTTTTTAAAGCTGTGTATATAAATTTTATTTTTTATTGGTTATTTAATTATTTACATCTCAAACAATATCCCCCACTTGGTATCCCCTCCCCAACTCCCTGTTCCACCCCCTCCCACTGCTTTTATGGGGGTGCTTCCCCCTATTCTTGGCTCCCTGCCTTGGTGTTCTTCTACACTGGCAAATCAAGCCTCCAAGCCTCCACAGGACCAAGGGTCTTCCTTCCCTTTGATGCCCAATAAGGCCATCCTCTGCTACATATGCAGCTGGAGTCATGGGTCCTTCCATGTGTATTCTTTGGTTAGTGGCTTAGTCCCTGGGAGCTCTGAGGGGCTTCTGGTTGGTTGATATTGTTGCTCTTCTTGTGGGTTGCAATCCCCTCTAGCTTCTTCAGTCCTTCCCTTAAATCCTCCACTTGGGTCCCCATGTTTCAAACCTCTGCGTCTGTATTGGTTAGACTCTGTCAGAGCCTCTCAGGAAACAGCTATATCAGACTCCTGTCAGAAAGCACTTGTTGTCTCTAACCACATTATTGAACAGGAGATGAGACGGCAAAGTTGTAGTAATACTTGACACAACATTACTGTTGATGTTTTAGTACTAGTGGGATGTGTTAACTAGTCACTAGCAAAACAAAGAAAAAAAGAGGAGGGGGAGAGAAAAGGTTTGACTAGAGATGCTTTGTTTGAAGCTCTGTCAATTTCCCAGTGACAGATACAAAATGAAGCAAGGTAGCTGTATGTGTCTTATTTAGAATGAACAAATGTAAAAGAGCCAGAAAAAAGCAAAGAATCAAGGTAATGAAACACAGGGTTTCTGTTTTGTAAGTTAAAAGCATGTGCTCAAAGAAAGCAGGCCTATTCTGTGAGAAGCACTGGCTCAGTAAATACTTAGGGGATTTTAAAGCCCCCTTGATAAGAGTATTCCTCAACAGTCCTAGGAAACTTCAAGTTTTCACCGACAGCAGAATTACTTGTTAGAAACATAGACAGTCAGTGCTCAGCTTCGACTGGGTTCTATGCCACAGGCGCGACCCTGCTCCCATGTTTATTTAATTGCAAGTGATGTCAATGCAGGCAAAATGCTGATAGAAGAGACGTGACTTTCAGCCCATGGAATGCTCTTCCCATCTGTTCTGCTCTGGACTGTTGCTGACAAAAAGGAAAAGAGTTTAAAAAATTTCTTTATCTCCATGGGATTAAAAGAACATCAATTCCATTCCGATGTTCAAGAAGATGTTACGGACATTGATTAAAAATATAGATTGTTCATCATTTTCAGGAAACCGTGTTTATTAAGTAAGTGACTGCAGAGATCTGGAAGGATTGTGTTGCCAAGTCTGGAATGGCCCCCTCTCAAGACTAAGTGCTTTGGGGCAGTGACTCTGACCGGTACTGTCTGGCTTTCCAGTCTGTCAGTTGATGGTAGCCCTGGAGAGAATTTTCTAGGCTTTCTTTGCATGTGGCCTCTCACAGACAAAATGCTTTATTTGACAAGTTTAAATTTGCAGGCTCATGTTATATTGTCCATGGTCGAAAAATGTGTGAAATTTTTATGTAGCAATTTGCTCATCTCATTTCATAATTAGCCATAATTAAATGTACTTTGTATGGGTTATAATTAATATTTTATGACATAGAATAAAGAGACTTTAAATATCTAATTTGAAAGATGGATTCAATATTTAGAAAGTGAAGTCCATACTTAATTGTTTGTAGATAGCTATTTCTTCCTAATTTAAGAAATTATATTAAATGCTGTAAGAGTCACCCAGGCTAATAGCAATTTATCTGAAGGAATTTGTGGCAATTGGTTATAAATACATATTTAACTAACGAGATAATTACACAGATTACTGTGTTGCTACGGAATATTTATTTTACTCTTCAAACTAATATAGTATTAGGGCTTTAAAGTTCTTTGTTAGCTTTTGCTGGTAGTCATGGCTTATTTATTTATTTATTTTTAATGGAGGCTTCTAGACTCAATGTGAAAGCCATAGTGTTTTTGTTTGGAGTGTGTGTGTGTGTGTGTGTGTGTGTGTGTGTTTTGGAAGGAACCAATTCTAATTAGCTACTATTTGAATAACAGGTCATTCTAGGAATTAGAACTGATAGTAAAAACACCAAACAAAGCCTAATCTACTAAAGAAGGAAGAAATCGATTTCCTGCTTATGAATAAGTGTTTCAGTGACATCAGATAATTGAGCAGTTAAGAGAGATCTGTTCTTATTTATATCACTGGACTTACAGCCTTATAGTCATAGCATAGAGTCACCTCTGACCTTGAAACCGTCACCTCTTCTTGCCATGACTGCAAAAGCCATACAAGCTAGGCATCCCCGAAGTTATAAATAGAAGGTTGCCATCAGACCATTTCTCCACTGAGACCAGAACCCCCCCCCAATTGCAAAGTGAATAGAACCATTCAGAGAGCTAGTTCCTTCTAACGGATGATAGGCTCTAGCTGAGAACATCTGGAAGCGATCACACAGCTTTGAGTTTGTGACCAAGCCTGATTTAGGGTCACGAAGCCATCATTTAATGAAATTGTTCAGCCTCAAGACACTAGGGGATTCTCTCTAGTAACTGCTGTATTCCGCAAAGGACCTGAAGGAATTTTAGTCATTCCCTTTAACAGAGAAACCCCAAACAAATAGGATAGGCTCATTTCCCTTTCCTCATCAGAAAGACAGTACTCATGAAGTGACATCTTTTAAAGCCACGCATACACAATACCGAATTCTATTTCCTTGAACCAGGAAAGGCTCCCAGCAGACTGAGGCCTGACAAGTAAGGTGATCATGGGCAAAGCACAGCAGGGACCTCAAGGTTGAAGTAACTTCACAGGGCCCGGGGTTGGGAGCTAATGGCTGAACGATAACTCTCTTAGAACAGTTTTAGGGTCACTGGGGAAGAATGGAACCCATCTGGCCTCTGCTTTATGAAGTTAAAGCAGGGATTGACAAAGGACGTCCTTAAGCGCTGGCATGCTTGTGAAAGGGCTTCCTGTCCTGTCTTCTCACACCCATACATATTCAGCGGTTCATCACAGAGTCCGGAGAGCAGGCCATCAGAACTCCAGGCCCTTCACAGCTTCGAAGAGCCCTGAAAACTGTGAACTGAGCTGCGGCACTTTGTTAACAAGACATCTTACTAATCGATTCTGCTTTTCCAATCTTACGTTCTAAGGGTCCTTTCAAAACCATTAGGCTATGCACAGTTTCACCGGGAAGAAAGTTTTCTTTGTTTTAAATTTAAACTATTGGTTATTTTATTTACAGTCCAAATGTTGTCTTTCTTTCTGGGTTCCCCTCCACCACCCCCTGTTCCATCCACTCTCCCACTGCCTCTATGGGGGTGCTCCGCCACCCACCCACTCACTCCAGCTTCACCACCCTAGCTTCCCACTCTGCTGGGGCATCGAGCCTCCACAGGGCCAAGGGCTTCTCTTGATTGAAACGCCATAAGGCGATTCTCTGCTACATATGCTGCTGAAACCGTGGGTCCTCCCCTTGTGTACTCATTGATTGGTGGTTTAGTCCCTGGGAAGTCCGGGGGTTTCAGTTAGTTGATATTGTTGTAGAGTCTTAAGAATTTACTTTTGCCTGCAGTGAACAAGGCACTTGCCCCATTGTGTGCAGACATCCAGCGTTTAGAGTTGGGTGCATCCATTCACTACTGATATTCTTTTAAAACCTTTACTGAGTGGGTATGGAAGAGGGATAACTGATTTCAGTGGAGGAATAAAAGAGTCACAAGATTATTTGCTAATATGTCCATATATATGTGTATATATACATATGTATATATACATATATACATATAATGCATTCAATTTTATTGGTAAACAGCTTAAAACTGGTCACTGTTACTGTAGGTAAGACTAGAAATAAACAGATAAGCAGGTAGTAGTGCATCAAACAGAATTTTGTATTCTGATTTGGGAGCAGAGTTTTAAGATATTGCTTATTTCATCAAAGTGATGTAAAAAGAAAAGCTTTTTAATTAGTAGGTAGAACTCTCTTTCATACTAGAACTTCAGCTGTTTTCAGCTTTCTACTATGATAGATTTTTCTAGTCCTGACAATAAAAGCTTAGAAGGAACTACAGCAGAAAGTAGGAACATTTTTAACTTTCTTAGCACAGTCGACTGACATCGGAATTCTATACCTATACTTGCAATTCTATCTATTTATACTTGTCTATGCTTGAACGCCATTTTTGTTTTTTGGAGCTGAGGATTGAATGGGACGTACATCCTAGATGAGTTCTCTGCTACTTAGCATTACTCCCTGCCTTTCTGGGGATATAATTTCATTTTACATTTGTGTAGGTGACCTTGGGAGCCTGAGGAGGGTGTCAGATTCCCAGGTGTTGGAGTTACTCCTGCCTCCTGACGTGTACTCTGGGAACTGAACACAGATCTTCTGTAACATCAGTCTGCATTCTTAGCTGCTGAGCCTTTTCTTTAGTCCTTTGACTGTCTTTTTTTGTTTGTTTGTTTTTGTTTTTGTTTGTTTGTTTCATTCTTCACTAGCCTTGACAGTTAATGGAGCTTTTCAGTTTGAAATTAACCTTAAGTACTATCTTTCTACATCAAACCAGCTGGATTAAATTATATACAGATACATGTGTTATCCAGAGCATACAAAAGTACTGGAACTTTTAAGTGAAAGACATCCTTTGGGGGACAATACTGATGTCGCCCATATACCTTGTCTAACTAGGAAAATAATCACACACTAGCTATATACTAAGCTTGATTCTCAATTAGCTTTACTAATGTAGAAAGAAGTTCAGTTTGCTGTAAATGCACAGTTATTGAGCCTCTGTGGTATACAGAGCTCAGAGATGGCAGTCCTGTGCACCACAGTACCACAACAACAATCCAAAATGCTTTGGGCTGACATTGGAAAAACTCACTCTCCTTATACTCAGATACAACTTACAAAATACATTTTCCCAGGCAGTTGTCAGACTGGAGCTTCCAGAGACCAGTGGGTTTTGAAGGTCCTTGCATATTACTTGTCCATAGTAACAGGAAATAATGGAACAATAACAAAAAAGGGGGAGCTAAGCAACCAAATGTTACACTTTATTACTGCACAGGAGCTGTTTGGTACCGCATCTTAACTCATTAACATTTAAAAATTGTTATGCGGCAGAAAAATAATTATGTCCTTTAACAGTTGAAACAGAATCCATTTTTCCAAGCATCCTTTTTTAAAGGGGCATAATGCTGAAGCTCAAACTGTTTTACAAGTATAGTAATCACATTGCTGTTCAGTTTATTGTGTTTTGTTAAGGCATACTTCATAATGTGGAAAATGCATTTTCAAGTCATTGTTGTGGACCTACTTATGGAAAGAACTTTATTTTTTTAAAGTGAACTTTTAGTTGCACAGTGAACCTCTCTGAAAAATGAAAAGGGTGGTGTAGGTGTCCTCTTGAGAGTTCAGTATCCTAGTGTTTGATCTTCATAAAGATTGAGCCTTCATGAAGACTGAGATAGCACAGAAGGAAAGTAGGTAAGGCCAAGAAACTAAGGGCCTTCAAAGAAGAGAGCCACTTAAGGAAAATTCTGTTCACAATGAGTAGTTTGGTTGTAGGTTTAATCTTCTATCCTACTCACCCATTAAGACCCCAGTTCTTGACCTGGCTTCATGATCATCTTATCTGGAGTTTGTAGGACTTTTCAATTGCTATATATATAAGAAATGTTGGTGTGTGTATTCAATTAAGAATTTTTTCTGATGAGAAATATTCATGAAGGAATGACCATCCAGAGACTGTTCCACCCAAAGATCCAGCACATATACAGCCATCAAACTCAGACAATATTGCTGATCCCAAAAAGTACATGCTGACAGGAGCATGGTATAGTTATCTCCTGAGAGGCTCTGCCACAGCATGACAAATACAGAGGAGGATGCTCACAGCCAACTCTTGAACTGAGAACAGGTCTCCAATGCAGGAGTTAGAGAAAGAATTGAAGGAGATGAAGGGGTTTGCAACCCCATAAGAACAATAATACCAACCAGCCAGAGCTCTCAGGAACTAAACCACTAACATGGACTACTACTCAGCTGTTAGAAACAATGACTTCATGAAATTCCTAGGCAAATAGATGGAACTAGAAGCTGTCATCCTGAGGGAGGTAACCCACTCACAAAAGAACATACATGGTATGCACTCACTGATAAGTGAATACTAGCCTAAAAATCTTGGAATACCTAGGAAACAATTCATAGACCTTGGTAGCTCAAAAAAAAAAAAAAAAAAAAAAAAAAAGCCAGAATGTGGATGTCTCAGTCCTTCTAAGAAAAAAGAAGAACAAATGGAAGGGCAGGGATTGAAGAAAAGATCACTCAAAGACTGCCTCCCTCATATACACCCACCAAACTCAAGCATTATTGTGGATGCCAAGAAGTGCTTACTACCAGGAATCAGATATGGATGCCCCCGCAGAGGCTCTGCCATAGTCATACAGATACAGTTGAGGATGCTTGCAGCTAACCATTGGACTGAAAACAAGGATCTCAATGAAAGAACTAGAGAAAGGACTGAAGGAGCTGAAAGGGATTGCAACCCCATGGAAAGAACAACATTATTAATAACCAACCCTCCAGAACGCCCAAGGACTAAAATACCAAACAATGAGCACACATGCAGAGACCCATGGCTCCAGTTGCACATGTAGCAGAGGATGGCCTTGTCTGGCATTAGTGGGAGAAGAGGCCTTTGTCCGGTAAAGGCAAATGCCATTGTAGGGGAATGCTAAGGCACTGAGGTGAAGAGGGTGGTTGGGAGAGGGAGCACCTTCATGAAAACAAGTGGAGGAGAGGGGGAATGTGACTGGGAGTGAAAGGAATAACATTTGCCAGATAAACACAGAGAATATCCAATGAAAAAGATGCAAAATGACAAAGTTTATACAAAAAGTAAGAAAAAAACCAAAACAAAACCCAAAGCAACAAAAAAAAAATGATTAGATATTGAAAAGAACTGACATAGCAAAAGTTTGAGAGAATTTGTCTTTTGGAAAAACACACCCTACTCTAAATGGGGCTTTGAAATTCATGTGCCTTTAGAAGAGAGGAGAATATTTAGAAGGATACTATGATGAAGTGGGCACTGTTACACCTCCCCAGTCAGATGCCTGGGATCTGGGGTTTGTTTTGCCTTTTTTTCCTGTCTCTTCATGAGTGTCTTTAAAACTCACAGGCCCTACAGCCGTAGGTACCTTCTCTGCTTCAGCTTTGATTCGTGAAAATAAATTGTGAGCTTGTTGTTTCACACAACCCAGTCTTTACTTGTACTTTTTTCAAGCTTAGAAATAACCTAATATATTACAAATTAACATGTATTCATAGAAGAGATTCAATAAATATAGTTTGTATAAATGGGAGAAAAGTCTAGAGAGAGGACCATGCAGCTACCTGTGTTCTTCCAACCTCACCTGGACTTGATCACTCTGTTAGACTAGGGCTCTTTCTATGCTCCTAAATGGGTTAATCTGGCTTTCTCCCAGCTTCCTTCTGGCAGAAGTACTGGCTGCACTCTCTGTGTTCATGAGGAAGGGGGCGGGCAACAGTAGCTACAGAAGTTTACTTTGGAAACATGCAAATTTGCTTTCTCTTACGATATAATTGAGCAATAGCCGGACATGTACTAATCCTTGATTTCCCTTCCTTTAGAAGATGCCAGTAGTGTCTAACTCTGTTCTGGTGCAGTTTGTAGCCTCATGTTCACTAGATTCTTCATTGAGGGTGTAGGGTAAGGCACAGCAGACTGCTGTGTTATTAATATAATATCTCCCTACCCTCGACATTTCTGTGTTCTTGAAAGAGGATTATGTGATTTAAGTTTGTATAGTCACAATTCAGCAAGGGCTCCCAGACTCATAAAGAGGTAAACTCTGACCATCAGAATAATAAAAGGGGGTAAACTTATGTTTTAAGAAATATCTCAACTATGGAAAGCCCCTAAACTAAGCAAATATATTTTAAAATGCATGTATTCCACTATGAGTTATTTTCATTTTAGAATGGACAAACTTATTCAGTACTATTCACAGGGATATATTTCTTTATATTAGTTCTTGATTATAAATCTTGGGTTTATAATATCTGATCTGTGCAGAAATTGGAAAATATAAATACTAAATGACAGTGCTTATATGGTGCTGTGTTCACCTCAATAACTTATTGCGAAGATTTCTTCTGAGGATATGAAAAAGTCAATACCAACTCAGTTGGTTGTCTGACATGAAAGTTGGAGTTAAGTGTGGGTCACTAGTCTGAGAAATTCGATGCATTTTCTCTTTTCAATTTCAATATTATTTGAAAAGTCTTCTTTTGCTTGTAAGGGCCACAGTATTTCAACTTCTGTGGTATAAGAACACCTTTGCACTTAGAAATGACTTTTGCTTAGGATATATGGTGCTCTAAAGAGGAGATAGTCTAGGTTTTTTATTTTGAGGGCAGGTGTGGGAGCTCTGGGGAACACAGGTGAAGTCAGGTAGGTGCTGCCTCAGATGAACTAAAAGGTCTTAAGGCTCTACAGTATCCTGGTTGTTCCAGTGGGCCGTATGCCAACTTGGTTAAACAAACAGAAAGGGAGCCACACCAAATTATTGACTTCAGTTTAAAATGTGGCCTTTTGATGTCTAATTTACATCAAGAAAAGCAGTATATCAGGGGTGGAGAGATGGCTCAGGGGTTAGGAGCACTGACTGCTCTTCCAGAAGTTCTGAGTTCAATTCCCAGCAACTACATGGTGGTCCACAACCGTCTGTAATGGGATCTGATGCTCTCCTTTGGTGTGTCTGAAGATAGCAACAGTATAGTCACATAGATAAAATAAATAAATCTTTAAAAAAAGGCAGTACATCAACTGTATGGATATAACCACATTGTAGAAATAGTAGCACTACTTGGATTCTCTACTTGGATTAGAATTAACTTATGACTTGGGCCTTTCCCCTCCCCCCCAGTAGTAGTATTGTCCCAGTGCACCTGCCTACGGGAAGCACTTTGATATCATCTCATTAACAGTGTCATAATTTTTATAGTTTCAAACCTGCTTACTGCTTGTTCACTACCCATGTGTTTACTACAGATGAGTGTGATTACCTGTGGACATTGCTGCCTTGCATCTTACACAATAAAGGGACTGAAAAAGATACACTGTGAAAAAAAATCTTAACAAAGGAGCATGTTAAGTGTGCTACTTTGAAGGAACAATCCTTTGGATGACAATGTAAGACATGGGGCAAAGCAAGGGAGGCAGTCATCTGTGACAGGGGGTAAGTTCATTGGTGTAAATAGACAGGATTCCCATTTCTATCCGAGGAATGTGTAGTTTTCAATAGGAAGGGGATGTGTCTAGATTTAAATCAGCCCAGTGCATGGTGTGTATGGTCTACTTGGAAGACACTGCCCAAAGGGATCTAACGGTGGTAAAACATTTTGAAGCTTTTGCAGCCGAAGTAGGATGGACTTTTGGCTGCAGAAGGATTTGAACAACAAGGTACAAAACTTGTATCTTAATTTCTATTTTATCCTGAGTCCCTCAACCCTAAGGTCTTTCAGCTATCCCCTGCCTAGTTGAGTGCTTCCAATAACCTTGTGCATTTTGCAATCACTTTGTGGATTAGAACATGTGTTTAGAGAAAGTCCACAACCCACCAAGTTAAATGAAGTTAGGACGCCGTGTCAGTAAGAAACAATGAAATTACTTTTTCCTAATCTAAAACAGGCTGATAGCATATCCTTCCTAGGAATGAGATAACTAACTACAGGCACAGCATTCTCCAGAAATCATTGTCTAAACACGCCCCTCCATCCACCCAGATCTCTTGTGTGCACAGTGCTGTTCCCATGTTTGATTTGTCCCACACTTAGCTGCGCATCGCACCTGCCATCAATTGCCACTCATACGTGTGCCTCTTAACTGCCACATAAAGGTCTTCAGAAAGTCACTTCTATGTGTTGCCTTTTTCTTATTAAAATTCCATGTGAAAATCCCACTTTAAAAGTACAAAAGGACACATACTATGGATCCTAACTTTAAAAAAATACCTGGTCCTAATTTTAAACAGCAAGTAAAATTATGGTTTGTTTATAGTTTCATTAAAAAATCCATACTCATCCTTAGAAAGGGACAATTAGTATTTCTAACTGCAGAGACTGCAGGATCTCATTGAATGGCTGAGTTTTCAAAGGGAGCAAAGATAGATGGATACAGTGGTGCATGACTGTATCTAAGCACTTGGGAGACTGAGGCAAGGGGGCTTTGTAGCCAGTCTGAGCTACCTCTTGTGTCATAGGTTAGTCCCATCTTAGTAGTGAGCTGTTGCCTTAAAAATGAATACAAACAATAGAAAACAAAACAAAAATGTATATCCTCTGTATTATAATTTGGCAAGGATAAAGCCAATTTAAAACAAACTTCTAGATTGACTCATTAACCATAGCTTGATGAGGATTTAAGACTTGGACCCTTGACCTTAGCTGTGCTGGATATAGCAGCAGTTATTCAAGACTGGCTTCATAGTTTATTTTCCATGATTCAGACTTCCCTTGCTTTAATTCACTTGTTCCTCTGATATGTTTATATTGTGTATCTGTGTGTGCATTTGTGCATTTGCATATGTTAGTCAGAGAGTCACATCAGGTTCTTCTCCAAGAGCAGCCTACTTATGTTTTGAAACACAGACTCTCACAAAACTTGAATCTTGTAATATGCCTACACTCTCTCATTAGGGAGTTCTGGGAGCCAACTTAATCTCCACCTCCCCGGGGCTGAGGTTGTAGATGCTCACAACCACACCTGATTTTTAATATAGGTGCTGGGGATTCAAATGTAGGTCTTCATACTTACACAGTAAACACTTCACTGACTGAGCTAGCTCCTTTGACATATACTCAACTCTGTACCAGGTGAGATACACATACATATGTATATGCATACACACATACACACACACACACACACACACACACACACACACACACACACTTCCAAATAGTTGTACAGGTCCTGCTCCTGCGAAAGTTAGGATTCACTGTGAACAATGTGAACAATGTACCCAAACAGAACTGCAACCATCCAGGAGGAGCTCTGTGCAGAAGTGAACACACAGAGACAACAGCACGGACTTTAAGATGCTCCTTAGGAACGCTCAAGAAAAGGACCGGTGGAGAGCTCTCCATGTGCCCATGCTCAAGCTAATTTGTACATTGAAAATTGCATGTTAGTTTCCCTCCTTGTTATGGTGGGATGGTTTGTGGTGGCACACAATGTTGATATTTCTGAGGTTCAGGAACAGTAGAGGTTTCTTGCTGGCTCTAGAGATGGTCCTGTGCAGTACTTAGCAGACAGGCTTGCTCTGTTCTTTGTAGGCTTTACTCCTTTGGCATGCCCTTCAGCGGGCTCTCTCAGTCCACCTTGAGGTGTTGAGCTCTGTCTGCATTGTGGAATGTTGTTCAGAACTACTGAGCTGTGCTCCCCAGTTGCCAACAACATCCCCCAGTTGTGGCACAAATGAGTTCTATTGTTTTTATCGCTATGTTTCCTCAGGGGAGAAATATACTGGGGGAGCCTTGTTTCCATCTGCATTCAGCAAACAGTATATGAATGAAAGCTCAGATCCATAAATAGCTGGTACCTCTTCCCTTCCCATTGCTATGGAGTGGTGGAACTCATGTGGCTACATACACGTCCAGGAGAGCTGGGAATTTCAGTTCAGTCTTGTGCCCATTATAATTTTGTTATTAAAAAAGGGGACCCCCTAGATTTTTGTGTACTACTAGTGGTCTCTGATACATATTTCAAGCAAGAAAAAACTCTTAATTCTGCTCACCCTTGGAAATTCATGAGTTCTCTCTTGCTGTGCTTGGTAGAACAGCTTCGCCTTTCCACCATTTTCCTATTCTCCTTTGTTTTCAACTGTGTCAGGACAGAATCACCTACAGGCCAACGGCTTGTTTTCTCCATAATCCCGGGGAACATTTCAGAAGTATATAATGTGGCTCTCTTACACTGATTGAGAATTTACTTTGAATATGTCTGGCTTTAACTACTGCATTTTTAAAGGTATGTGGAGAAACCAGAGCTAGCCCGGAGGAAAACAACAAAAATCATTACAGGGAAAGGAAGCAGGCCCTCCAAAGAAGATTAAAAGATCTTTGGATATTTAGCTTGTAAACATCTCTTGTTATATAAAGGAATTCATTTTTTTTTAAAAAGATGAAGATGTAAAATTTCCTCATGGAAAACTAAAGTATAATATTCATAGAGCTATTAGGGTGGACAAATTTTTAGATCAGTCTGAGTGAAGAATTTAAAGCTCATGGCAAGAAAATACTAGAAGGGACAGGGAGAGGGCAAGGGGAGGGTGGGAGGAAGGAAGGGAGGGAGGGAGCGAGAGAGAGAGGGAGGGAGGGAGGAGCAGAGGTAGGGAGAGAGACACAAAGAGAGACAGAGAGAGACAGACAGAGAGAAAGACAGAAAGACAGAGAGATAGAAAGAGAGACAGAGAGAGAAACAGACAGACACAGAGAGAAACAGAAAGAGACAGAGAGACAGAGAGAGGCAGATAGAGAGAGGCAGATAGAGAGAGGCAGATAGAGAGAGACAGAGAGAGAGACAGAGAGACAGAGAAGCAGACAGAGAGACAGAGAGACAGAGAGGCAGACAGAGAGAGAGAGACAGAGAGAGACACAGAGACAGAGAGACAGAGAGAGACACAGAGAGACAGACAGACAGAGAGAGAGAAAGAGAGAGAGAGAGACAGACAGACAGACAGATAGACAGAGCGTGAGCGCACAGATGCTCCACTCTCCAGTGACCATGTCCTTTTTCTCAAACCATGGCATACACATGTGGCTATGAAACTGAGTTGAACTCTTTTCAGTCCAGAAGGTCTATTCGTCTGAAGTAGATAGGAGATGGATTACAATAGCCATTCTGAGGGCTTTGGTGATCCATTTGTTTCCCCATTCGATTACTCTCGAGGCATGAAATTCATTGAAGAAATTTCTATAAAGCTGTATTTTTTATGTTAATAAAACTTTTCTTTCTGGGTGTAATTTCTCAATTAATTGTTTGATTTTTTTTTTTAATGTATGAAAGATAATTTGCCTAAAGTGTGTTGCTTGTCTGTTTCCAGAGAAAGATCTCATATTACGCTTGCTTATAAAATCACATGCCAGAACTTTGAAACCCACGTCTCCTCCACTTAGCAGTTTTCTTTCTTTTTTTTTCCCAGAAAGCCTCTGGAAGCCTGCTCCTCAGACCTGTTCTTTCACCTGGAACTAAGATTCTTAGTAAGGAACCGACTGACCCACCATTGGAAAACATCCCTCTCTAGGGCGTGACTTGGCACTTAGACACTTGTGCAGAGCAACAGGATGTGACAATTTAGGACATGAAAACAATGGTATATATTGTCTTACAATAGAGTTTAACATGATAGAAGCAGTGTGAAGGCCAAATGTAATTTGCCAAGGCCACCTGTTCTTTAAGAACTCAACACAGATTTTCTCGAAACGCTGCTAGTAGGCTTACTTAAAGTGAGCAAGCAAGACTCATGGTTTTCTTCATTTGCAAACTTAGTAAGTGGGAGTAATTTTACCTTTTAAATTTGTAGCAGAGGAATGGATGGGCACCACTGAGACAGACTAAAGTTGAAGACGGTAAGCTCAGTGGGACAGCTTGTTATTTGGGGTATGAATTCTCCAATGACTCTGAGAGCATCCAGGTCTTAAGTGGAAAAAGGCAAGTCATGAAGAAAGGTACCATTTGATTGGAAAGTGTCCTGGTGAAGAATTCATTGCTTGCTCCTTGCACTCTGTGTGTTCTGAGTCCTTTCCCCGTGTCAGAAGCACAAGGCTGTCCCTAGTTCCATCTCCTTGGTGGGTACGTTAGATAACCTATGTGAAGTACCTCCCTCATTTCACCTCTGAATTTTCAGTCTGTCTTCACCTCTCGATTGGTTATGAGGAATAACTATTTTCCTCTCCTTATTTAGGTCCTTGGTTATCTGTAGTTTTACCTGTCCATAAGCTCATCTACAGGTCGAACGGTGGAAAATCACCCAAACCCTGCAAGCCATGTTTTCTGATTTTCTTTACTTTATTTCTTATTCTCACTTTAACATTTTTATCTTCAAAGTTTCATCATCCATGTGACTCGGGGCAAGTTTAGGTGGTACCACGTTCAGTTCTCAAGTCTTTGCTCCGTTGTTCCTTTTTATTATTTTACTTCCCAAAGCGATGTTCTGGACCAGACTTTTCTTCTCATCACTATCGCTCCTTACTGGTGATATGGGGCACACTTACCTAGTTCAGGAACAGCGAAGCTATTCTTGTCACACCTAGCATCTGTTTGCTGACTAACTCCAAGAGCAAACCTGGGCGCAGAATGTTTCAAACGGAAGCGCAACCTCATCTTCAAACCCCCTCAGGTCCTTGACTTCCGGTTCCAGCCGCTTGCTTGCTACACTCGTCATGGCTCGTGTCCATACCCATTCCACTGTCTCTCTTGGTGCCTTCTCAACTAAAGTTGGTGCTGTTTTACGAGGTTTCTGCGTGACCTTTCTGGTTTGCATATTTTTCTTTCTGTATTTTTTCTCTGTTGCTAAATAATTAGATCCTTACATTATCCCCCATCCACAAATTTCATTACACCTTCCTTATAAACTATGTATAATTAAAAAAAAATCCTATAACTCACTAAGTACAGTCTTTATGGCTGAAGTAGGAGAGAATAATAACTTCCTAAGTATCTTCAGAAGACCAAGTAGCTACGTGAAATCAGAAAAATAAATTGACTGGGACTACTCATTCTCTTTGGGCTGATTGGCTGCAAAGCATCCTTTTGTGACGTACTTTCTACCCATTGGTTGTAGAGTTTCATTTAGGATTGGTGCTAGTTTGGTCAATAGTCTTAGGTTTAGTGTTTACTTAGTATTTGCCTTCAACCAGTATCTTGTCTTATTGCTGTAATAACTATTAAAATTATTTGAGTTATATAAAGTAAAGCATATCCTAATATAAATATAAAGCGAAATGTATTTAACTACAAAACAGAACATCTCTGCCTCTTGCTGTCTCTACTTGAAACAAAAACTGAAGCAGAGATGATGTCTCTCCTTCTAGGATAATGGACAATGCTAAAAGCAATCCATGATCCTTATTGTCAGTCAATTTGCCAGTGGATAGCCCGAGTTGTGATCTTAGTCACTGATTTACAGGTGTTTAGGAACTCCTTAATTCCCAAACAACACAAGTCTTGTCTAGGCAACTTTCACCCCACTATTTTGAAATGGGTGTTTATGGACACAGGAAAGACAGTAACTGTTATCCCTTTCAACAGCTTTTGTGTGCTGTCAATTGCCAAATTTTCTAACCAGACAATCCCAGAAATATGATTAGGAATTCCATGTTGAATCAAGTCACAGGAAACACTCAGCTCTCTATGCCTTTTGGTAAATGCGCTGAAGTGTCTGCTTCAAGCTGTCACTCTGAGAATGTACTTGTCCTGCCTTGCTGATGTCTTGGTTCGTTCACATCCTGGGAGAGGCTTGCCATGAATGATGAGGTGTATCTGATTCAGCCCCGAGGCAGAAAAACTGGATGAGGCAGTTTTTCCCCCTTCCCCTTTACAGACCGTGTGATTTGTGCAACAGCTTTGGCTTTGCAAACAGGGAAGTGTCAGAGTTAAATCAGCATGCCTCCAAAGTCACTGTGAGCCTATTTCTTAGCTCAGTGATACCCAGATCCAGGACCCTTTTCTTTCAAGTGGAATATACACTCCAAGCAAACATTCTCAAGGTCAAGTGTACCTGTTCTTTCAGTTCCACTGCAAGAACCATTTCATTGTTCAGCAAGAGGCCCAGACCTCACTCACTCTTCAGAACAGTCAACTCAGAGGAAAAGAGTGTTCAGAGAACCACTTTTTAAAAACATAATTGATGTTATGTAATCAGCATTTATGAGATAATCAAAAATGGCAGGGGAGGGTGCTTCTCTGGTTTACCTTTCTGAGACACGGTTTGCAATGTACTCATTGGATAGCCAAGTTTCTAAGGCATAAGGAAGTGAACAGTTGAAGCAAGTAGCTGTAAAATTGGAGCAGTGTTTCCTGTCATTTCTTCAGTGAACTCAGCATTTCCAGCAGCATCAGGCATGGTTTCTTTATGGGTCAAATGGGTCCAAAATATCTGCAGTCTGTTTTTGTTTTGTGTTCTCTGTTGGTAGACTAGGTAACCCCTAAATTGACAGACAATTTGTGCAAGTTGTGGGAGACAGTATTTTTTTTTATCCCCAACGTTTCTTTTGCAGTTTGGTACATCTTATTTCTAAGCAAATACTACTTGGCAAAGTAGTAGAGGTGACCTGAATTGTTGACTTGCCTGTTTCGAAAGTGTGATTTTCCATGACAGATGGATCGACTGCACACACGTGTGCCCAAGCAGGTGTCTCTGGTGTCCCCTCCACTCCTTTCCTCAGTGCCGAGTCCCCATTGTCTCATCCAGGTTGTGCTGTTTTGTATTTTTCACCTTCAATTTTTTCCTCCTCCATTTTATGTAAATTGTGTGTGGATAATGGGATCAAATGGTTTCTGTGGAGCTGAACAGATATAGGTCATATTATCAGGAGTTCTTTTTCTCTTGAAGTACACAGGTGACTTTGCATATAATTGTAATTATTCAGTTTTATTTGTAGGACCGAAACCGTGAACAAAGTTGAGCTTCCAGTGTGGCAAACTTTCATTTTCCTTCATAAAGTATGGCTGCATAGACACAGGAGAAAATGCAAACTACATGAAAACATTAAACTTTAGTCCACATATAAATCAGACAGGAAGCTTCAGTTTTTAAGAAAATAGATTGGATTATCTATTCACTGAGCAATTTTATACTTCACTTCTCTATGCACCCGCTTTTAAATCTCTAAATGTTTCTATTTTATAAACTTTGTATGCACTTAAGGGGTTCTCTTACACACATTTTTATGTTAGTTAACTCAGTAAATGCATCATTCATTTATTCATTCAGTAAGTAAGTAAACTTTAACTCTATAAGACCTGGAACTGGATACTAGTTCTATATTATTATATTTGGTTTCACACTGAAAAAATTAGTGTGAATTTCTTCAATAAGAATTTCTTCACAGGCATATGTGATCATTATATGACCTTATAAGAATCTTGCATTGTAGAGTGACACTTGTCCATAAAGCATCTGACCCAAAGGCTCTCACATCTATAGATCTTCAGAGGCTCTTTTAGTTTGTTTATTTTGCTTATAAAAATATTACAAATGCTTATAGTAAAATATCGCAAACTGGGTGATAATTAATAGAAAAGTTACTGTCAGATTCCTAATCTGGACTCGTTTTCCCAAGTGGTTCAATAGAAGCTGTCTTTTTAACTATGGAGGAAAGGTGAAGGGAGATCTCTTCTACTCTATTTGTATTATTTTATTTTATTTTAATTATATTTGTATGTATGCTTTGCCTATGTGCATGTGTGTTTGCCATGTGTTCCTAGTGCCCATTGCAGCCCAAAGGCATTGGGTTCCTGGGGACTAGAGTTACAGACAGTCATGCAGTCATCTGAGTACAGGGAATCAAACCAGGGTCCTCTGGCTAACTAATCTAAGTCCACAGGGATAGGGGTTCTGAATGGCAAGGTATCAATTGGGAGGATTGAGGATGAAAAAACAAAAACTAAAGAAAACCAGAAAGAAAGAAGACAAAGCCAATAACTGAGACCAGAGGATTTTGCATAAGTTAATACTTATGCCAGACAAGTTTATTAAGAAGTTTAGCATCATATATAATATTTGCCAGGAGAAACAGCCTAAGTGAGTAGAGAGCTAATTCAGACAGTGTTGACAAAGAGAACATCAGATATCATGGACACAGCTTTCTATGGACTGATATCCATAGCTCAGGGGAAAGAATGGGGTCCCCAGAAATTGTAATCTTCACTCCCATGAGGCACTGAATCCAGGCCTGGACTAGCCTTAACAAGTCTGCTCCTGGACAAGAGCACAAGCCTGTAGCTTCTTTTGTCCTTACATATGGACCTCTGAGAAAGTATCTTGCTAGAATGCTTCTCCATACTTAACCAGAAATGCACTGAACAGCTGAGTCATTTCTCCAGCTTCCAAGACCTTATTTATAAAGGTACTTACCCTATACCACACCTCTCGATGGATGACCATGGCACTTAGGAAACTCTGATCTATGAACTGTCTAGGAACTGGAACATGAGAATTCCACATGAGGACCTCAAGCCACAGAGCATATGAGGGCCCCAAACCTTTAGCTTCTGGTATTGAAAACCTACCAATCTGTGAACCAGGAGCTGTGCGTGATGCAACAAGAACAGTAAGTTACGATCATTCTGAGAAGACGAGGTCTCCTTAGTGTGGTCATTTTGATGCAAGGTCATACTGACATCATTACTGATTCTTTCTAGTAATCCCCCATGTTCTTGGACACTGTCACTCAAACTTTGTCCTTCTTCAATTTTTTAAACCACACACTCTGACTGTGGTCTGGACTTCTTAGCCTTTCCAATCATGGCTTTTTTTTTTCTTTTAATGAATTTCTCTTAAAGAAGTTCTCTCATTTTGACTTCTGCTTCTTGGAGAATGCACACGAGTAGAGATGCTCATTAATGGTGGTTGTTTTAAAGAGCACAGTTATTGCCGATTATGTGCAAAATGCTTTTATTGAGCTCAGTGCATGATTCAAAATTGAGCTCAGTGCATGAATTAAACATATTTTATTATTTCAAAGAAGTGACAGCATTATATTGATGAGTGATATCATAGGCCAAAAGACTGAATATTGAAAACTTTTACCCCTTAAAAGATAGTTACCATAAAAATTAATGACAGACAAAATAAAATTAAAGGACACCTTTTAAAACAATGTCATTTAGAAATGTGGCACCAGTGAATTTTCAGTCTCTCATGTACTTGTCTCTAGCATAATTTCTCAAGCAAAATGAATGAGAAGAAACAACGTGACAGGAGATTAACAACATGGGCTTAATTTGGACTATGGTCTTGCTATGGATTTTGCTAATCATGTGCTATATGAGTTAAGGACAGAATGGTAGTGCACGTTTTGCTTTAACAGATTTCTGTACTATATTGTGACCTTGAATTTCTGATTAGATCTTCATTTTTTTATGTGTACATGATATATTTTATTATCATTCATTAGCTGCCAAAATGAATATCAGTATCACGTAAATAGGAAACTGCTAAGAAACTGAGGCTGCTAAGGTCACTTATCCAGAGGAAGGTCTCCATTGATTTTACTGCACCTCCAGGATACCATCCACGTATATAAGCCTCTATCTTTAGAAACCAGTTTGGTTTTAATTTTTTTGTCTTTCTTTTCACTTCTAACTTTCTTCCCAACAATAGAACCCAGCAGGTTCATTTTGCTTTAAATCAGTATCCATGGCAAAAAGAGTTGAATTCAAGTCCCACTTTTACCATGCTTCCTACTCAGTGATGGGTTGTCTTGTCTTCCTTCCCATTCTTAGAGAAATGCTCAGAACAAGGAGACAAACATGCAGCCAGAAAAACTGCCTGTTACAACAGAGAAGGCACTCCAGTGGAAAAGGATGTAACAGTGAGGCATTATACTTTCTATACTCAGCTGCTTCTTCTCCTCCTCTTCCTCTTCCTTCTCCTCCTCCTTCTGCTCTTCTCTTCTTTGTCACAGACAAAACTTCACAGACCATATGAAGCTCAAGAAGAAGGAAGACCAAAGCATGGATGCTTCAGTCCTTCTTAGAAATGGAACAAAATACTCAAGGGAGGAAATATGGAGACAAAATGTTGCTTATGTTCCTACGCTTGCCTCTCACCATCTTGCTGTTTCTTCCTGGAGGTTCCTTGTCTCTCCTGTGAGCCTGTGAGCCTGTGAGCTTAGGTGTGACATCACTCCTAGGAGACCAGCTCTCTCTGGGCAATTATTTTTATTAGGCCACAGTTACCCTAACACCCAAACCACATCAAAATGATTATACTAACTTGCTTCTTAGCTCTATATTTTCAAAATATCATGTTCCAACCTTTTACCATGAGGTAATATCTTTGTTGAGGTGTGCTTTTCAGATGCAGCAAAAAGCTGGATCCTGTTTTCTAATTCATTGGTCTTCTGTTCAGGGAAATTTCCCCTGTGCCTATGTGTTCTAAGGCTTTTCCCACTTTCTCCTCTAATAGTTTCAGTTGTACCTGGTTTTATGTGGAGATCTTTGATCCACTTGCACTTAAGCTTTGTACAAGGAGATAAGACAGGATCTATTTTTATTCCCTACCTGTTTCCCTAACTAGAGTGGGTTGTGGGTTCCTCAGGAATGCCTACTGGATTTGGGGGCTGGAGGAATGAGCTGATTGGAGGGAAGAAATTTTGATGGGAGGATCTGTATTATCCCCTGGAGGTTGTTGAAGAGAGGGAAGAGGGGACACAGCAAGTCAACTGTTGTAGATCTGGGATTGAAATTTGTGGATTGGATTTGGAGCACATGACATTGATGGGTGATGTAAAATGGAAGTGTTTTCTATTATAGTTTTATTAAATTAGTATTTTGGGACCCCAAATTTGAATGTTCTTTCAAGGTTTAGGAACAGGTTTGATGTATGCTGTATTCTAGCTCTCAGCCAACTTTAGATACCTTTCCTGTTGATGAGAAAATCGCATCAGCAAGTTCAAATACCTTGGATTTTTTTCTTTTCCTTATAATTCTTGTGTGTATCAGAAAAGGACACCAGTAACTTTACAGCAAATCACATACTCCAAAGATGGATTAGTGAGACTTATCCCTTATGATGTAAACTGGTTCAATTATTTCAGCCTGACAAGGATATTCTTCGTACCAATGTTCAGACACTGACTGTTTAGTAAACTCATATTTCAGACATAGAGTTTACTATGTTACTTACAACTTGCACAATTTCTTAAGCTAATACTTTGCTTGAGACATTATTTTTGGTTCTTTCGCAATGTCTAGTCTTGGATATCTCTCCAGAGTTCTCTTAAGCAGACTCTACATACCCAAAGCTCTCAGCTTCCTGTTGCTTCTCTCTAACCTTACATTCTTAAAAATCAGTTTGTGATCTCCTCCAGAGAATTCTGTATTTTAGAGTTTTGTTCCTCCCATATCCTTCTCCAATTTCTACTGGCCATTTCATCATCTAAAATATGTGAGTTGACTGTGACTTTACAAAGTAATGTTTAGGATCTGGGAATTCTATTAAAAAGCATTTATGTGACCCAATGTCCATGTTAAATATATTAATAGAACATTAATTTTCAATGAATGTGTTAAGCCAGAAATAACAACACTGCTATTGGTTGAACTCTAGTGTGAATATAAGTAAGTCCCTTATTCTGTAAGCTTCTGGTGTCATTCCAGAACTTTTGACATTCTGTTTCTAAAGACTTTCTATATCCCTTAAATTTTCTGTTATTCATATGCTCAGTAAGCCCAAGACTTCTGTCATTCAGGTGAAGACAGACAAGTGACAATTATATCAATTTTCCTTTTTGTGTTTTCTTCCATAAATAGTCCTTAAACTTGTATCTGTAGTTGCATGGATTTGTATGTGATTTTGACTGTTTTAGCTCAGGATTTCATGCATCATTTGAAGTTGTTAAATTGTGCCTGGTGTTCTACAGAGATCCAAAACTTCAGGAGATCTGCTACCCAAGGGGCAATTATCTCTTAATTGACGAAATAAAGATGCCTGGCACTGTATCAAAAGCCCCAGATTTGACACTTTTTCTTGGACATCCACTGGTCATGTTTTGGAGTGTCACCAGGGATGTAAGTTACCATGGCCAATGATGTTTGAAAGTGCTGCATATTTGAACTGTCTACATGACTGATCCTCAGGCCTCCTTCGACTCAAATATTGAAATGAAAAAATATCCACAATTTATCTTCTACAACGTGGAAAGAGGAGTTTCCTTTTACTTCTTTTGTAAGGTTTTCAAACCTAATTTAAATATCACTTTGTTTTAAAATTGTCCACTCTGAATTGCAGTTGATTACATATTATTAGGTCCTGTATTTTTGTATCATGCATATTGGTGTGAACCCAGTAAAAAGCATAGTGCTCATGTTGTATGAAGCTAACTAGGGGACAGGAAAACCAGTGGATCTTCATAAAGACACCATGCTTCAATGACTCATTTTAAAACTTGGCTATAGAACACAGTCACTTAGACTGTTCTAAAGACCAGAATGGTCTTATCCCACTCCAGTCTAATTAAATTTCAGTCTCCTAGGAATAGAGAGCTGTGGGCTCAAGAATCAGTGTTAAAACGCCACAGAATTCTAATGCATAGCTAGAGCCAAGAATGACTACTTTATGTAATAATAGCTTATTCCTAATGACTTTTTAAAAATGAGCATAAAGAGTGCCAAGTAGTTGGGATTTCCCTGTTAGTGGGTTATCTCTTGAGCACCTGTGTGAGCCCCTGTGACATTAATCCCACCAAGTACTCCTCAGGGTCTGAGATGACCTGCACAGAGCCTGCCAAAGAACAGACCTGAGGAGTAGATTAAGTAGGCTCTTACTCAGGCAGAAGTCTATGATTGCCTCAAAGAAGCTGTTCTCTGAGCTTCAGGTTCTTTGGGAATAGAGTAAAATCAGTTTGGACTTCAATATACTTCAATATCCTTCTCAGAATAAGATCATGATGCTAATAGGGAATAATCAGGGCTCAGCTCCTACATTTCACTCATTCACCTGCAGATACCTCCTCCCCTGCACCTCCAGCAACCTAGATGACTTTTCTTTGTCATGTACCTCTTTGGTAGCCAAATGTGATTCTGATCTTAAAGCTATGAGCATAAAGCCATGCTTTATCAACATCATAATTTATGTCAACAATATAATGAATTTATATAAACCTATGCCAAACAGCAGCAACATGAATAAACATACAAACCCTGCAACCCAGCACATCAGTTTGTGAATGAGCAAAATGCAGATTATGTCAGAATTACACTCTGTGAATTCTGTTTATCCTCCCCTCAAATTCTGCGGGGTACTTTCTCACGGACTCTAGTTTTGGTTCAAGAACTTTTAGTACCTGCCTCTTTCCTTGAATTTGTCAGTCCCTCCATGTTCCCCAAGTGAAACACCCATATTGTATGGAAGAGATGGCTTATAGGTAGGATGAGGTTTTGATTTTCTTAGTCCCTAGAGAAGCTGGTTAGCTTGTGGGGTATAAGACAGAGTAAGTTTGTGATTATATGTGAGTTTCCCAGTGTGTACTATAAACATGGATACATTGTGTGTTTTATGGCATGAAAATGTTTGGAAAGTCTCTATTTTCATATTCAACTTTTCTGAATGTGTGATTACTTATATACATGCACATATGAATATATGTTTATATACACACATATATGTATATATATGTATGTTTATACACACACACATATATACATATATACCCTTGTCTATGTATTTGATGACATAGTTTATTGAGAAAGAAATAAGTATTTCATTTTATCATCATCTCTTACATGCATGGTTTATATATGGAGTGTAATTTATTACTACCTTGTAACAATTCCTTCTTAACATATCTATGGAAGTTATGGCTTCTGAACCCCAAATCTTGAGGAAAATCCATTGAGAGTTCAGAAAAATGACATTCTATTTTCTCTGGGAATTAGAGTTAATTAACTAATATGCTACTGTAAAGAAGGTATTCATGGATTTTTAAACCAAAGACAGAAGTAGGAAACACAGATTGGGAAATCAAAGGTTAAACTCAACATTTCTCCAAAACCGGCATTGGAGCAAGGAGGAGAGCAATGGCTAGCATCTAATCAGTCAGCCTTGTTTGACACTGTTACCACACTACAGATGTCTGTTTGTGGCTGTGCATATGGTTGGCACTGAGCTTCATTCTGAAGGAAAGCTACTCGTAGTTTGGAATAAAAATATTAACAAAATTTTATGTGTAATGTGTTTTATTCTAGTCCTATCATGGTGTCTAAAATTTGGACTCTGGAAAATATTCAGAGTCCAAAATTCTTTGTAGGGATTTTACACAGAAACACAGAAAAAGGGAGAGAATACAAGATCTAAACAAGAAGTCAAATGTAGTTTGATTCTAAACAAGCAAAAAGCAGCATCAATTTAAGCAGCAAAATCAAAACCAGAGAAGGCAGATAAAATATTTAATTATCAAAGAATCAGTGTTTAGGAAGTAATTTTTACCTAACACTCAGGCTTGATGTGCCACAGGTATATTGTTATACATGTAAAACTGAGGTTTCTGCCACGCAAGACAGATCTGACCTATTCATGAGTCAAATCAGTGCTTTGCAGATTTAAAAGTGAACTTGAAGAGTAATAATATTGTAAATATTAATACACTATTGCTTTTAACCTTATTATTTTAGTTTGTCTTTAAAACTCATTTCATGAGGACTATGTTTTGTGTGCATGTATGCTGCTCGTCTGTGCCTGGTACAGAAAGGACTATAGAATTCTTTGGAACTGAAGTTACAGATGACTATGAGATGTCACATGGATCCATGGATTGCTTTTTTGTGTTATTGAGGTTTATAGCACTGTATCATAAATATCCATACATTTATTAGTATACAATTTTATAATAGAAAATTTATGAATGTATAATAGAACATTCTATGAGAAAGTAAGTTGTGTTTTCTGAAGTGAATCTTTTTGTTAGTAATAAATTGTCATGAAAATAGAGAATGCTACAATTTGAGAACTTCTACAGAAGTTCTTGTGTCCAAATCCTGAAGATTGATATCCAGATCTGTAACACTAAGTTATAAACTACAGATACTCTGGGGTCCAGTACCAGGGAAAAAGAACAGCATTCTGGGAGGCAGCAGAAAGTTGGAGGGTTAAGCCAAGTTCAATTATAGGGTGTCAGGACAGAGAGCAGTAGAGGCAGAATGACATGGATACCAGAATTGGAATCCTGAAGACACATCAAAGTCAGGAAGTATCAGAAGCAAATGAGAGGGCAGAAGAAGCAGTGTTAAAAGGGGATGCTAATTCCAGGGTCAGTATCTTCTGAAATCAAGATTGCTTTAAAATGGCTGGGCAAGGATCTCTAAGGGCAACAATCAAGAGATTTTAAAGGGACAGCCTACTACTGAACTCTGCCTCCTGCTTAGTACAAAGAGTGTAGCATAAGCACTTGATTGTTTGTTGATAGACCCATGGGGGATGGCAATAGAAAACAAATCTATATCTTAAATCAAAATCCTTTTACTTCACTGTGTATGTGCAAAACTTCCCATGTTTTCCTGACTCACAAACAGGTGAGAAGAATGGAAATACAGAGGGACCGTGATAGGGGTGCGTTACTTCTGTGGTGATGGGCTTGCTCACTATTCATGGGGAGAGGCATAGTTGAATCTATTTTTCCCCTTTCACAGGACTGGGAAGAGATTAGTCTTTAAGTGAGAAGCTTCCCATTTAATTATGAATAAAAGTTGGAGACACCTTCAAGAAACAATGGTAGGCTTCCTGAGTCTTAATTTGGCTAATCCAGCTCTGCATCTCTTTGGAGGAGAGAGGTGAAGAGACCTGTCAAACAGAGAACAGAAGCATATTGACCTGGAAAGTGGTAAATGAGGCTCAGGTGTTGATGGTCTGTCTGGGTCTCCATAGTCTGGTAGAGCTGATCTAACTAAACAAGTGCTAAAGATGGCAAAGTGACCATATTTCACGGAGGAAGGAAGCCTTCCTGGGCTTGGTATTTATAAGTTGAGCTAAGAAAGGTTTTCTACATGAGGTATGTTGAAATGTGTAGAGCTATCCTCTCTGCTTGCTCAAACACTCAACTGTGTCTGGAGGCACATCAACATTTATGTGCCAATCATTCTGAGACTTCATGTATCAATAATAACAGAGTCAGTCACAATTGTACATGTTTCTTTTTTTTTTCATTTTTATTGGATATTCTCTGTATTTACATTTTAAACGTTATCCTCTTCTTCCCCACTCCCTTGCCCCTCCCCTTGCTATGTTTCTTTCTGGAATGATACATTACAGTAGTCATAACTCATAGGCTATTTTCATCACTAATCCTAGTGTTCAAAATAAATTGTGCTTTTTCTTTAAACACAATGCATCTCTTTGGCCCGTGGGATTTCGCACATGCTTTTCTGTTTGCCAAAAACACCTTTCTTCTTACTCAGTGACTTGCTATGAGGTACTTTGGAGAGTCCTAAGACATCATTTACCACAAAGATGTCTTTTCATACTATGCCTAAATTCCTATAATTAGAGTAGCTATTCATTTAAAGTGAAGATACTTTAGGGAGAAATATGTCTGGGGGGGTGCTATCTTAGGCATGAATTATGAGGCAGGTCTCCAACAATTATCTTGTGTTCACATGGTCTCTTCCTCTCACACTTTTTATCTGCTAATGTAGTTATGTAGGCTTTTTTTTTCTGCTGAAAAAGGGGCCTATGTCTGTTGTTTTTAATAGCTATGAACGCATTTGCCTTCTATGAACTTCAGTCTATCTGCCTGAAAATTAAAGCTATAGCTGAAGATGTTTCAGGACTTGTACAACTTTAAAATTTAATAATGACTTATTGTTATACCTAATAGAACAGAATTTAAAAGAAAAAAAAACCTTGAAAAAGCTCATAATGCTTTAGTTCTAATTATTTGTTAAAAGAATGAAAATTGGGCAATACATTAATGAGAGTAGAGAAGTGCTCTTCTATACACAAAATTTTATTGAGATGTTCAAAATGTCTTCTTTAGAAATACAAAGGAAGAAGTGCTTGACAAAGATGATCTTAGCTTCTGTTTGGCAGGGTAAGAGAAGAAAAGGGAAGCTGATTGTCTATATAAAGCACACTTGTGAAACTCTGGATGACCTTGGCTTTGGCAAAGGTCTTCCTAGGCATTGGAGGCCATCCACATTTCCCCAGTGTATCTGGGATGGATTGATGTGTTATTGCATTTCTATTGCTTACTGAGTAAGCCTCATAAATTCCACATTCTTTACCTCCAGATGATGAGTTAAAAGGGATCAGGAGGATTAAGTAAAAGTAAGACTCCTATTTACTGTTTTGTAAAAATTTCAATCCAGGTTTGCCTTCACTACGCACAAAGCAAGGGGCTTACTCTTTGTGTGAGAAGTTTGTGCATGCTGCAGAAATCTGTGGGTTGGCTCCTGAGATGGACGATTTAAGGCCAGAGGTCCCCTTTCTCCTGAAATTCAAAGGTCCTAGTGTAGAAGAGAAGCATTCAGGGAAGACTCAGATGCAAAAGGTCGGAGTTGGCCCCTCATCTGAGGCAGATACCATCACAGGGCAACAGGGGGTCTCGGGATCTGGGGGTTGAGTTTCCTGCTTCTCTTTAGGGGCCTTCAAACTCACAAAAATTAATCCTTTTGATTGACTCTGTCTCCTAATCTGGAAGATAAACTCAAAACATTTACCAGTTCTCAGCACTGCTTACCAGGCCGTGTCTTAGTGCCAAATTGTGAATTTCGTCTTGGTGACCTTTCCAATCTTCCCTTTTTACCTGCCCACTTGGTAGCTCACGAGGTCCTTCGTCCTACTCTGAGGAAACTTAGGTCAAAGTGTTTGGGATTGTGAGGGATTTAAAGAGATCGAATCATTCAGCCTTTCCATTTTAAGAGGAGGAAACTAAGATCTAAAGAGGTTATATGACTACCCTGCAGATATGTTTTTAAATCCTCTTGGCAATTTCAATACAAGGCATCATAGTTATTGAGGTTGCAGAATCATGAGTAACTTTTTTATATGTAGATCAGAGCATTCCAATTTGACATATCTATATCATTTCAGAAATCCAATCATCAAAGCAGGTGTGTTTGAAATGTCCTTAAATATATGATATCTTCAATCATTCTTTAAAAATTTCTCAGGTATAGGCTTTTGGGATGTCAACTAATATTTTGAAAAATTTAAGATGCAAAAAGTAAAATTCAGTTTCTACCAGAAGAGTATAAGTGTGTAAAATGAAGAGTTCAGAACCTAAAGCAGCTTGCGAGCCAATACCAATGGTACATTAGTGATTCCAGCTATGCAGAGAATGAAGAAAAGAAGGCTACAGGGAAAATCGAAGTTGTTTGCTCTTAGAGGAAATCGTGTAGTTGTCTCTTCAAAGGACTGGGATGAAAATGAATAGAGAGGCAGACATATTTGGCCAACTATTAGGGTGTGCAGTCTTGTTCCTAAGATAAAGACTTTATTCCCTAAATTGCTTGTCTCAAGTTTGTTGTTACATTAAAAATGTTTTTAAAACAAATACTCTTTAAATGAGTAACTGAATTCATGGTGTTAAAATGAGAAATAATCACTTTATCAGTTGTATTGAATTATTGGCAGAATGTGTGATTATTTGTAGTTTAGCAATTATTCAGAAAACATATTAATTGTTTTTTAAAAAGAAGTCATGCATATTATGGGCTGACATTATAATCCCTGAGAATTAGAACATTTAGCTGTGTTACTTTGATCTATTTTCTCTTACTGGACTGTTTTCTTCCTTAAGCACCATGGTTTACAAGGGAAGTCTCCACAGTAGAAGCCTTCAAGCCTTTCCTTCTCCATGTAGCAACATCTGTTGTCTGTATCACTTGACTAACCCTAACCCTAACCCTAACCCTAACCCTAACCCTAACCCTAACCCTAACCCTAACCCTAACCCTAACCCTAACCCTAATTCTCTCAACATATTGAAAGCACATCTTTAAGAAAACAATGTCTTGAATGTACTTTTCCTAGCTTGTACTGTTCCGAAGGAATTGGAGACTTTAGAAATTAGGGCCAGTCCAGTGGATTTACTCTTCTAAGGGTTGGCCTATGAAGCACACTCCAACTCTTAGCCAACTCCTAGTTCTAGCCTGTTTTCTATGTTTCTTTGTTGGCCACTATGAATTTCTACTACCATGAGATGCCTCATGCCTTTCCTACTGTGATGGTCCCTTAGAGTTGGTCTTGTCAGGTGTTTGGCTATAAAGATACATAAGTCTAACAACTCATACAATTTTTTTTTATTAATGGAGTGGATAATATTTGAATAAGAGTGCACACAATAAGAAAGTGAAGCCTGTCAAATAAAGGATTGGAAATTCATGATCCGGAAGGAGAAGGAGTCTTGTTTTTTCATGTCTGCTGCTACTGGATATTTTGTGTTTCTGTTTTCATATCACTCAGGATAAGATTTTTTTTTCTTACAGTGAATATGGAGCCCATACTAGGTCTGACCCTGGGTAGGATGCTGCACAGAACCTGAGATGCTTTAGTACAAGCATGAAAAATAGTCTCCTTATTCACTATAAGAACAGAAGGTTCTATTGAGGTGCTTTATAGGAGGGTGCCTAAAGTTTGAACTGCCAAGGGCTGAATTTTACCGTCTCATGCTAGTAAACCTGAGGATATCCTTATTTGTAGTTGGTGTAAATATGCTGAGTCTTCATTGCAAGGCTGATAATGAGTTTGCTGCAAGTCCTGATCTGAGTGGAAGATAGCGCTGAAAGCATGAATCCAATCAATACTTTGGATGTTTCCTTCTCTAAGAAAGCAGCATGGGTACATTTAAAGCAGATGTCCTACTATAAACCATATGCAGGACCCTTAAACATTTTATTTTTTTGAGACAGGGTCTCATTTCGTACCTCTGGTTGTCCTGGAACTCGATATGTGGGACAAGTTTGGCCTCAAACTCTCAAAGACCCACCTACTCTTGCTTCCTGAGTGCTGGGATTAGAAGTGTGTGCATTATTCATCTGTCAAGGACTCATTTCTTAGAAGTTTAATCTTATAATTTATGTGAATGGGTGTTTTGCCTACATGTATGTTTGTGTACCACATTCATGCCTGGTGCTTTTTCAGGGCAGTAGATAGTGTTAGGTCTGAATTGAAGTTACAGACAGTTGTGAATCACCATGTGGATACTGGAAACCAACTCCGGCTCTTCTGGAAGAACAGCTAGTACTCTTAACAACTTGGCTATTTTCCAAGTCCTCTTGGCAAGAGAGTTTCTTTTTTTTTTTCTTTTTTTTTTTTTATCTTTTTAATGATAAGGTTAACAATTCAATAATATTAGAGTACTCCCTGTCAAGGTTATGAATAACTGGCTTCTGATGTTGGTAGACACTTTCTCAGGGGTGTCTACTCTCAGGATAGACAGAGGCCTATGGCATCCAAACTAAAACTTAAGAAGTTATTCTCCAGAATAAGACTTTTCCCTATTTTTTTTAAAAAAACTTTATTAAAAAAACAGAGATACATGTACATATTTTTAAAAGCATTTTTGCATAAAACTATATGAATATATTTTTGTCAGTACTTGATTTCTTTAAAAGTTTGATAGTATGCACTGAAATCTGACTAGTTACAATGAGCACAAAGTACATGTAAAACAAAACGTAACATGAAAATAGTCAAAGTTTTTTTTGGTGTATAAAGATTAAACATAATGATTTTTAAATCCCAAGAATTGCCACAAGGCTATATTCTTAGCTCTTGAATTATTAATGATTTAAGGTCTAGGTGTACTTCACTCTGAGAGGGTGTTATACATTTATTTATTTTTTCTAAGAAGGACTGAGGCTTCCACACTTTGGCCTTTTTTCTTTCTTTCTTTCTTTCTTTCTTTTTTTTTTTTTTTTTTTTTAGCTTTATATGGTCTGTGAGTTGTTTCTGGGGTGTTGAGAGCTTTCTGGGGTTAGAATCCAATTATCAGTGGCTGCATATTGTGTCTGTTCTTTTGTGACTGGGTTACTTCACTCAGGATGATATTATCTAGATGCATCCATTTTCTTAAGAATTTCATGAAGTCGTTGTTTCTAATAGCTGAGTAGTACTCCATTGTGTAAATATACCATAATTTCTGTATCCATTCATCTACTGAAGGACATCTAGGTTCTTTCTAGCTTCTGGCCATTATAAATAAGGCTGCTATGTACATGGTGGAACATGTGTCCTTATTATATGTTAGAGCATTGTTGGGGTATATGCCCAGAAGTGGAATAACTGGGTCTTCAGGTAGGGCTATCTCCAATTTTCTGAGGAACCACCAGACTGATTTCCAGAGTGGTTGTACCAGCTTGAACTTCACCAACAGTGGAGGAGTAAGACCTTTCCCTCTTGAATCTTTTACCCCAACAGCATTTTAAAGACAAAGCTGTTTATCCTTATGAATTGTTACATTTTTCTTCAAAGGAGAAAGCTATCTCATTGTATATACAAAGTCCTTTTATGTGTCAGGAGTTGTGGTAGTAGTTTATGTTCTGGTTTTCAGTATTTTCTGTTTCTACGTTTGATAGAAAATACATATAAATATTTGTGACTTTGATTTTACCAGTGGAGTTTTTTGTGTGGAATGGTTTTCTTTGTCATTTGGTACATAATGGTATGCAATCATTAGTATATTAGTGGTTTATTTTTTCAGCCATAGTGATCTCACTAGTAAACTCACAGGTTGAAATTATAAAGATCCCTGTCATATAATATTTGATGCACTTAGACATTTTATCAGAAGCTTTGGGGAATTTGGCTAATACTCAAAAGGAAATTCTACAAGGAAAGAGGAAAAAATAGAGAAAGAAAAAAGGAAAGAAAGAAGAAAAATAGATTTTGGAATGTGTGTGTGTGTGTGTGTGTGTGTGTGTGTGTGTGTGTATGTATGTTGGGGGGCAGCTAATAGAAACAAAACAGGAAGACAAGGGAAGGTGCTCACCCACAAGCATGACATGCTGAGCTTGAATCTTGATCCACAAGGGAGGAGTAAACAGGCTCCAGCCACTTGTTCTTTGTGCATAGCTTCCAGCCTGAAGAAATGTAGTACGGAATTAAAAACAGAATTTGGAATAGAGAACATGATGTACTCAGGTTACAATGTTCGATAATTGACTCTATTGGAATAATAAACATGCCTGCGAACTCCCAGATTTTAGGAGTAATAAAATATCTACATATGACACTCCCAGACAGGTGCTGGATTCCTGTATCCTAGAAGAGAGAAATGGAACAAGAGATAGGGAATATTTTTTTTAAACTTTTAATTGATGTATTTGTTGGTAGCCACCCAAGGTTGAGGGTGGACTTTTTTGGGGGGAGGGTTGGGGATTTATTTTTTACATTTCAAATGTTATCCTCTTTCTTGGTTTCCCCTCCAGAAACCCCCAAACCCCACCCCCTATTCTATTCCCCCTACTACTGGTCTTGTGAGGATACTCCCCTACGGACTTTTTTTTATTGGTCATTTTATTAATTTACATTTCAAAGGTTCCTCTTCCTGATTTCCCCTCTGCAACCCACCATCCCATCTCCCCTACCTCTGCCTCTATGAGGGTACTTCCCCCACCCAGCAACCCAGTCCTGCCTCACCGCCCTAGCATCCCCATACACTGGGGCACTGAGCCTCTACAGGACTAAGGTATTGATGCCAAATAAGACAATCTTCTGCTCCATATGGAGCTGGAGTCAGGGGTCCCTCCATATTTACTCTTTGGTTGGTGGTTTAATCCCTGGGAGTTCTGGGGGATCCAGTTAGTTGAAATTGTTCTTCCTATGAGGTTGCAATCTTCTTCCACTCCTTCAGTTCTTCCTCCAACTCTTCCATTGGGGTTCCCATGGTCAGTCAGATGGTTGCCTGCAAGCGTCCGTAAAAGATAGATAGATTCTTTACTGTCAGCGGGCCGTAGCACAGACATAGAGTTGAGTAGCTCCAACAGAAGGTGGCACAAAGGACTGAAGCTTTTATGCTATGCTGTGTAGGGTTTGGGAATCCTCAGCACAGTGAAGACTTTCTCATACAGGTTCTATCAATTTCATCCATCACATGCTTCATTAGCATCTTGGTTATCTACTCAAGGGTATGCATTTTGGTATTATAACTAACTACAAGTCATTTGCAGGCACCCTAGAGTGGGACCTGTTCTCTTCCAGTAGGTTTTTCTAATAGACTTTTTCCATCTTTGTGTAACAGACTTCATGACCTCATTCTCTATGTTGTTCTCCCACCTTCACTCCTATCGTAAACTGTGGTCCCAGTAATCTTTTGGGAGAGCTGAAGGATTCCGTATAACGACTTTCTTCTGTTGAGGGATGCAGAAAAAAACCTCTTCTCCAACTGCCCATCAGTTGGAAAGAAAGATTGGTAGTAGGAGTTACTGAACTCCTCATTTCAAGTTTAGTTTGGAATCCTTGTTTCCTGAAAGAGCTCTTAATCTAAAGGTAGCTAAGGTAGATACAGGGACAGCGATTTTCATGGCTGATATTTCTCTTGGCCTTCTGTGTCATTTTTCTATTTTCTGTTTATGTCTTTATGTATGTTTGTCAAAAAGTAGGTCCTGTGCCTGAAGAAACAAAGCCAGAAACAGTAGTGATCTTAAATAAATAGAATGTCTCTCTTTTTACAGTCTGCAATTCCAAAATATGGACTCTGTGTTAAGTTTCAAACTGAAGTACAGCTGGCCTTCAAACTCCCATTTGAACACTCCAATTTGGCAGGGATTTTATTATGTAAGGTGGGAAATGTAGACAAGTTCACTAACACGTTAATACAGGATAGACACACCTGAATGATCTAATAGTGGTTGATTATAGCATGAAGCACAGCCTGGCTTCCATTTGTCAAAAACATTCAGTTTTACTACTACTTGGGATGTGTGTGATCCTAGACAAATAACTCATTTTCTAACAGCCTCAGTTTCCTCATTTATGAGAGGATTAAATGAGATACATTTATGTTAAAATTCCCTGCTTTTAAAATATACGGTGCCTGTCATAATAAGCCATCCTGACAACTCAATTTAAGTGTTAGCTCTTATTATAAGTAATAAGAATGAGGGAGACGAAACACATGCTATCCTTGGAAGGGTTCAAAACTAACTCCTGCCACGGAGGAGTACAAGACTACTGGGAAGAAACTTCAACTTCTACATGCTGGTATGTCATTCAGGCTTTTCAGTTTGTTGTTTGGTGACAAATGTGGTCTTACAATGTCAATGAAAATAATCTAAGGTACCAGTGTAACACACCACAGGTACTTCCGTGAGGACACACAACTGCTGGAGAAAATTTCAGATAGTAATGTTGTTATGAATATTTTAACAGGTAAAAGTGAAGCACCAGGAAGGTGTAATGATAACATTTTTAAACATACATCTCAGAAATCTAAACCTATCAGGGAAGGTCTCTGCAAAGCTTCTGATAACAGAAGATGTATTTCACTCGGTAACAAACCTCTGTCTAAATGTGATGATCCCTGAGTGAGTGGTATTTTGTAACAAGTTCCAGCAGCATCACTTAAAAAATAGAAATAGAGACTTTTAAAATTTTTTATTATTTTTATTTATTTACTTTATATCCCACTCATTGTTCCCCTCCTTGTCACCCTCTTCTACAATCTTTCCTCCATCTCCCTCCCCTTCTCCTTTGAGCAAGGAGATCTCCCCAGGTATCCCCTCACCCTGGCTCATCAAGTCTCTGTGGGGCTAGATGTATCCTCTCTTATTAAGGCCAGACAAGGCAGACCAGCTAGAAGAACATATCCCACGGAAAGGCAAAAGCTTTTGGGATAGCCTTCGCTTCAGTTGTTCAAGCCCGAACAGCTGGTAAACCAATCTACATATCCATCTGCTACTTCTGTACGGACAGGCCTAGCTCCAGCCTGTGTATGATCTTAGGTTGGTGGTTCAGTCTCTGAGAGCTCCAACGGTGCAGGTTAGGTGACTGTTGGTCTTTCTGTCGAGTTCCTATCCCCATTTGGGGCCCAAAATCCTCCCCCTTTTTCTTCCATATAAAAAGAGCATCACTTTTAATATATAAAGAAAACCTTGCAGCTGTTGGGCTTTGTGTGTGTGTGTGTGTGTGTGTGTGTGTGTGTGTGTGTGTAAAGTAAGTGCCCATGCTGAAAACACAGAAGAGCAGGTGGCTTTGAGATAATGTTAAGAAATCATCTGTTTTCTTAAAGCTTGTTTAGGGGGACATTTGAGAAGAAAGTCAGCTGCTTTCACTGACTCTATCAGCACAAGAATTACTGGTGATAGAAGACACTGTGAGAGGTAGGTTTGTTTCAAGTTGTGGTTTGCAGCAGAGGAACTCTGCATCCTTAGAAATTAATGGAGGCTTTCAGTTTTGCTGGCATGGCTCCTTTATCATTCATATGACTAAGCAGACAATCAATTTAGTGGCAATGTATGGAATGAAGGGAAAGAACAAATAAGCTCTGAGTGATGAGAACCGAAAAATCAAAACCTCCCTCCCTTATTCTTTTTTAATGACTAATACCAACAGGGACAAGACCGGTAAGAAGAGGTTAATGAATTGCCGAGATGCTTTAGAGAGTGATTGACTGGTATTGAAGCACAGTCAAATCAGTCATAAATATTTACTTTTATTAGCAACAGTGGGGTGCCTGTTATTTTTGATTGATTTTTTTCAAACTGGCAAAAATCTACTACTGTGACTATTATCAAATGTTTCCAATTTCATCAATATTTTCTTGCTCTGAACAACTCCAGAACACACAGAGCCTTCTAAACCCTTACTTTTAATGTGTTTGTTTTCAGCCCCGTTTCTAAATGATTACAAATGACAAGGTAAAGTGAAGTTCCCTATATAATTAAGAATAATTATAATCCTTTTAGTTTTGACATTTGTTCAAATGGATAGGATGGCGGCGATTGTGGGATTAATGTCCTTTGATAATCCATATTCCACTAACACCGACTCTCTAACCTGCAGTTGTGTTATTTGCCTTCCCAAGTGAATAAGAGGCATGATAGAAATCTCTGAAAAACATCCCAGGCAGTGTAGCAAATGCTAGAGGAACTAGAGGAGTTAACAGGCAACACGGTTCCACCAATATTGCTGCTCACGTCATTGAATAAAAGGCTGATTCCTTTTGGTAAGCTGCAATTCGATGTAAGGGTATTTCTTGAAATTTGTTGCCTAGGCCATCAAAAAGATGGAGACTGCTTTTAGCACAGTGTTTGTAACATTAAGATCCAATAATTCAATTCGAAGGAACCTAACAAAAGGAATTTCCTTCAGATAACAACAAAGAGTTAACATTTCCCAGGGCAGACAAGTTTCCAATTCAATTAGTTTTAATGAACCTTCTGCTCACTGGTTACTGAACTAGAAAGAACAGCAATAAATGCCCAGAGGAAAGAGAGAGAGGATATTAAAGGAGGGTTAGTGTATAGTATATAAATTTCCAACTTGACTAAAAGAGCAGCACTGATGTAGTTTTGGGGGCGAACACCACAGAATCAGACCCAACTGCTGAGTTTCGTGCACAGGACAGCAAATCTCAGCCAGTTGTTCCATGTGGTGAAAGAAAACGCCACTGTACAGCCTGTGTCTGATAAGACAATAGATGCTACTGCAGCAATACAGTGCCTTAAAGGAGAGAATAACATCCCCCAAAGAAGCAGAGAATACATTTGCTTATCATCAGAAAAATAATATTTGTCTTTTGTGCACGTCAAAACACACACCAATACACAAAGGTGAACAGAACCTTCAATTTTTTTAAAATAAAAAAAATCTTGATAATCTTCTTAGTTTGCATATAGTGGCAATTACATACATTTACCTCTATAAAAATAGTGGAGACATAAATTATGAAAGCCCATAGCTGCCACACACAGAAATTTCCTATTTGGGAAACAGAAAGTGAGTTTCACCCTAAGAATTTAATGGTTTTCATATTTTTATTTGATTCTGATGTTCACCTTAAACCTGTACCATAGCACAGAAAACCTATATTTGGAGGCTCAAGCTGCAAGTCATATTGTGGTTAAACACAGCACCCTCACATATAGGAGTGTATAAATATACAAATGAACTGAAGTCCACCCAGAGCCTTGCATCTTTTATTGTTTCAAGTCAGCCTTGTCTGGTATTTTTCCATTTCTTGAACTTTAAAGTGAATTTGCCTCTCCAACTGCACTCTCATTATGCCGAACTGTCCCCTTTATTTTTAGTTTCTGTCTCCTTTCCAGCACTGCTTTATGCTCAACGTGAAAAGTTCTAAATATGCAGGGGCAAACAGACTCTATGCATTCTATGTCATGCAGGAGCCACCTAGACCGGAGGTGCTATTTCCCCCTCACACAGACGTGAGAACTTCACAGACATTTCATGGGAGTGACCAGCAGCTTGCCTCTCCCAGTCAATCCTCATATGAGGATTCATATGAGGGTGTGGTTGCAGACATGGTCAGCAGGTACATTTTGGATGATGCATGATTTTCCCCTTTGCATTTCTTGGACTGCACTGAAACTCAGGCTCTGATGTCAATTTTGTCAGTGAGACTTAGATTTAATAAAAAATACAGCATCCGGGTTGGTTTGCAGAGAAATTTTTTTCTTTATGATTATATATTCTGCCATCACCAGAGTGAACTTAGGTTGATGAACATGGGTTAATGGAACCAAATCAAATGTGAAGCTGGTCCAAACTGCACAATATCTCTTCAGCATCCTTTAAAGATTATACCAAATAGTTAACAACATTGAAAGAGGCCACCATCAATCTGCAGACACAGTTTATGCTCTGCTCTCTCACTGAACCACAGACCTCTTCTAATCTTGCTAGGTATTATTAAAATTTTGGTATTTCTCAATGGCTTTTCATTTTTTTACTACTGAATTTTTAATACCAAACTGTACACTGCATAGCTTCTAGAGAATGGTTGCCTTGAACATGTAGAAATTAAACAGAACAAGAAATAAATTTAAAAAATAAAATATGGAACAGTCATTTCTTGTATAAACCTTTTGTCTTGCAATTATCACTGCCCCCGGCTCCTAGAAATTTATTCCACAAAATACTACAGTGTAAAAGTGATGTGGTTCAACTAGGAAAGAAAAACCCAAAGGAATATGACAGGGAACAGAATTTTGAAAATATGAATATTCGTGTTGAACAAAGTAAGTGAGAATTAAAATTTTTTATTTCCAATTTGGAAACATGCTTTACTATGTCTTGAACTCATTTTGAATCCTTGTACAGATGTGATTGGTTGGGCTTCAAGGGTTTCCCAAAGGATTGTGAAGTATAAAATTCAGAGTTACTTCTTTGCCAGGAGTCTAAAAAATAAACCTTCACGGGAAGATGAAACGTGAAGTGTGGTTATCTGTGCACATAAGAGCAGAAAAGCGACCCAGCCCTGAGTGTGTGGGATCCGAGGTTGTGTGACTGGCCTCACTGCTGAATGGTGAATCAAAGTGGGGAAACCCCTTCCCCCACTGACAGAGATTTCTGAAAAGGCGGGGGTAGTCATGGGCAGAGAGTAATATCTTAGTATTTAGGCATGCAATAAGCAAAAGGGCATCTCTAGGGAGTACCATACTAAAGACCCAGATGCCTGGTTTTCTTAAAAAGCAAAAGAAACTCTAGAACTTTGCCTCTAAGGTATTACAAGAACTTTGTCAGTTGCACACGAGAAAATAGAGCCCATGGCCATATAGTAAGCAAAAAAATTCTGTTTGAGTATTGACATGACAGTTTTTGAAAGTTCAAGCAGAAAACCAATTATAATGAGCCCTGGAAAGCCTGGAGCCCTGCTGTTCAATAAATAAAAAGTACAACAAACTATTTTCCAAAAAGGTTCTAGAGAGTTTCTTCTTGTCCCACTACTTACAATCTGATTACATAAATAGTCTCTATTTGCTGTTGAATTGCCAGGCAGCTGTATTAAAGTACAAATCAAATCAAGTCAGGATTAGAAAGTAAAAGAGCATGGTTTAAAGTAATCTATCCCCCAGGAACTGTGCTCAGATTCATCAAACAGAGCTTAAAGTACAGTATATCTTATACCCTTGTGTTTCCATGCTTCATGGCTGCAAAACCCGTTATTATTTTTGATATCCAGAGAATGTTGCTTCTTGCCGAAGAAGGCTCACTTGCTTATTTAAAGGTACTAGTCATACGTGGTACTTATTTATTACTTCCTTTGGTTAAGATTCATGTGCCATAAGTGCTAACAACTACCAGATTTTTTTTTTTTTTTTATTATTGATCATAGCCGATCTGCCGCATCTGTGAATGGTTGTGAATGTTTGCTGTAGGGAGGGGATTGATTAACACAGTCCAGTTTAGGGTACTGCTTAGTTGTGTTAATAGTAAGGAAAAGGCAGGAATCCCGAGACATCATTGGCTCAGGAAGAGTTGCGTACGTTTCCCTTGCAGTTCCACCTCCAGCTGGTTTTGCTCGAGGAGAAAGCAATCCTCTCATTCTAACCTTTGTGTGTCATAGAAAATTCTCTATGCAGTTGTCAATGAATGTATGATCGTCAACAGTGTTTTGATATTTACAGAACGTACATCATCTTTAAGCTGAGTGAATAATAAGCAATCGTTACGTATCATAGCATCGGTGGCCATCTTTGTTTTATTGTCAATAGGACAATTAATTTAAATACCATAGCCTTCATATTTACATAATGCAACATATATTCAGAATTGCAGTGGATATAACTATGTATTCTGTATTAATCTTCAGAAGACATGAATGTAGCCTATGAAGATAGCTAGATATTTATTTATATTAAAAATTATACATATTTTGCATGCAACATAAAGAAGGAAGCACTCAAGAGGTTTACACCTGTGAGCTAAATAGTTTCATGAGACTAGGTGATGTATTGCTAATGATGAAGCTCAATGTTCATTTTTCTTCTCACATCTTAAGCTAAGGAAGAAAAAAAAGTCACCGACTGGTTGCCATTACTTAACATTTCTCTTGTAAGGAGCTTTTACTTGCAAATGATGCCACATTCAAAGAAGCATCCAGTGTCATCAGTGTGCGCAGGAAGTATGAATGCTGCCACTTCTCCATTGGACATAGAGAATTTTCAGACCAATTTAATGTTTAGTTCTCTGCACTTTGCTAACCTGATCATTACCACTGACACAGATCACCTGTAGTACAGTGGAGCCGGGCGTCTTGGGCAGCTATGGGAAGAGACCTGTATTCATACAGGATCTTTGACACTTCCTCTGTGTGGAGACAGAGAAGCCTGCTTGAATTTGTGTGTGTGTGTGTGTGTGTGTGTGTGTGTGTGTGTGTGTGTGTGTGTGTGTGTATGAGAGAGAGAGAGAGAGAGAGAGAGAGAGAGAGAGAGAGAGAGAGAGAGAGAGGCTTAATAATAACCTTACCTTCATCATCCTCATCCAGATTCATCATGAAAAGGTCAGAATTGGAATTTGCTATTTATATCTCCTTTGAGCCACACGTGTGGGTTTGCTGCTGTCGTTGCACACCAAGGCCCCCACCCTGTGCATTTGTGAGGCTGCTGGGTGCTCAGCCCAGACTCAGGAAAGTTCCTAAGAAACTGTCTGCCAAATTATTCTGGATCTGTGTTTGAAACAAACAATTTTTGAAAATCTTTTAATGAAATATTGATTTTACCAAGCACATCAAACTAAAGGCAAATGTACCATGTGCCATGATTAAAAAAATAACAATATATTACAGGTAAACTAAGATAAATGAGTTAAGTGCTCAGTTTGTGGTGCAAATTGAAACCATACATCACAACCTTTCATTACATTGCATTAGCTGCAGCGGGCAGAATATGGAAGTTGATTGAATGGTGATGTCAAATTAGTAGGGAGCTCTGCTTCAGTTGATGGTGGATTCTTGAACTGAAAGGAATAATTTTCATAAGAAAAGTTTCCTAAAAATATTTTTTGAGTGAGTGTGACTGATAACCAAGAAAGCCCGTGGCACCCTGAAATTGCCCTTCCTGGATCTCACAGGAAGAAACGAAGGGATCTGTATTAATTTTAAACCTCCCTTTGATTGGGTGAACCTGTCTCCGTTTTCTATGACATTGTTGCCACAGGTCATTGCCTGGTGCGGTGTACCATGAAACAAACAAATAGAAAAAGCCACCTCTGGCACTTTAAGTCTCAGTCCCTTCTGACTGCTACCCTCGTGGCTCAGAATGATGAAAAGCAGGGGCTTGGAGAAATCTTCCTATGGTTAGATGGGAAAAAAATGAGCATGAAGATCACTTGAAGAGGGAAGGGCAAGACAGACAGCCAGAGTCACACCAGAGCTCACAAGGGGAAGGAAGGCAAGAGGTCACAATTATATTCTGGTATCACACTCCCTTCCACAGAGATCTGATATATTCAGTTTGTTCTTGTACGGTGCTTAGGGAAGTTCTAATTAAGGGAAGAAAGAATTTTGACACATGTGAAGCAGAGATCAATATTTAGCACTATAATCAGCAATTCCTGATGGTTTGACAGTGTCACTATACACATTGTAACTCTCCATTATTCTCCCAGCGAGGAGAGCCAGGCAGAGGCTAACAGGCTTACGGCAAGCCATCATGAATCACATAAAGCAGTGTCTCACATGCTTCTGTTTGTCTTGCTTTTTATCTTCATTCATCCTTACAAAGAAGGCTGCACTGCCACCAGCCCGAAACGCCAACTTCCCTCGGAATTGCAACAAAAGACAGCAAAAGTCCTTCCTACTTATTTCTTACGATGTACAATAGTTATTTTCCAGATAAATGAAAGAAAAAAATAGATGGAAAAGAAGAGGTAACTGTTTACTCTCTGAAAATACACACTGTGATCTGCCTTCACGTTTAACCTAAAGGGGTTTTATTAGCCCCTGGGAAAATAATATCTTAAAACATCTTGTGGTAAGGTTATGTTTATAGTAAGTTACAGGTTTTGGATATATTATTTTTTCCCTGGATTTTGTTTCACCAGACTAACCAGTATCTACTATATAACAAAGAAAACTCTGCCATCTCAGGACTGAGCAAAGTGCTTCATTTTGTTTTGAGGTAGAGGAAGGTGACAAAGTAACAGGTTTGCATTTTCACTTCTTAGGAGATTTACCGAGCCCTGAACTGAAATATAAAAGTTTAACTTCATAAGGCACACAATGTCTGATTAGGTTTTGACTACGAAGTATGCTGTTAACGCACCTACTTGGACATAATTTTCTTTGTATTTTTAATATGTGTATGGTTTTAACATCATAGAAGTTAGATGTTGGTTTTGGCACATTTAAAGCCAATTCGGAGTAAAAACCAAATTCACGTATTCTTCCTTTTAAGAACTTTAGATCCGTCATTATACCTCCCTTTAAAATTATTTAAAAAATTCATAGTAGGTGTAAAGAATGAAAGAGTTAATTTTCGGGAAAGGTATTAAGATTCTTTTTTGCACACTAGCTTTGGATTGAGTAGTATGTACCTGAATAACTTAAAGAAATAAACACCCTGTAAAATGTGATGGAATAATTTGAGTCCAATTTACATAGAGAACATTCTTTCCAACATTTCTCATCGCCTTTGCGGACGTGCTGCTCGCATTGTATGACTGTAGGTGGGAGCGAAAGACCCGGTGTCTTGCATTTCAAACTGTCAGCTGGTCCTCACGGCTCTGTTCCTGTTTAAGTGAGATGCTGACACAGGCTTGCACACTGACTATCCCGAGTAGCACTAATTAAGGGCTGTCCAACTGTGCTTTCTGGTGAGCAGTTTGCTACAGTGGGTGACAGGAAACAGCCTGAACTCTGTCTGCGAATGACATAACGAAGACTTTTTTTTCTTTTTCTTTTTAAACACAGATCTAGAGGACGGGATACAAAGGCCTAAGAGAGATCTAACTTGCCTATTTGTTTCTATTATTATGTGATCTTGAATTAAGAAAACTTCTCTAAGTCACTTTTTATTGCAAGTTTATCAGGGTGCTTTTAATACAATGAGTAGTGGTTACAGTAAAAGGAGGTGCCTTAATATAGACATGGGGACCAAGTCATTCTCATTTACAGGAATGTCAATGTAAATCTCTTAAAGAATTTGTGGTCAGGTGAATGACGTCATGGTGGTAAAGAGGCATTATTTGTAATGTATGGATTAACCTTAAAAAGCAGACTAAAATGGATCTGATCTCTTGGATATCACAGTGAATGTGCATCACTGGTGACTGTATCAATCAAGAAAGTATTATAAAAATAATTTTAAAAAGAAAAGATGAAGAAAAGAGAAACAAACCAAAACACAACAACAACAACAACAACAAAGGCAACAAAAAACAAACCAAACCAAAAACCCAAACCCAACTCCTGGTTTATAGAGTTAGACTGTAACAAGTTAGCTCTGAGCTCCAGCCTTCCATTTGCTTTTCATAAATCTCCCTTGTAAATCTGGCATTTGAATTGTGCTCTCTTCTCTAACCCCACATGTGCCGAGCCTTAGGTTTGTAGTCAACCAATCACAAACTTGTGGTTGAAATGGAAAGGAACAGCCTAGCCATGTGCTCTCAGAGGACTCCTGCACTTCTGAGGGTCTAGTCATCACTCTCAGCATCTACCAGAAGACATGCGACTTCGGATTCCAAGGGCAGAACACCCTCCTTGACAGAGCTGAGAGATAACGCCTGCTGGCTGCTGTGGTGAACTTGAGAAATTGGCTGGCCCACGACTGTCCTTTTACAATGGTTTCATTTAATTGTAATCCAAAGATCAAAGGTCTGTAACTCTTTAACCAAATTCCAATGTCTGCCAAATTCAATAGCTGTCATTCTTATAGAAAAAGGCAGTGTAATATGTGTGTCTTGATCCAATTTTATAGAAAAAGACACAATTTACATACTGTTTATTTAGTTAAGTCCCTAAAATCAATACCTTTGTCTGTACCTCTTTTGTTTAAAATACATCACGACATGGCAAACAGCTATATAAATGAATTTTTCTAAACCACACACATTGCTAATGTTCCTCTCTTGCACATCCAAAAATGGAGTATCAGAAATCATAGCATTTGATAGATCAACCTCAATGTATCTTAATATTAAATTACCAAAAGAATGTTAAGTTTTACATTTCTAAAATTATAAATTTTCTCTGAAAAGGTCAGTCATTTTCCAGAGCCACATTTACTAACAGGAGGACATATTTCAACCATTGAAATGAAAGAGAAAGTGATCATGTTCAATATTAGGAAAAAATAATTGTTAAAAATGTGACTCTCCACCGAGCAAATAACAATGAGCTCCCGAGAAGGTTTCCAGATGGAAGAGTCCTCTTCTCAAGGATGAAAAGCTCACGGAGGGCTGATAAAAAAGGAAGCCATTCGAACCGTCACCTTATAGATGATTCCACAATTCATTACACACGAAGAGAAAAAGCACGGCCTACTTCCACTGCTATGTCTTTATCTATTTACTGACATTCCATAGTCACATCAATGATTGTTTGCACAGTGAACAGTGAATAGCTCCAAACTCATGGTCATGCAGATGGCCTTGGCTAACCTCAGTGGGTCACAGAACAAAAAAAAGGACGGGACTATAGAAAAGGAATTTGCTGGGGTGGGGGAGGGGCAAGAGGAGTTGGAGGGACCTACAAGAGGGTTGTGGGGAGTGGGACTAGATACAGCACAAGGATGGAATTGCCAAAGAAAACATTGAATAGTAAAAAAATCATATTAAAATGTAATCAAGTAACTACATTTTTTATTAGATGTTTACATACATTTCAAATATTATCCCTCTTCTTGGTTTACCCTCTGGAATTCCCCTATTCCATCCCCCGTCCCCCTGCCTCTATGAGAATGTTCCCTTGACCACTCTCCAACTCCCTCCCACCTCTCCACTATTGCATTTCCCTACACTGGAACACTGAGCCTTCATAGGTCTAAGAGCCTTTTCTCTAGTTGATGTCTGATATGGCCATCCTCTGGAGCTGGAGCCATGGGTCCCTTCATGTGTACTCTTTGGATGGTGGTTTAGTCTCTGGGAGCTGTGGGACGTCTGGTTGGTTGATATTGTTGTTCTTCCTATGGGTTTGAAAATTTCTTCAGTTTTTAAAATTCTTTCTCTATCTCCTCCATTGGGGACCCTGTTCTCAGTCCAGTGGTTGGTTGAGAGCATCTGACTCTATTTCTCAGGAAGAGCCTCTCAGGAGTCAGCTATATTAGGTTCCCGTCAGCCTGTGCTCCTTGGTATCTACAATATTGTCTGGGTTTGGTGACTGTATATGGGATGGATCCCTAGGTGTGGCAGTCTCTGAATGACCTTCCCTTCAGGATCTGCTCTACACTTTGTCTCTGTATTTGCTACTGTGAATATTTTGTTCCCCTTTCTAAGAGAAACTGAAGCATTCACTCTTTGGTCTTCCATCTTTTTGAGCTGCATGTGATTTGCTGATTATATCTTGGATATTCCAAGATTTTGAACTAATAGCCACTTATTAGGGAGTGCATACCATATGTCTTCTTTTGTAAGTGGGCTACCTTACTCAAGATGATGTTTTCTAGTTCCATCTTTATGACTAAGAATTTCATAAGCTCATTGTTTTTAGTAGCTGAGTAGTACTTCATTGTGTAAATGTACCACAATTTCTGTATCCATTCCTCTGTTGAAGGACATCTGGGTTCTCTCCAGCTTCTGGATATTATAAATAAGGCTGCTCTGAATATGGTGGATTGTGTCCTTGTTTGTTGCAGCATCTTTGGTTCTGTGCCCAGGAATGTTATAGCTGGATCCTCAGGTAGTACTACGTCCCATTTTCTGAAGAACCACCAGACTGGTTTCCAGAGTATTTGTACCAGCTTGCAATCCCACCAACAATGGAGGAATGTTCCTTTTTCCCCACATGCTCCCCAGCATCTGCTGTCACCTGAGTTTTGATCTTAGCCATTCTGACTATTGTGAGAAGGAATCTTAGGGTTGCTTTGATTTGCATTTCCCTGAAGACTAAGGATGTTTAACATTTCTTTAGCAGATAACTACATTTAGAGCAAAAATCTTAACTCTTTTGGAATAGCTATTCAGGTCTTAATTTTGCATTGTAATGACATGTGGCTTTTACATTTTAATTTGTTCTTTAGAATAATTTTCTTCCTCTGCTGTTTTGGGAATATAATCATAGTTAGGAAGTTAAGTGACAAATACACCTTGGTTAGGAGTGTCAATAGCAAGGCTGTGATTATTTAAACAAGTGTATGTGAAGATTCATTACCTCTTTGTTAACATTTTTATTATTTTGTATTTTAAAATCTAAAAGTTGATGCTATTTCTATTTCAGTTCAGATATCAGAGGCCTATATGGATGGTTTCATATATACTCTTTTCACATTAAATATTGAATATTTAGCTTTATAACTTTATTTTTCTAGGAAAAGTCTGAAATGATTTCAAATATGAGATGCAAACTATAAATATCTTGCCTAAGGCCAATTATTGAATCTAACTACATCAGTGCTTTGTTCACAAGAGGTAAGGGAAGTGAGGACGTTTGTGGAAGGAAGTTTAGTTCCACTGGAACCCAAGGCACAATCCCCTTCTTTTTCTTTTCCTTCCTTCCTTCCTTTCTTTTTTTTTCTTTTTCTCTTCTCTCCTTTCTTTTTTTCTCTCCCATCCCTTTTCTTACTCTTTTTTTTTTTTTTTTTTTTTTTGATTTTTGAGACAGGGTTTCTCTTTGTAGCTGTGGCTGTCCTGGAACTTGCTCTGTAGACCAGGCTGACCTTGATCAGAAATCCTGCTATCTCTGCCTCTTGAGTGCTTGGATTAAAGGCTTGTGCCACCACTGCCTCACCCAAATTTGAATCTCTCTTCCCCCTTTTCTCTGTTTCTCTTTGTCTCTGTCTCTCTATTTTTCTCTCTCAGACACATTCACATTTTATTGATTTTTCTTTAAACATTCAAGCTCATTGTGTTTTACATACTTCCCACAGTAACCTTGACAGAAAGGTGTCATGCCCAGTGACACACACAGGAAACTAAGTTCATTATCTTAAAGGGCTAACCAACTTTTGAACATAGAGGTATATGACCCTGTATTTCATCCTTGCTCCCTGTTTCTATGTCAGTCCTCATACAATTACAGTGCTGTCTTTACAGTACAGGCACAGATCGTCAGATTCGTAAAGGAGTTTCCCATCATCTAACAGATCCAAGTCAGAATTTATAACTGTGTATTTATCCTTAGATTTTAATTGCTTTGTTTAGTACTTGAGCTTGGTAAGAATGTTTTTACCAAGATGTGTCCAAGCCCCATAGTTTCTATATATTCTGGTTATTTTATTTTAGCAGCTTTAGATCTTGATATTTAGGTGTCTGCCTCAACTCTAGTCTATCTTCTAATTGGGTTAAGTCTTTTAATTTTCAGATATTTCCAAGAACTTGCTATGGCCACATGTGATCTATGAAAGCTTATTTCTCTATTAATCTTCCCCATCGCTATATATCTTATGTGTCTTGACTATATTCTCTATGCTAGGTACTAAGGTTGGAGACATCAAAGCTACGAATTCTTGTTACAGTTAATGAGGTAGTAATATGAAAATCCCCGAAACCCAACAGCACAGCAGCAGCAACAGCAACAACAACAAAGAAAAAAAATGAAAGAAAAGAAAAGAAGAAAGAAGAAAACTTAAGTATATGTGTTTGTAGGTCCATGTATCTTATTTTTTTCAGTTCAGATTAATTTTATTGTAGGAATTTTAGAACCACAGAACATTGAACAGGAGCTTTAGAGATTTGCTATGCAGTGTCTTGGTCTTCCTGGTTATCAACATTTCCATCAAAGTCGATCATTGTTACAACTGATGAACTTCCGTCGACACAGCTCACTCTTAGCAAGTACTCAGCCACGATGTTACACATTCTATAGGTTTGAGTGGATTGTTAATGACAAAGTCCATCATAATGCTATCCAGACTCATTTTACTGTCACAAAATGCCAATGCATTTGCAAAATACTCTCTGTTCTCTGGCAAGCCATAGTGTCAATGTTGTCTGAAAATCTAGTTTGTGTAGCTCCTTGAATACATCTGAAAGACTGAATGTCAGGAAAAGGATGATGTTTGTTCCACAACACATTCTGGTCCATTTGAGCTGATCATTGTTCAAGTTAATCGAAGCAGAAACGACTTTTTCTGAATACTCTAAGAGTCAATTTTATTATTCTCAAACTGAGAAAAAATACTGAAGAGTTGCAGTGTAATGATTAGTGTATTGTTAAGCCACACATACTAGGACAATTGACAGCACTGTATATTGCTCAGTGATGGTATACTAGAAATATTTGTCCTGGAGTTTGACTCCATTCTACTTAACATACCTGTGCTTTCGAAGGAAATGCTAGAGCATAGAGTCAGAAATGTGAATGTTCTTCACCTCTGGGTTCTCATAATAAATCCTCAGAAATGGAGTCAGCATAAAAATAGATTATGTAATTTTTACAGTATCAGCAAAATCCAAGAGTACTCTGTTATTCCTGATGGCTCCCTCCAGATGTTCATGTTTTCTGAAGAGTAAGTCAACCGACTGACTTCTGGGTACATTCCAATGTGTCAGTAGGTTATAAGACAACATAGACAGGTTGATTTCTTTCTTCCTTCCCTCCCTCCCTCCCTCCCTTCTTCCCTCCCTCCCTGCCTGCCTGCCTCCCTCCCTCCCTCCCTCCATCAGTTTGTCCATCTGTCACTCCTTCCCCCTTTCTTCTTCCCTTTGTCCTTTTTCCTTTATTTTAAATCTAGTATCCTCCATATCCTTTTCTCTCTCCTCTTCAGTTTCTTTGATTCAGGGATCCATTTTCTTGTTTCTTGAAATTTTGAAGCACTTGATTGAATTACTTCTCACTGCTTGTTTTGGACAACATGAGATGACTGAGGATAATTTTATTTATTTTTAGACATCGAAAGGAATAGACTAGTGAATAATAGTTTTCTCTAGAAGTAACTTTCTTTGATTTTTACATGATGTAGTTTAATTTTTCTATTGTTATTTCATAATGCTTTCATTATGCAGAAATTAGATTAATGATCTAAGGAAGAAGCAGCTCATAACATTTGAAATGTAAATACAGAGAGTATTCAATAAAATAATTAAACAAAAACAAAAAACCCCAGAATTTTCTGATATAAAACCAGAAAGCATTAGTTTCTTTTACCACTATTAATTCCAAAAACAGTACCATTAAATGAGAAGAATTTTCACAAATGTGGTCAAATAATCAGGGATTAGAATGCCATTATTGGTGGGAGTCAATCACTACGTTGTTTCAGATCTACAGATTAGAGAATTTTTAGATATAAGCTCATGTTCAAATTGGAAAAATGTGAAGTGTAAAGTACTTGGACCTAGTAATTATGAACTGTACTGAATGAAAAGGAGAAGAAAGTACAAGGCAAAAAATGAAAATATGGAAGAAAGGAAAGAAGGAAGGAAGAGTAAAGAACAAAGGCCAATGACCAGGGTATTTCTCATCACTATGTCAAGGCAAATATTATGTATATTATATTTTACATATATTATATAATACACGTCAAGGAAATATGTATATTAAAGTTGTAGAAAGATTCAGATAGTTTAGTTACAATCTCTAAGATTCCACACACACACACACATTCACACGTACTCACTTGTGTGTACATGTGTGTGCACACGCACACATACACACACACAGCTTAAGTAATGTATAAATTTATTTGAGAGGAAATGTTTGAGAGGCTTGCTAAATGAAGTAGATGTTCAGAATACTGAGTTTAAACAAACAGCAACAGCAGACACTGTACAAGTTGTAAATTCTAAATAAAAACAGTTGAAAAGTTTTAAAATCATGTACTGACCAGTAATTAAATTCAAACAAAAATGGCAGACAACAGATTGGGAAAGGATCTTTATCAATCCTATATCTGATAGAGGGATGGTATCTAATATATACAAAGAACTCAAGAATTTAGAATCTAAAGAATCAAATAATCCTATTAAAAATTGTGGTACAGACATAAACAAAGAATTCTCAATTGAGGAATATCAAATGACTGAAAAACACCTAAAGAAATGTTCAACATCCCTAATCATCAGGGAAATCAAATCAAAACAACCCTGAAATTCAATCTCACACCAGTCAGAATGGCTAAGATCAAATACTCAAATGACAGCAGATGCTGGCTAGGATGTGGAGAAAGAGGAATATCCTCCACTCTTGGGGTTATAAACTGGTACAACTACTCTGGAAATCAGTCTGGTGGTTCCTCAGAAAATTGGACATAATACTACCTGAAAACCCAGCTATTCCACTCCTGGGCATATAAGCCAAAGATGCTCCAACATATAACAATAACACATGCTACATTATGTTTATAGCAGCCTTATTTATAATATTCAGAAACTGGAAAGAACCCAGATGTCATTCAATGGAGTAATGGAAACAGAAATTGTGGTACATTTATACAGCGGAGTACTACTCAGCTAAATGAAACAATAACTTAATGAAATTCATAGGGAAGTGGATGGAACTAGAGACTATCATCCTGAGTGAGATAACCCAGTCACAAAAAAACACGCATGGTATGCACTCACTGATAAGCAGATACTAACCCCAGAGAGCTCTGAACACCCAAGAAACAATTCACAGACATTATGAAGCTCAAAAAAGAAGAAAGGCCAAAATAGGGATGCCTCAGCCCTTCTTAGAAGGGAGAACAAAACACTCATGGGAGGAAATGCAATGTCAAATAGAGGAACAGGAATTGAGGAAAAGATCATTCAGAGGCCTGCTCACCCAGGGATACACCACATATGCAGCCACTAAATCTAAGCACTATAGCTGATTCCAAAAAAGTACTTATTGGCAGGAACCAGATAGAGATACCTTCTCAGGGACTATGTCAGAGTCATATAGACACAGCTGAGTATGCTGACAGCTAACCATCGGGCTGACCTTGGGGACCCCAATGAAGGTGCTAAAGAATGGACTGAAGAATCGATAGGGGTTGCAACCTCATGGGAAGAACAACATTATGAACCAACCAAACCCTCCAAAACTCCTATGAACTAAAACACTAACGTTTGAGCACACATTGAGAGAACTATTGATCTAGTTACATATGCAGCCAAAGATACCAGTGTCTGGTATCAAAGTGAAAAGAGGCTTTTGGTCTAGGAAGAGCATGCCTTTCCAATGTAGGGGAGTGCCAAGCCAATGGGATTGAGAGAGTGACTAGGAGAGTGAGCACCTTCCTGAAGGCAAATAAAGGGGGATGTGGGATTGCAGCGGGTGGGGAAAAGGGATAACACACCAAATGTAGATACAGAGTATCTGATTTAAAATTTGCACAAAAATGTCCAAATGGCAAGAACATTAAATTTACGCATCTGAAGTCAGAATTGCCACTCTAATTTTTTTGTTACCTCTTGATCTTTATTGGTTGCTGAAGGGATATACTCCTAATTTAACAATATTTCCCTTTTCTTTCTTGATAATTTTGTATGCATGCAAATGTTGTTGAAGAGCCATGGCTGGAGTTACTTAGAAATCACTAGATTTGAAAGGAAGACAAAATTTGCAGAGAGGAATTATTTCTTGTGTGTGTGTGTGTGTGTGTGTGTGTGTGTGTGTGTGTGTGTGTGTGTTTGTGTGTGTGTTTATGTGTGTGTGTATAGAGGTTGAAGGTCAATGTTGGTTATCTTCACAATGACTTATCAACTAATTTTTTTAGACGGGGTCGCTTACAAACTGGAGTCTCCTAATTTGACTTGGCTAGCTGCTCAAGTACGTAGTTCTACACTTGTGTCTCTAAGACAGGGCTTATATATGGAGTAAAGGTCTGTTATATGAGTGCTAGGATCTTCTAGGGTCCAGGACCTACCTGGTATAAGGTTCTTGGCTTTATTAACAGTATGAGGTATGGGTTCTCTCTCACACAATAAGCATTGGGTCCAAATAATATGGTTTGTGTCTTTTATAACACTCTTTTTTGCTACTATTGTACGAGTGGGTACGAGGGTAGGCAGCTGATATTGAAGCTCACAGGGTTCATAGCTGATTGTCTTCCAGTAGTATATATAGTACTTTCCAGCACTGTGCACACTATTCAGTAGGGATGAAATATTCAGTTGAACACCAGCTCAATTTCCCCATGTGTGATGACTTAAGTATGTGTTGTCTGTAGCAATGCAACCTTGGTTTCCGGCTATAGCGAGTAGCTGATAGCACTGGCCTCTAATATTTGGGGATCTTATAGGAATGCCTTGGCCAACAACTAAACAAAATGTAACCCATTCTTGGTACTGCTGGTTTTATTTGGTAGCATGTGATGTCTGGTTGGGTTATTATCTGCCTCATTATATATTCACAGCAATATATGTATTTTAGGATTCATATCCAGTACTAAGTTTCCATATGACTCTCCAGAAGACCTTTTAATGTTAGTCATTCCTCCCATATCCCATCCTTTATAGTTCCATTCCCTGCTCTAATCTTCCCTTTTCAATTTCCTCTATTTTTCTAAACATAGCACACATATCTAAAGCTTAAAAGTTAACATTTGTCAATTCTTTTAGAGGTTTTATAGCATGCACTGAAATCCCAAAAATCTGTACATGTATCTCTCTTCTTTAAATAAAGTTGTAAAAAAAAAGTTAACATTTATACAAGAAAAATCATGTAACTTTTGTCCTTTTGAATCTGGGTTACCTCAGTTTGGGTAACTCTTTACAGCTTTATTCCATTTACCTAAACATTTTGTAGTTTCATTTTTCTGAAGAGTTGAATCATATACCATTGTGTAAACTAATTTTTCATCAGTTGATGGACATCTAGGCTTTTTCAGTTTCTGTCTGTTGTGAGTAGAGCATCAGTGACATGGATGAGCCGTTATCTCTGTGGTATGATATAGATAATAGATATTTGGGTGTAAATTATTAAGTGGTAAAGCTGGATCTTGTCATAGATTTGTAATTGTCTTTTTGAGGAATCTCTATATGGATTTTTACAGAGGCTATACCAGTTTGCAATCCAACCATCCATGAGAATGTGTTTCCCTTTCCCCACATCCTGGCCAGTATGTGTTGTTGCTATGTTTCAAAATTGATTATTGGGGGAGATAAAATTCCAAAGCTTTTTTAAATTTGCATTCCTCTAATGGTAAGAGTTTGAATCTTTAAAAAGTGTTTCTCAGCCATTTATGTTTAATGCTTTGGGAACTCTGTTTATTTCTGTATTCCGATTTTTAAATTGAGTTATTTATTTTCTTGATGGTCATTTCTATATTAGTTCTTTGTATTTAGATACTATTGATCTGTCACATGCATAATGATAAAGATTTTTTTTTTCAATTTTGTAGGCAACCCCTTTGCTTAAATGATGCTGTCCTTCGTTGTATAGAAGCTTTTTTTGTTTTATGAGGTCCCATTTGTTACTTGTTGGTCTTAATGTCTGCACTACTGGAATCTTGTTTTACATGGAGCTATACAGTATGACTAGCACCGTTTACTGAAATGCTCTTTTCTCAGTGTGTGTATTTTTGATTTCTTTATCAGAATAAGTGTCCATATATGTATGAATTTAGGCCATATCTTTACTTCTATGCTATTAAATATTTCAGTTCCTATGTCAGCTCCATGGTGGTTTCATTACTATTGTTCTGTAAATCTGGGGATGGTGATACTGCCAGAAGTAATTTTATTATTCAGGATTGTTTTTGGTTATCCTGGGGTTTTTGTGTTCCTTAAGAGGTTTAAGATATTTTTCCAAGTTTTGAAGCAAATTGTGTTAAAATTTTGATCAGGATTGTATTGAATCGGTATATTGCCTTTAAAAGGATTGTTATTTTTACAATAGTAATATTTATGTTCCATGAGCACATAATATCATCTTGTGTCTTAAATTCCTTTGTTCAACATCTTAAAGTTTTCATTATAAAAATCTTTTTCTTGCTTGTTTAGAGTTATTGCAGGATATTTCATGTTTTCCAGGCTATTATTTTCTTGATTTGTTTTTCAGTATTGTGTCATTGCATAGAGGAATACCACTGTGTGTGTGTGTGTGTGTGTGTGTGTGTGTGTGTGTGTGTGTGTGTGTATAATTCCATCATTGTGATACTTTGCTGAAAGTAATATTAGCTGTAGAATATTTCTAGTAAAATCTTTAATAACACTATATTTTAATCTTAACATAGCTATAACTTCCTACAAGAATATTCCTTGATTCTTCTCATATACATTTGTATGACTCTGTTCTCTCATGGGCACAAACAAACAAAGAATAAAAAGGATAAAAAAAATACAAAAATACGACCACTCTAAGAATCTGTTACCTCATATAACACACGAAAGCACTGAGACTTCTTAGGGAGAAATTTGGTTGGAACACTGTGCAGCATTAGGAAGATTAGATACACTTTACATTAAAAAACATTTATTACAGCAATGGACTTTACATAATTATAAAAAACGGAGGATATATTTTTGAAACTTTTAAACCCATTAAATGTAGAGCAAAGTAATAAGAAATTACACTTGCTCCAATAATAATTAATTATTATACTTACTGGCAGAATCAGTGGTAAGCCTCAAAGTCCAAAGTGTCTTAAGCTCTGGACTACAGAATGAAAGAGTCACAATGGTGCAAGCAGAGACTTGAGACTTTAAGGACTATGTCCATGTTGTGCATGTCTTCTGACATTATGTCCAGCCATACTTCTGTCATTATTTTATAAGGTAATACATTTCATAAAATGACACTGTATTAGTCAGTGATCTCTAGAGTCAAAGAACTTTTGGTAGTCTTGTTTATGACTTACAGTCTTTAATCCAACTCCCCAACAACGGAGTTGTTAGCAGCTGCTGTGAATGGAAATCCAAGGATCTGGCAGTTGCTTAGTCCCACAAGGCAAGCAGCCAAAAGAAGGACCTCTTCTTTCTTCTAATGTCCTTATGTAGGTCTCCAAGTAGCAGGTGTGTCCCAGAATAAAGACGTGTACCTTCACACCTGGATCTGGGACTTGCTTTGTCACAGATGACCTTGAACTCAGACATCTCCTTGCCTTAGTCTCCCTATATTTATAGCCACTGTGCCTCACGATCTCCAAGCCAAGATCCAGCTTGGAAACTTGTATCTCTATCCCATATTTAGTATTCCTTAGGTGATCTTAGTGTTAGAAAGTATTCTGTTGTTCCTATTATTCCTTCATTAGGTTATTTTCATCAATATTTATGTCCTGTATTTCTTCTTGAAATAATTGTTTACTTATCCCACCAGACAAAACAGGTGATGGTTAAAAATTTAATTGCCGACAAGTCCTGGTAATTAAAATAATCACAATAAAAATAGAGTCAACATAAAACATTGGATAATTTCACATCCATCTTCATTTATGTCTATTTTGCTTGAAAACAAGTTCTTCAACAATGATCTCATTCTTTAATATTTTTATTAATTCATTTACAATTTTATATAACGCATTTTGATCACATTTACCTCTAATTTCTCTTCTTTATATCACTCATAATCAACTCCTATCACCCGGCCACTCTTTCTTTCTTTTTTCTTTTCTTTCTTTCTTTCTTTCTTTCTTTCTTTCTTTCTTTCTTTCTCTCTTTCTTTCTTTCTTTCCTTCCTTCCTTCTTCCTCCCTCCTTCTTTCCTTCCTTCCTTCTTCCTCCCTCCTTCCTTCCTTCTTCCTTCCTTCCTTCCTTCCTTTCTTTCTTTCTTTCTTTCTTTCTTTCTTTCTTTCTTCCTTTCTTCCTTCCTTCCTTCCTTTCTCACTCTCCCTTTCTTTCTTTCTCTTTCCTTATTTCCTTTTTTTCTTCCTTCCTTCTTTCTTGTGTTTTGAAAACCTAGTCAACTACCCAGGACTAGTGAAGTCAAGGATCTTGGAGGAGAACTTCACTAAATGAAAATAATTTCTTACCACGTACTATTTTTCCTTGCACCCACAGATTAGATTGGTTCTCACTCCTCATTAGGGAAACTTCTCAGAGACCATTGTAGAAAACCAACAACAACAACAACAACAAAAAAGCAAAGTTGTGAAGTCCATTCCCAACTGATACATCTACAACACAGCTGTACTTAAGGCACAGAAATCATGGTGAAAGATAGGTTGAAAGATTGTGAGAGCGAGTGAAACTGGGAGTTTGCTCTGAAACTAAGTCTTCTAAAAACAGCAGAAGACTCATCTATAATATTTCACCAACATGGCATTATAAACATGAGCCGAACAAGAATGACCACAATAGAAATGCCAACACGGGTATGGGAGCTCTTATGAGACTTCAACATTTCTCAAAGAGCCACAGGCAAATATGGAACCCTGAGAGTCTTTCTTAGAGAAGAGCACACCAATTGGTTATCCAATATCAATTGCTCAGGCCTGAAAACATGTACATACATGTAACATTATACTGATTCTACCCTTTTTATTATGTATTTATCAATACACACAGGTACATGCATACACATATAAATTTATGTAACAAAAATTAATGAAAACAGAGGCCATGGATTTGAGAGCAAGAAAGGACATATGGGATGTTTTATAGAGAGAAAAAAGAATTAGCATAAAATATAATAATTAATTTAACAGGCCTCCGTCTAAGTGATAAATAATGAAGAGATTGTCAACTTGAGAGAGTGGGAAGAAGGTAAGGAAGGAACTGAAGGGAGGAAAGAGAAGGGGGAAGTACTATAGTTACAGTTTATTTAAAATAAATAAAGAGAAAGAAAGCAGCTAACTGAGTCTTATTTGTATGGCCCATGTACTCCATGGTTTGGAAGCATTCACTGGAATATGGTGGACTGCTAGTGGATGCATCCTTAAATAAAACAGACTTCCCCTTTCCCATACCCATAATCTGCCCACAGTTTCTCTGTTAGAGGGATCATGGACCATTACATCTTCCATGCTGGGATGTTGACTGGGTTGATTGTGTGCAAGAAAGTATACCTGCTGATGTTTATGAGTTCTGTGGTTCTGTTGTGTCCAGAACATGTTTTGCTCTGGTTCTCCTCAACTTCTGGCTCTTCCACTCTTTCATTTCTCTCTTCTCTGATGGTCAGAGCATTGAGGTTGGTAATGATATAGACTTCCCTGTTTTGGTTGAGCAATACCATGAATGCATATTTTTTGCACCCTGACCAGTAGTTTGAACTCTTATCCTTTCACACAAAAATTGGGTGGATGTAAGATTTGGATTTCCCTTAAATTTTTCATTTTCAGTTTTTGACACAGTGCCTCCCTGTATAGTCCACTCAATTTTTGGCCAAATTATGTATTGGAAGTCTTCTTTCAGTCTGTAAGTTTTTTTTCTGTCTCAGTCTCTGGAGTGCTGGGATTTCCGTTGTGTACTGAAATCTCCTCCTATTTGCCGATAACGATATAAGTTCTCAGCTACTCCTCCTGCTTCATACCTGCCTGTCTGCTGCCATATTCTAGACCAGGATGGTCATGAACTTAGCATCTGAAACAGGAAGCCCCAGAAAATTCTTCTATAAGGTGCCTCGGTCATGCTGTTTCTTCACAGCAATAAAAAAAAAAAAAAAAGAACTAAGAAAAACTCTCAGTTCTGATAGTGAATCTGAGTGTTTCCCAGTATCACAGAAGCTGAGCTACCCTGTGGCACTTACCACAAGAAAACTGAAAAGTTTGAGAGAACAGTTTTGATTTGAGTTGACTACTGGGGAAAGCTACATGGAAAAATGGCCATAATAGATAAAGTTAATATTTAATTATCATTTATAAGTTATTTTGGGGTATTAGGACAGAAAATTTTGGGAAGACACTGCAGGGCTTTTAGGGCTCCATTATTTGTGTGCTTAATGGTGGGGCGCCCAGGATGATAAACAGATTAATCATAAATTCAACCATTTAGACAGAGCCGAGTTTCCATTGGTTGTATGAAAACCAGGGTTTATCAGTACATGTATTATCATAATTTTCCAGCATATAGGACATAGGCCTTAACTAATAAAAGCAAATAAACAACACATGTTATGATATTCTGCAGGTTTGTATAACTATGAAGCTCCAGAAACATTTTTTTTTTCTGGAAAACATCACCATCCTGACCATTTTGTCTCAAAAGTGAAATCTTAAAGGAACCTCTTTAAAATGTGGTTGCTTTCTTTCAGCATCAAACAGCTGGGCTGCTTTCCTATTAGTTATTAGTTAGCCTTGAGTCCAGCAGAAGTGGCTGTTGTGACACAGGCGTGACAACCAGACCACAGTAAGAGGAAGTTATAGATTTTACACATATCTAAACTTACCATTTCTAGTTAAAAATGATGCATTTTTATTTATGGACATGTGTGCATATCTGTGTGAATATATATGATGAGTGTTCAGGAGTGACTGAAGAAAAGATGGTCCAATGATCGGTCCAGGTTGGGATCCAGCTCATGTGGGGACACCAAGGCCAGACACAACTATGTTATGTTGCGCTTGTAGACAGGAGCCTAGCATGGCTGTCCTCTGCGAGGCCCTACCAGCAGCTGACTGAGACAGAAACAGATGCTTACACCCAACCATTGGACTGAGGTCGGGGACCCTATCGTTGAATTAGGGGAAGGATTGAAGAAGCTGAAGGGAGAGTGACTCCATAAGAAAAGCAGCAGTCTCAACTAATTCAGACCCCAGGCAGGTCCGGAGGCACCAATCAGGAGCACTCAGGGGCTGGTCTGAAGCCTCTGACACATATATAGCACAGGTCTACCTGGTGTGGGAAAAGATGTGTTTAGTCCTTCAAAGATTTGAGGCCTCAGCAAAAGGGAGGCCTGGTGGGGTAGGGAGAGCAGCACCCTCTCAGAGGAATGGGGGAGGAGGAATGGTATGAGGAACTGTGGGACGGGAGACAGGAAAGGACAGGGCAACATCTGGAATGTAAAGAATAATTTTAAAAGCCATTTTTAAAATAGTTCGCTTTCTTCATTGTTTGATGATGATGAAATTGTAAAACAACCTCCCTGGACTAGAGTTGCTCTTGTTGTTTTCTGGATCAGAAATTGTGCCTCTTAAATTTGCAAAACCACACAAGTATTTAGAATCAGTGTTTCAAGGCTATCTTGTATGGACAGAGTAAATACATTTGTATTTCCTGGAAGGAAAAACACTGTATCCATTCTTACTGAAGTTTAAAGCTTTGATCTTGATTACTAAGTATTTAGCTTGGTTAAAATGTTCCATTGACAGTTGCATGAAAGTAAGTGTATTTTTTAAGGTGAATCACTTGATTAAAAATTCAGAGTAATTAAATCTATATGCTAAAAAATAAAAATTAAAAAAGAAAGAAAGCAAATGAGAGCAAGAGGTTTAGTTTTTCTTTGTGAGTGCAATATCATTAGGGCACCTTACATTCTCAGACAAAGATATATAGACATAGGCATCTTATATAACACATTTTTCTAACAAGAATCATTTGTAGAAACAATTGAAGACAAGGCGTGTTTGGTGATAAATTATTAGAAAACTGCCCAGTGCTTCTGTTCTGCATGATGTTTTTCTCTCTGGTAGTACTCAAAAAATGGCTTCAGGAAGACTGACCTATTTTATGCCTTTACTTTTGCACTGTTAAATTTAGGGTATTGAATATGACCTTGGGAAATAAAATTAAAAGTTTCATTAGTACCGAGGTATTGTTCAATACTGTATTCATGTGAGTTAAGAAAACCATTGTCATGTAGAAGACACTCAACAGATAACTGTCAAAAATGTATGTTCTCAAAAAAAAAATCATGTTCTCTTATGTCCAGGCTGGCCACATTTGACTGAGATGTACACCACTCTGGGAGTTCGGGGCAGCATTCTGAGAGAGAATGCTGAGCTCTGCTGGAGAGCTGAACTGACTTTCTACAGTAATAACAAGATTGGACATGCTGGATGCAGCCTGAAGAATTTAGAAGAGATGTGTGTGTGTGTGTGTGTGTGTGTGTGTGTGTGTGTGTGTGTGGTGTGATAAGGTGTTTGTGTGTGTGTGTGGTGTGTATATTGTGTTTCATATGTGTGTGTCTGTTTGGTGTTTGTGTATGTGGTATGCATGTGAGGGTGTATTGTGATATATGTATGAGTGTGATGTGTATGTGTGTGATATGATGTTTGTGTATATATTTGTATGGTGTTTGTGTGTATATGGTGTGTATGTGGTTGTGGGTGTATGTGTGTGTATGGTGTGTGATATGGTGTTTGTGTGTGTAGTGTGTATATTGTTTCATGTGTGTGTGTGTTTGATATTTGTGTGTGTGATGTTTGTGTATACGGTGTGTGTGAGAGTGTATGTGTGGTGTATGTATGTGTATGATGTGTATGTGTGTGGTATGGTGCTTTGTATATATTTGTATGGTTTCTGTGTGTATATGGCTGTGTGTTGATGTATGTGTGTTTTTCATGTGTGATATGGCATTTGTGTGCGTGGTGTATATAATGTGTTTCATGTGTGCATGTCTGTGTGATATTAGTGTATGTGGTATGTGTGTTTGTGTGTGTGAGAGAGTGTATGTGTGGTGTATGTATGTGTATGTGTATGGAATGGTGTTTTGTAAATATTTGTATGTTTTTTGTGTGTATATGGTTGTGTATGTGTGTGTTTCATGTGTGATATGGCATTTGTGTGCATGGTGTGTATATTGTATTTCATGTGTGTGTGTCTGTATAGTGTTTGCATATGTAGTGTGTGTGAGATTGTATGTGTGGTGTATATATATAAAACATGTGTATGTGTGTAGTATGGCATTTGTGTATATATGGTGTGTGTATGATTGTGTTTGTGTGTGCATCTGTCTTTGCTGAGTTTGGTAAGACATTAGACTACTCTAACACCTTCACTTTCATTATAGTCAGAACAGTCACAATTAGAGGTAGGAAACTGTCTCATCTTTCCAGACGAGAAACCAAACTCCAGTAAAACAGAGATTTCCTCCATGTCCAAACTCTAGCAAGAACGTGTTGGATTCAAGCCTGATAAATCTTGCTCTAAATCTGCACTTGTCATTGTGCTAAAGTGCCTCTCAAGTTTGAGACTTGAGACCAGAAATGTGTTAGCTTGAAAGTTAAACCAGAAGGGGACACAGTTTGAATCCTCTGGTAAAGAGAGGGCATGTCAAGTCACGGCATTTGTAAATGGCAAAACCATACGATGTGACAATACTGATTTCATGGCTTGTCAGTTCACACTCAGGGATGTTGACACACTCAGACACACATGTGTGGTTTTATTGTTTGTCTGTGATGTTACTAAACTAAATGTTGGGCAGTATGAGATCTGTTTGATTTTAATTCATTCTTTGTGAGTGTATACATGTGAGCATAACATGTGTTTGCTTTCTCTTTTGAGGGTGTGTGTAGACAGTTTAGGCTCGGCCTGAACTTGCTGGGTAGCTCAGGCTATCTTCTAACTTAACAATCTTCCTGCCCCTGCCTTCAGAATCCTGGTGTTACAGGCTTGCCCAGCAACATTAGATTTTTGAAAAAGCTTTTGTACAAAATTTTTCCAAAGATGAAAGAATAAAATTCTTTATTTTGTCTAAATAACTGTTTTATTTAAAAACACAGGGGAGGACATGGGGAAGTGTACTGTTTTACACTGTTGTACGAATGTCAGTTGGCACAATCAGGGTGACAGTTTGTCAGAACTGAACATCAGAAATACCGTGTTACTCACGTCTGATGCGTGTGAATGTACATCCAAGTCACTACTAGACAGTGCTGTGAGAACATACCTGGTCACTGTTGCACCATTCACAAAAGGCGATAAGTTTATTCTGATTATCATAAAAATAAATGTTCATTTTTTAATTTTAAAAGTTCTTTTTTACTGGATATTTTATGTACTGACCTTTAAAATGTTATCTCTTTGCCCATTTCCCCCTTTTCCATTCTTCTTCCCTTGCTTTTATGAGGATGCTCCTCCTCCCACCCACCAACTCCCACCTCATCACCCTGGCATTCCCCTACACTGGAGCATGGAACCTTCACAGGACCAAGGGCTTCTCCTCCCACTGACGCCAGACAAGGCCATCCTCTGCTATATACACAGCTGGAGCCACTCTTTGGTTGGTGGTTTAGTCCCTGGGAGCTCTGGAGGGTCTGGTTGGTTGATATTGTTGTTCTTTCCATGGGTTCCTGTCTCCTTCAGCTCCTTTAGTCTTTTTCCTCAAACAAACAAACAAACAAACCAAAAAAAACAATTGGCTCTGAAAAAGCAGAGCTTTTCTGTTATCTCAAACTGTGAACAGCATAAACTGTTCCTTCTGCCTCTCCCTTGTTCTGCTTCGTAACATTTCCATATTGTTCTTGATAAAACAAGGGTATTGACTTAACTCCTGAGTTTACACATGTGTAGCTTTAATAGGTTCTTTTTTTTCTAACATGCTTCAACATTTCAACTTTCAACTGCTTTTATTTTTACTATGTTTTTCATTCTTGATGTGTTTGGTTTTTGTGCATGTGCATATGTATCTTTTCGTGTATATAGGACTACGTGTGTGGGAGGTGCATGTGTGTGCATTTCTGTGTGTGTTTGACTAGACATCCACCCAGCATTTACATGGGCTCAAGGGATTGAAACTCACTTGCTTGGCAAGGACTATATCCCCTTAGCCTTGTCCCTGGTCCTTACAAGCAATCAATGGCTGCTAAAAGAGAAAGACTCAGTTTTCTCCAGAAATAAGTCACTTAGTTGATTATTCAATCTGGAGTGGCCAGCTCTAAACACATATACATATGGATGCAGCAGGTTGCATTTGTATGTATACATAAGTTTATATGTATATATATGTACAAGCACATACATATATACATCTACATAAATATATCAATAATAATAATAAAGTACTTCCTTCTTTTATCTTATTTTTCTTTAATTCTCTCTTAGGACTGTGCAGACAATTTTTCGGTGTGTGTAAGAAAAGCAATAAAAGTTGGTAATACTCTTTTGATTATAGAGCATCTAATTCTCATTAATAGTGAGTCTATTGCTTTACTGCTATTTTTTCTAGAAGTATAATTTGTAGTGAGAAAATTATTGTTTCAGAATGACCATAACTTTAATATTTATTTATTAATTATTTAGTATTTATTTTCTGGATATTTCTAAATTTCACCACTGGGCTTGACTTGCATTCTAGTCATTTCTGTATGCATTTTCCTCTCCAATATTTTAGCTAGAACCTAAAAAAATTGACTTGAAAATCATAAAATTTTAAAATAAATGGTTTTAAGTATCAAGCAAAATCGTCCTTAAAATATACACTTTCAGCTAGCACTCATATTTAAGAAAATTTTTATGAATAAAGTAGTATGTTTTTGCATTTTATCTATAAAATACATTCTTTTAGAATTATACATTTAGAGATATGCTCAGACTCTAATCATCAAGTTACTTTTATTTTTCTGTGTGTGTCTGTATGCTATGTGGTGGGTTTGCCTAGGAAGCCAGAGGAATCAGTCCCTTGGAGTAGGCGTTACAGGTGGCTGTGTGCTGCCTGATATGGGGGCTGGAAAAGGTCTTCTTACCACTCCTTGATGAGGTTAGAGTTTCTGCAGCCTCATCATGAGAATCTTTCTTCCACTTTAAAACACTAGCAGCAACTATGTCTTACAGCACTGAATCTACGGAGCACCCTCAGGGTAAGAATATTACATAGAGACTAAAATCTGGAAACTTCCTTGGAAGATACCACCGTGATGAATTCCTGAGTTGTGACAGCCATTTAAAAACTTTTCTTTTTATTTTAAAAACACCATTAAGGTTATTAAAATTTCAGCATTATTAATGAAAGTGAATTCTTTTGTGTAATCCAAATTGTTAAATTACTGACTCCTTTCATTTTGAAGCATCAGTTCAAGGACTAAGCTCTCTGTGTGTTGCCTGGGTAGTATATATGTGGTCATGTAAGTATCTAGTTGTCTGTATTCTTCCACATACATGTGCAGGCCAGAGGAGGCTCTCAGTATCCTTTCCTATACCCCTGCTTTATGCCTCTGCGTGAGCTATAACACTGGTGTTTGATCTAGATCAGCCACCCATAAAGGTCACAGTGTCTGCCTATCTCAGCCTCTTCTGGGTACCATTACAGTTGCCTATAGCCTCACTCATCTTTAAAAAAAAAAAACTTATTTTTATATACATTCCAAACTCTGCTCTCTTCCTGGTCCCCACTCACAGAGTCCCTCCCCTGTTCCCCACCTTAGAATATGAATACTTGCCATTGGAATTCAGGTGTTCCTCCTTGCAAACAAAAGTCCTGAGCTACCGAACCATCTCTCTAGCTTCATAAAAGATCACGTTTTGACATGCCACTGATGACGTCATTTCTTCATCCATTCATTCCATTAAGATTTAGCTAGTAATTACTAAGCATAGACTATGGACTTTGGGGAAGTTGACAGTGAAAGAATTTTTTTTTTTTTTTTTTTTTTTGTTTCAGTTTGTAGAAAAAAAGAAAGAATACAGATGCTTAAAATTCTAGTAGAGTTGAGTAGAAGATTAAAGTCCTCATGAACCATAGGGACTATGGTTGGACAAACCAGCCTTACAAAGAATAGTCAGTACTATATCTAGACATTGAGGAAGAGAAGTAAAGGTGATGTGATGTTGCTGCTGTGAGAATTCCGGATGGATTTGGTGCTGCAGATTCACTAACAGAAGAGAAAAAGTGATCCACATAAAGCGATGCAATGGTCAAGTGCAAACCGTTACACTCTTCACGGATGCTTTTTATAATTCATGTGCATTCTTTCATTTTTTTTTTTTAAAAAAATCTTAGCTAAACAATTCTGTTTCTAATCTCACAACGAACTGAATTTCTCCTCCTTGATTTCAGTGTTTGAGGAAGAGATTACTGGCAGGAAATATGGGTTTTCAGACTTTAATAATATTTAAAATTTGACTTTCCAGGAAATCAATAAAAAATGAGAAATAAAATGACAAAATATAAAGCAAGAGTTACCAAAGTAAGAACGAAATCAGCAGACTTAGTCGACCTGGATACTCAAAGTTCTAAAGTTTTCAGTATACAGAGCCCAGGTTTTTGAAAACTTATTTTGCTCTTAAGCAAAATAAATATCACAATGCCCAAAATGCACTACTAATTTTTTTTAGCAATGGGCAAATTTAAATATGTGTAAAAGTTACAAGCGACCTTCTGGCTTTCCTCTCGCTCCCTTGCTAGCCACTCTAGGCTTTTTTTTTTTTTTTTTTTTTTTTTTAAATTGTGCCCCTTCAGCTAGTTGCTGACAGCAGTGTTGAAATAGACTCACTCATACGTCAGCCAGTCACACTGCAATAATGTGTCTGTCATGATGTTAAAACAGTCATTTGCTGACATATTTTATGGTCATGAACATGTTTTTGAAACCAGCAAAAAGGATTGGCCTTTAAAAAGTAAGCAAGAGCTGCATTTCCTTCTAGTGAAACGACATATAATTTGAAATAATAGAGTGTCAATAGTGACTATACAAAATTGCTGGAAAGTGGACATTTTTATGTCGTCTTTTATCTGGGAAGAGTTGTCCTTTATAAGCCAGCAAACACTTTATTGAATGAAAAGCCTCTTTGTCAGATTCTTAAAATGTTTATCGCACAAGGTGTAGAGTTCCAAACTTCTCTTAATATATGGAATAGCAATTTTGCAAAGAATAATGGCTAATGCTTTACAGACCAGTATCTATTCTCAGCACCTCCCTATTAAGTTAGACCATGTCCAAATTAACTTTCACATTAATTACCTTTATTAGAAAGTACAAGGATAGTTAGGGTTAATTTATCCGTAAAAACATAAACATGCAAAATGAGCAGCTTGTGTCCAATAATAGGATTTATTGAAAAAAAACCCTTAGAATATATCATAGATAAACCTTAGTAATTTAATAAATAGGAGACACTTTTGAAAATAGTAGCATGGATGCAATATACAAATTAATAGATTAAACATGAACACATAACAATCTGTTCTGTGCCATTAAAGGTGTTCCAATATTATTTGGTATGTATTTGTTAAAATAATAATTTTTAATGAATTATGAAATAGATCACAGTTCCTCAAACTCCTTAACATCATTTGTATGTGTGTGTGTGTGTGTGTGTGTGTGTGTGTGTGTGTGTGTGTGTGCACAAATATATCAAACACTGTTTAATTATGACAACTTTCTTATGCAGCAAGATTTGATAGTTTTTAAGCCATTAGTAAAAACTATTTAGTATTTACAGTACATAGGCTTTTAAATCCAGTATCATCTATTTGGTAAGCATAAAAATCCAACCTGTCTTATGGATGCTTGTGTCTACAGAAGCATTTGTCTTTTTAAAAATAAAAAAAAATTATTTCATTTTATTTCACTTACACGGCTTCTTTGTTCATTAAGCTAATTACTCTAGTCTACATTCATGCCTTTCATCTACCTTGTTTCTCCAGCTTGATCCTTTCCCAACCCCGAATCGACTGCTACTGAACAGTTGAAGCTGAACAGGAAGGAATTGCAGGTGTCAACTCACAGTTTACAAATATGACATCTCCTCTGGCATAGCTGGAAATATGAAATATTGATTTATGTGCAGTAAAAGGTCTTATAAAAATGATCACATACACATGAGAGATTAATGCGCAGGAGATCAATAGAAATTTCATTCTTGACGCTAGACTGTCACCTATGGTGAAATGCTAAAATACAGAAATCAATATTATCTATGAAATGTCAAATTTATTATAATTATGAGGATGAAAGCTGGCCAAGTGGCTCCCAGGAGAGAAGGGAGGATAGGTTACTGTGCTGAAGCATCCTTCATGTCCCTTGTTCACGCGCTGCCAATCTGAGAGCAATATTGGTGCAGGGGCTTTTCAGGCATTATGTACTGCTGTGTAGTAACAAATTCCTGCTGGAATATTTAACTCTTGAAATTGACAATAATACGAGTGTCCACATAGTCAAGAGGTGCAGAACTTTAGCTCCAAAATATGGAGAATATTTAAAGTAGAGATTTAATGTGGTATGTGTGCCATAGCCCACTGCTTGGGAAAATTGGGCTTTTACAGACAGAAGATTAATAAGACCTTGCTGCGGTTTTATTCAAACTCATGTTCTCTCTCTCCGGTGGTAGTGGATGTGAGGGAAGTGGGGGAAAACCTAAATTATCTATTAGTAGGTTTCACATTTTCTATAGTTTAAGCCATTAGCTTGATTCTTAGAAATTGCCATTCAATTTCCACTGCTAGGCAGCAATTCTCTAAAAAGATTTTTATGAGTTTGTGGCTGTCTACTAGTCTCATGTATCAAGTTTAATAGAGTCTTTGAAAAAGTAACACAAAGCTAAAATTTTATGAGCCTATAAGAAAACAATAAAATGAGACTATTTTTTCTTTATTTTTAGTGGGGAGAAATTTTTTTTTTTTTTACAAAAGAGTTTGAAGTTAAAAGTAAAGGGGCAAACCTACTTCTTTTCTTATATTCACAATTTCTGTTGACAAAGAGAGTTAAAGCCATATTAATGGTATCATGGACCCTTGTAATAATTGCAGATGCTATTAGTGAGTGGGAGTTATGCTATACATAATTCTTGTAGGAACCAAGGTTGGTGTGTATGAGCAAAAGGGAAAATAAATGTATCTGACCAACAACTGAACTAGAAAGCTTGGTGGAAAATGTCAAGCTCACGGTAGGTGGTATAGGTGTCAAACGGGATGTGTTATTTGGGCCCAGTTAACATTATTTATGAAATTTTTCTTGATTCAAATTTAAATAGTTCCCAGTTTTAAGTGTAAGCACCGAGCTATGTCAGCTGTACTGAGAGGATTAGGAGGACAGCATGTCTATTTTATTACCACAATTCCTTCATATTTGAAGTCCCTCACCAATCATGAAATGAGTAAATAAATGAATGAAAATTCGCATGGTACCTGCCCTGGTGCATCAGGACCATAGGAGGTGTGGGCTATGGCAAATTTTTCCATTTTGATTAAATGCTCTGTGCGTCTTTAGAAGTCTTCTCAGATGAAGACTTTGGTAAAAATTCTAAGGGATGTAGCCATCATTTTGGTTGAAACATCTGGTTGTTTTTAAATGCCTCAGCTATAGTACCCTTCAATTTATAGTCTTCCCTGGCACTAAATTTTTACTGGAAACACGTTGAGTAAATAAGAACTAGTATTTATATTCCTGAAAATTAACTTTTGCATAAAACATACTCCTATCAGTTTACCTTTTCGCAACTCCTTTCATAGCCTTTCTGCCTCCCAATTCACCCAACTCCATTCCGTTTCTTTCTCTCTTTACAAAACAAATAGACAAACAAAAAATTATCATTTTTAACATTAAAAAAACAACTAATATAAGGTTATCAGTAATCCCCTTTTTAAAGTATGATTTCTTGAATCTTCTTTGTTTGGACTTGTTTTGAAGTTTTGCCCTCTGTAATGTTCATGAGCTCTTTAACTGAATTCCTATTGTTTCTTTTCAGGACTCAGATTTAGCTAAAGTTGTTTGACTGAGTAGCCTAACCACCAATGTCTAGTTTCTGTTCTCACTTCCAGGTATTGACGCTAAAATTGAACAATGTTGTTTCCATCAGTAAGATTCAGATCAGATACCTTAGGTTAAGCACCCTCTTTTTGTTTTCTAATTTTTCAATGCACCGTCTACAACTAATTTCTCATTATGTTATATTCATCAACATTTATCAAACGTTACTCAGGATTAGAATCCTAAGAGCCAGAGTGATGACAGACAGTGTCAACCCGAATGGAAGGGAACATAGAACACTAAGAAGCCTCAGGAGGGGAGGCTGGGCATTTGCCAAAGCATGTGCTCTGTAAGCTGAAGAACCAAAGTGTGAATCTCTAAAACCCACATAAGTGCTGGCCCATTTGTAATCATAGTTTTTGTGAGGAGGCCAAGAAATCTTGAAAGCAAATGGGCAAGACAGAGAAACTGCCTCAGGAGAAACAAACAAGCTGGAGAACAACTGAGGAAGAAGATACTCAATGTCAACTTTTCTTTAAATTCCCATGCACATAGGTATAAATAAACATACCTATGTGCATGGACACACACACACACACACACACACACACACACCACACGTGTCAAAAAGTCACAGGATAGTGTATAAATGCTGAGAGACCTCACATCAATGCCATTCAATTTATGAGCATTGATTGAATATTTACTGTATGAAAGACATAGGGATACAAAAAGACAAAACAGACAGGCAGCACTCTTAAAGACCACAAAGCACCACTAACTGGGTGGTATTTAGAAATGGAAACTGGTTAAAAAAGGAAATCACAACACTTAGAACCTGCCTAAGCCACCCCACATCTACAGATTTCTGTCTTCTCATCTCAAATAAAAAATTTCTGTATTCTTTAGAAAAGAGGCAGACAACAGACACCGATGATGTGTTCTTTCTCACCCACTGTTACTGAATTATTTACTTCCCCTAAACATTATCTCTTTGGGCCAGAATTGTGGGATTATTATTACTTCCAAATATGGGGGAGGCTCATAAACTTTCTTCCAGTTGGCAACATAAACACTTTTTTTTTAAACCTGGAAAATAGATAAAGATTTATTTACTTTAAAAAACGTGTAGCATTTACACAATTTATAAATAGAGATTTGTGGAGATTTTCCACTCTATAAGGCTTCTTAAAGTCCTCCCCCACCCTTCTGTACCTCAAGTACCCAAAGCAGTTAAAGTTAATGCTTAATGCGACCCAGTTGAAGAGATAGGCATTTCTTGCAGTCAGGTCTCAATTAAGAGATAAAAGACAAAAAGTGCAAAGCGCTTGATAAAGCTTAGAATACAAGGCCAGCCATGGAAGTGCTTGAAGCTGTCCATAGCGATAACTGGATAGTCAGCTGGAATCTTCTTGAATTGAAGTGGGTGCTCTAACTTATCAAATTCCACATATGGGGAAATTATTGGTGCCTACAGTGGTGATTAACACTAACTCACTGGGTCAGAAACAAGCTGGGATAAAGGTGAAAGCTGTATCTGACTATCAACGCCAAATACATCCATTTAGAGAAAGATAGCAGAGGGTTTTTCTCCCTCTATATCTTCAGTTGCGCAGGTTGTCAGGCAGGCCATGCGGTTAACACCGCATGTAGAGTGCTCTCTATAATGTGCAAATTGCGGCGCACATTAAAATGTAATCGACTTTAATAAGTCACATGAAGATTACATTTTAAGATAATTGTTTGCATGTTTATGTGACACACCAAAAATATTTTCCTGTTTTGTTTACAGTATTTTATCTTTGCCTTTGAGACGTGATTGCAGCCATTAGCAGTAAATAACTCTTTCCTTCACATGGTTAAGGGTAAAGTTAGGAAGGTCTATTTTTTTTTTTTAATTATTGAAACCATTATTCATTATGTAATGTTCAAACCTCCCTGGATCTTATTAAACTCAAGTAAAACTTGTTATGATGTTATAGTCATTTAAAAACACACTGCCTCAAGATTTAGGACATTTGATGTATTCTGAATTTTTTATAAGTTATAATATTTTGATTCCTATGTAGGCAAAATATTTGAGAAATAAAAATTTTTAAATGAACATTATAGCCTGGGCTCTCTGGCAAGTCTATTCTCTTGGAATATCACCAATTATTAATGATTTATTTAGAACAGATGAGAATGAAATTAGGGGGAAATAGATATGACAAATAATCTTCCAATTTCACATTGTTCATCCCTTTAAGAGTCCTTTTCTACTCAGACACCAGTAAAATAATTTACAAGTGATGACATTTAGCTGAAAAGATTTTCATCTTTTCCCCCTTCTTATCCATCCCGTAGAATAAGTACCAATGAATACTAAAATAACCCATTGTGGTCAAGAGACAAAATAAGTTCTTATTAGTCTATGCAGATATTGTGCCCTTATCCAGTAGCAAAATGACTATCCCAGAGTTGGTACCCAATGCGCATTCTTTAAATGAATAAATGGATGAATAAACAAAGTTTGGAAGATGTCACTGAGTTGATTGAACTACTCATTTTTAAATCAAAAAATTGTTTCAACAAGTAATTAAAACTTGCTGTATTTTTTTTCCTGGTTCACTTTACAGGGAGCCTACCATTGAAGAACAGGTGCATGGCTTAATCATGTATGACCAATTGCCTAATTATATTAATGTTACTAATGTATGCCATTTTACCCAGAAAGATTGTAGTTGCCTTCCTCCTGAGCCATGAGACACTAGGTTAATGTACTTGATTCCTAGTGATCTCCAGATTAACAGGTAAATTTTCCAATTACTCTCTATTGAATTAATTGAGTGAAATTTTCTTTTACAAGATAGATTATTCCAATGAGAGAGTTTTGGGGAAAGCAATGGAGATTTGTGTTGAGAAGAACTTTAAGTTCTAGGTGATACAAAATTCAATTGAAATGGCAACAGAAAAAGAAATAGTAGCCTATATTTTATAAGTGAAAAATTGGGAAAAGATTACGAGACGTAGTTAATGTGCAGGATTCCAAATAATCACTGGGCCTAAGACTTTATGACTGCTGTCTGTGCTACCAATGCTGCTCCAGACATAAAACTTTCTGCTTACAAAAACAACGCTGACTAGCCTCTAAGGTATCACTCTTCTTCTCTAACAGCCCTTGGCACTGACCTGACTTGCAGTGTTCTGCCTGCATCTGGACTTGGGTGGAGGATCAGCATAGATTAAAACACCCTGTGAGGGGATAGACAATACTCCTCAGGAAGCATTGAGGGACTGTTCCAGAAGAAAGGAAATTCCATTGGGTAGAGACAGTAGTTCTATACTGCAAGAAATGTAGAGAAATGGCCAAAAATATCAGAATGGCAAACATCTCTGAAATTTTGTTTAGCGTGCAAAAAAAAAAAAAAAAAAGCTATAGCCAAATGTATAAATGTATTTTATAAATATCTAGGTCTATCAAAATATTTTTTTCTTATGTTCAGTTCTGTAGTTGAGAATCATGTCTAGGTATTTGGAGTGTTGTATACTGTGCGGGGAGGAGCATAGGTATATAAACTTCCTTGTTTTGAATTTAGTCTGACTTCTTTGAAGGCAGATAAGGGACCTAAACTGTTTAAGTACCAGGTGGAAAATAGCTTCCATTTAGGATACTAGTGATATGCTGGTCATTGTCACTGATTGAACAGGGTCTTGCTATATAGTTCAGGCTATCCTGGAATTCATGATCCCCTGCCCCATCCTTCCAAAGGATTGGGATTACAGGTGCATACCACCACAGCTCACTGGGCACACTGTTTTTAATATCAGGGAAAAAATTGCATTGCAGATTGAAGATAAAAAGATAAAAGGCAGTGGATATTTTATAACTTTCAGTAACTGAGCAAAAACATTACTGAGACAAAGGCCTGGTGTGGTGATGCATGCCTCTAATCCTAGCACTCAAAAGATGGAGGCAGGCAGATATCTATCTAGCGAGTCTAGTCTAGAGAGTGAGTTCCAGTCTAACTAGAGCTACATAGTGAGACAAAACCAGCCCAGCGCAGCCCAGCCCAAACCAAAGACACCAAACCAAACCAAACCAAACCGAACCAAACCAAACCAAACCCCAGAGGGAAAAAATATATTTTCTTTTCCCTTTCTCTTCCTTAAATTAATGATTACATTCCTCTACATTTCAAATGATATTCTCCTTTGTGGTTACCCCTCTAGAACTCTCCCATCCCATCTACCCTCTTCCCCCTCCACTTTGTTTTTATGAGGGTGCTCCCCTACCTACCCAATCACTCCTGCCCCACCACTCCAGCATCCCCCTATGGTAAATCATCAAACCTCCACAGGACTAAGGGCTTCCCTTTCTATTGATGCCAGATAAGGTCATTTTCTGCTACATATGTATTTGGAGCCATGGATTCCCCCTGTGCATTCTTTGGTTGGTGGTCTAGTCCCTGGAAGCACTAGGTGGTCTGGACAGCCAACATTGTTCTTCCTATGGGGTTGCAATCCCCTTCTGCTCCTCCAGTCCTTCGGCCAGCTCCTCCACCAGGGTCCCTGAGCACAGTTTGATGATTGGATGTGAGCATCCCCATCTACATTGGTCAGGTGCTGGCAGAATCTTCCAGGGAACAGCCACACCAGGATCCTGTCAGCAAGTGCCTCTTGTCCACAGCAACAGTGTCTGAGTTTTGGTGTCTGGCTTTCCTGGCATCTGGGACCTTCCAGGGGCTATCTCCAGTTCCTCATCCCCCACTGCTACATACTTTTAATCGATTTTCTGACTCTCTGTACCTCTCTACTGTCCCCTCCAGTACATGATCCTGACCCCCTTTTCTACCCCCCTCCCAGATACCTCCTCCCTTCATCTCAATGCAGGACTGAAGTATCCACACCCCTGTCTTCCTTGTAAGCTCCATATGGTCTGTGGGCTGTATTGTGGGCATTGTGAGCTTTTGGGCTAATACCCACATATCAGTTAGTACATACCGTGTGTTTTCTTTGGTGTGTGGGTTGCCTCACTCAGAAGGATATTTTCTAGTTCCACCCATTTGCCTGCGAATTTTAGGAAGTCATTGTTTTTAATAACTGAGTAGTATTTCATTGTGTAAATGTTTCACATTGTCTGTATCTATTCTTCTGTTGAGGGACATCTGGGTTGTTTTCAGCTTCTTGCTATTATAAATAAGGCTGCTATAAACATAGTGGAGCATGTTTCCTTGTAATATGTTGGGGCATCTTTTGGGTATATTTCTAGGAGTGGTATAGCTGGGTCCTCAGGTAGAACTATTTACAACTCTCTGAGGAGCCACCACCAATAGACGAGTGTTTCTCCTTCTCCACATACTTGCCAGCATTTGCTGTCACCTGCATTTTTTGATCTTAGCCATTCTGATTGGTATTGGTGATTTGAGATTTTTATGTAATGTGTTTTGATCATATATTATTTTCCCATTTCTTCTTGCTTCTCCCAGATACAGACCCACCTCCTCATCTGCCCCCCCCCCCCCATATCCCACTGAAGTTTATTAATGCACTCAAACACTCCTAGACATTATGCTGCCTACATATATCTGGGAATGGAGCCACCCACTGCAGCATAATCAATCTACTAGGGGTCATACTCTTAAAAAACACTCTCCTCTAGTGTCCAGTAAACAACTGACCCTCTGTTCCCCAGAGTTCACCATAGCTCCTCAGGGGTGTAGAATGTTGACTGGCTTGTTCTTGTACATTTAGCAGTGGCAGCCACAGCTACTGTGAGCTCATGCTTAAATTGATCTCACCATCTTCAGAATTCACTGTTTTGTCTTGGTCTTCTTTACCCTTTTGGTCTTAAAGTCTTTTCACCTCCTCTTCTGTGATGATCCCTGAACCTTGGGGAAAGGAATTGATGCAGATGCTCCAATTGGATTGGAAGCACTTCATTGACAATTATTTTTTGCACTTGGACCAGTTGTGGATTACTGTGTTAATGAACGTTTAATGCATAAAACAACTTCTCTGATGACATCTGATATACAAATTCTAACCAATAACATTAAATATCATGTTATTCTAGACATTTAAAAGAAGTAAGTTAAGGTATGAAAAGATTTTGGACTCTGAGATCACTTGGTTGTGTGTGAAACTTTCTATGTTCTAGATCTCTGTTTAGATTCTTGTTCAAATTTGCTTTGTCTATTCTCTATCACTGAAATAAGAAATTATTACTCATGATGTCTTCTTTAGTATTACAAAGCTACATCATTTTTATTTCAACTTATTTTATTTTTTGGCAGTCTACCAGGATAGAGAAATTTTGCCAAACCAAGTTGTCTATTCAACTTTTAAATTATGTTCTAAATAATCTTAGGTCAAGATCTATACATGTTGGGAACATTTGATATATTGAATGAAGCCGATGGCACAGAGCCAGTGTGAAGTTTTAGATAAGGCATCACTTTCAGTACATCTTAAATTGTTTTCAGATTTTCCCAGCAGTTTAGTTTGGACGAATTTTATGGAGAAATATCCATGTGTTGTAGTTAATGGGTAGCCAAAAGGTCTCGGACCAACCACTTCATTCTTCATCACAAATTCACTTTACAAAGGAACAACAGAATTTTCCTATCTTCATTAATTACTCGAAAGCCTCTGAGAAGTGTAATCTGTGTGATCATTACACGAACCATTAACATCTAAAGCCAGAAAAGGTAGAGGAACTGGACAAGGAATGGATAAAGAGTTAGGTCTCAAGCCTCATGGTTGTAGAGAAAAGTCCTGTTTAATTGCATGAAATGAAATAATGATGCAATTCAAATTCTTTACGATTTCAAATAGGATAAATAGACTAAAAATGAAACTGGCATAGGTTACAAAGACACTGTGCAAAATTTACTGCATATTCACTTTGAAGGTGAGAAGGAAGAAGAGAAAGAAAACTGGAAACAGTCCTTGAGATGGGATGTATCAGGGCCAGTGCTCATTGTTACATAGACATAGAAATGGCTCATTTTGTCTTGTGGCTCTCTGTCCTTCCAATGATTATTTATCCACTCATCCTTTCATACAACACTAAGTCATGCTTTCAAGTTTTCTATGTGCATCCACAGTAACTGTCTTATTCCTTTGAATTCCTCTAGACTTTAGAGTCAAATAGATTTTTAAACTAGATACATTTTCACAAAACTTTAGAGAATGAGACAATTAGATGGAGACCCAATAAACACTAAAGGTAATATGCTTAGCTAATGCTACCTGCAACCTTGGGAAGATAAAGGATACGAAGACACAAGCACATAATAACCGAATGTGTAAAAAATTCAGACAGTTTATGCAGCAGAATGGTAGGGCTACAGGAGACAGAAGAACTGAATTAGGTGACATCAAGGGGTTAGAGAAGGACTAAAACGTACACCTTATGAAAAGAGTTGAGGGCATATAGCCAAGAAGATGTAACCCTTTTTTTTTTAAAGTTAAAGAACTTTATTTAAAAAATAACAAAGATAAAAGTACAAATTTTAAGCATTTTTGCATAAAAGTATACCAATACATTTTTGTCATTGCTTGGCTTTTTTTTTTTTTAAAGGTTTGATAGTGTGCATTAAGATCTTACTAGTTACAATGAGAATAAGGTACATGTAAAACAGAATGTAACCTGGAATTAGTCAAAGTTTTCTTGGTGTGTAAGGAGTAAACATAATGGTTTTTTCTTTCCTTTTCTTTTTTTTTCTTGAACTTCACACAGTCTATGAGTTGTTTCTGGGGTGTTCAGAGCTTTCTGGGGTTAGTATCCAATTATCAGTGACTGCATATTATGTCTGCTCTTTTGTGACTGGGTTATCACAATCAGGATGATATTCTCTAGATGCATTCATTTTCTTAAGAATTTCATAAAGTCATTGTTTCTGATAGCTGAGTAGTACTCCATTGTGTAAATGTACCACAATTTTTGTATCCATTCATTTACTGAAGGATATCTGGGTTCTTTCCAGCTTTTGGCTATTATAAATAGAGCTGCTATGAACATTGTGGTACATGTGTCTTTGTTGTATGTTGGAGCATCTTTGAGGTAAATGCCCAGAAGTGGAATAACTGGGTCTTCAGGTAGTACTATGTCCAATTTTCTGAGGAATCGACAGACTGATTTCCAGAGTGGTTGTACCAGTTAACAACCCCAGTGGAGAAGTGTTCCTCTTTCTCCACATCTTTGCCAGCATCTTCTGTCATCTGAATTTTTGATCTTGGCCAATCTGACTGGTGTGAGGTGGAATCTCAGGGTTGTTTTGATTTGCATTTCCCTGATGGCTAAGGATGTTGAGCACTTCCTTAGCTGCTTCTCAGCCATTCGATATTTCTCAATTGAGAACTTTTTGTTTAGCTCTGTACCCCATTTTTAATAGGGTTGTTTGATTCTCTGGTGTCTAGCTTCTTGAGTTCTTTGTATACCTTGGATATTAGACCTCTATCAGATGTGGGGTTGGTAAATATCTTTTACCACCCTGTTGGTTGCTGGTTTGTCTTCTTGACAGTGTCCTTAGCCTTACAGAAACTTTGCAATGTCATTAAGTCCCATTTGTCAATCTTTGACCTTAGAGCATGAGCCATTGGTGTTCTGTTCAGGAAATTTTCTCCTGTGCCTATGTGTTCTAAGGTTTTCCCTACTTTCTCATCTAATAGTTTCAGTGTATCTGGTTTAATGTGGAGATCTTTGATCCACTTGTACATGAGCTTTGTACAAGGAGATAAGAACGGGTCTATTTTCATTCTTCTGCATGCTGAGTGCCAGTTGGACCAACACCATTTGTTGAATAGGCTGTCCTTTTTCCATTGAATGTTTCCAGCTCCTTTGTCAAAAATCAGGTGACCATATATGTGGGGCTCATTTCTGGATCTTCTATTCTATTCCATTGATCCACGTGCCTATTTCTGTACCAGTACCATGTAGTTTTTAGCACAATTTCTTGTAATATAGCTTGAGGTCAGGGATAGTGATTCCGGCTGATGTTTTCTTGTTGTTGAGGATGGATTTCGCTATTTTAAGTCTTTTGTTATTCCAGATGAAATTGCACATTGCTCTTTCCAACTCAATGAAGAACTGGGTTGGAATTTTGATGGGGATTGCATTGAATCTGTAGATTGCTTTTGGTAGGATGGCCATTTTTAAAATGTTGATCCTTCCAATCCACTGGGCTGTCAGGATGCTAGTGTATGCTCTCTCCAGTTTCTTTTTGGAAGCACTCAGAGCTATGAGTTTTCCTCTTTGTACTGCTTTCTTTGATTCCCATAGGTTTCGGTATGTTGTGTTTTCATTTTCATTGAATTGTAGAAAATCCTTAATTTCTTTCTTTATTTCTTCTTTGACCCTGCTATCGTTTAATAGAGAATTGTTTAGTTTCCATGTGTATATGGGCTTTTTGTTGTCTTTGTGTTAATGAAAGTCCAGCCTTAGACCATAGTGATCTGAAAAAATGCATGGGAGTATTTCAATCTTCTTATATATTGAGGCTTGTTTTCTGACCAATTATGTGGTCAATTTTCGAGAAGGTGCTATGAGGTGCTGAGAAGAAGGTATATTCATTTGTTTTAGGATGATATGTTCTGTAGATATCTATGAATTCTAGTTGGTTCATAATCTCTTCTACTTTTACAGTGTCCTTGTTCAGTTTTTGTTTTCATGATCTGTCTATTGGTGAGAGTGGGGTATTGAGGTCTCCGTCCATTATTGTGTGGGGGAAAATGTATTTTTTGAGCTTTAGTAGGGTTTCTTTTAGGAATATGGGTGCTTTTGTACTTGGAGCATATATGTTAAGGATTGAGAGTTCCTCCTAACAGATTTCCCCTGCAATGACTAAAAAGTGTCCTTCCTTATCTTTTTTGATATCTTTTTCTTGAAAATCTTCTTTATTCGATATGAGAATAGTCACTCCAGCTTGCTTCTTGGGGCCATTTGCTTGGAAGTTTTTTCCCAACCTTTTACTCTGAGATAGATTCTGTCTTTGTCTCTGAGATGAGTTTCCTGTATGCAGCAAAATGCTGGGTTTTGTTTATGTATCAAGTCTGATAGCGTATATCACATCATTGGGGAATTGAGTCCTTTTATGTTAACAGATATCAAGGAATAGTGGTTGCTTTTTCCTGCTATTTTTCTTTTGAAGGTAGAATTGTGCCTGTATGCCTTTCTTCTTTTGGTTTTCTTGCTTAGGAGTTTTCTTGTTTTTACTATGATGTAGTTCCCCTAATTGTATTTGGTTTTCCACCTATAATTTGTTGTAGTACTGGGTTTGTGGTCAGATATTGTGTAAATTTAGCTTTGTCTTGGAATATCTTAGTCTCTCCATCTATGATGATTGAGAGTTTTGCTGGGTATAGCAGCTTGGGCTGACACTTGTGTTCTCTTAGTGTCTAAATGATGTCTGTCCAGGATCTTCTAGCTTTCATAGTCTCTGTTGAGAAGTCGGGTGTGATTCTGATTGATCTTCCTTTACATGTCACATGACCTTTTTCCCTTACTGCTTTTAGTATTCTTTCTTTGCTTTGGGCACTTGACTAGTGACTTTTTTGTTCTAAGGAGACAAACAATTTTAAAAAGAAGTCTTCATTGAGAACAGCAGTGATTGTTTTTGTTCCTAAAGGTTACTATGAGCTGCCATTATGAATTAGAATATGTACATTATAAGTCAGGATAAAACATTTTCCTCTAAGCTGCAGGGCAAAATCTCTCCAGTCCAGAGTGAAGAACAGACATAAGAAAATCTGGAGTAAAGACTTTTGTCTGAACACTAAAACCTTCTAGCAGTTACCCACTTGGCTTTAATGCTAAAAGATGGTTGCAGAAAATTAAAGAAAAGGAAATGAGCAAAAACAAAACAAACAACTCCCCCCTTTAAAAAAAACCATGATAACTGAGATAGTTGCTAAGAGGGTTTCCTCCTTCCTCATTGGAATTCTTGGAGCAATCACAATGGTCCAGCATATATTCATTGTGCCACAACTGTAAGGAGTATTAGCCAAATTAAATTCCATATCGCTTGTGCTTCCATAGTGTGTCATGGAAGAGCCCTTGACTCCTTGCTCACTATAGAACAGAGTCCTGCATGTGAGTGTTTAGACAAAGCAAAGTATAGGCAATTACCATTTGTCTGTCTCTTTCAGTGTCTGATGGAATGAACTTGAAAATCTCCATGTGACTCCTATTGGAAAATGCTAATACTAAGATACTAATTTGATTCAATGTGACTCACTCTAAAATCCAAGAACATGTGGAACCTCACTGAGAAGAAATGAGGGTCTTTGTTAGCAGAATCAAAGACGTTTTGATTTATTTTTAGAAAACTTCCAATTCAAGAGTCTAGCCAGCTCCATCATAGCTAGCTCCTCTTCACATTTGGAGGCCATTTTGAGATAATGGGAAATCAGTGCCTTAAAATGGAGTTGATCTTTGAGCTATCCATGGGTTTTTCAGAAATAGATGATAATGAAAGAAGATAAGTTTGTCACTTTTGGTAAAATAGGATTATCATATTTTTACCCATGTTCCTCTCACAGAAAGCTCCTACAGAATGCTTATTTTTCTACCTCATCTCCCACCAATTTTGAGTATAACATACACATTATGTGTGTAGCACATGTGCCCCCCTTCTCTTTGACTGTGTGTGTGTGTGTGTGTGTGTGTGTGTGTGTGCTGTCTATCTGCCCCTACATACTCAAATACACTTGCGGGCTTAAATGTAAAGCCAAAGTGTCTGTGATATTTGGGTAACATTAGTTAACAAAAAAATACGATTTTTAGCATCAAGAAATAACTGTTTTACCAAAAACTGTGAACTACTTTTGCTTTGTTAACTTGAAAAAATGATTGCCCACCAAGTTCAGTTAATTTGGAAGCTGGAGGTTTTTACATTTTGTTGGTCAACTCCCAGGATTTGTTTGGATTTTGCATACACAGTGCTTTCTATAATTAAAGAGGGATCCATCTTAGCACTCTGGGTAAGTGCCCATCTTACTTTCTAAACATCTTCTGTTTCTGTTCTGAACATTACAAGTAGATGCCGAGGTGGTTTTTTCAATGACTCAGGGAACTAGTTATCTAGTAATAACAAAATTGCTTTGGGGTTTCCTCCAGAAAGTGGGGTAAATGAGATCTTTTGTAAATGTTTACAGTTACTAAAATTAAATTTGAAGCGATAGTTTAAAAAGTTACCTCCATCTGGTAAGGGTTTGGCTTTATCTTTTGCTTCTTGCTGACACATTAAAAAAATCTCTCTAGCAATTGTGTTCTTGAGGTTAAACACTTGTACTGTTCAAGATGGTCGATGACTTCTGTTTCCTGTCTCCAGTGAATCAAGGACACATGGACTGTGACCAATCCATATGGCTCTCTTGTTATTTGTTATCAAGAGTAGCTTGCCTAGATTGGGCTAAAAACTTGTTTACTATTTAGTAGAAATGGCGTTAGCAATATTATGGTTGATGTGAATAACAGTATCTTATGTTATACCAGATAATTTCTTAGGGACAAGGCATACGCTCCATGTCAAAGGTTCTAGGCCATTATGGGAGTAGAAAAATGGAATTACTGTGAACATTTGCTTCTTAATTTGAAATGGCATAGAAATTTAAAAAATATTTTGGTAGCCTCAAAGAAGAAGTAATTAGGAGTGATAATATAAATCAATTGTGAAGGTCTCTGATTTCTGCATGTTTTTCATGGTGACTGGACTAAACAGTATACTTTTTCCTTTTCTCTTCACGATGATTTGTGTCTCTTCACTTTTTTCTTGATTTTAGTATTTTAACAAAAGTTTGACAGTCAAAGACCCAGGTCCCAGTGGAATACATAAATGTGGAGTGGACAGGTTTAAGGAAAAAAAGTCCCTAAGGCCCATAAGAAACTGCTTCAATATGACTCACTGGGAACTGCAGGAAGAAATTACTATTTCCAACACTGTATGGACATTCCAAGTTTTGATGGTCCATTAGTTGAGGGGTATAAGCAGCCATTATTTTTATTAACTCTAGCATAAATGGAACAGCTTTACATATTTTCTCTCCTTCTGTGAATCATTGGTTTGAGAATTAAGACACTTATTCTGTTTCTTTTTCAACTGTATAATGTCTGACACAAACTCAGTAAATGATGAAATCATAGTGGGAAAACTCAAAAGCTCCATATTTGTTCTTTATGGCACCAAAAATTAATTATTGTACAGCTAATAGACTTAAAAGACTCAGGTCCAAGGTGATCAATATATAATTCAATGAAAGCCTATTTAAAAATAAATAGATAATAAATATGTTTTTCTTAAAATTATAACAAAAAACTAGAAAAAATGTAATTTTAGTTTTCAAAGAATTAGAATCAAACAAATTGTTGGTTGTTATTGCATATTTCTTAAACTAAACAATGGCTAACTGTCTAGTCTTTTATGGGATATTTTGTTGAAGATAAATAATGACATAAGCAATAATGTATTAATAAAACAGCATCTTACTCACTTTACTTTTGAATTCTTCTGTTACTGATTAATTAATTAATTTTCAAAATAAAATTGTTTGATATTTGTTGGTCAGGTTAGCAGGAGGGAAAGAGAGAGAGAGAGAGAGAGAGAGAGAGAGAGAGAGAGAGAAGGAGAGAGGGAGGGAGGGAGGGAGGGAGAAGGAAAGGGAGAGGGAGAGGGAGGGCAAATTCCTTACATTTGGAGGAATTGGAGGAGAGCAGAAAGCTGTAAATACAGTACACACATGGGATTAAAACTACATTTAATTTAATAAAAGTGTTTTTCCCAGTGCTTTATAAATGCTATAAAAATTAAATCAAGAGTACTCAGAGTACTTCAAGGTAAGAGTTAAAGCTGTTAGAAGAACACATATGAATAAGTTTTCATTATCCTGGATATGGCAATAGTGCTGTACCCATGACAGCAGAAGAGCAGTAAACTGGTTATAGTAAAAGTTTAAAGGGCACATTATGGTGTGAATCTGTGAATGTGCAGCCCCCATGAGAAGTGGGCTAATAATTCCTTAAGTAGTAAACGCAGAGCTACAATATGATCCAAAATTCCAAAGAACAGAAACAATCTAATTACTCTTAGTGGATGCTTGGATAAAGAAAAAGTACTTTTAAAAAGTATTTATTTATCTTTATTTTTCAGATGCCGCCACTTATATACAAGAGTTATCTGTTTATCTACTTCTTGGGTAGCATTTATTTTGTCTTTTTGCTTATAGCCATCTGTATCCCAATGGCCACAGAATTGCGTTAGATTGTTTGTAGTTCCTTAAAGATAACAATCCTCTACATGTTTACATGTGATGTATCATTCATACCTTTGTCCTCTTGTCCATATTTTTTAATTGCTTGAGATCAATTCCATTCCCATGATCTTCCCTGTAATCTCTTCCCTACCTCTTATTATTCTTCTCTTCCTATTTCAAGTAATTTTTTTATGCCAGTCAATCTGCTCGGTGCTTTCAGTATGTGACGACACATGTTTATGTGGTTTTGGTAGCCCTGTATCAGTTGCATTCTCAAAGAAATATGACTCCCCTTCTCCCAATAGCAACCTATTGGTGATAGGTCCTATGGTGGGACTTAATGACAATCTTTATTCCTTCATCATGTCACTTGTTTCCTGACTTGCTCTTGCTCAAGTGTTATGTATGTTGCTGTAACTTCTGTGAGTTCATATGTGCAATTTCTCTGCTGTGTCCAGGAATCACTATTGTATTGTAGTTTTCCACTGCCTCAAACTATTTTAATGTTTTTCCGCCACTTCCACAATGATCCGCGAACCTTGAGAGAAACAGATGTGATATACATGTCCAATAAATGGGGGAACACTCCACCATCTAATTTCCTGTATGCTGGCTACTTTTGGGTCTCTGTTAAGCAGCATTTACTGCAAAAAGAAGTTTTTCTGACTATGTTTGGAGACACACACATTATCTATATGTCATTAGGATTTCATTTATTACTATGTCTCTTTAGCAGAATAATATAAGTTCCCACCAGGGACTATTACCTGTCTAGTCACAGAGTTTTAGCCTTGTTAACTGTGCCAAGTATAAATTTTATCTTATAGAGTGGGGCTTAAATAAATGAGAAAGTGGTTAATTATTAATATCACTTCTATGTTTGTGTTACTATTGCTCCAGTGGGTGTACCTTGTGATGCTGATCATTATTAAAACTCTCAGTGCTCACACGTGGGTATGGGTAATGACACTTCTCCAGCTAGGGTGCATAGCAGTTTTCAGCACAGTGAAAAATATCCACTAGTGATGACATTTCCAGGTTGGCTCCAGCTTCATGTGTCAGGTCAATGGTGTCTTTAACAATAGGGTATGACCATCATGTTCTGGAGAAAAACCGAAAGCAATAAAAACGTGTTTATGAGACCTTACTAGCCAACAGTTTCAAAACACCTTTTCTTTTCAGTGGGTTTTTTATTTGACATTGTATTATTTCTAGAAGTATCCTTGCCGAAGGGTAACGACATTTAAACTCTTTGTATTCTTTCTTTTATTTTTGAGATTAAAATGAAAGTATTTCCATATCCCCCCTTTCCTTCCAAATTTTTCCATATAACACTTTTTGATTTCTTTCAAACTCATCATCTCATTTTCATTAATTGTTGTTACAGGCATCTTTAATTTTTTCTCTAACTTCTCCATTGGGGTCCCCATGCTCAGTCCAATGGTTGGCTATGAGCATCCACCTCTGTATTTGTCAGGCTCTGACAAAGCCTTTCAGGTTGCCATTTTGTCCTTTTGACAGTGTCCTTTGCCGTACAGAAGCTTTCAAATTTTATGAGGCTTCATTTGCTGATTCTTGATCTTAGAGCATAAGCCATTGGTGTTCTTTTCATGAGAATTTCTTCTGTGCCTATGTGTTCCAGGCTCTTTCCCACTTTCTCTTCTATTAGTTTCAATGGATCTGGTTTTATGTGAGGCTCTTAGATCCATTTGGACCTGAGCTTCGTACACGGAGATAAGAATGAATTGATTTGCATTCTTTTGCATGCTGACTGCCAGTTGAACTAGCACCATTTGTTGAAAATGCTGTCTTTTTCCCCATTGGGTGTTTTTAACTCCTTTGTCAATGGTCAAGTGACCATAGCTGTGTCATAGGTTTATTCCCGAGTCTTCAACTCTATTCCATTGACTATCTGCCTGTCTCTGTACCAATATCATGCAGTCTTTATCATGACTAATCTGTAATATTGGTTAAGTTTAGAAATGGTGATCTTTCCCCGCCCCCAGAAGTTTTCTTTTTGTTTCTACTTGGTTGTTTACAGCTCCGAGTTTGTTTATTTCCTGCAGTCTACTCCACCTGGGTGTATCTGCTTCTTTTTGTTCTAGAGTTTTCAATTGTGCTATCAGGTTGTTAGTGTATGCTTTCTCCAGTTTCATTTAGGAGGCACCCACAGCTATGAGTTTTCCTCTTAGCACTGCTTTCATTGTGTCCCACAAGTTTGGGTATGTTGTGTCTTCATTTTCAATAAATTGTAAAAAGTCTTTAATTTCTTTCATTACTTCTCCCTTGACCAATTTATCATGGATTAGAGTATTGTTCAGCTTCCAGGTGTATGTGGCCTTTCTGTTGTTTTTGTTGTTTTGAAAACCAACCTTAGTCTATGTTGATCTGATAGGATGTATGGGATTATTTCAATATTCATGTATCTGTTGAGGCCTGTTTTGGGACCAACTATATGGTCAGTTTTGGAGAAGGTATTATGAGGTGCTGAGAAAAGGGTATATTATTTCATTTTAGGATAAAATTTTCGATAGATATCTGTTAAACCTATTTGGTTCTTAACTTTTGTTAGTTTCACTGTGTCTCTGTTTAATTTCTATTTCCATGATCTGTCCATTGATGAGAGTGGGATGTTAAAGTCTCCCTCTATTATTGTGTGGGGTACAATATATGCTTTGAGAATGTGTAAAGTTTCTTTTATGGATGTGGATGCTCTTGAATTTGGAGTATTGATGTTCAGAATTGAGAGTTCATCTTGGTAGATTTTTTTTCTTTGATGAATATAACATGTTCTTTTTTATATTTTTGAAAACTTTTAATTGAAAGTTGATTTTATTTGATATAAGAATGGTCACTCCAGGTTGTTTCTTGGGATCATTTGCTTGGAAAATTGTTTTCCAGCCTTTTACTCTGAGGTAGTATCTGTCTTTGTAACTAAGTTGCATTTCCAGTATGCAGCAAAATGCTGGGTCCTGTTTATGTATCCAGTCTGTTAGTTGGGAATTGAGTCCATTAATGTTAAGTGATATTACGGGATAGTGACTGTTTTTTCCTGTCATTTTTATTGTTAGAGGTGGGATTGTTTGTGCAGATACCTTCCTTTGGGTTTGTTGAAAGAAGATTACTTTCTTGCTTTTTCTAGGGTGTAATTTCTCTCCTTGTGGTGTAGTTTTCCATTTGTTATCCTTTGTATAGCTGTATTTGTGAAAAGATATTGTGTAAATTTGATTTTGTCTTGGAATACTTAGTTTCTTTATCTATGTTAATTGACAGTTTTGTTGGATATAATAGCCTGGGATGGCATATGGGTTCTCTTAGGGTCTATGTGAGATCTACCCAGGATCTTCTAGCTTTCATAGACATTTTTAATATGTCTGGTATAATTCTGAAGTATGCCTTTATATATTACTTGACCTTTTTTACTTACTGCTTTTAATATTTTTGTTTGTTTGTTTCATAAATTTTTTGACTATTATGTGATGGGGGGAATCGATTTTTTTCTGGTCCAATCTATTTGAAGTTCTGCAGGCTTCTTGTATGTTCATGGCCATCTCTTCCTTAAGGTTAGGGAAGGTTTTTTTGTTTGTTTGTTTGTTTCATTTTTTAAAAATTAGATACTCTCTATATTTACATTCGAACTGTTATCCTGTTCACTCACCCTCTCCCCTCTGTCCTCCGATCCCCCTCCCCTTCTATTTGTTTTCACAAAGGTGCACTAGCTCTCAATCACCCTCTCCAACTCAGCTCCTTGGCTTTCCCCTACACTGCGAAAAATGTTCCCTTCCTGGACAAAAGGCATCTTCTCACATTGATGCCAGACACTGCTGTTTTCTGCTACATATGCAACTGGAGCCATGGGCCTCTCAATGCGTGTTCGATGGTTGATAATTTAGTCCATAGGAACTGTGGAGGATTTGATTGCTTGACAATGTTGTTCTTTGCATGAGGCCACACCCCCTTCAGCTCCATTCTTTCTACCCCAACACCTTCTCCAGGGTCCCTATACTCAGTCTGATAGTTAGCTGCAAGCCTGCTCATCTGCATGCACAGGGTGTGGATCCCCACGTAGATAGCCCCTGAACATTTTGTCTTCAATCCCAGCTCTTCCACTTGATCCTGTAACTCCTCCCGTGAGTGTTTTCTTCTCCCTTCTAAGAAGGACTGAGGCTTTCACATTCTGGCCTTTCTTCTTTTTGAGCTTCATAAGGTCTGTGAATTGTTTCCTGGGCATTCAGACCTTTTTGGGGCTAGTATCCAATTATCAGTCACTGCATACCATGTGTGTTCTTTTAAGACTGGGTTACCTCATTAATGACGATAGTGTCTAGTTCAATCCATTTGCCTAAGAATTTCACAGAGTTATTGTTTCTTATAGATGAGTAGGACTGCATTGTGTAAATGTACCACACTTAGTCCTCACTCTTTGAAAGAGAAGGTACCATGTCAGAAACATTTAGTGGTAATTTTTTCAATTCCATCCTCACTTGTACTGTTCATATTCTGATTATGTCAGAAACATTCATGATGTCAGATCCCTTGAACCTGACACTGTGTGGTATATGGTGTCAGAGTCCTACATTCCTTACCTTACACCATTGCAACAGGTATCCACACATAATTTATGTTTCTTCTAGCTCTATGCCCTACTGTTAATTAAACCTTCCTAAAGCAAATAGAAGGAACATTCTTCTCTCTGAATCTTTTCAGTGTCTCCATTTGTTAGAAAGTGAACATTATGAGGCATTTCCAATACAGCCATGTCCACCCCCTTTTTGAATACAATACTCAATACCATTGTATTTCTTATTCTGCAAATACCCCACTTTTCTACTGTGTGTTTGTTTCTTTAGCATCACTTTCCCTCCTCCCTAATCTTTTCACAAATCCTTGACATCTTTCTTGGACCATTACACATGTGGCACACAAGTTTAACTCATATAATTTCTATCAATAGCCAACCAAATGGATACCTCAAACCTTTGAGGAGGTTTTATATTACATTTTAATGACCCCTGTGAACTTTAGTTTAGTCTGCTAAGGAATCTGACAACTCCTTATGCCAACAATATTTAGAGTTTCCCTTGCTCAGTCAGCCCCACAAAACAGCTACAGGATAAATTGTTGAAACAGTGGATAGTGAATGATTTGCTATTCTTTATTCTGCTATGATTCTCAGTAGACTCAATACTAAATAATTTTTCATACTAATTTTCTGTTTGCTTAGTATATTTTCTACCACCATAATATAAACCCTCGAAGGGAAGAAACATCCTCTGTTTTGTTCAGTACAGTTCCTTAAATGCCCAAAACACCATTTAATACTCAGTAACTCCTTGTTAAATGTTAAAAATCAGTACTACAAGTGTAGATTTGTTATGGAGGTTATTATCAATGGTTGGCTTATCTCTGGGGCCACAGTTTGGTACAATGTGGTGCTGGTATTGGTAACATAACAGAATATATTATAGACAGTGGGGGCCAATGGTTAGCCAAAGATAATGTTTTGACACAAGATTTGTATGGTTTGAACTCTTCTGGGCCTGAAATGACTTAACTCCTGTGGAATATGTGTTTTCTAAGGAAATATGTTGTTTTTTGTTCCTTTTCAGGAACACAATATTCTTTTTTCCCCCTTGCACCATATTTTCAGTGTTGGATCCCAATATATGGCTTTGACCAGAAAGCCATGGTGTTGTAATATTATTTAGAGTCTACATTAAAGCTATCTGAGGTTAAAGACAATATTTTGTTCCTCCCTATATTTCATACTATTAACTCAATAGGAATATGTCTATATTACATAAACACCCAAGGAACCATATTTCTTTTCATTGGAAAATAAAAACCCTGGACTTTATTGTATAGTATTTGAAGAAAGATATTGTTATTCCTGAACAAAATGTGCCCATTTTGGTGGGAGGTTCTTTCACATCTTTGAAAATATAAATCTCAACAACTTAACCATATATATTTACTACCATTATATATATATATATATCATACCACTGTTTAAATCATATAAATAGCATAGCACACTGATTACATTAAAATTTAGATGTGCTGAAATTTCCTTTATCATTATAACTGTGTGTCTATGATGCACAAGTAACTATTGCATGTGGAGGCCCCAAGGGTGACTTTGTGGACTTGGTTTTTCCTTCTAATTTTATGTAGGTTTTCAGTATTTAACATAAACAAGCAGTTTATGTTGCTGTGATACATGCTTGCCCAGGAGATTTAAAAAGCTCTATTTAGTATATGTGCAGGCACATATATCACAGTGTAATTGTGGACATCAGAGCATAATGTGGTGAATGGATTCTTTCAAACCATGTAATTTCTGGGAACTAAACTCAGGTTGTTTAGCTTGCGCATGTGTATACACATACTACATACATACATACATACATACATACATACATACATACACACACATACACACACAGGCACACACACACACACACACACACACACACACAGTAAATGTAAAACCAAGTCCTTTAAGTGAAAAGACCAGGACTAGGGAATGAAAATTTTCTTAGAGATGGTGAAACCCCAGGGAATGGGCCAGTGCTTTTCACACCTTGCCCCTTGACATATATCGCACCTGGTACATAGCGGTGACTCAAAAATGCTGACATATATATACACACCTTGACATATATAGCACTGACATACACAGCAGTGACTCAACTATTATGGTCAACAAAGGAGCCAAATGAAACTAGGGAGAAGAATTACTGCAGCAAGTTTTCATTTTTTTGATGCTTATTAAAAGACTAGACCTTCACTCTTTACTCTCAAAATCAAGCTTTATTGGGTTACATTTCACTGATATCTCCAATCTGTTGAGATCAATTTTCTTTAGTCCAGCAAGCTGTAGAATTGCAGAACAGCTGGCCAATACCTTTATAATTTAGATTCATTAATGTAGAAGCATCTCAGACTTATTTCCCCCTCTAGGTTAAGTAGCCTTAACTCCTCTGAAAATTCCCCACATTAATTTTTTTCCCTAATTGCTTTTCTCTGGATATTCTCCAGTTCTTCCAAGAGCTTCTTATAAGGGTGTAAAAATTCATTACTGCAGGCTTTCCTGGACAATAACAGTTCTATACTCTGCTCTTTGGATGTCAGAATACCATGCCCTGCATTATGATAACAAGAGTGCTGAAGGACCCTAGACTTGTTTTCTCCCTTACTGAAATACTAGCAATGCTTCAAAGTTTATCACTATGTAGATTCACATGATTAGAAAAAAATTAATGTTTTTAATTTTATTTTTACAATAGTCACCAGTCATATCATGTAAAAGGGCAATTTTCTAATCCTGACAAACACATCTGTAGCCTCCTTTCCCAACTTCGAGAGCCAGAGGTCAAACTCATTTAAACCTGTGAATCTGGTCAAGTATCAGGCACCTGTTCTAAGCATTCTGCATGCTTTTTCTTCCAGAAGGAGTGACCAATCTCAAGCAGCTGTGGGTAATTTTATTAATCAAAACAAGCTGGAAGCAAAAGGGAAAGGAACATAATTAAAATCCTTAATGAAACCCAGGATGGTCTCATTATAGGATACAGAGAGCCTATGACTAGTGGCATTGGTACTTGCCATGATTACCACATCATCAAGAAAGTGAAAAGTGGCCATGCATGTTATGCATTAAATACTTAAGGTAGGAGACTTGAGGGCTGATTAATTTTGAGTATGTAAATGAATCCAAGAATTGAAGCTTGCTTGGTGGGAAACAGCCAAGTAAGCCCTTGCTGCACTCTCCTGACTGCTTGGTGTATGACCAAGAAGGGTCATTAACGATTGACATGGGACAGGAATAAGTTTCATTGTCTTCCAAAAATCACTACAAAATTGTATAGGTTAAGAAGTCAAAGAGCATTTCCTGAATTCCAACTCAAATAGACTGTTGCAAGTAGTCACTAAATATCAGAGTGCTTAAAGTCTAGAAACTTTACAGAAGTAAACATTTCAATAATCTTAATTCAGACATGGCAAAACTGAACATACTTTCCATCCATCCCATTGTACACATCCCAATGTAATGTGAATCCAGTGGATTCACCATATGGTGGAATCTATTTCTTTTAGCTTCAAATTCTAATTTTTGTCATTTGCTAAGCAAAGGGTTGTAGAATTTGATGGTTGGGTGCCACCTTTCCTTGCTTCTGTGGTCTCTGAGACCACATGACAAAATATCTCAGAAAATAATTTTCTACACAGGTGGAAGAACTCATGTAAGGAGAGAATGAGACATTACAGCCCTGGAGCTATAGCTTTAGAGCTTTGAGTGAGGTCAAAGCAGATCATCATATCCTTCCAGAACTTGCAGGCTATTCACAGAAATGTGTGAGATAATAAATTGTTTTTGTTTTAAGTCAATGAGCCAACATCAAAGGCTAATTAATACATAAGGATATGAATGTGCTTAAGTAATTAAAGGTCACTGGTAGAATGTGTTACATTGCAGAGTGATTGGGGTAACCATCTTAAGTACAGACCAGTTTACAAATTCCCCAGTTAAGGAACAAAATATCAGAAGAGAGTCATAATATAGATATTATTTGTTTAATTTTTTAAAATTATTTTTAATGATGGTTTTTAAATGCCCTTGTAGCTAACCACACAATAGAGGTAGTGGAAAAAGAAAGGATATAAGGGAAGTGGACCTGTTTAGGAAGGTTCTTCGGGAAAACTCATGTCTGTGTTTGAAAACTGGCAGTTCAGTTCACAAGTAACAGCTCGATCTACTCTCAAACACTTCACACATACACCAGTCCAGTTAGGTAAAGTTGAATTAGCAGTAGTGATGACACAACCTAGCAGAGACAGACAGGCCTTAGCCTTGGCTCCAGCAGGAGGGACCGGAAGGAACACCAGGAGAAGCTTTCAGGTGTGCCTCTCTTAGGGAAGTGAAGATTAGCAAGGACATGAGATTCACAAGTATCCTCTTACTTGTCACAACTGAAGTCAGATAGGTGCCTGTGGGCTACTTGACCATGGTAGCTGGTGCCTCAGCATCATCTCTTTCCTTCTTATCATCCATCACTTTTCAGTCCTAGAAAGGCAGTTTCATACGTTCTTTCACAGTTTCTACAGTCATTACCACTTCTCAGTATTTTGTGTTTTTTTTTCCCACTTGCTTTGGTCCTGGTTTCAGTGTTCACACTTATTTTCTGTTTTATAATTTTTTTCATGGTCTTCTCTATTCAGTGTGTTTTTCAGTCATCGTAACTAAAACCTTGCAAACATCCTCAAACCTTCTTTATTTTCACCTTCATTGTCTAAGCCATGAATTAAATCTGTTGATTCTACATGTAGTGCATAGCCAGGATTCATTCATGTCTATCCCACAACATTTGAAAAATTTTATTCAATTTTTATTTTTTTATAGGGTATTCTCTGCATTTACATTTCAGATGTTTTCTCCTTCTCCCAGTCCCCTCTCCTCCCCCTGTCATTGCCTCCATAAATGTGCTCCCGCTCCCAACCAACCTCTCCCACTTCAGAACCTTGTTGTTCCCCTACACTGGGAAAACAAGCCTTGGCTGGACTAAAAGCTTCTCCTCCCATTAATGTCAGAAAATGCTGTCCTCTGCTGCATATGTACCTGGGGTCATGGGTCTCTCCATGGAAACTCATTGGTAGGTGTTTTAGTCTCTGGGAGCTGTGGTGGGTTTGGTTAGTCAATAATTTTGTTCTTCCTATGGGGTTGCAGACCCTTTCAACTCTTTCAGTCCTTTTTCTAACTCCTTCATTAGGGTTCTCATGTTCAGTCCGATGTTTAGCTGCAAGCATCTTCTTCTGTATCATTATGGCTTTGGCAGAGCCTCTAAAGAGGCATTTATATAATGTTCCTGCCAAAAAGCACTACTTGGCATCAGCAATAGTGTGTTTGTTTAGTGGCTGCATATGGGGTGGATCCTCAGGTGAGGCAGCCTCTGGATGGTCTTTTCTCCAATCCCTGCTCCTCTATTTGTCCCTTTATTTACTCCCATGAGCGTGTTGTTTTCCCTTCTAAAAAGGGCTGAGGCATACACCTTCTGGTCTTCTTTCTTTCTGAGTTTTATAAGTTCTGTGAATCATTTCTTGAGTATTCTGAGCTATTGGGGCAAGTTTCTGCTTATAAGTGAGTCCATACCATAAGTGTTCTTTTGTGACTGGGTTACCTCACTCAGGATGATAGCTTCACGTCCCATCCATTTGCCTGGAAATTTTATGAAGCCATTGTTTTTGATAGCTGAGTAGTACTCCATTGTGTATATATACTTCAATTTCCGTATCCATTCTGCTGTTGAAAAACATCTGGGTTCTTTCTTCTGGCTGCCATGAACATAGTGGAATATGTATCCTTATTAAATGTTGGAGCTTCTTTTGGGTATATACCCAGGAGTGGTATAACTGGATCTTCATGTAGTACTATGTTCAAGTTTCTGAGTAACCACCAGACTGATTTCCAGAGTGGTTGCATTAGTTTGCAACCCCACCAACAGTGGAGAAGTGTTCCTCTTTCTCGACATCCTTGACAGCATTTACTGTCACTTGAGTTTTGATCTTAGGTATTCTGACTGTTGTGAGGTGGAATCTTAGGGTGGTTTGGACTTGCATTTCCCTGATGATTAGGGATGTCTAGTATTTCTTTCGATGCTTCTCAGCCATTCAATATTCCTCAGTTGATAATTCTTTGTTTAGGTCTGTACTCCATTTTTAAATAGGATTATTTGATTCTCTACAGTCTAACTTCATGACTCTAACTTAGTGAGTTTTTTGTATATATTGGGTGCTAGCCCTCTATCAGATGTAGTATTGATAAAGATCTTTTCTTGATCTGTTTCTTGATGTTTTGTTCTTTTGACTGTGTCCTTTGCCTTACAGAAGCTTTGCAATTTCATGAGGTCCCATTTGTCAGTTCTAGATCTTACAGCATAAGCCTGTGCCTATGTGTTTTATGCTCTTCCACGCTTTCTGTACTATCAGTTTCAGTGTAAGTAAGTAGTTTTATGTGGAGGTCTTTGACCCACTTGCACTTGAGCTTTGTACAAGGAGATAGAAAAGTATCAATTTGTATTCTTCTGCATGCTGACTGCCAGTTGAACCAGAACCACCTGTTGAAGAGGCTTTCTTTTTTCCAATGAATGGTTTTTTATCTCCTTTGTCAAAGATCAAATGACCATAGGTGTATAGGTTCATTTCTCAGTCTTCGATTCTTTTCCATTCATCTACCTGCCTGTCTCTGTGCCAATACCATGCAGTTTTCATCAAAACTGATCTGTAATACAGCTTGAGTTCAGGGTTGGTGATTCCCCTGGCAGTTTTTATTGTTGATAATAGTTTTTGCTATCCTGTTTTTTTCTTATTCCAAATGAATTTGCAAATTGCTCTTTCTAACTTTATGAAGAATTGAGTTGGAATTCTGATGGAGATTGCATTGAATCTGTAGTTTGCTTTGGGCAGGACATTTTTACTATGTTGATCTTTCCAATCCACGAGTGTGGGATATCTTTCCACCTTCTGAGGTCTTCTTTGATTTCCTTCTTCAGAGACTTGAAGTTATTGTCATACTGATGTTTTACTTGCTTGATAGGGTTACCCCAAGGTATTTTATGTTCTTTGTGACTATTGTGAACGGTTTTGATTCTTTGTACTCTTTATCAGATAGTTTACCTTCTGAGTAGAGAAAAAATACTGATTTGTTTGAGTTAATTTTAAATCCAGCTACTTGGCTGAGGTTGATTATCAGCTGTAGAAGTTCTCTGGTGGATATTTTGCCATCACTTAGGTATACTATCTTATCATCTGCAAATAGTGATATTTTGATTTTTTTCTTTCCAATTTGTATTTCCTTGACATATTTTTGCTGTCTGATTGCTCTGGCTAGTACTTACAGCACTATATTGAATAGGTAGAAAGAGAATGAACAACCTTGTCTAGTTCCTGATTTTACTGGGATTGCTTCAAGTTTATCACCATTTAGTTTGATGGTGGATACTGGTTTGTTGTATATTGCTTTTACTATGTTTAAGTATGAGTCTTGAATTTCTGATCTCTAAAAGACTTTTTTTTTTCTGATTTTGTTAATCTAAATAATCTCTCTGTACCTTCTCGTTTGTCTGGCTAAAGGTTTATTGATCTTGTTGATTTTCTCAAAGTATCAGCTCTTTATTTTTTTGATTATTTGTATAGTTCTTTTTGTTTCTATTTGGTTGATTTCAGCTCTGATTTCGATTATTTCACGCAGTCTCCTCTTCTTGTGTGTTTGTTCTAGAGATTTCAGGTATGACGTACAACTGCTAGTGTATGCTCTCTCCAGTTACTTTTGGAGGCTCTTAGAGCTATGAATTTTCCTTTTAGCACTGCTTTCATTTTATCTCATAAGTTACGATATATTGTACTTTCATTTTCGTTAAATTCTTAAAAGTCTTTTATTTCTTTTTTTATTTCTTCTTTGACCAAGCTATCATTGAGTAGACATTGAATAGAGCACTGTTTAGCTTTCTTGTATATGCAGGCTTTTTTTTTTTGCTTTGTTTTGTTTTTGTTTTGTTTTTTTTTGTTTTTGTTTTGTTTTTTGTTTTATTTTTCTTAGTCCATGGTGATCTGATAGAATGCATGGGAGTGTTCAATCTTCTTGTATCTGTTGAGGTCTTTTTTGTGACCAACTATATGGTCACTTTTGGAGAAGGTTCTGTGTGGTGCTGAGAAGAAGGTATATTCTGTTGTTTTAAGATGAAATATTCTATTAATGTCTGTTAACTCCATTTGTTTTATAACATCTGTTAGTTTCACTGTGTCTCTGTTCAGTTTCTGCTTCCATGATCTGTCCATTGATGAGAGTGGGGGTATTGAATTCTACCACTATTATTGTGTGTGGTGCAATATATGCTCTGAGATTTAGGAGAGTTTCTTTTATGAATACAGGCACTCTTGTATTTGGAGCATAGATGTTCAGTATTGAGAGTTCATCTTGATAGACTTTTTATTTGATGAGTAAAAAGTGTCCTTGTCTATTTTTGATAAATTTTCTTTGAAAATTTATTTTATTCAATATTAGGATGGGTACTACAGCTTGTTTCTTGGGATCATTTGCTTAGAAAGTCTTTTACCAACCTTTTACTCTAATGTAGTGCCTGTCTTTGTTGTTTAGATGAATTTTCTGTATTCAGCAACATGCTGGATCCTGTTTATGTATCCAATCTGATAATATATGCATTTTTATTGGGGAATTGGTTCCATTGATATTAAGAGACATTACGGAATAGTGATTTTTGTTTTCTGCTATTTTTGTTGAGTTAGAATTATGTGTTTGCTTTTTTTTCTTTGGGTTTTTTTGCAAGAGAGTTAATTTCTTGGTTTTTCTAGAGGGAAGTTTTCCCTTTTGCAGTGGAGGTTTTCATCTATTATTCTTTGTAGGACTGAATTTGTGGACAGATATTGTGTTAATTTGCCTTTTTCCTACAATTTATTGGTTTCTCCATCTATAGTAGTTGAGAGTTTCGCTGGATATAGTAACTTGGGCTGGCATTTGTGTTCTCTTAGGGTCTGATGACATCAGTCCAGGATCTTCTAGCTTTCATAGTCTCTGTTGAAAAGTCTAGTGTAATACTGATCTGTCTGCCTTTATATGGTACCTGTCCTTTTTCCCGTACTCCTTTTAGTATTCTTTTTTCCTTTTGACTATTTGTTGTTTTGACTATTTTGTTTCAGAAAGATTTTCTTTCCTAGTCCAATCTATTTGGGGTTCTGTAGGCTTCATGTATGTTCATGGTCATCTCTTTCTATAGGTTAGGAAAGTTTTCTTCTATAATTTTGTTAAATATATTCACTCGGCCTTTTAGTTAGGAGTCTTCACCCTCTTCTATACCTAGTGTCCTAGGCTTGGTCTTCTCAATGTGTCCTGCATTTCCTGGATGTTTTGGGTTAGAAGCTTTTTGAATCTTGCGTTTTCTCTGACTGTTGTGTCAATGTTTTTTATGGTATCTTCTATCCCTGAGATTCTCTATCTTGCATCTCTTATATTCTGTTGGTGATGCTTATGTCTATGACTCCCAATATCTTGGTAGGCTGTGAGTTCTGAAACAGTGCCTAGTCCTGATGCAACTGGACTGGCTTTGACCTTGGGCCTGAAGTGTCAGTTCCTAGGTAGCACCCTACCTGTGTCCTGAGAGTTCAGGGTAGCCTCTTCCGGGATGGTCAGTGGAGAGGGAGTGTAGACTTACCCCTGCGCTCAGGAGTGAGAATTGTTCTGTGGCTCTTCCGGTGCCTAGCAACTTGTGGGCAGGCCACCTCTCCTGAGGAGACTGGGCCAGGTCTGGCCTTGGGCCAGTAATCTATCCCACAATTGCTAAGATCCTGAAACAATTATGTTATGTTTAGATTATTAGCGTGGTAGCCTGCTACTTCACAGTTTTAATTCTATCTTTTTCAGAAAAGAGGGGTTTTTCTGCCTTTTTATTGATTGTTTGTGAATTTCACATCAGGCATCCCAATTCCACTCATCTTCCTGTCTTTTTGTTTTTTCTCTCTGCCCTTGTAACTGCTTCCTCCAAAGAAGAGAAAATGAAGCAAAAACATGTTGTAGCAGCCATAGTGTGTCTCAATGTTTTACACAGTATATTCTTTTGTCCATACATTTTTGCTTGCAAATATTAATTGCAATTAGTCATTGATCTTTTTCAAGGCCTCTGGCTTTTGCTACGCTATCAATACCGGATCCTCATTGGGGTTCCTCTTGAATATCCTGATGTTGTCCTGTGCCATTGAGATCCTTCAGCTTTATATTTGCAAAACAGCCAGCTGATTATAGATCTGGGGTCAAACAACTAAAAACTCTGGATCTGGGACTGGGAGGTAGATAGGTTGTTTAGCTCGTCAGGTCTCATGCCCCTGCACCACCAGCTCTGGTTAGCTTGCTTATCCAGTGGCATAGGCAGCAAAGGCACGATCAGATCTCTTGCTCTCATGTTCTAAGGGTTTACCTGCACCGCCCCCCCCACCCCCTAGTGCTAGCTCTACTGTGCATCACAGTTGAAGGGCAGGGCCTCGTCTCCCTGGAGAGGGGCAGGGCAGCTCAGCACAGTGCCTCAGGCTGCAGTTCAGACCAGAAACATCTGCATGGCCTTTGGATGGTAACATAGGCCTGGGGCACCAACATAAGGCCTAGTTGCCATAGGACCATGGGCCAAGACATGTACCCAATGTCCCCCATGTCTTCAGGTGGCAGCATGAACCTCAGATATCCACATGGTCTCTGGAGGCAGCCCAAACCACTGACATCTACTTGGACCCTGTTGTAAACCCACGCCACAGACATCAATAGAGAGCCCAGCTTCAGTAGCATCACAGATCCAGACATGGCTCCTGGCCATAGCCTGCTTCAGGACCTCACCATAGCCTTCTCACATCTGCCTTGGAGTCTCCAGTTCCACCTTCTCCCACAGTGTAAGAATCTCTTGGCTTTGCGTACTCCGTTGTTGCCGTCTCTTTATCGCATATTTGTCCATGACAGTGGTAACCAGTAGCGGGTGCTTCTGTATTTTTCTTCTAGCCTCTGTAGTAGGGGGATTTGTTTTTAATAATGACAAAGAATTATATATTTTATCTATAATTCTTGCATGGTGTGTATACAAATGTCGATTCTAAGAACTCGTGGGAGTCAGGGCATCATCTCTTTACGCGTCTGTCCCCATACACTTCTTATGAAGTGTTATAAAATTGGCCCCCATGAGCAATGAGTTTATTCCTAAGCTGTAGAGGACACTCAAAATATATTATTGTCCTGGCCACTCTTTTTCAGGTTTTTATCACAGTTAGGTAAACGTTCTGAGAGAAGCCCCTTCTTTATTATCTTTGGAGAAATGTCGAGTTTGAAGTTTCCTGGGCCTTTGAGACGTCTGCTGACAGAGAGCTGCCTTTGAAATCTCCTGCAGATACACCTGCCAGTTTGTTTCTCTGTCTCTGGAATTTTCTCTGCCTCCTTTATAGGCTTACCCCTTCTCACATATCCTCTTCTCGCTGTCATCATTGTTTGACTTTATATATGCTAGGTAGTCATTCTACCATTGAGCCACATACAAGCACTTAAATTTTACTGAATTAGAAATTTTCACTTTTTGTGACTTTGATACATGCAGATCATATTGCATTTTCCCATCTTTTCCTCTTCCCCTCATAGTTCTCCTATGATTCCCTGTACTTCATCTTAAATTGATGACCTTGTCTTCCCCTCTGAATTAATTTAATGTTGCTCACTAAATTGTCTAGGTTCAAGTCATTTTTTTTCTGTATAGGTTAGGCAGGCTTCAGACTCATTCTTTGACTGACTCTGCTCCCCTCTAGCTGAGTGAGACTCATTCAGTCACACCCGGATATTCCAGGGATTTCTGGATCTGCAGTGGAAGAGTATTGTCATACTTTACAGACATCACACACAAGTCTAGTTTGGGTGAGCTTTCTGCAGGTCTACGAGGTAATTGAGGTAGAAGACCCATCTTTCTGGACTCAGTAGATAACAGATGAAGAATGCACTCCATACTGGAATCTGGAGCTTAAACTGTTAGGTACCTACTATAAAGAGATGGCATGATTTGATGGGCCCAGCATGTTTCTGCTGAGCCACTTTGCAAGCATGGTATCATTTTATTTTCTTCTTGTTTTTGAAATCTCATCTTAATAATTAAAATATAATAACATTATTTTCCTTTCTTCCTACTCATGCCATGAGCTCCCACTCCCTCTCAAATTTATTGGCTCTTTTCCTTTTAGTTATTGCTACATGTGTGTGTTTGTGTGTGTGTGTGTGTGTGTGTGTGTGTGTGTGTGTGTGTGTGTGTGAATTCAAACTACTTAGTCTGTTTAGTGTTGCTTATATGAGTATGATTTCAGGGCCAACAGTTGGTATTATTTTAGATATAGAATTGGCAACACAAGATGAATTTATAGGTAGATATATTTTTTTCCATGGTTCTGTGTCAGGCAGGTTGCATGCCTCTGGTGATTTTTGTCAAATGTCAATAATAAACTTTCAAATCAGTTGAGGAGTTTTTGTTTTCTGTTACTGTGGCTGTTTTCAGTATTTCCTGGGTCCTCAGTTCCAGTGTTCATGGGAACATGTCACCATGACTTGAAGCAGTGTTGAATTCAGTGCAATCCTCTTGTATTTTCTTTACTTAGCCCACATTTCCAGGCACTACCAATTCTTTGTCTATCACCATAATTTATTTCCAATTTTTATAAAAGAAATAATATAATATACATAAATTATATTCATTTTGAGACTCACCCATTTGATTGTGTATATCACTTATCCATTTTTATTACTGTATATTCTTCTATTATTTACATATACTGATGTCTGGGTACTGATGATAAATATAGCCACTAGAATCATTATTGTGTTAGTCTATGCATGATCATAGGCCTCTGTATCTTCTGGGCATTTCCCAGAAACAGGCAGGCAAGATCAAGGAAATATTTTACCTTTTTTGTGAAACTGGTAAGCTATTTTTCTAATGTTTGTACTATTCACATAAGTATTAATAGCACATGAGAGGTCACTGTATTCACATTCTTATGAACCTTAATATGGCCTGTGTTCAGTCTGGGTAAGACTAATAAACTTGCTGGTGACTATTATATTCTAAATTGCATTTTTAGTGACTCATAATGAGAAACATTGTATTATATGTTTATTGTTTGCAATGCTGTCTTCTTTGGTTGAGTATCTCTACCGTCTTCTGACAATGTTCTCACTGGATTGATTTCATATTGTTGAATATAGAGAGTTTATAAAAAACAACATAATATAAATTATCAGATACATAATTTGAAAATGTTTTTTCATTACTTTTCATTATTTTACTTTTTCATTATTTTAACACTACCTTTTTTCCTTTTATTTCATTGGATTTTTTTTTTTTTTGTTTAGATTTTAAATGTTATTCCCTTTCCTAGTTTCCCCTTACAAAACGTGCTATCCAATCCTTTACCCCACTTCTACAAGGCTGCTCCCCTACCTTCCCACCCACTCCCTCCAGCCTCCCCATCCTGGGGCATTGAGCTTTCACAGAATCAAGGGCCTCTCCTCCCAGTGATGCCTGTCAAGACCATCTTCTGTTACATATGTGGCTGGAGCCATGGGTCGCTCTATGTGTACTCTTTGGTTGGTGGTTTAGTTCCTGAGAGCTCTCAGGGGGTCTGGTTGGTTGATATTGTTGTTCTTCCTATGGGGCACAGTCACCAAACCCAGACACTATTATGGGGCCTAGAAGTGCATGCTGACAGGAGCCTGATATAGCTGTCTCCTGAGAGACTCTGCCAGAGCCTGACAAATACAGAGGCAGATGCTTACAGCTGACCATTGGACTGAGAATGGGGTCCCCAATGGAAGAGTTAGAGAAAGAGCTGAAGCAGTTAACACTATGTTTTTAAAAATCAAAAGAATTATCACTATTATTATTAATGAACAAATCAATATTTATTAACGGAAATTAATTGATTATTAATGGGAAAATCCATGTTATTGATTCTTCTTTTCACTATCAGTTTGGCATTCAGTTTTGTGGCTAAGAATTATTTTCTAAACTCAAGAGTTACAAGATAGCAGTTTTTCCCATTTTTTTCTAGTTATTTCATAACAGAAAACATTGAACTAAAGTTTTATATTTAGGTCCTTTTAGAGTTAAAAAATTTAAGGTATTTTTTATTAATTCTTTGAGTATTTTATGTAATGTACTTTTTTACACCATCCCCAACTCTTCCAATCTTTTTTTCTCTATGTCTCTTTGTTTTTCTGTCACTTTCTTTCTCAAAAATGAAATACTCTGTGGTCTGATCCCTGCCTTGGAGCATGGTCCACTTACCAGAAGTCACACTTTTAAAGAAAGCTACCGCTCAGAGCAGCTACTGAATACCAGCAGCCCCTCACCTCATCGTGGGAGTTTGTTCCTGCCTCCTCCACTCATGCTGGGATTTAGTTGGCTCGAGCTTGCATGCGTCTTGTGCATTCACTCATCAGAGATGCCAGTTTCTAAGTACAACTGTGAGTTGCATCTCGAAAACACTATTTTCATGTGTAGTCCATCACCTTTGATTCACAAGCTTTCTGCTAGAGTCAATGTTTTTCAGTAGATTTTATTTTCAGAACACTTTGAGCCTGACAGCAAAGTGGACCAGAGAAGATAGGTTAGTCATCATTTCCTTGATCTCATATATTCATAGTATCCTCCAGAGAAACTCTTGCACCAGTGAGATACACTGTTACAACTTCACTGGTGAGTCTTTGCTTCCTGGAACATGGTTTCCATTAGGGTACACTGGTGATTATGAGTATTCTGTAAGTATAGACAAGCTTCTAATGATGTACGATATCCTACCTTGCAGAAATAGTTGTGCTGTATAAACATTGTACACGCTCCCCCTATTCATCTTTCCCTTCTCAGTAAGCCCTGGTGATACTGATCTTTTAACTCCCCCCTGTCATAGATGACAAGAAAATGGAATCATAAACTATGTGGCTTTTCCAGATAAGCTCCTTATACTGGGTAATACTCACCCGAGTTTCCACCAACCCTCTTTAATATGCATCTAAAATATTCTCCGAGTGTGCATATCTGAGGTATGTAAATGCACATGTGTAGGTACCTATGGAGGGTAGAAGAGGATGTGGCATTTGCTGAAACTAGAGTTAATGGAGGAGATTGTGAGCCATCTGATGAGGGCAATGGAAACCACACTTTGGTCATCTGGAAGAGCATCAAGTGCTTTCAAGTCTTGTGCTCTAGCCTCACCATCATAAACCTTCACACTATAATTCATTTCTTTTAAATTTTGAACAACAAAGTTGTGTTTGAAGAGCTCATCCAGTCACTCACGGAAGGCCATCCGAAGTGCTTTCAAAGTTTGGTAGTTCTGAGTAAGTCTGGTATGAACATCCCATTTAAATTCAGGTTTTCCAGCTATGATTTAAATTTAGTCAAACGGTCTTTCTGTATTTAGGTATATAATCTTATGATTAAGAACAGTCATGTTTCTGTGATGATCACACTGATTTATTTTTGCATACATAGGATACTTATTATACCCAGGGTTAACCCAATTTTGCCTCAGTTTATACATCTTCCATTTCAGTGTTAGGTTCAATTCCCACATATTTCATTGAGAAGTTTTTGCATCTATATTCATTAGAATTTGGTTTTAGTTTTCTTTGCCTTGAATGATTTGTCTAATTTGTACATTAGGGCAAAGCTGGATTTGAATGAAGAAGTCCTCCTCATTTTTTATCTCTGAGAAACAGAGAACAGAGACTTTCTTCTTAAGTGGGTCATAGAATTCACTTGTGAATATATGTTTCTAAATATTTTAGAGGAAAGACCATTAACTATTGAATCAACTTTGCTGGTATAAATTCCAATTCTCCCATATGAATATTGTTCCAGTTCTAGGTTTCAAAGTGAAAATTCTTTGCCACTAAGCTACACTCTTAAATTTATAAAAAATAGTTTTGTGTCATGATTATGTCTATTTTCAGACTTTCTCTTATGACCGGAAGAGTTACATATGAACTGTCCTGCATTTCTGATGTTATGTACGTTATATCTGCATTATCTTCCTATGGAACATTTTATATGATATTACCACATAATTCCCACCCCACCCTCCCAGGATGCCAGATCCTTTATATTTAAATCACATTTCAATCACTTAGTACATTTGACCGATGAAAGAAATCATGGACAAAGTGAAAACCTCAAATGAATAGATTTTTAGCTTTTATTAAATGAAAAGTCCACAGAATTGGCTGGCTGAGGGTTGAGAGATTTGATGAGGTATATAGAGGTATATAAAGATACAGAAAATACATTCTTGGGATCCTTTTAAAATGATGTAAAAGCACCAGTGAAGTCATACATTTTTATTTTTCCATGTTGGGGATCAAACACACGACCTTTTACATGCTAGAAAGTACTCTACCACAGAGCTACATCCACAGCCCCAAGGACTGTAGATGCCAGTCTCTAGGAAAGACAGTCACTGACTCCTGCCTAGGGTGAATACAGGGGACGAGATTTCCTCTTCAAGGTGTTTGGGGAATGAAACTGAAGAGGATGCTGGTCTCTTCTGATTCTCTGGGCCTGCAACACGCTGTGCTATCTTGACATCTGGCTGAGGTATGATTCTTTTCTTTTGATAACACTCTGCATGGTCTCTCAATTGACCTTTGGTTGCTGACTTCTGTACTCTTCTTGGTTCCAGACTGTCTGCTTGGCCTGACCCTCTACTTAATTCCTGACCTTTTTTGTGACTCTTAGGAGCCATGACCCGCACTCCAGCCAGAAGACAGAAGCCTTTAGAGTCAACAAATTCTCAAAGGGAGAGTGTATATTAATGCAAGTACACATGCCAGGCTCAAACCTGGTGTAATACTCAAGGAGAGATCACGAAGAGAATAAAAAGGAGGATTAAAATACAGAAGAGATAGGGAGACATTAATCACCTAGATGAAACTTATAGAAATAGCATAGAGAACAAAATGTCTAGCCAGATTGCTTGAACAAACATGAAGCCAGCGGTAACTAATTGAACCCTCAAATTTTCTTTTCTCTTCCTTTCTTCTTTCTCATCCCCTCTTTCTTTTCTTTCTTTCTTTCTTTCTTTCTTTCTTTCTTTCTTTCTTTCTCTTATAATTTACTTATATGTTTTAATGTGCTCTTTAGACCATTTAATAAGTGAATATGTACATATGTTTGTGTAAAAGTGCAAATTTCAAAGAAGTGTGGCTTCATCCACACTGAAGATGAGAAGTAATCTGGTGTGGCAAGTGCAGTGATGGAGTGGTCTGAAGAGTGAATGATTTAGTATTTTATGTGTTTTTCTTTTTGTCTTGTTTCTCTTCCTATAATATCCTGGTTTGGACGTAAAGAATGTCTATGCTGGAAAAGGCAAGTATTTTGTGTTTTTAGTGAAGAAAACTATGTCTTTATTACTTCTCGCAGTCTCTGATTTGTTGTTCTTAAAGGCAAGCAACATTTGGAAACTTGCTGTGTTCCACTTCATTCAAAAAACAGCTACTTGAATGGTTGCACAACATAGGGGGCTCACTCAGTTCTTTTAAAATATCAAGTCTGAGGTTAAGAAACTGTTCTACCTGAGTGGGCACCTGCCCTAATGGGTACATAACTTCCTACCTCTGCATACACATCATTAAAAATTATACAAACCAACATTTAGTTAAAAAAAAAAGGAAAATAGAGCCGGCAGTCAGATGTCATTAAGCATATCACAATGATCAAGGGAGCCTTGTGTTTCTGCAACAACCACAACTTAAAAAGAGTAATTTTAGAAAGACACGCACACTTAGAATATGTATCCACTTGTAGTGTACAAAAATTTACAAGTAACTTACACCTTCCATTTAACAAAAATTATTCATAGATAATAGAAGGAGATGATTTATTTAAACCCAGTACTATCTGGACTGGCACATCTTAGTTTTGTAACCCAAAATCACACACACACACACACACACACACACACACACACACACTTTATGATATGGGCTATCAGAAAGCACATTAGTTTGGGGTTTCCTGCTTGATGCATGTCACAATTCAAGGCAAGCAGGTGGCCTAGTGAAATATAAAAGGCTTGCTAAACAAAGAGTTTTATTTCCTGGTTGGTGCCTGCGGGGGCAGAACCATGAAATGAACTCTGACAGCCAAACAGCACAGAATTTTGACGTGAAGCTTTATTATTATTATTATTATTATTATTATTAATTATTGAGTTGAAAAGGTATGCAAATAAATTATAATTTACTAAACCAAAGCTTTTAAAAGTGATAGGTATTTTTAATAATAAGAAGTGAAATAGATTTTTATACTCTATAAAAAATTATAGCTATCGGTAAAACTATTTTCTCCCCCATGACAGATTTTCTGTTTTAATGAAATCAAATCGGCATGTAATTTAAAACAATCCCTGCATTTTTCATTACACTGTGTTTTACATAGGGTATTAGTGACTAGCTCAAAGTGAACAAAATCTCTCAGGAATTATATCATGCCAAATTGTCAGGTGCTTTGGGCCACAGATTTCAGCTGTAAATTATTATCAAGTAGGAAAGACTATCTACCCGAAGCTAAATAAGATGTTACCTTTAGCAGACATGAGATATAAACAGTGTATGCTGCCTGCATTTCTGAAATTAATACTTACTTGGAGCTACAAATGCCCACATTAGTTTTCTTATTTTCATAGGTAATTCCCCTAAGCAGAAGCTCATGTTAATCCCACACTCACACAGATAGAAGGTCAAAGTTGGTCAGTGAGCCAAGAAATACCATATCAGAGTTTCTTTCCCCTTCAATTGAAAAAGGTATAAATTGTGGAATTAGTGTATTGATTGAAGGCTACAACTTCAAGCAATCAGTTTTTCTGGCTTGACAAGATTATTTTATCCCACTTTTCTTTTATTATTATGTGTAGTATTTGAGTCATCCTTCAGGCAGATGAAGTGACAGCTTGATTTAACTCAATAAAACCCACCAGTTAGGTAACCTACTGAGCTGAACAAAAGATGAAAAGCACTGCGCAGGGGCAGGTGCGCAGTTCGTTTAAGCAACCAGAGGAGTCGGAAGAAGAAAATATTAACAGAAATTATGCTCCGATCAATGCATTTCTATGGAAACTCGAGAGAAGTTTATAAAAAACCTTGCTGGGTAATTGAGCAGCTAATGCCATTGCTTTAAAAACAAAACAAAATTAACAAATCTTTAAAACGAGGCTACATGCCTAAGAAACATCGCCTCCAGAATGGCTCTGCTCCTGCATAATTGCAGCGAATGCGGTAATCTTTACTGCCTCGGTGTATCTGAGATGAAATGCTGCACAATTGATCTTCAGTAGTTTGGAAATTAAAACTATAATTCGTGTATCTTTCATTGAACCCAACCTTTGCTTTTTCCGCATCGTATCCAATTGATGTCTCTCATGACATCTTCAAATGAACACGTCAGCACTTGCCAATAATATCAATCTGAATTTTTCTGATACATCCAAATAGATGAGTCAGAGTGGATACTTTGTTTTCAGAATAAAAAAAAAAAGTTGTAATTTAAAACACTGACTTAAACGGACCAGCCTCTCCACTTAACCTCTTGAGGTCTAAGGACCCGTATCGCTGTTTGCTTATGTCCCAAAGCTTCTGCTCCTTGTGAGAGAAATGGCTCCACATTCAATCAGGAGCAGCTGGTCCCAAGTTTGCTTTTTATATTAGCAGTTTCATTAACACTCCCCTTCAGAGCTTTAGAGTCCACATTGTATTCACATTATTTTAGTCTGCCCATTTGAATAATGCAGAAATCCTGTAAGACTGGGTGAGAGGTTCAAGGCAGGGGACGATTTCATAATCATTCCTTCAGCAAAGCATTCTTAGTTCTTCGGTTTCAAAACAATCTGCTCTGGATTTTGTGTACTTTTTCCTCAGTCCAGCTATGTGAAGAGAAATCCTTGAAAGGCCTCACAGAACATCTTTTCTCTTTTTCTTTTTATTATTATTACTTTATGTCTCAATTGGAGAGTCCCGTCCCTTCTTGCTTTTCGGTCCCTCCCTTCCCCCTGCCTTACCCTCTGCCCACTCCCTTTATTCCTTAGAGAGATGGATATCAACCCACCTTGATATATCAAGTTGTAATTTGACTGGACCTCTTATTTACAATGAACAAAAAATACATAAAACAATTTCAAAGTAAGTATTGTAAACTTGGCATCAAACTTTCATGGCATAGCAAACAGCTACTTCTTGCACACCAATTGGTACCAGACCATAGTAGTTTTATAACAGTGAAGAAGACAAATGAGTTTGGGTTCTCCAACATCTTGAAGGATCATAAACATCGAGAACTCAACAGACTGCACATCCAGGTTGGGGCAGTAATACAATGTATGTATGGTGTGGATTTTCAATTACTTGTTTTTCAAAGGTATCATTTACTTTTTATAGTTTCTGTAATTCTTACCATTGCTTTACTGACTTTTCTCTTTCATACACATGTTATTAGCATAAATCTTTAAGGCTAAGGGCAAATTTCTGATAGGAAAAAGAAATGCACTGAGGAACCGTGACATATGGTTAGCTGCAATGACAAGGCAAGCATGTTGGGGAGTTCACATCACTGTGGGTAACTTTGGCTGATACTACCACAGGATAAGCACCCCATTTAACAACGATACAAAGCTTGTTTCCACCCACTACTTTTCTTTTTTTTTTATTTCTTCTAATTTTTTTTGGTCCAGTCTTTTTTCTCTTACAATTTTATTGTAAAAAAGAGAGAATATATTCATATAGTTTGGCACAGCACTATATGAATATATTTTTGACAGAACTTAATTCTTTCAGAAGTTTGATAGTATGCGTCGAAATCTTACTAGTTACCATAAACATAAAGTACATGTAGAACAGAATGTAACATGGAAATGTTCAGAGTTTTCTTGGTGTGTTTAGATTAAACATAATGATTTTTGAATACCAAAAAATGCCACAAGGCTATATTCTTAGCTCTTAGATTATTAATGATTTAAGGTCCAGGTGTACCACACTCTGAGAGGGTGCTATCCAATTATTTTTTTTCCTCAGAAGGACTGAGGCTTTCAGTATTTGGCCTTTTGATATTCTTGAGCTTCATAAGGATTGTGAGTTGTTTCTGGGGTGTCCAGGGCTTTCTGGGGTTAGTATCCTATTATTAGTGACTGCATATTGTGTCTGTTCTTTTGGACTGGGTTATCTCACTCAGGATGATATTCTCTAGATGCATCCATTTTCCTAGGAATCTCATAAAGTCTTGTTTCTAATAGCTGAGTAGTATTCCACTGTGTAAATGTACCACAATTTTTGTATCCATTCATCTACTGAAAAACATCTGGGTTCTTTCCAGCTTCTGGATATTACAAATAGGGCTGCTATGAACATAGTGGAGCATGTGTCCTTATTGTGTGTTAGAGCATCTCTGGGGTATATGCCCAGAAGTGGAATAACTGGGTCTTCAGGTAGGACTATGTCCAATTTTCTGAGGAACCACCAGACTGACTTCCAGAGTGGTTGTGCCAGCTTACAACCCCACCAACAGTGGAAGAGTGTTTCTCTTTCTCTGCATCCTCACCAGCATCTGCTGTCATCTGAGATTTTGATCTTAGCGATTATGACTGCTATGAGGTGGAATCTCAGGGTTGTTTTGATTTGCATTTCCCTGATGACTCAGGATGTCAAGCACTTCCTTGGATGCTTCTCAGGCATTCGACATTCCTCAATTGAGAATTTTTTGTTTAGCTTTGTACCGCATTTTTAAATAGGATAGTTTGATTCTCTGGTGTCTGCCTTCTTGAGTTTGTTTAATATATTGGATATTATACCTCTGTCAGATGTGAGAATGGTAACGCATAATCCATTGGTGTTCTGGTCAGGAAATTTTCCTCTGTGCCTATGTGTTCTAAGGTTTTCCCTACTTTCTCTTCTAAGAGTTTTACTTTACCTGGTTTAATGTAGAGATCATTGATCCACTTGCACTTGAGCTTTGTAAAAGGAGACAGGAAAGGGTCTATTTTCATTCTTCTGCATGCTGAGTGACAGTTGAGCCAACATCATTTGTTGAAGAGGCTGTCCTTTTTCCATTGAATGTTTTCAGCTCCTTTGTCACAAATCAAGTGACCATATGTCTGAGGAATTATTTCTGGATGTTCTATTTTGTTCCATTGATCAGCCTGTCTATCTCTGTACCAGTACAATATAGTTTTTACCAAAATTGCCTTGTAACATAGCTTGAGGTCAGGAATGGTGATTCCTGCAAATGTTTTCTTGTATTTGAGGATCGATTTCAATATTCTAGGTTTTTTGTTATTCCAGATGAATTTGAAAATTGCTTTTTCCCACTCTATGAAGAATTTAGTTAGAATTTTGATGGGGATCTCATTGAATCTACAGATTGCTTTCAGCAAGGTAGCCATTTTTACTATATTAATCCTGCCAATCCCTGAGAATGGGAGATCTTTCAATACTCTGAGACCTTCAATTTTCTTCTTCAGAGATCTGAAGTTCTTGTCATACAGGTACTTCACTTGCTTACTTAGAGTTATACCAAGTTATTTCATATTGTTTGTGACTATTGTGAAGGGTATCTTTTCTCTAATTTCTTTCAAAACATGTTTGTTCCTTGAGTAGAGGAAGACTACTGATTTACTTGAGTTAATTTTATATCTAGCCACTTTGCTGAAGTTCTGTTTCAGCTGCAAAAGTTCTGTGGTGAAATTTTTGGGGTCACTTAAGTATACTATCATGTCATCTGCAAATAGTGATACTTTTACTTTTTTCTTTCCAATTTGTATTTCTTTAATTTCCTTTTTCTGTCTAATTGCTCTCGCCAGGACTTCCAGTATTATGTTGAATAGGGAGGGGGAGAGTGGGCAGCCTTGTCTATGAGTAAAATGTGTCCTTCCTTTTCTTTTTTGATAACTTTTGGTTGAAAATCTACATTATTTGATAGTAGAATGGCCACTCCAGCTTGCTTCTTGGGGCCATTTTCTTTGAAGGTTTTTTCTCAACCTTTTATTCTGAGATAGTGTCAGTCTTTGTCTCTGAGATGAGTTTCCCGTATGCAGCAAGATGTTGGGTTTTATTTATGCATCCAGTCTGATAGCCTAAATCTTTATATTGGAGAGTTGAGTCCATTTATGTTAATAGATATCAAGGAATAGTTGTTTCTGTTTCCTGCCATTATTGCTTTTTTGGGTTGAGTTGTGTCTGTGTTTTTTTTTTTTTTTTTTTTTTCTTCTTTTAGTTTTCTTGTTTAGGGGTTTTCTTGTTCTTACTAGGCTGTATTTTCCCTCATTGTATTGGGTTTTCCACCTATAATTCGTTGTAGTGCTGGGTTTGTGGTCATATATTGTGTGAATTTAGTTTTGTCTTGAAATATCTTCATTTCTCCATCTATGGTGATTGATAGTTTTGCTGGGTATACCAGCTTGGGTTGGCACTTGTGCTCTCTTAGGGTGTGCATGATGTCTGTCCAGGCTCTTCTAGCTTTCATAGTCTCTGTTGAGAAATCAGTTGTGATTTTGATTGGTCTGCCTTTATATTTTACATGACCTTTTCCCCTTACTGCTTATAGTATTCTTTCTTTGCTTTGGGAATTTGGTGTTTTGACTATTTTGTGTCAGGAGGAATTTCTTTTCTGGTCCAACCTATTTGGAGTTCTGTAGGTTTTTTTTTTTATGCTCGTGGTCATCTCATTCTTAAGGGTAGGGAAGTTTTCTTCCACAATTTTGTTGAAGATATTTACTGTGCCTCTTAGTTGATATTCTTCTTCCTCTTCTATTCCTATTATCCTTAGGATTGGCCTTCTCATTGTGTCCTGGATTTCCTGGACATTTTGGGTTAGGAGATTTCTGGTTTTTGCATCTTCTCTGACTATTTTGTCTATGTTTTCAATGTTGTCTTCGGCCCCTGAGATTCTGTCTTCCATCTCTTGTAGTCTGTTGGAAATGCTTGCATTTGTGACTCCTGATTTTTTTTTTTAGGATTTCTACCTCTAGCGTTGTCTCTTTTAGTGTTTTCTTTATTGTGTTCATTTCTGTTTTAAATTCCTTCTTCCATTTCTTCATCTCTTTGGTTCTGTTTTCTTTTAGTTCTTTGAGTTCTTTGAGTGTTTTTCTTATTTCTTCTTTAAAAGCTTCTAATTCTTTATGCTTTTCCTCTCGTTCTTGTTTACGGATCTCTATCATCATCTTGAGGTAGGATTTTGTGTCTGAGTCTTCTTTTTCTGGAGTGTTTGGCATTCCACTGTTTGTTGTGATGGGAGAGCTGGATTCTAGTGTTGCCAGGTTTTCTTGGTTTCCCTGGGGTACATTTTTTGCTTTCCTCTTTCCATCCTGTTGTCAGTGATTGGTTTTCGCCTTTCTCTTGTACCTGGCCTGTGTCCCTGGATCTCTGCTTTCCCTAGTGAAGGATGTTCTGAGCGCCTGTTGTGCACCCCAGATGCCACCGGCTGGGAACAGAGGGACCAATGCTGCTGGGTTCCTGGGTCAATGGATAAAACCAGGCAGGTGTACACTTTCCGGGTGCTCTGCTGAGATCTCTCTGACCCCTGGCTAATCAGAATCTGTTCTCACTCGGTTCTCGCCAATTCGGTGTGACTGGGTTTCTGCTCTTCCTGGTGATGAATGTTCTGAGTGCTTGTTGAGCCGTGCTTTCATTTTCAGTATATTGTAGAATATCCTTAATTTCTTTCTTTATTTCTTCTTTGAAAATGCTATTGTTGTGTAGAACATTGTTCATCTTCCATGTGTATGTGGACTTTTTGTTGTTTTTGTTGTTATTAAAGACCACACTTAGTCCATGTTGATCTGATAGGGTGCATGGTAGTATTTCAATTTTATTATATATATTGAGGCTTGTTTTGTGAATGACTATGTGGTCAATTTTGGAAAAGGCGCCATGAGATGCTGAGAAGAAGGTGTATTCTTTTGTTTTAGGGTGAAATGTTCTATAGATATCTATTAATTCCAATTGGTTCACAACCTCTGCTAGTTTCACTGTGTCCTTGTTAAGTTTCTGCTTCCATGATTTGTCCACTGATGACAGTAAGGTTTTGAAGTCTCCCACTACTATTGTGTGTGGTGCAGGTTTTTTTTTTTTTTTTTTTTTTTTGAGATTTAGTAGGGTTTCTTTTATGAAAATGTGTTCTCTTGTATTTGGAGCATGTAAAGTATTATGAATTCATCCTGATAATTTTCTCTTCCATGAGTAAAAAGTGTCCTTCCTTATTTTTTTTGATACCTTTTGGCTGATAATCTACTTTATTTAATATTAGAATGGCTACTCCAGCTCGTTTGCTTGGAAGGTTTTTCCCAAGCTTTTTACTCTGAGATAGTTTCTGTCTTTGTCTCTGAGACGAGTTTCCTGTATGCAGCAAAATGCTGGATTCTATTTATGTTCACTGTCTGATAGTCTATGTCTCATTATTGGGGAATTGAATCCATTTATGTTAACAGATATTAAGGTATAGTTGTTGCTGTTTCCTGCTATTTTTGCTTTTAGAGGTAGAATTCTGTGTGTGTGTCTTTCTTCTTTTGACTTTTTTTCTTAGTTATTTTTTTGCTTTTTCTAGGATGTAGTTTTTCTTCTTGTGTTGGGTTTTCCATCTATATTCTTTGTAGGGCTGGATTTGTGGTCAGATATTGTTTAAATTTAGTTGTGTCCTGGAATATCTTGGTCTCTCCATCTATTGTTATTGAGAGTTTTGTAGGGTATAGAAGCGTGGGCTGACATTTGTGTTCTCTTAGGGTCTGTATGATGTCTGTCTAGGATTTTCTCACTTTCATAGTCTCTGTTGATAAGTTAGGTATTGTTCTAATTTGTGTGCCTTTATATGTTACATAACCTTTTTCTCTTACCACTTTTAGTATTCTTTATTTGTTTTGAACACTTGGAGTTTTGACTATTATGTGTTGGGAGGAATTTCTTTTCTGGTCCAACCTATTTGGAGTTCTGTAGGCTTTTTTTATGCTCATAGTTGTCTCATTCTTAAGGGTAGGGAAGTTTTCTTCTATGATGTTGTTGAAGATATTTACTGTGCCCCTTAGTTGATATTCTTCCCCTACTTCTATTCCTATTATCTTTAGGTTTGGTCTTCTCATTGTGTCCTGGATCTCCTGGACATTTTGGGTTAGGAACTTTTTGGTTTTGCATCTTCTCTGAATGTTTCGTCTATGTTTTTAATGTTATCTTCAGCCCCTGAGATTCTCACTTCCATCTCTTGTAGTCTGTTTGAGATGCTTGCATCTGTGACTCCTTATTTCTTTTTTTATGTTTTCCATCTCCAGGGTTGTCTCTTTTTGTGTTTTCTTTATTGTTTCTATTTCTATTTGCAATTCCTTCATCTGTTTGTTTGTGTTTTCCTGTAATTCTCTGAGTTCTTTGTGTGATTTTATTGTTTTCTCTTTAAAAACTCCTATTTGTTTATGTTTGTTCTCCAGCACTTGTTTAAGGGAGTTATTCATGCTCTTCTCGAAGATCTATATCCTCATCTGGAGGAATGATTTTACCTCTGAGTCTTCTTTTTCTGTAGTGTTTGGCAATCCACTGCTTGCTGTGGTGGGAGAACTCTGTTCTGATGTTTCCAGGTTGTCTTGGTTTTTATTGTTTAAGCTCTTTCATTTTCCTCTTGCCATCTTGTTGTCTGTGTTTATATGTGGTCTTGTTGTCAGTGATTAACATCTGTCTCTTTTGTGGATCTGAGGGCCTGTGGGCTCAGAAATAAAATTGCTTCTGAGTGTTTGGCTTTTTATGGATGAGTAGTGAGTTCTTGTGTCAGATACTCAGTTGTCTTTGTGGGCTCAGGTGGGGGAGCTCTTGTGAGGCTGCTCTGGGAGCTTTTCCCTTTGCACATTTGTCCTGAATACTAGTGGTGGGTATCTGGCTCTTTCTGCAGGCCAAAATGCACCCTTTTCCAGCAAGTACAGCACTATCTGGTCACTGAGAACTCACGGTGTGTCTTTCCTGGGCCTTTGTGTCAGAATCACTTCTGGTTTAGGTATAAATGCACCCGTGGAGCTGATATTCCAGAACCACCTTCCCCAGGCAGAACAAGATTCTCTCTGACACAGTCCTGGGCACTGCCTCCAAGCACTGGGTCTCTACCCCAGGTTACCTGCTGGTCTAGGTGGAATAGCTCCTTGGGGCAGGTCAGCCAGCAAAGCCTCCACCTAATACTTTTCATCTCTTTTGTGGCTAATGGAAGCACTTTGAAAGCTCCAGCTAATATAAAGTGTGATACAAGGATAAGTTTCTTATATCTTTAAGTTAAGGAGAGGGAAAGAAAAGGAGCTTCTTAGGAAATTGATTTAGGATTGCTCTTTCAATCAAATATCAAATGTCTTTTATTTCATGAGCACTCAATTGGGTGTGCATATTAATGATTTCATGTAAGATATAACGTAGATTATTCTGTGACATGATGCAAATGGACTTAGCTTCTGTTGGAATAGAAAGTTGGAATTTGTCATTCAGAGAACGGGGGGCTTGCTAGGAATTTATGCCTGATACCATTTGATAAACACTTTCCCACAGAAACTCTGCCTTGTTTGTAGCTAATGTGAGAATGGAGCAATCTCAGTGCCTGAAGTTCAGTTTTAAAAGATACTTTCATACCAAGTACTGTTTGCATCAGTTTCATGAGTTTTGGTTTTGTGCCCACAATGTTATCTTGCCAATGAAAATATAAAGCATATCTGTAACTTGAAATTTCTTTCCTGCCCTTTTATGATTGATTCCAGATTCCTCTCATTTATATAGGCAACTGATGTTCTGATTTCTTTTTACAGTTTTATAATTTTTCTTATTCTTTTTGAACTTCTTGCAAATGGAGTTCTGGGTGCTCCTACTTACAGAAATTATATGTTCATCTGCTTCTGTGCCTAGCTTCTGTCCACTTGTTCCATCTAATTTTTGAGTTATATTATATAAGGTGATACTATATACTATAAGGTGAACAACCTGGCTATTGTGGCAGACAACTGTTATCCCAGTACCTAGAATGTAAAGTCAGGAGGGTGAGTTTGAAACCTGACTGGCCTGTACCATGAGACTCCTCCCTTTTCCTGTTTACCCCTTTCCCCCATCCCACTCTCGCCCCATTTGAACATTCCTGTTCTATTATTCCCCTTTATTCCTTTATACCAGTGCATTCTGTCTCCTTTCCCACATAAACCATTCCCACCATGACCCTTTGCCCATGACCCTATGATTCCTTCACCTCCAAGTGCATCCCAAATGAAACACATACATCTGAATATTCAAAGCTAACTCCTGTAAGTGAGAGAAAACAAAACATTTCTTTTATGTGTCTAGGTTACTTCACTCAGAATGACTGTTGAAAATGAAAATACTAAACTTGGCAAAGAGGTGTTTCAAAATATAATAAAGGGTGGAAAGGTTTGGATAGGATTGCTAACTTTAGTTTTTGGAATATGAGATTTTCTAAGCTTACATTCCTGAGCTGTGATACAACTGTGTGCACAATATTTATCTGGTTCACCTCCATGTCACCTCACTAGACTTAGTCTCCAAGCACCTACCATGACATTGACTGTCAACATTAATAGCAGCCTTTGCTATGAATAACACCCTTGTGCCTTCTGTGGGCACAGATGTAGGTACAGTACCATTACTATTGTACTAACACAGCAAACCCCAAGGTTTTAAAAATCCTTATTCTAGGAATACTTTAGATATACTATAGAATATATATAAGAATACTATAGAATAAGTCTTATGTTATGAATACTTTAGACAACAAATTTCATTTAGATTATTTAAAATAGCCATTTGGGGGGGTAAATTGGAACTTCTTGGTCTCAAGAATTTGCCTATTTTTTTTGCAAAATAAAGTCGTTTAAAAAAAAAAGAAATACTCAAAAAGAAAAAAAAAGAAAAAAAAAGAATTTGCCTATTTTATATAAGTACTTTTATACCAAGGAATACTATATATTCATGATTTCCTTTTAGGTATTCATATTATTTTTAAATGTCATTTTAATGTCTACTATAGCATTCCATTATTTTCTGCTTGTTTGTAGGTCCTGTGAGAATAATCTTCATTTATATTTGCTATAGGTACTATATATCTTTTTTCATTTTCTTCGTTAATCTGGCTAAAGATTACTAATCTTACTGATGTCTTTAAATAGTCCATGACCATTTCAATTTCTTTTATTCTTTGAGATTATAGTATAATTATACCATTTTCCTCTTCCCTTTCCTCCTGCCAAGCCCTGTCAGATATCTTTTAAATTCATAGACTCTTTTCTCATTAACTGTTATTTTACAAATATGTGTATATATATATATATATATATATATATATATATATATATATTTATTTTTATTTTTTTTATTTTATTTATTTTATTTTTATTTCTAAGTATGTAAGTACAACATGCTCACTCCATGTAATGTTACTTGTTTGCATGTGTTTTTAGTGCTGATCATTTGGTTTTGCATAAACTGACATTGTGCTTTTTCATAGGAGAAAACTATTTTTCCTGCTGTCAACATTTCTTAGTTGCCTGTAGGTCTTTGTCTATGGTAAAGTCCCTAGAGCTTTCTCTCATTCCATGTTAGCATGTATGGTGCATTGAACATGCTTGGCCTAGGGATTGGCACAATTTGCAAGTGTGGTCTGGTTGCAGGAGGTGTGACAATATGGAGTAGGCTTTGAAACTCTGAGCAGTGTGGAAGAGTCAGTCTCTCCTAGCAAACTTCAGGAGAAGATGTAGGACTCTCAGCTTCTCCTATACCATGCCTGTCTGCATGTTACTATGCTCTGGCCTTGATGATAATGGACTGAACCTTTGAACCTGTAGACCTGCCCCCTGTTAAATGTTGTCCTTATAAGAGTTGCTGTGGTCACGGTGTCTATTTACAGTAAAACTCTAAGACAGTATGTTTATAGGTGTCCTTCTTGTTCAGGTCTTGCAAAGAAGCAATGTAGTATTTTATGGGTATAGCTTCTGACATTTCTAGGAGATGCAACCTCATAGCAAACTTCTTGTTCCTCCATTTCTGACAATCATTCTGTCTTTATTCTACACAATCCCTGAGCTTAGGGGCAGGAATTGTGTTGTAAATGGACTAGGAAAAATAAAACGGTCCTGTTGAGTAAAGTGACCAGATGCTAAAATTGAAATGTTACATGTTCTCTCTCACATGAGGTTCCTACCTCCAAATCTGGAACAGCTGCAAAATCCAGGACAATAAAAAGAGATGATTGGCTTACTTTCTGTGAATCCACATGAGCCATGCTTAGTTGATTTAGTAGGCCTCATTCTTCTGGTGTCCTCCAATACTTTTTACTCCTACAATTTCCTTTCTCTTCTTTCAGTATCTTTGTGGGATTCCTAGTATTAGGAGTGGGAGTGTCTCTGACACTTGCCTGCTCATGAGACCCTTTCCTAATATTGAGTTGCCTTGTCTAGCCTTAGTATGAGGACTTTTGCCTTGTCTTGTTGTATTTTGTTTGGTGATGTTTGGTTGTTATGTCTTGAAGGCCTGCTTTTTTTTTACTCTAAAGAGAAACAGAGGGGTGGAGTAGATCTGTGGAAGAAGGGGAGATTGTAGGGGAATCTGGGAGCACTTGAAGGAGGGGAAAATGTGATTGGGATGTATTGTATTTAAACAAAAAAGAGATGACCTGGAAGGGTCATTAGGGAGGGTAAAAACAGAATACAAACAATCTGTGACCTGGAAAAAAATGGGGCCATTCTATTTAGGAGTGAAGGAGGGACATAAATACAGAAGAGGCAGGACAGTAGGTAAAATAATAGTAGAGATGCCTGAAAAAATGGTAAGGAATCATACTATTAACTATCTACTTAAAATTTTCTGTAATACAGTAAGTTGCTATATAAACGTACATAAATAGTTTAAATATATTGACTGAATTATTTTTTGTTTCTAAGGGCATGGTTTTCTGAATTTTCTTTATTACCATCTTTTTGTTTGCTATTGACACAGTATACATTTTTGTCCTGATTTTTTTTTATTGAAGAACTTTATTTAAAAAAAAGATAAATTTACAAATTTTAAGCATTTTTTGCATAAAAGTATACAAATACTTTTTTGTCATTTCTTGGCTTTTTTTTTAAGGTTTGATAGTGTGTATTAAGATCTTACTAGTTACAATGAACATAAAGTACATGTAAAACAGGATGTAACCTGGAATTAGTCTTGATTTTTGATGGCTAAAGCATAGACTACTGACTGGAGAACTTCAGTATTTTCGAATATGAACACACAACATTTCTCTAAGCACCCATTTTTGCATCCATAAATGCCAGTAGATGGTATTTTTACTTACAATTGTGTTCAGAATATTTTGTAGTTGCTCTTGCTAAAATATTTTGATGTATGGGTTATTTGAAAGTTACATTTAATTTCAAGGTTCTTGAAAACTTTTTTCTGCTATATTTCTGTTAATTTTTAGTATAATTACATATAGTTATAGAATACAGCCTCCATGAGATTAGTCTGAAAGATTAATTTGTATCTTATGGTGAATTCTGCCTTATTGAGTAGAATATTCCCTGTGCCTTATTAAGATTTTTGCTGTTGGTTTATGAAGTTTCATGTTGATATATTTTTCAGTTATTTTATTGTCCTGACAGTATTATTTGTACTTTTAAATGGATTACTGAAGTCTCCAAATGAAGCTGCAGATTTGACTGTTCCTCCCTTTAAGCCCTCTATGCTGTCCTCTTTGTAATCAAGTGCAGTCACATTACTGGATTAATATTATATCACACAGTGGAGTGGAATACCTAACACTATATAAATCCCTTATCTCCGGTCTTCCTTCCTTTCTGTCAGACTTCTTGTTTATAAGTACTTTAAAATCTATCACATTGTGACAAAATTATTTTTTTTCAATCATTCTTCATGTTTTAAAATCTTTAAGAAAACTGCAGACATAGTGTTTTTTCCCTCTCTCTCTTTTTAAAGGTTTATTTACTTCCCATCTAAAGAACTTCTTTTTTTTTTTTTGAAAATTTATTTATTTATTTTTTCCTTTAGAACTTGCCTTCTTTTTTTTAAAACAACTTTATTTTGCAAAACAAAGATAAATGTAAAGATTTTAAACATTTTTTGCTTAAAATTATACATTTTTGTCAGTACTGTTTTTTCAGACATTGAAATAATTTTTACATAAAACCATGTGAATATATTTTTTTAGTCAATACTTGATTTTTTTCAAGAGGTTGACAGTATGCATTGAAAACCTAATAGTTACAATAAGCGTAGAGTACATGCAAAACAAAACGCAACATGGAAATAGTCAAAGTCTTCTTGTTTTGTGAATATATGTATATTTTTTGTTTTCTTTATTTCTTGGACTTCATACAGTCTGTGAGTTGTTTCTGGGGGAGTGCAAGCCTCTGGGGTTAGCATCCCACTATCAGTGACTGCATATTATGTCTGTTCTTTTGTGACTGGGTTATCTCACTCAGGATGATCTTCTCTAGATGCAGCCATTTTCTTAAGAATTTGGTTAAGTCATTGTTTCTGGTGGCTGAGTAGTATTCCATTGTGTATATGTACCACAATTTTTGTATCCATTCGTCTTCTGAAGGACATCTGGGTTCCTTCCAGCTTCTGGCTATTATAAATAGAGGCGCTATGAACATTGTGGTGCATATATCTTTGTTGTGTATTAAAGTGTCTCTGGGGTATATGCCCAGAAGTGGAATAGCTGGGTCTTCAGGTAGTACTATATCCAATTTTCTGAGGTATCGCCAGACAGATTTCCAGAGTGGTTGTATTAGCTTGCAACCCCACCAACAGTGGAGAAGTGTTCTTCTTTCTCCACAGCCTCGCCAGCATCTGATGTCATCTGAGTTTTGGATCTTGGCCAATCTGACTGGTGTGAGGTGGAATCTCAGGGTTGTTTTGATTTGCATTTCCCTGATGGCTAAGGATGTCAAGCACTTCCTCAGGTGTTTCTCGGCCATTTGGTGTTCCTCAACTGAAAACGTTTTGTTTAGCTCTGTACCCCATTTTTTAATAGGGTTATTTGATTCTCTGGTGTCTAGATTTTTGAGTTCCTTGTACACCTTGGATATTAGGCCTCTATCTGATGTGGTGTTGGTAAAGATCTTTTCCCATTCTGTTGGTTGCCGTTTTGTTTTCTTGACAATGTCTTTAGCCTTACAGAAACTTTGCAATCTCATTAAGTCCCATTTGTTAATCTTTGACCTTAGAGCTTGAGCCATTGGTGTTTTGTTCAGGAAATTTTCTCCTGTACCTATGTGTTCTAAGGTTTTCCCTACTTTCTCATCTAATAGTTTCAGTGTATCTGGTTTAATGTGGAGATCTTTGATCCACTTACACTTGAGCTTTGTACAAGGAGATAAGAACGGGTCTATTTTCATTCTTTTGCATGCTGAGTGCCAGTTGGACCAGCACCATTTGTTGAATAGGCTGTCCTTTTTCCATTGAATGTTTACTGCTCCTTTGTCAAAAATCAGGTGACCATATACATGAGGGCTCATTTCTGGATCTTCTATTCTATTCCATTGATCCACTTGCCTATTTCTGTACTAGTACCATGCAGTTTTCAGCACAATTGCCTTGTAATATAGCTTGAGGTCAAGGATAGTGATTCCCGCAGATGTTTTTTTGTTGTTGAGGATGAATTTCGCTATTCTAGGTCTTTTGTTATTCCATATGAAATTGCACATTGATCTTTCCAATTCCATGAAGAACTGGGTTGGAATTTTGATGGGGATTGCATTGAATCTGTAGATTGCTTTTGGTAGGATGGCCATTTTTAAGATGTTGATCTTTCCAATCCATGAGCATGGGAGATCTTTCCATTTTCTGAGATCCTCCTCAATTTCTTTCTTTAGAGGTTTGAAGTTCTTGTCATACAGGTGCTTCACTTCCTTAGTTAGAGCCACACCAAGGTATTTCATAGTTTTTGTAACTATTGTAAAGCGTACCTTTTCCCTAATTTCTTTCTCCACATGATTGTCCTTTGAGTATAGGAAGGCTACTGATTTGTTTGAGTTAATTTTGTATTCGGCCACTTTGCTGAACTTGTTTATCAGCTGTAGGAGTTCTCTGGTGGAATTTTTGGGGTTACTCAAGTACACTATCATGTCATCGGCAAAGAGTGATGTTTTTATCTCTTTCTTTCAGATTTGTATCCCCTTGATCTCCTTTTGCTGTCTAATTGCTCCAGCCAGGACTTCCATTACTATGTTGAATAGGTAGGGAGAGAGTGGGCAGCCTTGTCGAGTCCCTGATTTTAGTGGGATTGCTTCAAGTTTCTCGCCATTAAGTTTGATGTTGGCTGTTGGTTTGCTGTATATTGCTTTTATTATGTTTAAATATGGGCCTTGGATTCCTGTTCTTTCCAGGACTTTTAACATGAAGGGGTGTTGGATTTACTCGAATGCTTTCTCAGCGTCTAGTGAGATGACCATGTGATTTTGGTCTTTAAGTTTGTTTATATGGTGGATTACATTGATGGATTTCCTTATGTTAAACCATCTCTGCATCCCAGGGATGAAGCCTACTTGGTCATGTTGAATGATGGTTTTGATGTGTTCTTGGATTCGGTTTGCAAGGATTTTGTTGAGTATTTTTGCATCAATGTTCATAAGTGAGATTGGTCTGAAGTTCTCTTTCCTTGTAGGGTCTTTGTGTGGCTTAGGTACGAGGGTTATTGTAGCCTCAAAAAATGAGTTGGGTAATATTCCATCTGATTCTATCTTTTGGAATAGTTTGGCGAATATTGGTGTTATATCCCCAATAAATGTCTGATAAAATTCTGCACTGAACCCGTCTGGACCTGGGCTTTTTTTGGTTGGGAGGCTTTTGATGACTTCTTCTATTTCTTTAGGTGTTATAGGGTTATTTAGATGGTTTACTTGGTCCTGGTTAAACGTTGGGACCTTGTATCTGTCTAGGAATTCATCCATTTCCTCCAGATTTTCCAATTTTGTGGAGTATAAGTTTTTGTAGTAGGATCTGATGATTTTTTGAATTTCCTCAGTTTCAGTTGTTATGTCGCCACTTTCCTTTCTGATTTTGTTAATTTGTATACTCTCTCTTTGCCCTCTTTTTAGTCTTGCTAGGGGTTTATCAATCTTGTTGATTTTCTCAAAGAACCAACTCTTGGTTTTGTTGATTTTTTTCAATGGTTCTTTTTGTTTCTATTTGGTCTATTTCTGCCCTAATTTTGATTATTTCTTGCCGTCTACTCTTTTTGGGTATATCTGCTTCCTTTTGTTCTAGGGCTTTTAGCTGTGCTGTCAGGTTGCTGATGTGAGCTCTCTCCAGTTTCTTTGTGGAAGCACTTAGGGCTATGAGTTTTCCTCTCAATACTGCTTTCATTGCATCCCATAGGTTTGGGTATGTTGTGTTTTCGTTTTCGTTGAATTCTAGAAAATCCTTAATTTCCTTTTTTATTTCTTCTTTGACCCTGCTATCCTTTAACAGAGCATTGTTTAGTTTCCATGTGTATGTGAGCTTTTTGTTGTCTTTGTTGTTTTTAAAGACCAGCCGTAGACCATGGTGATCTGAGAGGATGCATGGGAGTATTTCAATCTTCTTATATCGATGGAGGCTCGTTCTGTGTCCAATTATGTGGTCAATTTTCGAGAAGGTGCCATGGGCTGGTGAGAAGAAGGTGTATTCTTTTACTTTGGGATAGTATGTTCTGTATATATCTATTAATTCTAGTTGGTTCAAAGTCTCTGCTAGTTTTGCAGTGTCCTTGTTCAGTTTCTGTTTCCCTGATCTGTCCATTGGTGAGAGTGGGGTATTAAAGTCTCCCACTATTATTGTGTGGGGTGAAATGTATTTTTTAGCTTTAGTGGGGTTTCTTTTATGAATGTGGGTGATTTTTTATTTGGAGCATATATGTTAAGGATTGAGAGTTCCTCCTGACAGATTTTCCCGGTAATGAGTAAAAAGTGTCCTTCCTTATCTTTTTTGATAACTTTTGGTTGGAAATTTACTTTATTCAATATTAGAATAGCCACTCCAGCTTGCCTCTTGGAGCTGTTTGCTTGGAAGTTTTTTTCCCACCTTTTAACTCTAAGATAGTGTCTGTCTCTGTCTATGAGATGAGTTTTTTGTATGCAGCAAAAGGCTGGATTTTGTTTATGTATCCACTCTGATAGTCTATGTCTCTTTATTGGGGAGTTGAGACCATTTATGTTAATAGATATCAAGGAATAGTTGTTTCCGTTTCCTGCCATTATTGCTTTTTTGGGTTGAGTTGTGTCTGTGTTTTTTTTTTCTTCTTTTAGTTTTCTTGTTTAGGAGTTTTCTTGTTCTTACTAGGCTGTATTTTCCCTCATTGTATTGGGTTTTCCACCTATAATTCGTTGTAGTGCTGGGTTTGTGGTCAGATATTGTGTGAATTTTGATTTGTCTTGAAATATCTTCGTCTCTCCATCGGTGGTGATTGATAGTTTTGCTGGGTATAGCAGCTTGGGCTGTCACTTGTGCTCTCTTAAGGAGTGCATGATGTCTGTCCAGACTCTTCTATCTTTCATAGTCTCTGTTGAGAAATCGGGTGTGAGTCTGATTGGTCTGCCTTTATATGTTATCTGACCTTTTTTTCTTACTGCTTTTAGTATTCTTTCTTTAGTTTGGGCCCTTGATGTTTTACTATTATGTGTCAGGAGGTATTTTTTTTCTGGTCCAACCTATTTGGAGTTCTGAAGGCTTCTTTTATGCTCGTGGTCATCTCATTCTTGAGGGTAGGGAAGTTTTCTTCTATGATTTTGTTGAAGATATTTACTGTGCCCCTTAGTTGATACTCTTCTCCCTCTTCTATTCCCATTATCCTTAGGTTCGGTCTTCTCATTGTGTCTTAGATTTCCTGGACATTTTGGGTTAGGAGCTTTTTGTTTTTTGCATCTTCTCTGGCTGTTTTGTCTATGTTTGCAATGTTGTCTTCTGCCCCCGAGATTCTCTGTTCGATCTCTTGTAATCTATTGGTAATGCTTGCTTTTGTGACTCCTGATTTTTTTTTTTTTTTTTTTTTTGGTGTTCTGACTCTAGGGTTATCTCTTTTAGTGTTTTCTTTATTGTGTCAATCTCTGTTTTAATTTCCCTCTTCCATTCCTTTATTTCTTTGGTTCTGTTTTTCTCTAGTTCTTTGAGTTCTTTGAGTGTTTTTCTTGTTTCTTCTCTAAAAGCTTCTGAATCTTTTTGCTTTTCCTCCCTTTCTTGTTTAATTAACTCTATCAGTGTCTTGAGGCATGATTTCAGGTCTGTGTCTTCTTTTTCTGGAGTGTTTGGAGTTCCGATGTTTGCTGTTATGGGAGAGCTGGGCTCTGGTGTTGCTAGATTGTCTTGGTTCCTTTGGGATATACTCTTTCTCTTTCTTCTCGCCATTTTGTTGTCAGTGATATGTTCTTACCTTTTCCTTGTATCTGGTCTGTATCCCTGGTTCTTCACTGGTTTAGGTGTCAAATGGGTCAAGCCCTGTTTTATGCCTCAGAGTCGTCGGGTGTGAGCAGAAGTTCCAAAGTTCTGTTTCTGTTTGCTGGTTCAGGCACAGTTGCTCAGCCTCTATGAGCCGCAGTTCCGCCTGGCAGGTAGGCCAGGCTCCGCTCTGCATCTGGAAGTCGCCTCCGGGTCGAAACAGAAGTTCTAATTTTCTGTTCCCAATCGCAGTTGCTCAGCCTCTATGAGCTGCTGTTCCGCCTGGCAGGTAGGCCAGGCTCTGCTCTGCATCTGGAAGTCGCCTCCGGGTCAAAACAGAAGTTCTGATTTTCTGTTCCCAATTGCAGTTGCTCAGCCTCTATGAGCCCCCGCTCCGCCTGGCAGGTAGGCCAGGCTCCGCTCTGCATCTGGAAGTCGCCTCCGGGTCAAAACAGAAGTTCTAATTTTCTGTTCCCAATCGCAGTTGCTCAGCCTCTATGAGCTGCTGTTCCGCCTGGCAGGTAGGCCAGGCTCTGCTCTGCGTCTGGAAGTCGCCTCTGGGTCGAAACAGAAGTTCTAATTTTCTGTTCCCAATCGCTGGATATGGCAGAGTGGGGCAGGGCGAGTTACGGTGTGCACTTTCCGTGTGCACTCCGCAGAGATCTCTCTGCTCCCCTGCAGTCTTGGTCTCCCACTCACCAGTTGCTCAGTCTCTATGAGCCGCCGTTCCGCCTGGCAGGTAGGCCAGGCTCCGCTCTGCCAAGAACTTCTTTCAGAGTTATTTTAGCACTACTCTTGTGATGACAAATTTTCTAAGTTTCCTTGTTCTAACATTGTCTTACTTAACCCTATTCCTGAAATATATTTTGAAAACACAAAGTTATGCCCAATGAATATTTTGGTTAAGTTCTGTGTTAGTGCCCAGCCTTATGCTTCATCGAAAAATATTTCTAGTTTAAATTAATATTCCTCAAATGCAATCCATTACATTTAACTGTTTTCTCTCAAGTTTTCTTTCTTTGTCCTTTGATTTTGCTTATTTTATTAAAATGCATCTGACTTTGAAGTCTTTCCTAGGGTTGGCTTTTCTGAGCTTTTTGACACTGTAAACTACTTCACAGAATTACTGAACAGTCCAAATCCCTCAACTGTTTTTATTCAAGAGAATTTCTAATTTCCGCTGGTGTTTCAATAACATTAATGTTACACATTCGGTATTTTTACCACAGGCCATCGAGGTTATGACCATTTAAAAATAGTATTCTTCTTTCTAGCTGTCAGATTTCAAAGTGGAGGAATCTTTCCCCTCTTACACTAAATCTACCACTGAGGACGTTAAAATTGTGCTGTATTATAGTTTTATGTTCTTAAATTATCATTTCACATTGTGCATCTTAAAATGTTTCCTGTAAACTCCTTTACTTAAAAATAATTTACTCTTATCTCTTTAAATACGATTTTAATTGTCAAATTAATTTTAGTCTGATAATTCCAGTGTTTCTGGCATCTTATGTTGATTATTTCAACTGTAAAATTAAGTTTTCCTGTGCTTTCATGCTGGGTTACATTCTGGGTATTTAAATGTTACCTGAGGTAACACTATGTCCTGTCAAAAATACATTGAGAATGTAATTTAATTTGGTCCCAATTACATACATTAAGTAGTTCAGCAATGAGCCAGGGACTTTGTACACAACCTTTGTCATTGTCACCAGTGCCAACTGTTCCAGGATGTTCTCAGTACGCTCCTCTGTTGGAATGCTCTTTGAGCTCTGGATTCAGTGTTCTTTGCACTACCAGGTCTTTGAGGTGACTGGGTATGTCCCCATGTGGAGAGGTAGGGACACAGAATATAAATAGATGACTCATAGTTTATCCTAACATTTTAAAAAGAAGTTTCTCGAATTCACAGAAAGTCTTCAACATGTAGATGAAATTTAGAGACACACACACCACTATGCTACTGTTACATTCACAAGAGCTTCAGAACTTTCTAGGGACCAATGAAAAAAAAATTAAAAACATATTAAGAAACTCATGATTTCCTAAGCTGTCTTTCATCCCATATTCCTAGGACCACAGCTAGGAAATGTTTTCTTGTATCTTTCTGTCCACATCTTGGATACACATTCATGTTTTAGGATTGGGTACTTAAGGACCAGTATTTCTTGAGTCCCAGATTATAGCTTCCAGTTACTGGTTTCCTTCTTCATTCTCCCATCTTCTGAGTCCTAAGATGGTCATTTCACATACCTGACCCAATGTTTCCATCAATGAGAGACGATGGAAAAAGTTATCATTCTGGTCTTGTTGGAAGTCTAAGACACTTATGGTAAAAATGTGCATAAAAGTAGCCTGACGTCTGAGATTTACATGAAAGCACTCTAGTTTATAGATCACATAGTATGATAAAAAGGTAGGAACTTTCCTGTAGGACCTGGGCATTTGGGGAAGCATTAGAAACTCTTTATTTTTTTTTTCATAGTTTTTATTGGTTATTTTATTTATTTACATTTAAAATGCTACTTCCTTTCTAGTTTCACCTCTATAAACCTCCACCCCTCTCCCATTCCCTGCCTCTATGAGGGTGTTCCCCCACCTGCCCACCAACTCATGCCTCACCACCCTGACATTCCTCTACACTGGGTTATTGAACCTCCACAGTACAAAGGGTTTCCCCTCCCATTGATGCCAGATAAGGCAGTCCTCTGCTACATATCCAGCTGGAGCCATGAGTAACACTTTGTGTACTCTGTGGTTGTAGTTTAGTCCCTGGGAACTTTGGGGAGTCTGGTTGGTTGATATTGTTGTTCTTACTATGAAGTTGCAAACCCCTTCAGCTTCTTCAGCCCTTGCCCTAACTACTCCATTGGGGTTCCCATCCTCAGTTGGATGTTTGTCTGTGAGTATCCACACCTGCATTGGTCAAGCTCTGGCAGAGCCTCTCAGGGGACAGACCTGTCAACAAGCATTTCTTGGCATCAGCAATAATGTCTGGTTGGTGTCTGCAGATGGGTTGTATCCCAAGATGGGGCAGTCTCTGGATTACCTTTCCTTCAGACTCTGCTTCACTCTTTGTCCCCACATTTCCTTTTAACAGAAGGAATTCTGGATTATTATTTTTGAGGTGCATGGGTGGCCCCATCTCTCAACCAGAGGCCGTGCCTATTCATTGGATATGGGCTCTATATGTTCTATCTTGCTTTTGTTGGATATTTTGGCTAATTTTCTCTTTATTGGGTCCTAGGAACCTCTTGGGTTCCTAACATTGGGGACTTTCTTTGGCTACCACCAGTTCCTCCTCCTCCACTGCTACACACCTACTTTCAAATGTCTGACTCTCTGTACTTCTCCATCTCCTCCCATATCTGACTCTTTTTTTCCCTCCCCTCCACTCTCCTTCTTAGCCCCCTCTCTCCATTTACCTCCTGAGATTATTTTCTTTTACCTTCGGAGTAGGACTCTAACGTCCACACTTTGGGATCTTCTTTTTTCTTGGGTTTCATATGATCTGTGCATTGTATCACATGTATTCTGACCTTTTCATTGGCTAATATCTACTTGTCAGTGAATACATACATTGTGTGATCTTTTGTGATGGTTACCTCACTCGGGATGTTATTTTCAAGTTCTATCCATTTGCCTAGGAATTTCTTAAAGTCATTGTTTTTAATAGCTGAGTAGTACTACATTGTCTAAACGTACCACATTTTCTGTATCCATTCCTCTGTTGAGGGACATTTGGTTTGTTCCAGCTTCTGGCTATTATAAATAAGGCTGCTATGAATATAGTGGAGCATGCGTCCTTGTTATATGTTGGATCATATTTTGGGTATATACCCAGTAATGTTATAGCTGGGTCCTCAGGTAGAACTATTTCCAATTTTCTGAGGAACTACTCTTTATGCTTCTGTTCCCTTACTGTAAAAGGGAGACAATAAAAACATCCTAAATATTTTTTGGTAAAATTACAAATAGAGTATTTGGAAAGCCTCATTTTGTGTACTTAGTAAGTTTTATCTCTGTCATAATTCATATTTAATTTCATCAATGTAATTTTTGTTTTTTAAATAAAAACTACTTATTTTTATTAGACTGCACTAATTCTACAAAGCAATGGGTTTCGTCATAACATTTCATAATTCACACTCTGCACTTTGATCTTTTTCATTGCTCATGTTGCTTCTTCTTTTTTTTTTATTGGATATTTTCTTTACTTACATTTCAAATGTTATCCCCTTTCCTGGTTTCCCCTCTGGAATCCCCCTATCCCATCTTCCCTCCTTCTGTCTCTATGAGAGTGTTCCCCTACCCACACACTTCCTCCCATCTTTCTACCCTGGCATTTCCCTACACTGGGGAGTTGAGCCTTCACAAAGCCAAGCACCTCTGTATATGGCCATCCTCTGCTACATATGTTGCTGGAACCATGGGTCCCTCCATGTGTACTTTTTGGTTGGTAACTTTGTCTTTAGGAGCTCTGGTTGGTTGACATTGTGGCTCTTTCTATGGGGTTGCAATCCTCTTCAGTTCCTTCAGTTCTAACTCTTCTACTGGGGACCCCATTCTCATTCCAATGGTTGGTTGAGAGCATCTGATTCTGTAGTTCTCAGGCTCTGGCAGAGCCTCTCACAAGACAGCTATGTTACTTCTTTATACAACCCCCTTTCCTGATTCCCTTTCTGTTTTTTCATCGACAATAGCCACCTTTTTTTTTTTTATAGTTGTATGTTCTGCTACAGACTTTCTACTGGGTGATAATAAAACTAAAATATTTATGTTTTATATATATATATATATATATATATATATGATGTTTGATAACACATTGATTTACAAAATCTTTCTGTAATGTCTTTTAGATAATATAGACAAATAGACTTTCCAATTTTTAAAATACACAACTAACATAGTTTGATAGATATAGTTAGATTTCAAGGGAAAGATAGAGGTTAAAGGTACTTTGATGGCACCAGCATATGTAAACTGGGCAAGTTTGTACTGGGACAATATACAGATAGAAAAAAGAAGGTCACATGTCTTTTGCGGAGAGAGATGGAAGATGCAAATGAGCCTGAGGAGACAAAAACAAAACAAAACAAAACAAAACAAAAGGCCTTTCCATTTATGAGGCCAGCTGAAGACAGAGTATTAAGTAAAGTGAAATTATTTCAACACATTCTGTCAGTGCCTCAGTGTTCTGCCTGTCCCCTCCCTCTTCCTCTCCCCCTCCCTCCTCTCTCTTTAAGTTTTAAACCTACCAGTATTTACCCTTATGTAGCTGATGACTGTTCCCATAAGAGGAAGTACTCTGAGCGTGATTGACACTCCAAACCTTGAAAATTTAACAAAATCTTCACTCAGTCACTCAGTAGAGAAAGTTACTACATGAAGACCCGAGTTGTCTAGGCCACATGATAAATTAATACTGAAATAAGTGTTCTGATTCTCTGTGATTAAATCTCTCATGGAATTAAATTCCAACTGCACCTGTTTTGATAGTGTGTTCAGATTCCTTTTCCTGTACCAATTCCCACCCTTATATTTCTCATCCTATGCAATTACTAAGTTAACTACTGGCTTTTAAACACTTGTAGCAGAGGATGGTCTTGTTAGGTGTCAATGGGAGAAGAAGCCTTTGGTCTTGCCAAGCTCAATGCCCCATTGTAGGGGAATGTCAGGGCAGAGAGGCATGAGGGGGTGGGTGGGTTGGATGAGCACCCTCATAGAAGCAGGGGTATGGGGGTATGAGATAGGGGTATGGAGAGGAAACTGGAAAAAGTGGTAACATTTGAAATGTAAATAAAATATATCCAATTTTTGGGAACAAAGAGCAAAAAAAAAGGGTGTGTGTGTGTGTGTGTGTGTGTGTGTGTGTGTGTACAGTTAGTGCCACTGTGGAGGCAATCTGCACAAACATAATTGCTTTGATATGTGTTTTCTATAGTTTTACCATTCTTAGGTTGACATGGCCTTGTCAAAGGTGGTAGGCTACATCTTTAGCTGGCAACAGAACTTGGAATTATCCCAATGCGTTGAATTTTCAGGCCTGTAGAATGAAAATGTGACAGGGTCATAACTGTTGTGCCAATGATTCAGACTATCTATGTGTAACAGCATTGAATATTCTATAGAAGGCACCTGAAAAAAAGGTTGCTGAAGTTGTGAAGTTTAAACTTAAGTTGCAGTGGAGAGCCTAGCATGTTGATAATGCTTAGAATGTGATAGTTGCCAAGGAACCTGGTGGCACTGAGTGGAGTTGGCCCAAAAGAGCTCAGATGTGTGCTTCAGGCCAAAGTACTATAGGGAAAGGGATGAACAGAGTCATATAATCCCATATGATGTGATCATGAGCTTCAGCTGAGATACACAATTCTTTAGGGTTTAATGTTTGACCTGCTGAACTTTGGTCTTGCTTTGATCTGGTCTTTACTTGTTTTGGCCCCATTGTTAACCTTTCAAAATGTAATGTTTTACTTTTGCCATTGTATACTGGATGTAATGTGCTGTTGACTATATAGGGACACTCAACTAATAATTTGCCTTGAATCCCATAAACGATTTTAGACATTATTTTGTTGTTGATTTTGGTTGGTGTGAGAAAACTCTGACAGTTAAGGTTAAAGTCCACCATTGACTAAATAGCCTTCTTGGACTGGGTGTATAATGGAAGACTTTCTTGATTAGCAGGTCTTCTCTGACCTTGTCTGGGAAATTCAAAACCATCACATACCTAAGGAATGTTCCATAGCCTTAATTAGATTACAGGATCAACTTCCTTTCTTCTGATAAGAGTACATTCAGCTGGGACCTGATACTCCTGAAATACTTCCCCGTGTTAAAGAGGCATTTTAGCAACTGTAGCCTTCAGCCAATGATCTTTGCCCATTCTTGATGTTCCTATTTCCAGTCCCCCAAATTATATAAAGTTGATCTGAATTCTCCTCATCTGCTTCTGGCATGATCATTCACTGTAGGTGCTCACAGAGATTTTGGAACCTCCCCCACCTCCCAGACATAAATTATGACTCACAAAATATGGACCCCTGAAACTCTTTGGAGGGCTTTCAGGAAGCTGGATAATTTGAGACTCACCTTTCTTGGGATATTCTTATTACTGTAATTTCTGCTCCCTTTACTCTCTATGACCTATATTGACTGATGATCCCTGAAGGCAGTAAAAGTCACAGGTAGGATTTCAAGGCCTTGTTAATTTTAGGTAAGCACTCTATGATCAGGTTGTATGTTTATGCTGGAATTTGAACATTTGAGAACTATTGCGAGTACTAAGACTTTAAGTTCTAGGACCAGGGATGGAATATTATAATTTTAATGTTAAATGTTTCTCACAAACTCTTGTGTTTGAACACTTAGCACTCAACTGGTGGTGCTGCCTTAGAATATTATAGAACCTTTTAGACATGGGTCTGGTGGACGTAGGCTTCGAAGATAAACTTATTTTAGGGTTGTAGCCTAGCCTCATTTTTGTATAGTTTCTCTGCTTCCTGAATCACTAAGATATGAACAAGTGTTAAGTTTGCTCTATTGTGGACAGAGTGGTTTTATCACCATGACTTCCTTGTCATGATCATGATCTACAAACATTTCCTGATGTGACCGTGAGTCAAAATAAATCCTATTTGCCTTATGTTACTGTGTGACATTATTCCTCAGGGGATGTGAATAAGCATCTACTAACTCCAGACAGGGAACAGGCACATACAAAGTAATGACATTACCAGAGCTTAACAAATGAGGCTTAGTTGTCATTTGCAAGAGTGTGTGTTGGATGGAGGGTTACTTACAGTAACACGGATGAGTCAAAGGCAGCTGCACCATTGGAAACCCAGTCCAACATGCATTATCTCACAAAGTCCAGACCCCTAAAGCTCTTTGCATGACTTCAGAAAGCTGGACAGTTTGGAGCCTCACCTTTCTTGAGACGTTCTTACTTCTTATATTATTTTGGAGAGTGAATGATCTCGTGAATTTGGTGGATTTCAGAGACTCCCAGAGACATAAATTGTTTATTTCCCGAACTTGAGAGACATTTCCTTAGATATTTGAAGGTTTTAATAAGCTTCCTCCCAGGATAGAGAGATTCACTGTACAAAGGATTACTGTACAACACACTTACTTTCTATGTGTATTTTGCCACAGAAATTAGAAAGCTAAGTGACTCATCTATGGTTGTTCCATCACAGAGGGAGAGGCATTATAGCTTAAAGAGAATTTTAAAGTACAAGGCAGAAATTAAAGTAGATGATTTGTTAGGAGAATAAAGTAGATGTAACAAAAACATATAAGGTTTATTTATGGTTTGTAAGGCAGTGAAAAAACAAAAATAAAGAAAAACAATAAAACACCCTAAATACTTGAATATCTTGAACCCTAAATATCTTTCTGGGTTTTCCCAGTATACTCAGCTGTAGATTTACAAGCACAAAGCTGATAAAGAACTGCTTTTACATAGACTCAGATTTTTTTCTATACGAATACTGTGAAAAGAAAGGCATTTTAAGAAAGAGAATGGAAATAGAGAAGAGCTTGAGGAAAAGAAAGTCTAGTGACAGGCTCAGGGGAGGCCCCAAGGCCCAACACTATTACTAAAGCTATGGTGTATTTACAAACAGGGGCCTATCATGACTGCCCCCAAAAGCCCAACAAACAGCTGAAAGATATTTACACCCAATTAATGGACAGAAGCTGCTGGCCCCTGTGGCTGAATTAGGGAAAAGCTGGAAGAAGCTGAGGAGGAGGAGGACAACCCTATATGAAGACCAGCAGTCTCAGTTAATCTGAACATCTGGGATGTCTCAGACACTGAGCCCCTAACCAGGCAGCGTACACCAGCTGATATGGGGCCCCCAAACACATATACAGCAGAGGACTTCGGGGTCTGGACTCAGTCAGAGAAGATGCACCTAACCCTCAAGAGACTTAGGGCCTCAGGTTTTGGGGAGGTCTGGTTATCCGGGGTAGTGGGGACATCATTTTGGAGATGGGGGTGGGGTGTGGGAAAGATGTGAAGGATGTGGAAAACTCAGAGGGTGGATCAGGAGGGAAATAAAGTTTGGACTGTAAAAAATATTAAAGAATGAATAAATAAAAAAAGAAGAGATAAACTATGGTAGAAAAAAACCAGTTATAATAAATGGGTATTGAGAGGTCCAAGGTCACAGAATTCCTGGAATAGGGACTTGTATAAAGTAAACTATAAAAACAGAAAGCTAAATTCAGGACAGTAAGATACCTATGATTTAGTTTATGAAAGAAGAAAACAATAATTATCAATAACATTAATATCAAGCTTGCAAGCTGTACAATTCTCATTGTTATCACTAAATGTAATGCTCAAGATCACAAATTAGAGTAAATTTAAATGATAATACAAGGAAAAATCTAAATGATTTTTGATATCTCAAAGCCTTTTTGATATAACACCAAATCATAAAGGTAAGCTGGATTTCATTAAAGCTAAAACTTTTTATATGGGAAAGTCACTGTCAGATGAATGAAAAGACAAACCAAGAGAAAGTATTTGTAAAACATTTGTCTAGTAACATATGACTCCTATACATAAGACTCTTGTATTCTTGTAGCTTAATAATTGGAAAATCAACACCAAACTAAATGGTGGCCAAAGTCATTAAGCAGACATCCCATCGATGAAGATCTAAATAAGACTAGTGAGTATATGAACAATATCCAATATCATATGTTACAGAAATGCAAATTAAAATGAGTTACAATAAACTTTTAGAATGGCAAAATTCCTGAACACTGATGTTTCCAAGTGTGGGAATGAAGCGTAAAGCATCACAGGTTGTTTTACTCATGGCAGATAGAAATGTTAACTGGGCTGATAATGGAAGACAGTTGGCTGTTTCCCAAACACAATAACTTACTTTGTAATTATTCTCTTGGCTACTATATTCAAAACACCATGGGTTGGATGTCTTATAAACAGCAGACATTTATTACTTGTAGTTTATAAATCTGAAAAAACAAAACCAAAGTGCCAGCAGGTTTTTTGTCTACTGATTTATGTCCAGGTTTTCAATGAGACAAAGCAGAAAAAGTAAATAGGTTTTGTGAGCTTTTCTTTCAAGGACACTGATTATTTTGAGGAGCTCCAGTCTTCTTTCACAACACAATACCTGCCCCTCATAACTTCAAATTTCTTTCTTTTCAATTAGAAAAAAAATTATTCACTTGATCACAAAGCCCTCTCTCCTTTTTTTCCAGTCACACCCTTACAAATTCCCCCTTCTATTACCTCCTCCCTGGCTTGAGGGGTATAATAGGCCACTTTCAGGAATCTAGGCCCAGCAGGATTAGATAATCCTTTCCCACTGAGGCCCAACCAGGCAGTGGGAAAGGGATCAGATGGTAGGGAACAGAGATAAAGACACCCCTGCTCCACTTATTAAGGGACCCATATGAAGACCAATCTGCACATTTGCTACAAGTGCATAGAGGATCTAGTTCCAGCTTCTGTGTCCACATTGCTGAAGTGGTGCGCGGGGGGAGGGGGAGGTTTCTTACTGTAACTCTGGCTGGTCTGCAACTCATTATGAAGTACAGATTGGTCTCGAACTTGTTGCAATCACCTTGTCTCTGTCCCATAAAGGATTAGGAAAGAAGGTGTGAACCACCATGTCTGTTTAATTATTTTAATACATAATAGTTAGAAGCTACTTTCCCTGGTCTTCTGAAAGTACTGAACTGGTCTTCTGTTTTCCCAGGGTCACTGACAAATGTTGATGTGTTTCTGATGTCAGATGTATTTGGGGGCAGTCATTTAGAAATGCTAGTGTTAATTTTTAATAATCTATTGAAATTCTTATGGCTCATTTTTGCATTTCATTTTAACTTCAATCTACTCACCTAAATAAATAATTTGATATATGAAATAATTACTTAAGGCAGAGACTAACTTGCTTTTATGCCTGTATCAAGCTTTCATTTAGTTATTTCACTAGAAGCCAGTTGACTGGCTTACAGTATGGAATTCATGGCCTGTGATGTACAGAACTGTAGTTCTTCCTAAGCTCATGCCACTGCAGCTGGTTAGGTATGGAGAGAAAAGGTCAAGGTCAAGTGTTATTTAGAGGAGGTTTTACTAACAAATGTTCACTTAAGAACCTACATTGTAACATGCAGGTGCACTCCAGAATGATATATACAATGTGTATTCTTTTATCCACCCATTGCTTCATTGTTAACATTGTTCATAATCTGTGTTGGAATGACATCATGATTTCTAGAAATTATACTTTGATAATTTGCTTGTTTAGAATTTAAATGAAATCTTACACACACACACACACACACACACACACACACACACATACATATATGCAATTTCTTTTTCCTTACATTCTTCACTAGACGTCATTTACTTCGAATATATTTTCTTAAGCCATTTTAACATTTCAGAGACAGTTTGGGAGGGTTTTTCCCCCCTTTTCCATGTTCTTTTAAAAATACTTTGCTGACATTCTGATTTGCCAAAAGGACACCACCATTTTACTGAAGAGCATCTGCCCAGAATAAGTAAAAATAAAGGCTTTCATTTTCTTTTTTATTAATTTTTTCACCTTAAAGGTTTTGGAGTATGTTTGTGATAGGTCACTCATGAACTTATATATTCTATAGTCATAATTTCCCCATAATAAGTGCCATTGCTTTCGCTTTGTGTTTATTCTGATGAAGCTATTTAGTGCCTCTCCCACCCATACGGTCTGAACTCTCACCAAAAGTTCTATCCTAAAATCTCAGTCCTCAAAGCGATGGTCTAAGGAGATGGAGGAAAAAAGAAGGCTATATGAGCAGAACTCCTGTGAATGATGATAACCTCCCCCAAGAGAAGATCCAGAGGGAGATCCCAGGCCTTTTAGTGATGGTGTAGAACACATGTCTCAACTGTGGGGAATGGAGTACATTGTATACTCTTAATGTCTTGGAATAAGAGCTGAAACAGACACACATCGTTGAAGGCACTATTTGTTATGGTTTTCTTTCTTTATTTCTTCTCTTTCTTTCTCTTTTTGAATTATTTTTTGGGGGCACAGGTTTTTATTATTTTGTTTTGCTTTTGTTTTGGGGAAACAAGTGTAAATTTCACCAGCAACCTTGAGGCTTGAATTAACAGACTCTTAGAAATGTACCAGCCTCTCTGCTGTAGTTGAACACCCCCTCCCTGCCAATCACCAAATCATTCTAATATTTCAGAAAGGGGTTTCTGCTTATGTTGCTTGCTTAGAGAAAGATGAATGGATTTGCTTTACATCTTTCATATTTCTTACTTAGAATAAGCACTTTGAAACATTTGATATAATTTACGTGTTTCATTTATTGCTTTCTTGTACTCGGGAACCGGATATATTAGCAATGACCTTGGAAAGTCATTACGACCCTAAAGAAAAGTATTAGAGTGAAATTTAGAGGAATAACGGAAAAGCATTGACATTCCAGAATCTCAACACTAAGATATTCAGTTTGGTCAAGTTGCTTTCCTCTCCTCAGAAAACACAAGTGTAGGATGTTTATTTTATTGTCCACAAAGCTGGCTTGTAAACTAGGCTTTTTTAGAAAATAATTTAAGTGAAAAAAATTTTTAAACAAACCTCACCTTCCATAATCTCACCCAAATTGTTACAAAGCTCCACAATTAGCCTGCATGCTTTGTTTATGCTTTTATACACAAAGGGACCTGAGGATCACAGACACTCTCAGGAAGGAATTTAGAACTCACACACTTTTGCTTGCAGACTTACACCCTCTGCACTTTAGAGGAAAAACCAGTGTGTTTATAGAGTTCCACATGGCTCCAGTTTATCTCACCTCCTATTTACTCCTCCCCATATCTCCCTTTATTTAGTCACTGGCCTTTTTCTTTCTCCAAATTAGAATATATCTCACAACCTCACTCCTTTAAAGTCATTGCTCAAATGTCATCCTTCCAATAAGCCCCCGCCCTGACCAACTTCACATGGTGGGATATCTGAGAACATCTATCTTCATTTTTGTCCATAGCACGCCTCTTCCTGAAACATTGAAGAGGATATTGACTCCCTTTCTCATAATCTGCTTCTTTACTATAGTTTAATTCAGCGAGGCCGAAGTTTTTGTTTGAGTTTGAGGTCTTTCTCCCTCATTATCCTGCTTTGTTCTTCATTGCAGATATGTATCATGTAGTCAATAAATATTTGTGACTTACCAAGTGTGTGGATGAAGAACTCAGAAGAAAATATTTCCCATTTGTTTAAAGAAAAGTTTTTAGCATCATGTCCTTAGTATCACTAACAGGCAACTGGAGTGATTTATAAGGTAGAAAAATATGGCTTTAACAAAGTTTGTTGTTTTATTGGTTTGTCTTAGTCAAATCCTAGAGATACAGCATTCTTTCTAATCCTACTCTTTCTGTGGTCATATTCTTTTGACTTTCATTGCTGGTTTTGAATTGCACCCTTTAATCTCAGAACAATATGTTATATGAATATCTTTATAATCCTGAAATTGATATTCTTCTTGGATAGTAGATGTATTCCCCAACATTTCATTAGCTTGTATTAGTCATAATGAAATCAAGATTACAAAATGAGTAGTAGACATAGGTATCATATCAGTGGACATCAAAATACTGTTAAGACTGGATAAATTCTCTTCAACTGTTTGTTAACATTGTTTTAAAGCAGCAAAGAAACATAACTTTACTGCCTGCAATGACAGGTTATCTTTGGGGAAATGGGGAGGGGAGGCCAGCTTTGGGCTTGACTCCTGATCTTGAGGGGGATTAGAGCACTCTGAGCAACAACTGTGGGGTGAAGAGGTTAGAGGCTGGCAGATCTGGAAATGGATCACCATGTGCCAGATCTGCACAGCTGTGTCTACTCATGCTAATCCTCTATAGGGACAAGCCAGTTGCTTCCACTGAGCATCCTGGAAGGGAATTTATGCCCAGTAACAAGCAGAAAACTAATAATCTGCTCAGCATTGCTCTCTGCTCATCTCTTCATTTTCTTCCAGACTCTTTTTTTGTTTCATGGATCTGGTACTGGCAGGTTTGGGTGTTTCTCACATATACTTGTAATCCCAAGTCCAAGGGAAAAACTTCTTTTTCTCAAATCCAATACTTATTTTGGTTTTTTTTTTTTTTTTTTTTTTTTTTTTTTTTTTTTTTTTTAAGGAGAGAATCCCCAGAGCAAAATTACACCACTAATTCTGGTGGTTCATCTGAGGATTTCTTCCTTTTTCTGATGGTACCTTCCTCCAGTTTGCCACTCAAGCAAAGAGCTCTTTTCCAAGGGTGCATTCTTCTGAGCCTTGGAATGGCACTTTCATATATTAATACAGTACCTCCACATGTTGAGGTTAAGTGGTAAGAACAGGCATACCAGACTTTACTACTTTTTGTTTGTTTGCTTTGGTTTTGTTGTTATTTTTGTTAAGGAGGCTGTTAGGTGTTGACTTAAAACCCATGATTTCTGTTATTATGGGGTATGTGAGTTCTATGCCAAGTCCGCCGCAATATTTTGTTATACAAGGGCCTAATGAATGTTAATTAAGAATGACTTACTGTATTTATTGGTAATAGTATTATTTTATTACTCTGAACTGCGACACCAAATATAACCAGATGTGGCAGGATTGCACAAATTGGCAAAAGTATAAATGTTTTGCATGCAAAGAATACAAAACTTAGTTTCAAATCAAAAGTGACAAGGTTGAACTGTTTCTGGCTGTGTGTATCTGTGCCATATCTGAAACTTCTAGGCTTAGTGCTGAGGATACAACATCTACAACAGCCACTGTATATGCCTTGATGCCATCCATACCAATGAAAGCTTTGCATACACTTCGACATACATTCAAGACTACTGTGTGTTGTAAATTGGGTTATTTTTCTATACATAGAAACAAATTTCTCTCTTATAGAAACATAATGTTTTAATTATGTAAAAGAAATGATTTTAAATGATTCCCAACCATTGTTTTTTAGCTTGTTGTTATACCTTTGGGCTGTTAGTATGTTAAAAATGTAAAAGAACTGATATTTGAGTTGTTAACTTACTTTTGGGTAATAAACTTTTTCTTTGAGGCAAGGCTTCCTCTTCTGAGCTACACTTCAACTCATTTTGACCTTTGGATCTTCCACTTCATACTCTTTGTTGTTTACATAAACAGGTACTACCAGATGTGGCTTGAGTTGCATACAATTGTTACATGATTTTGGCTTGGACTTAGAATGAAATGTCCTAAGCATAATACTGCTATTTTATACTCTGTATTTATGTAAGATGCTATTCTCAGTATTTATGATTATAAAAATAATCTAGCTTTCAACTTTAAAAAAATGTTCAAAAGACAAACCATCCTGCAGTGCCAAATATTCAACCAAGATTTACTTCGTTTTGTGAAAATAAACAAACCCTTGTTTCATTAGCATGCATATTTCTTTTAATCTTTAATGAATGATAAAATCATATGCCTACTAAACAATTGGTCTGATGTCGCTTTATTTAGAATTTATTATCAGTACATGTTTGACTTGCACGCTTATTTTATATTTCAAAATACATGGGGTCATGCAAACCAACTTCCGCAGAAGAGACTGTGAGTAGCAAAAGTTAATCTAGATTGTTCTGGAAGCTTTGGATCAAGAGCATTGTGTGTTTCTACTTCTAGTTCCTTATGATATCTGCATCATTCATTATTATTTTTGAATTTCACTGTTTTACTTCAAACATCATATAGATCCTGTAAGGCAGTCAGTTATTGTCACTGAGTCATAAAAACTAAATTCAGAAACATTTTTTATAGAGGTTCTGAAAAGATACAAAATGTGACATAGGAAAGCAACATAATTTATTTGCCTTACGGTAATCATTTGTTGTACTTGCTAAAAATAGTAGAGTTTTATCCAAATATTTATTGCTATTATTGCATATATACAAAATGGCTCAACTACATATTTGAATAAAAATTATGGAGTGTTTGCTATCTTGTAATCTACACATTTAAATATGTTTTGAGTACACAATTGGATGCCAATATAATATAACTATTCTATGATCATGAACAATTTATATTGTCTGTATTTCTTCACCACAAGAAAAGTCTTTTTATGTATATTTGCATTTGCCTTACTTTACATTTTAAAATATATTACTTGTGTGTGTGTGTGTGTGTGTGTGTGTGTGTGGGTGGGTGGGTTTGAATGTGTATGTCATAGTGTGCATATGAAGGTCAAAGGACAGTCTTAGGGATTCAGTTCTTTCCTTCTACTGTGGGATTAAGGGAACAAACTCAGGCCACTAGGCTTGAGTGGGAAGCACTCTATCCACTACTGAACTATTTTGTCAGTCCTGTTTTATCCTTATATAATAATACAATCTAAATATTTGATGCTCAAATTTAAATGAAAATAAAATATAAAGTAAGAAGCATACATTTAGCTATCATTTTTCTAATTATACATTAAATTCTTTTTCTACACAAATTAAACATTTCAATATTTTTTTGTTTATTGTATGTATTTATGTCAATAGTGTTTTTAATAAAAGTGATACAGGACTGTGTTTTAACAGCAAGGACTTTAAAGATGTCTTAAACAACATATTATTTTTTTATGTTGTCAAGAGTCCATTGATCACCAGAGTCTGAAGCTTTTTCAGTCTAGTTAAGTCTTACTGTTAAGTGCTTACTGATATATCCTAAATCCATTATTGGCCAATTAATTTTGAACTAATCATACATTTCAGAGAGGATGTGGTTTCATATACTGTATGAAAGGAGAACAAATAAATTAATTTTAAAAGAACATATTTTATTTTGCTGTTTTGTACCTTTCTCAAATATTGCAGTTTTACTCTTTATTGTCCCTGATTGAAATTAGTTCCTGGCAGTTTTACTATAAAATATAATTAAGGTTGTAATCCACCTTATGAAGAAATAAAATAAATTCTTTAGATGCACTTTCATGAAAACTTCTACCTTTTTCTCAGGAATAGAATATGAGATGTGAGCCTTCTAAATTCATTCTATTTTCGGAAGTAACTTAACTTTCAAAGAGGTAGTGGCAAATTGGAGTCAGTTCCTGAATTGTTAGGTTGTCTGCCCTACCAACTTTCAAAGTGGCAGCATGAATCACAGGTAAAAGAACTTCAAGTTAGATCCTTTCAATGAAAAAGAATGTAGGAACCATCACTCCCCAGAGAGAAGCAGGTAAAGATAAAGAAGCAAAATATATTGGCAGGAGACATATGGTTCGGCCCTGGACTAGCAGTGTGAGAATCACGTGTTAAGAATAGAGAAGACCAACAGAGTCAACTAACCTGGACCCTTGGTATCAGAGTCTGACCCACTAACCAAAAAACCACATATCTGCTGGACCTAGGCCTCCCTGACCATATGTAGCAGATATACAGTGTGGTGTTTATGTGGGTATGGAACAATGGGAGCAGGGGTTATCCCAAAAGTTGTTGCCTGTGAGTTGGATATGTTCTTCTAGCTGGGAGGTCTTCTTCAGTGGGAGAGGAAGCGCCTGGCCTCACAAAGACTTGAAGTGCCAGGGTGAGGGAATATCTAAGAGTTCCTCCTCTTCCTCAGAGGAGCAGAAAAGGAGAAGGGAAAGATTGTGGGGAGTCACTGGGAGTGGGGCAGTGAGTGGATCTAAGTGAATAAGTTAAAAAAAAGACATTAAATTAAATTACAAAAAATAGAATATAAACTCTTAGGTCTTACTCAGAACTAAGGTTTAGTTCAGAACTAAGAATACAGAGCTAGTTAGCACTTTAAAGTGACTCTGATTAGTACTCAAAATAGAACTAATGAGGTTACTATGCAATGTAATCAATAAAATAAATGAAGCAAAAGTATTTTTTCCAGCCCATATTACATATCTACTTTGAACATGTTGACTGAGAATAAGTTGGACCTATTCTTTTTGTTGATTTTCCTCTAAGACTCAGAAGGAAAACACTCCTATCTATCTTTCCTTTTCTCTCCTTTCTTTTTTTCCTTCCTTCCTTCCTTCTTTCTTTCTTTCTTCCTTCCTTCCTTTCTTTCTTTTCTTTCTTTCCTCCCTCCCTTCCTCCTTCCTTCCCTTCCTTCCTTCCTTCCTTCCTTCCTTCCTTCCTTCCTTCCTTCCTTTCTTCTTTTGTTTATTGAGACAGGGTCTCTCTGTTATATACCTCCTTGTGTCCTGAAACTATGTAGACCAAAGTGTCCTTTAATTTACAGAGATTAAACTGCATCTGCCACCCAGTGCTAGTATTAAAAGCATTTGGCACTATATTTAACTTTCCTGTTCTTGATAGTAAAAATAAATGGGAAACTGCTTGAAGCTGGCTTCTGTACTTTCTCTAGGGAAGTGATATACACTTTTTGTTTATTTGTTTATTTTGGTCAAAGCTGGTCCCAAAATCACCCCAAATTTAATGTTTCTGGACGTGCAATAAACTTTCAGTATGCTTGCATGCACAGGAGATTCTGAAGGTGTGTTTTGTGTTCAGCATGAGAGAAGTCATGTCTGGTTTAGCAACATGTGTTGATTGAAGCATAGAGATTGAGAGTTCTGTCTTACTCCTTCGTATGCATAATCCTGTTCACTTTGGCTGAGAACAGGGATGGGAAGGATTTGGGCCCCTAGAGGAGACAGAGACACTCCAGTTCTCAATTATTCTCCACACTGTCTTTTTATTTCTTTTTTTTTATTGAACAACTTTATTTTTAAAACCAAAGAAAAATGTACAAATTTCAAGCATTTTTGCATAAAAGTATACAAATACATTTTTGTCAGTGCTTGGCTTTTTTTAAAGGTTTGATTGTGTGCATTAGGATCTTACAAGTTACAATGAGCATAAAGGACTGTTCCTTCCAAAGCTTTTAACATGAAGGGGTGTTAAATTTTGTCAAATGCTTTCTCAGAATCTAGTGAGATGACCATGTGGTTTTTTTCTTTGAGTTTCTTTATATGGTGGATTACATTGATGGATTTCAATATATTAAACCCCTGCATCCCAGGGATGAAGCCTACTTGATCATGGTGAATGATCATTTTTATGTGTTCTTGGATTTGGTTTGCAAGGATTTTGTTGAGTATTTTTGCATTAATGTTCATAAGTGATATTGGTCTGAAGTTCTCCTTCCTTGTAGGATCTTTGTGGTTTAGGAATGAGGTTTATTGTAGCCTCAAAAAATGAGTTAGTTAGGGTTCTATCTGATTTTATTTTTTGGAATAGTTTGGAGAGTATTGGTATTATGTCGTCAATAAATGTCTGATAAACTCTGTACTGAACCCATTTGGACCTGGGCTTTTTTTGGTTGGGAGGCTTTTGATGACTGCTTCTATTTCTTTAGGTGTTATGGGATTATTTAGATGGTTTACCTGGTCCTGGTTTAACTTTGGTATCTTGTATCTGTCTAAGAATTCATCCATTTCCTCCAGATTTTCCAGCTTTGTTGAGTATAGGCTTTTGTAGTATGATCTAATGATTTCATGAATTTCCTCATTTTCAGTCATTATTTTTCCACTTTCCTTTCTTATTTTGTTAACTTGGATACTCTCTCTTTGCCCTCTAGTTAGTCTGGCTAAGGGTTTATCAATCTTGTTAATTTTCTCAAAGTACCAGCTCTTGGTTTTGTCAATTCTTTGAATGGTTCTATTTGGTCTATTTCTTCCCTAAGTTTGATTATTTCTTGCCATCTACTCCTCTTGGGTGTATCTGCTTCCTTTTGTTCTAGAGCTTTCAACTGTGCTGTCAGGTTGCTAGTGTATGTTCTCTCCAGTTTCTTTTTGGAAGCACTCAGAGCTTTGAGTTTTCCTCTCAGTACTGCTTTCATTGCATCCCATAGGTTTTGGTATGTCATGTTTTAATTTTCATTGAATTCTAGAAAATCCTTAATTTCTTTTTTTATTTCTTCTTTGACCCTGTTATTGTTTAATAGAGCATTGTTTAGTTTCAATGTGTATATTGGCTTTTTGTTGTCTTTGTTGTTATTAAAGACCAGCCTTATATCATGGTGATCTGAAAGGATGCATGGGAGTATTTCAATCTTCTTATATCTATTAAGGCTTGTTTTGTGACCAATTATGTGGTCAATTTTGGAGAAGGTGCTGTTAAGTGCTAAGAAGAAGGTGTATTCATTTGTTTTAGGATGATATGTTCTGTAGATGTCTATTAATTCCAATTAGTTCATAACCTCTGCTAGTTTTACTGTGTCCTTGTTCAGTTTCTGTTTTCATGATCTGTCCATTGATGAGAGTGTGGTGTTGAGGTCTTCCACTATTATTGTGTGTGGTGCAATGTATTTTTTGTGCTTTAGTTGGGTTTCTTTTATGAATATGGGTGGTCTTGTATGTGGAGCATGTATGTTAAGGATTGAAAGTTCCTCTTGACAAATTTTCCCTTTAATGCGTAAAAAGTGTCCTTCCTTTTCTTTTTTGATAATATTTGGCTGAAAATCTACTTTATTCAATATTAGAATGGTCACTCCAACTTGCTTCTTGGGGCTGTTTTCGTGGAAGGTTTTTTCCCAAACTTTTACTCTGAGATAGTTTCTGTCTTTGTCTCTGAGATGAGTTTTCTTTATGCAGCAAAATGCTGTATTCTGTTTATGTATCCAGTCTGATAGCCTATGTCTTTTTATTGGGGAATTGAGTCCATTTTTGTTAACAGATATTAAGGAATAGTGTTTGCTGTTTCCTGCTATTTTTGCTTTTAGAGGTAGAATTGTGCCTGTGTGTCTTTCTTCTTTTGGTTTTCTTGCTTAGTTCTTTTCTTGTTTTTACTAAAATGTAGTTTTCTTCCTTGTATTGGGTTTTCCACCTATAATTCATGGTAGTGCTGTGTTGTGGTCAGATATTGTGTAAATTTAGTTTTGTCTTGGAATATCTTGGTCTCTCCATCTATGGTGATTGAGAGTTTTTATGGGTATAGCAGTTTGGGCTAGCACCTGTGCTCTCTATGATCTGCATGATGTCTGTCCAGGATCATCTAGATTTCATAGTCTCTGTTGAGAAGTCGGGTGTGATTCTGATTGGTCTGCCTTTATCTGTTACATGACCTTTTTCCCTTACTGCTTTTAGTATTCTTTCTTTGCTCTGAGCACTTGGTGTTTTGACTATTCTGTGTAGGGAGTAATTTCTTTTTTGGTCCACTCTATTTTGAGTTCTGTAGGCTTGTTTTATGCTCATGGTCATCTCATTCTTGAGGGTAGGAAAGTTTTGTTCTACGATTTTGTTGAAGATATTTACTGTGCCTCTTAGTTGCTATTCTTTGCCTTCTTCTATTATTCTTAGGTTTGGTCTTCTCCTTATGTCCTGGATTTCCTGGACATTTTGGGTTAGGAACTTTTTTGCTTTTGCATCTTCTCTGACTGTTTTGTCTCTGTTTTCAATGTTTTCTTCGGCCCCCGAGATTCTCTCTTCCATCTCTTGTAATCTGTTGGAGATGCTTGCATCTGTGACTCCTGATTTCTTTTTTAGGTTTTCTACCTCCAGGGTTGTCTTTTTTAGTGTTTTTTTTTTTTTTTATTGTTTTCATTTCTATTTTGAATACCTTCTTCAATTCCTTCATCTCTTTGTTTCTGTTTTCCTCTAGTTCTATGAGTTCTTTGACTGTTTTTCTTGTTTCCTCTTTATAAGTTTTTATTTATTTATGTTTTTCCTCCTGTTCTTGTTTAAAAATCTCCATCATTGTTTTGAGGTATGATTTCAGGTCTGAGTCTTCTTTTTCTGGAGTGTTTGGCATTTTGCTGTTTTCTGTGATGAGAGAGTTGGGTTTTGATATTTCCAGGTTGTCTTGATTTCCATTTGGTATGTTCTTTCGCTTTCTCTTGCCATCTTCTTGTCTGTCATTATATGTGGTCTCGTTGTCAGTGATTGCTTCCTGTCTCTCTCATGTACCTGGGCTGTGTCCCTGGATCTCTGATGTTTTACTTGGCAAATGTCTTAATCATGTGGTCCGCATGCAAGGGTTTTCTAGGTGGACCTTAGTCTCTAAGGCAGAGTTTTTGCTCCCCTGAACCAATCCGGGTGCTGTGCTTTCTGCATGCCAGCTTTAGCCCTCTCTGCACAGTGGCTGTTCACAGTAAAGTTTCACCAGGCCTGCATCCCTGGATCTCTGCTTTTCCCGGTGGCCAAATCTTCAGAAAATTTAGGCTAACATTCAGTAAAAATAGAATTTCTACATGATCATGGGCAGGTTTTTTTGTTTTAATTTTTGTTTTGTTTTGTTTTTATTGTTTTGAGCCACAGATTACTCATTTTAAAAATAAGGATTATGATACAAATATTAGAGTGTTTTTGCAACAATAAATATAGTTATGTATGTGGTTCTCAGTGAAGCAGCTGGTGTAGGTAAAATCCCTTATACACGCCAGTTTCTCCAGCTTTCTTCTACTTATTAGCTTTCTCCAATGCTTTGTTCATAATTAATTCATAATGTATAGTTGCTGCTTGTTAATATTTGTTAATATAGATGTAGCTTATCAAGCAGGTTTACATATTAAATTCTCAATTCACAAACCCTCTACACAATAAGCTTACATCCAATGGACAAAGATACAAACTTCCCTACAATATGAAACAAAACGACTCATAGAAACCTATAAAATATTTATATCTACCTATCGCCAATTAAGACCACTCAGATCTAGATCCTCCATCTCCTGCTCCAACTTGGTTCCTCCTGAAATATCCCTTTTTTTTCCTCCTCTTTCATTTTTCTAGCCTTTTCCCTGGCTACCTTTACACTGTTTAGTCACGTATCACCCTAACATCAACCCACATATCACATTTTCTGATTACTTAAAAATCCTTTACCTTTAAATGTAAGTTGTGTACAACTATTAGCACTTAAAAATATTCTAAATGACTATGTCTTCTCAAAGTTAATTAGCTTTGGTAGGCTATAAAACTAAATTAGTCTTCGAGTACATCAGAAATTTGAGTGACAAAATATCTAAGAGTATGGGAAACCTAACATGGTTTCCAGATCTGAGGGAGGTTTTAGAGACAAATCTTCACTAGCAGTAACCTGTTAGCAACATATGAAAGTAAGCCTTTATCCTTCTGGCCCAGGATCAACTAACAGAACTTGAAATGCAGAAATATTGAAGTGCTGACAATTTTGGCTCAGCAAAGATTATCAGTTAACTATTCTACATAATGTGTCCCTTTCAGAACAGTGTTAGTCTATAGATGAAATAGGCAGTTTCTTCCCAGTGGCTGCCTAACCACAAAGTATACCTCACCTGGAGGGAGAGATACACAATATCTTCATTAAATCAACCAAAGTGAACTGTAAGGAGCAGATATGTTTCAACAAAAGATAAATAGCATTAAATATCATAATTTATGGATTTCTGACGTTTTTGAAAACCATCTAACTATAAACAGCATTTTGAACTGTTAAGCCTTGACTACTCTTGGCCAGTTTTAATTGAAATACCTCAAAAACACCCTTTTAATTGACTCAGGACAATGTGCTTGCTATCCAGCCCTTAACTAGTATTGTTTAACCAACTAAAAACTGTATAATAGCAGTTATAGAACAGGGTCTAAGCCTTATATTCTTAAATGTATCATATAGGTACAATACCTATATGAAAGCAAGAACACTAATTTTAATTTGAAGTGAATAAGAAATTATACCACTGAAAACCTTAAATCTGTATCAAATAAATTTTATACCACTGTAAAGATTGTAACTTCAACTTTGTATCAATTAGAAAGATTTCTACCAGTGATGATATCACTTTAACTTAGTTACTGAAAGAAGATTATGGCTGTATAATTCAACCTGTCTGCTTCTTCATTCTAAATTGTTCATAAAAACAACCTTACAATAATCACCTTTACACCGGAATGTCCAGGGAATCTGGAGATGACTCTTCTAAGCTTCTTCAAGCTGAATATTGGCATTGAGTATTTAGAAGGGAGAGGGAAATAAGGAAGCAGGCCAGGTCTCAAGAAAGAAAGCCACACGGATGATTTCTTTAGTATCTGATGTCTGGAATCAGGTCAGTTTAGCATTCTGATGACAAGTTTCACTATAGCTGCATATGCTGTAACATATAAAAAACTCAACAGAAAACATTTTAGTACCGAGATATATTTTGTTGAATCTTCTTGAATTTAGTTTTCAGGTGGTCTACCTCTATCAAATCTAATCAACATAACTCTGGAAGGCACACCGAACTGAATCACACTTTTTTAAAACACAAAGACAAAACCTTTCTCCTAAAATAGCATGTCCCTTAGTCAGCAACTAGAATGTGAATATCTTGTATCCTTTCCCAGAGAAATAATATAAGGACAAAACTCAACATCATACCCACTTTAAAATTTAAGATATAAAACAAATGAATAAACTAAAAAACTAGATGATCTTATACTTAGGCATCTAATAATCTGTCTAGTCAAGAAATCAACTCAAATTTTCATGGATCTCACATTGAGAGAATATAAGCCTTTTGTGGTAATTTGAAAGTAATCACAAACCCTTGCTAGCTGGCATCTGATGAGCCATGAGGCCTTAGTGGGGTAATTCACAAAACAAACTGTCTTACTGTCACTTATGAATCAATAAGTAATCAATTTGTAAAACTCGAACTTTAGTCCGAAGTATTTTGATCTGTCCAGATTTCAACCTTTAGTGTCCAATTTTAATCTATTAATAACTTACTTAATATATGTCTGAATTCACTCTGTCTGCTGTACAGACTTGTATCTTAGCTCTGAACTGTGGGTGAAAATTCCCATGTGATTCAGGTAATCTCTGTAATCTCTTCTTCTAACCAAAAAAAAAAAAAAAAAGAAAACAAAAACAAAAACAAACAAAAAAAACACCCCCCCCAAAAAACCCAAAAAACAAAACAAACAAAAAAACCAAAAACCAAAAAACAAAACAAAGCAAAACACTTGACTTGATCATTAGTTCTTTCTATCATCTTTTAAAAGAAACACATCAGCAGTTAATACATTTTCTAAACAATTTTGTAAATCCAGGACCTTCGTCCAGAGTATTTCGATCTGTATTCGCCTGCCTTCTCACAGTGGGACACCCACTGTCTGCCAGCAGAGGCTGTCTGTGTTTCTTTTGTTTAAGGTTTCTGGGATTGAGACATCATGTGACTCAGCATGGCACTGGACCCCTCTTACTTAGAAAATAAACCTTTAACTCTTAGGCCGAAGCCTTAACGTTTTAGTGGATTCTTGCCCAACATGTTGGTTCTCCACCTGTTGCAGTAAATATTAAAATGATGCTTAGCCTTTTATTGGCCCTTGTGGCATGAACTCTGTCACATGGTCTGCAAGCCACACTCTCCACGTGGTTCCCTTTCCAGATGGCTCACTCTGCCCACCCTGTTGCTTCTACCCTGAGTGGATATGATTGCCCTGGCGTGTTCTGTTCCTCCACCGCCCGGCACAAACATGACTCCAAAGCCCAGTAGCTTATCAAGCAGGTTTATATATTTAATTCTCAATCCACAAACTTTCTACACAATAAGCTTACATCCAATGGACAAAAATACAAACTGCTCTTCAATACGAGCTCAAAATACCCAGAGAAACCTTTAAAAATATTCATATCTATCTATTGCCAATTAAGACCACCTGTATCTAGATCCATCTTCTCCAGCTCCATCTTGATTCCTAGAATTTTTAATTAGCTACTGCTAACTGTATATAAACATGCTTATTGACTTTGGGGCATATTTCTCATTTTTATTTCTGGGTCATCCCAGGTAAGAAATTTTCTGTTTCAAGTTCTGCTTTGACAAGACTTTGGAAGGTACTAGTTATCTAGTCCTGGCCACAGTAACTGGGCTTTTGTTTCTTCACATGTGAAATAGCCACCGTGAGACAATGATGACAGAAGTCATTTTTTTCATGTATTATATTGCATGAGAACTGAAGCAGCTAAAACCTGCAAAGACTTAAGATTTGGCCCAGAAAGAAGAAAGAAAGAACTTATTAAAATTTTCTACCTCTTGTCTTATTTCAAAGACGCACATTATTAGATCAATGCCCATCTCCTAAGAATTCACACAGACAGACATACAACCTCTAAGCATAGGATGGCCCTGTGAAGAGGGCCTTTCTGCAGTACACTATCAATATGTGTCGGTTTCCAAGTGGCATTCATAAATGGGCACCAAAAAGTCTCCTGAGCAAGAGAGAGCGAGTCAAATGCCAAAAACCAATTGAATAATATGAAGGGTAAAATGCCGTCTGACACAGTCGGGGGACTGAGAATGCAGGCCGGACAGCGTCTCTTCTGTACTCTACTGCCCTTTCCCCTGTGGATCAGGTGCGCTAGAGTGAATGTCATCTTTACCTTTGGATTTTGCTACATTTGTCAGTTTGTGTCACAACCTTAAAATTATTTCAATGTACTTTTTTTTGTATTTAATATTCATTTTCAGGTGTTTGAGCCATAATTTCTGTTAGTAAAAGTGACATTTCTTAAAGTTCATTATTTTTTTCCCACGTAGAAATCTCAGACATTAAGGGGGAAAAACAGACTTTAAATAATAGAGCAGAAGTGTCTCAGGCTAACAGCCACCCCATGATTCGTCATTTTAGAACTTGAGTGCATGGGAGAAATAAGTTTGATAACACTTGAGTCATTTAGCTTTAGATTAGAGACCCAGCAGTCAGAGTAGCTGTCGGAGCAGCTCTTCCGGTGCAGGAGAGGCTTAGAGCCTGTGTAGATGACTCTGTTTGACATTTTCAAGCCAAGATACACTGTATAAAATGTCCATTAAATTTGCCCAGAATTTCAAGTTATCACAGCAATGTATCTTAATAATAATCAAGAATCTGGCAACAATTAGATGGCATCCATCTGTGAAGTTTACGTAAAGGACTCAGCTCAGATTCTCAGAGTAATTCACTCACGGAAAGTAAATGTGTAATTGTTAGTCCTCAGCAAGAATTTGGGTGCTGTGATGTGTCATGGTAAGAAATATCAACACATGATAAATACTGAGGGGAGGTCTTGCTGGTCAGATTTTATTGCTTATATAGAACATTAATTTTTGTCTCCTTTTCTTTTAGCACTATATAAATGTTTGAAAAATGAACCCTAATACAAAGAAATTTACAGGCAACACTATCTTAAGGTTTGGCACAGGAAAAGAAGAAGAACTTATTGGATTTTACTACCTCTTGTCTTATTTCAGAGCCTCACATTAATAGATAAATGCCCATCTCCTAAGGATTCACACAGACAAAGAGACACACATACAAACTCTAAGCATAGGATGGCCCTCTGCAGCAGGCCTTTCTGCAGTACACTATCAATGTATGTTGGCTTCCAAACGGCATTTATAAATGGTAGCAAAATTCTTCTGAGCAAGAGAGAGCCAGTCAAATGCCAAAAACCAATTAAATAATATTAGGGGTAACACACATTGACCACACTATTATTTCCAAAAGACATTGCATCTTTCAGTTAGTTATTAGAGTCTGAACAATGCCTTTTGTCATTAGTGATTCCAGTAGTAAGGGAACAGAGAAAGGGAGTAAATAAAAAGCCACCTCCCAATTCCCATTCATGCTGCACAGCTGTGGAATGGACACCATCATATCCCCAGTGTTGACTTACCAGCCTGTGGTGTAAGCTAATGAGACCCAATGGCATGAATTAAAATATGAAATAAAGTAGCTTTATAAAGTAAGACATTGTATGGGGACTCTGGAATAATCAACTTATTCAGAATGATTTAGCTTTTTCTTTGCTTATTTGTTTGTTACAAAATAGGACTTCATACAAAATTCAAATGATATTTGAATATATGAGTACAAAAGTTGCAAAATATTTCTTAAAGGGTAATCTTCTTGTGTATGCCAAATATCTGAGACCTATCAGATGAGAGGAAGCAATTGAACAGTTGTCAGTGTAGATTTTATTCTCAGTCAGAGAATAACAGGTATCATAACATTCTTGAGTTACCTTTCTACTGGTCATTATTTTCATAACTGGAATATAATATTTTTATTTCTGAAGTTTCTACACAGTTATATATATATTTGCATGTTTGATTCATGTGTGTGAGCATGAAAGTCAAAGATTCCCTCACTCAGATGCTGGTTTTCTGGGTCTAGCCACATTCATATTGGAAATTGAAACTTTCTAGTTAGACTAGACTGGCTCTTCATCAGACTTCAGGATCATTCCATCTCTGCCTCCTTGGGACTGAAATTACAAGCATAAGCCACAATGGCTGGCTTTTGATTCTAGGGACTCAAACTAAAGTCCTTATGTTTATGGTACAAGCACTTCACTAACTGAGCCAATTCCCCAATATTACTATATATTTGTGTACATGATACTTTAACCAAATGAATCTTGATTGAAGGTTCAAAATTTCAAGTATATTTTAGTTGTATATTAAATGTGTGTCTGCAACATTCCATATATGTTATATATCTAAAAAGGTTTAAATTACTGTGGGCTTTAGAAGTAGATAACAATTAGCAATAGTGTTCTATTAGAGATACAGTCCAAGGTAGTACTCTATTATGCTTAAAAGATTAAAAAAAAAAAAAACCTATACTTGAGATGGAAAGGCCTATTTGTTTTAAGATATTTGGAGCAAACCAATTTATTAAACACCAGTTAGTGAACAACTGGTAGATTCAGATCCATGTTTTGCTGAAGAATTTTATTAATGGAGTATATTAAAAATTTTGAAAGACCAAGACTATGCATTGGGGATAATTATTTAATAATGAATTTTTAAAGTTTTCAAAGTATTTCACTCCTTATTGAAATAATCATTGATTCAGATTAATGTCACCTAGAAAGATCATCTTACTTAATTGTAAGCTGAGGGAAATAGTTTTATTAGCACAGATACTTGTTAGCATGAAAGCATGCTCTAGAACAGGAAAAGCACAGGAAAAACACCATGATTATGAAACAGGATTTTTCCTGACGGTAGTTACTTGTGTGGTAATTACTTTAACGACTTGGTACTTAGTCCTTGTGTGTAAGCAGCTGCTATTCATGGTTAGCATGAGTTTGATCCACCAAGATTGGTTACATTAAAGTTATTATTATCCTTACTATATGATTACTATATTATTCTCTATGTCACAGTGTGTTTATGGAGAGGGCAGCTTTGTGAAGTTTATTCTTTCTCTGCACATTTACATGCTTTCAGGCCTCTAATTCCGATTATCCATGAATTTAGGATTTACAAAAACAGAAGAGCTTCTGGTTCATATTGTTTTTCTTACTCTGTTTCCTGAACAGGAAGATAAAAGCTTAGAGTAAGGAAAACACACAGAACTAGGTACCAGTGAAACACTCACAGTAAATAAATAGTCACACAGCAGAGAAGCCACGTTTCCCGAGTTCCCAATCATGTTTACCTTCGGGAAGGAAAGCTTATGAATTCTATCTCAGTTTATATATAGGCTTTAAACTTTACATTTTGAATGGCCTTGCATACATGTTTTATTAACATACTTAATTTGTGTATGAAAACCTAACATTTATAAACAACAATGTCAAATATTAGTTTAAAGCTTTTACCAACATGATTAAGAAATATATAAAGACAGCATGTGAGGGAGTTGTTCAGTCTACCAATTTGATAAGTTCTGTTCATAAATGAAGCAAAGAGCTAAATGTCTCAGGGGACCCAGGTCATGAAGACTGATGATATTCTTGTTTACTATATCATCTAACAGGGGAGTTAACATGACATCACTGTCTATACCACAGACCGGTCCTCTAAGGAAGGATCTTAGAAAGATAACCCACCTGCCTGAGCTTCTGAAAAGGGGAAATGATACACAACTGCACAGCTAGGAGGGAAGGAAGGACCTAGTCCAGAAAAGTATGCAATGAAGCAATACATCTGTACCTACAAGCTAAGGAACATAGGCATCATCTGTGTGAACAAAGCCGGAAGGGGAATGGATTTAGGTCAGAAGTCCCAGAGGTAGAGTTTAGTTGCCTTTAGTTTCTAGATGCTAGTTGTATGGTAGCGAAGGTTTCTCCTATCCCTTCTCTGTGCTCAGTTAACTTCTTCTTATGCCTTGTGGAAACATCTTAATTCCATGCAATCTTATTTTGTCAACTATTGTTACTTCCTGTACGATTCGGAGTTGTACTCGGAGCCTGTTTGCCTAAGCCTGGGCCTTAAAGTGCATCCTTTGAGCAGTTTAGAGTTTCAGGACTTGTATTACGGTCTTTGAGTTGGTTTTTGTGCAGAGTAGAATTTAGAAATTTTCATTTTCTACATAAAGATATTTGACATTCAGAGAACCATTTGTTGAAGAGTCTCTCTTCCTTGTGTTTATCATTGATGCCTGTGTTGGGATGTTGGGAGCCAGTTGACTGGAGCGATGATTTCAGGATTTTTTATTCTGTTGCATTGGCCTATATATTTTTGTGCCACTGCCAACTTTGTCAACCTATCTTGTACTATGTTTCTAGTGTTGGATTTCTGACCATGCACCGCACCCAGGCAGAATCGTACCCTTTGCACATGAATGCTTGGCTATATAGTCTTCTTCCACATAAATTTGGAACACACACACACACACACACACACACACACACACGAAACATACATATGTTTCATTTTGGTGACTGATAGCATTTCTATTATATGAGGCTTGCAACAAACCTGGAGTTTGCTTTCATTTTGTAACTATTCTCAGAACTTTAATTCTTCCAAATTATGTTAAAATTTCAGTTTTTAAAGACTCTCTATGTTTGATGTATGTTTTCTCCTGTTCTTAACATTTCTACTGTGTAAATACTACAGTATATGCTACACTTTTCCCAAATCCGTAAGAGTAAATGCTGTCTTGGATGGTTAATTCAACTGGATAAAGACTTTATATTGGTTATAGGAGAGCTGTAATTCAAGCCAAAGCTGTTGGGCTGTGTCTTCTGCTATTTCTGTGCTGCTATTTAAGTCCTTCCTGTCCCCTTCATATCTGTAAATAATACTGAGTAACTTTTGTGAAAATGAACTTTAGAATAGCTACCTGAGTCATCATCTAGTGTAGGATACAGAGCACATTCCTAAAATTTGAAAACAATTCATGTTGTTTCTTCCAAAGTGTAGTCTACAGACTGGCAACAGGATATCACATGGATGCCAGCCACCTACTCAGCATACTGAATAGATCCTAATGTGTATTTGCATTTGTAGAAGAATTTTAGATATTCTACAGAGTTTAAAGACGATGGCTGAGATGACTAATCAGGTATCTCAATAGTTAAAGTAGCTTCTTTGGCCTCCATAATGTTAATTTAAGATTGAATGGTACAAGAAAGCATCAGGATTGGAGATATTCATTGACTATTCATAAAATTCCACGATGAGATGAATCAGTTTCCCATTTGTTCCACTTAAGGGAAAAATGTTATCAGTTGTAAACTGTGGTCATACTGGCTGACAATTACATATTTTGTAATCAATTACAAAATGCCCATAAGAATTGTAAGTTTTATCCTGCCTTTCAAGCCATCTTCCTGTCAGAAGCCCATCAACCACTAAGAGGTGGCCCACAGGCTTGTTTCCTTCCCTAAGTGTGTACTACTCCTTGACTCCAATATTCATCACTGTTAAAAGTCTTTATATGTTTGTAAATTTCAAACGACAAGTAGGTTCTGCCTCTAACTGAGTTTTGGTGTCAGTCATATAAAAGTGCCAGAGCATGCAAAAGCCACACATTCTTTTAAAATGAAACAGCGCTAAGCATTGTGTGGGCTCTTGGCAGGACATGGCTCAACATCCAGGCACATGCCTGCATAGTACTGTATGTTCTGCCAAATGGAGAGGCAACAAAAGAAAGAAAACCATAAAAATTTTAGCTAAGCATTAAGTTTTGTAAGATACAGCATGGCTGCTTTGGAAAAAATTGTAGAGCATGAGTCAAAGAATACATTTAAATTCTTTTCCACAATAATATGTATCTAATTTGCCTTTTATGAAAGCATGTCTTTAGTGGTGGGGAGTTTTTCATTGGCTAAGCATGTTTTGGCATATTTATGGTGTATAGGTGATTAGAATAATGTTTGCATTCATTTTACACTGAAATTTTAAATAAGTTGAAGATATACAGTTTGCAATATAAAATCATTGCCAGTCAAGATATACTCCCTTTAAGAAAACATAATTCAGTATATGAAAATTTAAAGTGACTAACCTATAATCATGGGGGAATTATTCATGTTATGAAGGGATACTTCCTTGACTAAGCATTTATCACAGGATATCCTGAAATAAACATTTTCCTTTTTGGGCATTTAAAAATCCCAGATTCAAAATTTGTGATGTTCACAGAATATCTAAAGAGCACATCTATTATACAACACATGAATCTTCAGTCCCCCCTCCCCCTGCTTTGAGACAGGATCTTGTTATCTAGTTAAGGCTGGCCTTGAACTCACAGCGACTTTGTCTAAGCCTCCTGAATGCTGGAATTAAAGAGTTGGGTCAAAATGCTTGGCTAGATAGGAATCATAATAGGTGATTTGAAAAGTTATTAGTGAGCTTGGTTTATGATAAAATGATACATCGATACCAGCCAAGAAGACTAATAGCCTTTCAAATGGCTTTCAACTTATGAAAGAATTCATGAACTCTCGTTTCTGCCCACTCATGTGATCACTTTTTAAAATGGTATTCTATTATGGCAATTATTATTTATTTTAGAATAGGTGCCCAAATTTTTTGCAGTCATTTGAAAGCTATCTCTCTAGCCATAAAAATTAATGATCTCTTCTTTCTGTTCCTCAAATGCTTCAGCAAAATTACCTAGTGAATCTTTTTTCACTAACGAGGCTAACTCAACTTCCTCTACATTCTTTACTTTTTAATTTTTATTTCATTTATTTAGTGTGTGTGTGTGTGTGTGTGTGTGTGTGTGTGTGTGTGTGTGTGTGTGTGTATCTGTGGTTTGTGTGTGTTTGTATGTGTGTGTATGTGTTTTTGTTCTTGTGTGTGAAGGAGCTGGTAAATAGGGATTCATATTGCTTTTACTCAGAGAATAGATTCATGGCTACTCTGACTAGGACACATATTGCCTCCTATCACTTTCTGCAAGTCTTCTGTGCTATAGTTGCTTTGAACATTTTTTCATTTCTTGATTACTTCTGGACCACAGGCTATTTTTTTTTAATTTGAAAATAATTTTTGTCTAATATTTTTCTTGTTGTTAACTTCCTTAGTTGCCATACAAAATAATGGAATTCCTTGTGACATCTTTACAAACCAGTATCATTTTATTCTGGAAAGTTTGCTCCCTTGCTGCCTTACTCTTTTGATCCTTGCTGGTCCTTTTTCTTCATTTACAGAGTTGTGTGCCTGTGTGTGTGTGTGTGTTCTACATATGATTAAAGTGTGATTTTCTTTTGATGTACTCAATTGTCCTTTTTCCATCTTTTAGGCCCCTTCTTCCTGTTACTTTTTGTTTCAACAGAAAAATATATTCTAGAAATCAGCTGCCTCCTTGATAGTCTTCCATATCTTTCCTGTGCAGAATTGTGTTTTCTTTCTGTGTTCTACTGTTTAGCTTATTTTGTGGCAGCCTTTCTGGAGCCTCATTCCTCATATGTAATAAGAATCCAATGAACATTTCTGCAATAAAAAGGAATATTGGAGGAGCATCATATAATTAATGTTTCTTCCAGCATTAGCTGTTTGTACTTGGTATTAACAATGTATAAGGCAGTCAGAAAAATTTTCATAAAATCCCTGATCCAACAATAAAGAGCAAAAACACCTTGTTAGTGACCCAATCTTAAGTTGTAAATGTAGTGTTGGTTTGCAAGTTGTAACTGTTGACTCTGAGGCTTACTGCCTCACCCTTTCTAGTTATTTATGAACTCTGGCTCTCTGGTTTTACTCAGCTGTTTTGAGTCAAACTTGTCTCCAAGGCGACTGATTCAATCTGGCTTCTCTCAGCTTCTGACTTCATTGTTCTACTTGGTCTCACACTAACTTTGACAATATGGTCTAATCCTCTGGCTCCTTCTAATTCTGTTTTGTTTGCTTGGTTTTTTTGGTTTTTGTTTTTGTTTTTTTGTCTTCACTTGCATTTAGGTTGTTCTGTCTCTCCCACCTGACTCTGTAAAACCTTGCGTACACACCACATTGACCACTTTTCTCTCCTGCTGCTTTAGTACCTTCTCTTTCTTGTGCTGTTCTCTGAGATGGGTGTATTCTATATCTGACTTAGTATGTCATGACACACCTCTCTGTTTCATAACTTTATTGACCACTCAATTATACATTACTATTTGGGATTAAAAGTGTGTATTAAAGGCATGTCTTTATTCCAGTCAGAGGAATTAAATGTATGCACTCCAGCAGTATCGCACAAACCTATGCTTTTAGATGATTTCCCGTGCATGAGCAAGCATATTAAAGCTGAATTAAAATCCCTCTACTTTAAGACATGTTTTCTTTTTCCTTAATTTTAAGCTTATATTTATATTATGACCAAGGGATTACAGAGAAATATAGCTTTCAAGAAGTGAAAAAAATTGAATATTTTGTTTGAGCTTTCTTTGTAAAGTTAGATCATCTATAGAATAAAATTATCTCTGATCTTAGGAGAAGGGGCAAGTTATATGCATTGCCATCATGTCTAAAGTTCAGAGACTGCAGTATACCATATTTCATTTCAGTTGTTCAGTTATCAAGAAAAAATTCCCCAAAGTTGTAAGGTATTTTCACCAAGACAATTAGCTTATAATCTTATTGAATTGACAGGTTACAAAATTCAAAAACATATTTAACATTTAAAAAATATATTATTTATTCCTAAGTCAATTTTCCTACTAAATTGCTCTTTCAATATTTTACATACATACATACATACATACATACATACATACGTACATACACACGCAGGTTGAAAACATGTCTTGTTCATATTTCATATAGGTGACCTATATATAATTTCTATATATTAAGTTATTAGTAGATATTTAAAATGCACATTTTTAAAGAAATCAGGTATATGTTTTTCCTTAATTTTCCTCCAGATATAACCATGTTTTTAAAGGAAGAATTTAATTATTGCTGAGAGAAACATTAAGGAATTTTCAAAGCATACTAATGACTTCTAAAATGAAATGACCACACCATTCAAATTTCAGATTGGGATTTACATAGAATGAAGTGAATTAAGATTCATTTAAATTGGGATTTAAAAGAATTTTCTCTGATTAAGAGAATGTTTTAAATCTTTGGAACTATTTTATAATTTCAACCAGAAGGATTTGTCATGGATTTTTATTTGCATCTACTTTGCAAAGGTTTAGCATTGTGGCAAATTTTATGTTGTATAGGCACTCAAGCCAGATATAATTTGTTCCTATAGTTCTGATTCCTACTTATTAATTTGGTAATTATTGAAATATAGCTCAATATATTGAAATTATATTCAATATTTTAAAATATATTCTATTGTTTAATATATTGTATATATTGAAATTATATTGTTGTGTGATATTATTTGTTTTGTGCTTGACTAGCACATTTCAGGGCATGCCTAATGTATATAATTTGTGGCAGGGTCTTTATTTATTATATTTCAAGTGGACTGTAGAATTCTCTTTCTTTTATATCAGGTGCCAAAATATTTCAGAAAGGAGGCTCACTTCTGCCATGTGTGATTTCTGATGTGTGATTTATTTGGATGTCATTTTGCATCATTTGTGAGACAGCTATTGCTATTTTTTATTGTTTGATGTCTGTTGCACCCTAAGGAAATCTGTATTTTGCTTTCTGCAAGAAAAGAGCAACTGGGTGTCACTGGAAAAACTTCCACCCACTAACATCGGAAAATATTCAATCTGTCCTATTACACTGAAGTGGGAGACTTTTAAAGGGCAGCTCACCCAGTTAAGAAAGATATATTTCTGTCTGTGATCAATAGCATGTGAAGAAAAGCTCCTCTCTGAGCTTTAGCCAGCACAAAATTACCTTGGCAGTACTTGGACCATGGATACTCTCCAAGTTCCTAAGGTTGAGCAGCCATGGGGAGCCATTCCTGATTTCAGGGGGAAATGGTTCTCTCTGTGAGAGCCATATATATGACTTTTCTTCATGTCTCTGAGCCACAGAACAGCATTAGGGACTGCATCCTGCCTTTGGGCTATATGATAAGCGAGAGATAAATAGGTTCCAGAAAGCATTAGGGTAGGGTAACCTGAAAAGTGTTTCTTTATCCCCTCTGACTTTTGTGTCTCTTTTCACAAAGACATAATTTCATTTCCTGCTTAGTCTGGGGAACTTGACTATTTTTCTATGTAAGAATTGGTGCATCTAGTTCTAATTGTCAGGTGACACTGCTTTACAATGACCTGTGTCTCCAACCATGTCCAGCTATTTGACTATTTCATGTTCTTTTAGGATTTTAAGAATTTAGCAGAATAAAAGGGTAAGCATTGGCTTAGTTTATAATGATAAACTTTAACGTTTATTTAAAAACTTCCTAAATGTGCTGAGGTGTCTACTTTTCAGTTTTTCTTTTTTTCTTTCTTCTTACACTCTTTATATACTATATTATCTCTCTAGCCTCCATCACGTTTTCTTTCCCCCTCCCTTTGTTTTGTGTGTGTGTGTGTGTGTGTGTGATATAAGGAATAGAACTATATTTATTTAGCTTTATTCATTTGAATACAATTTCTAAAATGCATGAGTTATTCAGGTCAGAGATTACATGTAGTATACATAATTTAATCTGAATTTCTTCTGTTTGTGTGGGAAAACATACACAATTATAAACTAAAAATGTTATGAAGTGAAAATAATTATTTTAGTCTCTCTATAGCATAAAAATACTGTTATTTAATTTGAAGATTTCAAGCAAATATTGATTCACTTTATAATTTATTTTTTTCTGCATTGTGACACTGACCTTGGAGAATCGTGGTTGTTATTTTTCTAAGCAAGTGTGTTAATAGGTCTTTGTTCTTGAAGATGAGAAGTTAAGATTGGTTACTGATATTCATTTCATAATAACATCAGTCAATTATTGTGAATGCTCCCTTTGAGGACAGAAAGGCATTATTAGCCTTTATTCTGGCAAATAATTTGTGGGAAGGATGTGGAGGATTAGGCTTGAAGATAGAACAGTGATGTATGGAGATGTTGACGATGCATCTTGAGTAGTGTGGGATGTGTGGGACAGTTAAAGGACACTGAGCAAATAGAAAGATTCAAACCTAGTCCTGCCACTAATTAGCTGTGACCTTAGCTGAGGGGAGACATTTAACTAAAATGACATATACTAAAGTAAGGAATTGGGTAGCTTCATAATTCAAGGATACCATAATTCTCAGTTCAGAATCGTATATTTCCATATGGTCAACAGCGCACATTTATCAGTCCAAAAAGTTTTAGTTTTCCAGTTTTGTACACTAGGAGGCCTCAGGCAGGACAATATTAACCTGTTTTTTAGACTACAAGTATGCCTTAATTAAAAAATACCATAAAATTATTTAATCTTAAAATGACATTTACTTTTATAAACAAGGAACTGTGACACAATTTTTCAAAAAGCAGAATCTCATATAGCACATTTAAAAATATTTGATTTATATGCATTTCACAGCATGTATTTATTGGGAAAAATATGGGACCCACCTGTATTTACCAAGTAAAACAGCTACCTTTTCTGGTGAAGTTGCCAATTTGAGGCAAAATGAAAATGTTGTTGTGTTAGGAGACAGAAGGATGAACTAAAAGATCTGTAACCCATTTTCCCTGAACTTATTTCTGTTTCTGTATCTGCTAGATGATACCTGGAAGAACTTTAGACTGGTTCTACATCATAGTTGAAATATCCTACCTGAAAATTGCACTTGACAATTACAGAAGTGATGTTTCTTTCCTTTCCAATGTGAAGCACTCAATAGTCTCTAGTCAGAAGACTGTTGATATTTGTGGGCTTTTTCATGTTCCTGTATGAATCAAGGATTAGACAGAAGAAATTAATTAGTGTGTTGATTGTTCAGGACTCTTACTTTCTCTCCCTTTTCTTCTTTTCATCACCTTTTGGTTATATCATTACCTATTAACAAAGATTCCAAAAGTCAGCAGGGAGAGGAGGTGAAATGCAGCATCTTCCAAAACTCACTAAAAGTTTTGTGTGGAACTAAGAGAAAGCAAAAGTAATAGCTGAAGTAAAAAATTTTTAGTACAAAGAGGCATATATATTCTTGAATATAAAGGGAAGATGAGTATCTCATTATTTTAAAAGCAATAATTTTATATTACCAATATACATTAGCTTATTTGTTAAATTTGGTTAATGATATAAACAACAGAATTGGAATAATAGAAACTTCTTGTACAGACCAGGAGCTTGCTGTTTTGCATCACATGAGCAGTAGTTGTCATGTTGGATAGTTACAGATCTTGTCCCAAAACTCCTGTTGTCCCTGGTTTACTGTTTCTTTTAGAATATTTGAAAGGATAGAAATATTTGAAAGATGTTTCAAATGTGCTCCGCCATTAATCTCCAATAATCTTCATCTTCTGCCCAATTTTCTGTTGTTGGTCAGGCATAGAAGCCCTGTTATTTTTGCAGCCTATCATCTCCGACAGTGGTGGGGAAAGTGACTCCCCAGGGAAGATGCTGTTGTTAATATTTAACCTCAACTGAAAAAATGCAAATGCACTACCGAGCACTTTGGTGTCCCAAACACTGGCTTGGGTAGTTTTCCTAATTTTTCAAAGCACAGATGAGGCCAGATTGTAACATTTAACAAACTCTTCCTAAGACGTAAGGGTAACAGAAGGATCCTCAATATAGGGAAACTTCATATTGGATTTCAGAACTAGGTATGCCTTCTTATGCTCTGCATACATCATAAAGATCAACAATTCTTTCATTACCATCTGGGAAGACTTTAGTATAAATGTAGGTCTTGGGCTACCTATCAGCTATAGATGAACATTTAAAGCCCTTAACATTTAGCTCTTTCTCCTCCTGAGTTCATTTCTGGTGCCAAATTATTTTTATTTAAGAATAAGTGCTTTATTTAAGAACCAGTATAGATGCTTGGTTCACGGAAGTTGCCTTTTTCTTTTAAAGCGTTCATCAGTGTATTTACATTACAAGACACATAATGAAGACAGTAATGTTTCATTGTTGCTCAAGATCTAATGTCCTCTTCTTAGTACAAACTTAAATAAGCTTATAAAATTAAGATTAAGGTGAACATCATTCATTGGAGACCTATTTCTTTCTGATGATAGTTCTTCAGCTTTAAAAAAAAACATAATTTTGCCTTGTATGTTATAATCTTCACAACATGTTGTAAACTACTTCTATGCAAACATCACCTCTTTCATCACCACCACCATCACCATCACCATCATCATCATCATCATTATCATCATCATCATCAGCAGCAGCAGCAGCAGCAGCAATAACAACACAAGGTTACAGCAATGTAAATTATTATTCTTTATTTTTTTTCAGAAAGAGTCATAGAACTGGAGACAATATCTACAACAAACTACTTTCTCACAGCATTTGGAAGAAGTTATTTTGTTGGAGCAAGGTAAATGCCTTAAAATTAAGATAAGAGGTATTTTTACATTTTTATGCTTAGAAATTTATGTAAATGTAACTTTTATTTACATGTATACTTACATTCTTGTAAATATTATCTCAGAGGCTTACTGTTGAATAAACCCATCCTTTTTTTTAATCTTTTTTTGAACCTTGGCTGGCTGGTTCAACTCTGTTCTGGCTGAAAATTTTCTCTAAGCTGACTTATTCAATCTTCATCTCTCTGCTTCTCACTGAATTGCTCTTCTTGGTCTTAAATGAACTCTGGAAATTTTTCCTAATCTTCTGACTCCTGCTTAATCGCTGGCTTCATCTGCCTCTCCTAACCTGCACTGAACTGTATGAAATCATGATTGAACTCATCTCTGCTGCACTGCACTGACTCCCAACCAACTTAACTCAACTGTCTCTCTCTCCCTGCACTGCACCAGTAGACTCTCTTTCCTCTTTGTTTTCATGAAGATAGATCCTATTTCTGACTTATTCTGTTAAATATTTCTCTGAATTGCCTATTTGTCTGCTTCTCAATTGGACCTCACATTCAAACATGGCTACCTCCCTGAACAAACTAAACTTACTCATATTGTTAGGTATTAGCGCTGTGTTCTAAAGCTGTGTTTGTATTCTAGCATATCATATTGTAATCCAGGTAAGTCTGCATTCTGAACAAATTATATCTTTAGATGTAGTGCCTTGCATATGCAGCCATGTTGCTGGGATAAAATTTCTCTACAAATTTGGGTAGTGGTGAATTTTAAAATAACTAAGTATTTCAAGACAAATTTAATTCTTTAAAAACTGGGGATACTATGAGCCATTGAAAATGAAGTAGTTTCTTTTCTATCAATATAGAAAATTAAGAAAACTTTTTGAACTCATATGTTCTGACATTAACAGTTTTGCATTTATTCTCTAAACTAATTTCAAATTCAAATATATTCAATAACAGCTTAGACTTTAGTCAATATTAATAGTAAACGTAATTTATTTCTACTAAGTACTTATGAAATCCAAATATCTATTTTCCCTTAATCAAAATATGAGTAGAATCAAAAACCATTTTCTGGGGGCTGGAGAGTTTATGCAGCATTTAAAAATATATAGTATTCTGCAGAGGAGAAATGTTTAGTTCTTAGCACATACACCAGATACTACCTAACAATGCTTAACTCCAGACCACAGAAGATTCAATACTTCTTGCCTCTGCAGTCACATATGCTGACACATGCACGTGTGTACACACACACACACACACACACGTGAGTATACACACGCATACACACATGCATATAATTAAAATAATAATAGAACTTTAAAAAATTGAAATACAATACTTTCTTATAAGAACTTTGTTTCAGAGGTTTATATGTCAGTTTATTCTACTTGATTGCAAACTATCTGTGTTAATACTTTAACTCTTTTCTACTCAATAGGGCATCTTAATAATATTTTGGTCCCCTTCTTCCACAGATTGTATGGCATAAAATTCATTGTATTTTTTTTGCCCAATTTCCTACCCCTTCTTTCATAGCTGTGCATATTTTCCATGTCACAAATCTGTTCCTTTTGCTTCGACTATACCTTTTACAGTTGTGGCATATAATGGCACTCCATCTTACATGATTCTAATTAACAAGCCTCCAGACTTTCTCCAAGTGACCTGACTTTTTAAAGAACCCAACTAATTGGAAGAGCAATCATAAATTATATGCAGTTATATCATTCAGTACTGAAATATAAGCGAATTGTAAACGGATATATTCAACAATCACATAGTACTAGAATTAGAAATGAAGAAAAGACTTAATTACATTGGAATTTCCCCTTTCCTTTCTCTGAATGTTTTTCAAAGAAATAAAAGACAGATTTTTCCCCATTTTTTTTCCTTTTAAAATTTACTACGTTCAAAAAAAGAACATTGAAAAATTAAGTTCTCTCAATATATACCTGACCTGGTTATTTAAGCAGTATCCTCACAAATTATTAAGTTGAAATTCTAACCCTTAGTCTTTATGATATGACCTTACTTGAAAATAAAGCCACAGCAGATGCAATTAAATAAGATCTGGTTATATCAGAATAAGGTTATGTCTCTATTCCAATATGGACAATATCAATCTGAAGAGTGGAAATTTAGATAAAGAAACAAACAGAAGTGAGATGGCTTTTGAATATGAAAGAATGATTGTGGTGTTGGTTTTATAAGCCAAATGTCATTGACATGCCACCATAAGCTATGAGACAGGAATGGAACAAATTCCTCCTCAGCACTCAACAGAAACCTACTTGTTCTTTGACCTTGGTCTTCTAGAATCCATAACAGTAAGACAACTGGCTCCTAAAACACAATGTGTACCACATAGTGCAGTAGGGAAAATTAGTATAGGAATCGAGTTTCAAAGTAATTATGTCCTAGAAAGCAAACAACAGTTTGACAAGAAGTCTTTGTTACCTATAGTGATGTTACCAAACTTGGAACTTGGAATATGGAGGATATGCTGTTACCAGAGCCTTAGATTTTTGGAATGCTTAATGGTATATACAAGAAGGATGCACTTTAGGAAATTTAAAACCATGGTAGCTTGTAGAGGAATTTTAATCCCGTAAGGTGGCATTGAAAGAACTTCAAGTTCTATGCAATTTGACTGGAATGTAGGCTCACCTTTGTACACACCTTCAGTTCCTATGGCCGGGATCCTTTAGCACATACATTTAATCTTTCTGTCTGGATTCCTGTACTACACACCATTATTCTCAAACAATGACATCTAATTGAGCTGCAAACAAAGTGATAAATCACAGGAAGATTTGATGGAATGAGTCAGGGATAGGATCCCCCTAATTCTCAGAAGAAAAGCTATTTAAGAGCAGCACATGGAGAGAGAATCTGTTCTATTTAGTCAGTTAGAAGACAATGCAGTGGTGTTCACATAGTTCAGTGCAGGTCAATTCAGGCAGATGAAGCCAGTGAAGAAAAAGGAGCCAGAATGTTAAGACAAATAGCCAGAGATAGTTTGAGATTAAACAGAGCAATTCACTGAGAAGCTGTGAAAATCCAGGTTGAATCAGTCAGTTAGGAAAGGAGTTTGAGCTAGAAGAGCTGAGTTGATCCAGCCAGCCAGAGTTCAAAAAATCTAGTAAGGATGAGGTTATTCAGCAGTAAGTCTCTGGGATCACAATTGTATCTGGCAAATTAAAGTTAAATTCACAGGAGAATATAGTCAGTGTTTGCTGCTTCTCAATAGAGAGAGACAAAAGTGAGTTTTATTTTTCTTACCTGCTTTATTTTCTCCAGCATCCTATCCTTTGATGCTATTTGCTACTCACTGGAACTGTGTGATACCAAGCTGGCAATGCAGTCTGAATTTTCTTTACTCAAAGTAAGTAAGAAACAACTTACCCATAAAAAGACAATAACCTTTTAAGGATATACAGAAGTGGGTCAGAAAAGTAAAAGTCAAATTTGTATTAGTGGGAGAAAATTCAGAGAGCAAAGCAACTGTGATGGAGACTCAGCTAGGATGATCTGTAACCTAATGCAGCTCATCATGTAAAGAAGCTTTAAGTGTATAGACAATGGAGACACTGGAGTCCAGAAATATGCATAAACATCCTTACCACGCTTACCCCAAAAAGTGGTTTATTCCTGTATTTCACCCTGAAATGTCATCACTATGTGAAATCAATAGGTTACTTGAGAATCTATGGATGTGGCACATTCAATTAATTTTGGCAAATGTACAATAAAGTGTCAACCATTGGACATTAAATAAAGCTGTTTTGTTATTAAACAATTGGTTTCTCTCCTTCAATCTTCCAGCATCTATAAAAAATGTTTAGTTTTAGACCAGAGGACCAGGAGCCCTATTTATGCTTTTCGTAAATAAGTTACTCCCTCAACTTTCCTTCTCCCCAATTTTTCTGCCATCTCTAAATCTAGGTTAGTTCTTGACTCTAAGTCTTCAAATCTTCAGCATTCATCTAGCTCTAGACTTATTCATTGCTTGAGAGTCATCTTTCCCTGGCCCAACTTAAATATGCATGTACCAGACCAGCCTCTGGTCACACACTTTGCCCAGTTCTCACACCCAGTTCAAATTAGTTTTCTCTTCCCAACATACAACAATGGCCAAACCACTATGTCTTTTTCAAGCCCACTATTTGTATTAAAGAATGTTTTAAAGACATTATGACACATGTCTATTATCAATACTTGAGGAGTACAGGCAGAAAGACCAAAAGTTATGTTACATAACATAATCCTGTTTTGAAAATTCAGATTATAGAAATCAAATTACCCAGACCCAGCAGTCCTTTGCTGTATATGTATATTCTGTCCATTTGCCTAAGAATTTCATAAAGTACCATTGCAGAGTCTCCAAATACATAATTTAGGAAAAAAGCTTTATCAAAGTTTTCACAGAACTTTGCATAGACATGCATAGGCATTTCACTGAACTCCAAGAAGATAACAGTAACTCTCCAATGATGTTCAAAAAAATGCACGAATAAAACAACCAAAATACTATAGAATTTAGACAATATATTCAATAAAGAGATAAAATCTGAAAATACAAGCCAAAATAAAGATGAAATTGAAAAAAAACTTATTATCTCAACTAGGTAATTCATTGGTAATTTTACAAATCACATAAATCAAGCAGAAGTTAGAGTAATAGGATTCAAAGATAAACTAAATATTAAACAAGTCAGCAAAGTAAATGAAAAAATTAAAAACACAGGATAGGAACAAATAGGACATGTAAAATATAAACCGATCAAATCTTCAAATTATAGGCATAGGGGAAAGATAAGAATTTTAGATCAATGGCTTAAGATTTTTAACAAATTTATATACAAAAACTTCCTCAAACAAATGAAAGGCATACACATATTGATTCAAGAAGCATATAGAACACCATCTCGACATGACTGATAAACAACTCAGTCAACTGCGTATCCTAGCCAAAGTACTAAATTTATAGAATAAATGCAAAATACTGAAAAGTACAAAAGAAAAACCAAAAGTCGCCTATAAAGGAAAACCATCAGAAAAACATCTGCTTTCTCAATGGAAACTATGAAATCCAGAAGATCTTGAAGTAATATACTCCAAGTTCTCAAACACTATCTGCCAAGTTAAAATACCATATTTAGAAAAATTATCTGTTATAGTTGAAGGAGAAAAAAGAATCTTTTTTCCATGATTCAAACAACCTTAAAAATTTATACCCAAGAAAAAAGAATGCTGAACAGAATAGGGAAAGAAATATTTCGAGCTGAAGACTAAGCACAGCCGAAAGACTCGAGAAAGAAAACAAACGAAGCTCTACTTTAATGAAAAAGAAACCACAACTGCAAACAAGCCATCACCAAAACATTAAAATGCCTGCCATCGACATGAAACTTTCAGTAAAAACTCTGCTAAAATCTTGGAGCCATTAGGGACACCAGGCCCATTCCACTATAAAGGCATCATTCAGCAAGCTAATAGCCAACATCAAATTAGATTGAGAGACACTTAAAGCAATTCCTTTGAAATTAGGAAGAAGACAAGGCAGTCCATTCTTTCTACCTCTTTATTATAGTACTTGAAGTCCTAGTTAGAGCAATGAGACAACTAAGGAAACTTAATGGATACAAATTGGAAAGAAAGAAATCAAAATGTCAATATTTGCGGATAATATTATGTGACCACCTGCCAGAGACCTCCTACAACTAATAAAGACCTTCAGCAAAGTGGCTGGATACAAATTTAAAGAAACCTGTAGTCCTTCTTTGTAGAAATGATAAATGGTCTGAAAAAGAACTTAGGGAGAAAAAAACCTAAACAATAGACACAAATAACATAGAATATCCTGGTGTAAAGCTAATCAAACAAGCGAAGCAAATCTCCATGACAAGAATTTAAGGTCTCTGAAGAAAGAAATTGAGAAGGATATCAAAACATGAGAGACCTCTCATGCTCATGGATCAGTAAGATTAACATAATAATAATGGCCATCCTTCCATCAGTTGTCCCTGATATCAGCAATACTCTAGAACTGAATGGTAGAGCTGTTTGTGGTGGCAGCGGGTTCCTAGGGATGAAGACAGAACAAGTAGTCCATGGTAGCTGTAAGTCCTGTTCGAACTGGGCAGTAGCAAGCCTCCAGAAAAGTAGGCAGAATTGTGACATGGAAGATGGAGTGCAGAGGATGTCAGGGCAGAGCTTGCTAGTGCTGGATTTGCCCATAGGAGCCTTTAGGCAGGGAGTTGCTGTAGGGTAGTTCATAGGGTAGTTCATAATGGCTGTAGGCATCCGGCCTTGTGTTTAGAGGTATGGGGGGGGGGGATGGTGTGGCGAGGGGAAAGGACAGACCTCACATCATGGTTGCTAGGCTAGCCTGTGAACCAGCCCGCAGGGGTTTTTCTCTTTCAATTTGTTTATATGGTAGATTCTGTTGACAAATTTTCATACACTGAACTGCCCCTGTATCCCTGGGTGGAACCCTACTTGGTCATGGTGGATGGTTGCTTTATGGATTCTTGGATTCAGTTTGTGAGTAATTTATTGAGTATTTTCACATTGATGTTCATAAGGGAAATTGGTCTGAGATTCCCTTTCTTTTCTAAGTCTTTGTGGGGCTTAGGTATTAGGATGATTTTGGTCTCATAGAATGAGTTTGGCAATGTTCCTTCTGTTTCTACTTTGTGAAATTGTTTGTATAGTATTATTATTATTAGCTCTTCTTTGAAAATATGGTCGAATTCTGTGCGGAAACCCTCTGGCCTTAAGGTTTTTTTCGTTGGGAGACTTTTAATGACTACTTCTATTTCCTTATGGGTTATAGGAGTGTTTAGATAGTTTATGTGGTCTATATTTAACCTTGGTAAGCATTATGTGTCTGTAAAATAATAAATTTCGTTTATATTTTACAATTATGTGGACTACAGGCTTTGAAGTAAGTTATTGACTTTTAAATTTTTCTCAGTTTCTGTTGTTATGTCTTTTTTTTTTCATTTCTGACTTTGTTAATTTCCATGCTGTCTCTGTGACTTTTAGGTAGTTTGGCTAAGGGTTTGTCTATCTTACTAATTTTTCTCAAAGAGCCAGCGCTTAGTTTTGTTGGTGGTTTGTATCGTTCTTTTTGTTTACAATTTATTAAATTAAGCCCCAAGTTTGACTATTTCCTGCCATCTATTTTTCTTGTGTATTCTTGGTTTTTTTTGTTCTAGAACTTTCATATGTGCTGTTAAATTACTAAGATCTTTCTAATTTCTTTATGAAGGTACTTAGTGCTTTGAGCTTTCCCCTTTGCCCTGATTTCATTGTGTACCCAAAAATTCTACCTGAGAACTCCTATAGCTGATAAACACGTTCAAGAAAGTGGAACAATGGCAACACTTTTATATCATAGATTCCCCATATCCTCCTCCATCTAGGTCTCCAGCTAGTCCTAGATATTCTCCCAACAATTTACATCCCCCCCCCAGCTTCCTCCTCCACTTCCCATCCGTCCACCATTACTGGTGGAAAACAAACTTGTACAACCACTTTGATCAACTCTGATACCATATACACCCAATGAACAAAAATGGATACAGAGTGCTGTATCTATATATTTGTTGTGTGTGCATGCGTGCTAGAGTTCATGTGTGTGTGTGTGTGTGTGTGTGTGTGTGTAGCAACAACAAAGAAAATGGCTATCAACATAGGAATGGTTGTGTCATGAGAGGGCATTAGCTAGGGGAGCTGGAAAGAGCTGGACAGAAGAAAGCGATAGCAGAAAGGGGTATAATTCTATTTATTCAAAAAATCTTTAAGAAATATCTTCTTTCTCATATCCTCTATCTATTGCCTTCACAGTTTTCTTTTTCCAAGATGCCAATTTGAGGAGATATTCAGAATATGGCCATTATAGAATGGATCTATTTCTGCATCTTCAGTTCTATTCCATTGATCTTCCTGCCTGTCTTTGTACTAATACCATACAGTTTTTATCACAATTGCTCTGTAATACATCTTGAGGTTGGGGATCATAATTTTTCCCAGCAGTTCTTTTATTGTTGAGAATAGTCTTTTCTACCCTGGATTTTTGTTTTTCCAAGGGAATTTGCAAATTGCTCTTTCTGACTCTATGAAAAATTGAGTTGGAATTTTGATAGGGATTGAATTGAATCTGTAGATTGCTTCTGACAAGATGACCCGTTTTATTATATTAATCTTACCAATCCATGAGCATGGGAGATCTTAAGTGACAGTGTTTGTTTTTTTTTCACCAGTTAAGAAGGTTGGCTTCTTTTGTCCTTCCCTCATCAGTGTTTATTATGGGTCAGGGAAGAGGCTGTTCTAATGGAGCTGAAATTGTGTCTGTCATGAATTTCATTCTCTAATTGCCTTGTGAAATAATGCATCTTTGTGTACGCTTATTTTCTCTAGGTCTTCTTTGTAATAGTGCCTGTTTGCTCATTTTAAAATGGACCTTTTGGGGGTGATTTAATTAGATTTCCTTGCATTTTGAAAAACCATTTCTTAAAGTTAAATATGTTGTATTTTATCCTCATCTTTGGCATGTTTCATATTCTCCTGGCATTGTCTCTAATAGAACAGAACACGTGAATTTTAATGAAGTACAACAGAGTTTTAGCTTTTTCCTCCTACCCTCTCCTCTAGGAAGAAAGACCCTCAACTGAAGAAGTTTGTTCTTCAGAATGACCCATAGGCGTGCTTAGGAGATTTAGTCATTAATGTTTTGTTAATATGGGCAGGTCTAGCTTAATATGGGCACTGCTTTTCCTTGGCAGGTTGTCTTGGATTATAGAAGAAAGTAGGATACACAAGCCGTGAGGATCAATTCCTTATGCACTAGTTATTTGTGGTTCTCTGCTTCAGTTCCAAGTCTCAGCCCCATGTCCTGAGTTCCCATAATAACTTTCCTGTGTGGTATACTGTAACATAAGATGTAAGTTTAAGTAAAAGAAATCCATTTCTCTCCCAGCATTGTGTGTGTGTGTGTGTGTGTGTGTGTGTGTGTGTGTTGTGTGTGTGTTTTGATGCACTAGGAAACTTAACTAGGACAGGTAGGTTTGAGAAATGTTAATTGGTTTTGTTATCCTTTTTTCTAATATAGGCAATTGAACATGGTCTTAGACAAGGTAAGCAAATACTCTATATGAAGCTAAATGCCAGGTCCCATGATGTTTTGAATAGAATTTTCTGAAATAGAAATCTGAGTCTAGTTGCTGGTTCTCTTTTACGTTCTTCCTGTCTTTCCTTCTTCCTACATTCCTATTCTGTTTCTCTTCTTACTCATCTACTTTTTTTATCCTTTGCTTCTCCGACTCTTCTTCCTCATCTTGTTTTTATCTTCTGCCTCCTCCTACTACCTTGTTTACAAGGGGATTTTAGCTGCTCTAGCACGATTGAAACACTGTCTTTTCTCTATTGTTTTGACCTTGATCTTTTATAAATGATAAATTGGTTATATAATTTTATGATTACACATGTGCATGGACCTGCATATACACTCACATGTCATTTAGGAGGGAGCATAATTTCATTGTTCCATTTATGTAATCTTTTCTTTTCTAATGTGTATTCCCTTGATCAGCTTTGTAATAAATCTTAAAATTGAATAGTGTCAATTTCTGTTTTCTCTGTAACTATTGAGTCAGCTGTTCTGAAGCTTGACCTCTCTGTAAATTTTTGATTCAGTTTAATCAAATTTTCTCTGTAAATTTTGATTCAGATTAATCAATGTTCACAAAAATATCTTGTGACTGCATCACATCGGTAGATCATGCTGCACAAACTTGACATCATAGCATTAGTGAGGTTTTTAACCTTGCACTGTGTCATCTGGCTCCAGTGATATTGCTTTAATTGCTTATTAAATCTAGAAATTTCTTTGTCATTTTTCTAAAGAGCAGAACATGTTCTTTGAGAAAAAAACTTGATTTTCCCTTTATAATTGTTATAGCTTTTGTTTCCTCTTCTTGTGTTATTTTCTCCAAAACTCATAGTATAACTCTGGAAATTACCTGAAAGGGTGATATCCCAAATTTGTTCATTATCTTGATGGAGAAGCCTTTAGTTAACTACTACTAAGTGTTATTTTTGGCAATGCATTAAAAAAATAATCAAATCAACAAACTAGTCATTTCAAACATGCATACTGACCATTCTACCTCACCTACCGATGAAACCTACCTGCTCTTCCTTCAGTCTCACAAATCTCCCTTTCACTTTCACACCTACATGGTTTTTTTTTTTTTTTTTTTTTTTTTTTTTTTTTGTGACAAAATTTAACCCAGGCCCTTTTTTGAAATCAGGTGTTAGTCAGAGCCTAGTGGACTCAACATGAGGTATACAACTCCAGGCAGAAGTGATTCCTTCTTTTTCAGGAACTGTTGGCTACAAAGTTTTGAAGATGTTTTCATTAAATTGGAAAAAGAATATTGAGTTTGAAAATTTTTTGATTATGAATGCATGCTGTTTTGTCAAACATTTTTCCATTTTTAATGATATGACCAAGTAATATTTTAGCCTGTTGAAAAAATTTATAGAATATGTTAACTGATCCACTGGAAGGTTACATATTCTTGCACACCTAGGATAACCCCCACTGCATTTGGGATACAATTTATTTTATATATTTTTGGATTTAACTTTATTTATATACTTTTTTCTGAATACTGCATTTTCTTGTTTTGTTATGCTTTGTTTAGTTTCTTTTTTATTGGGAAAGATGACTTCGTACACTGCATTTCTTTGTTCATGTTTTCTTGTAGGTATTATAGAAAACTGGTATTTTTCTTCTGTACCCACTATTGACTTTTGTTGATTTTTCTCTATTGATTTGAATCTTAGAAAGTTTGACCATAAAGAATAAGGAAAGTAATATTGAATAGTCCTTTACTTCTACTAAGCCAAGATATTTTCTTTTATTCTGAGTGCTCTTAATTAGCCTCTGAAATGGAGTAGTAATCATTTTCTTTCATTGACTACTTTTACTATTTTTGTCTTTTTATTTCTTATTCTCATGTTTACTTGCATTAACAACTGTCAAAACAAAACAAACAACTAATGCAAAATAACAACAAAACAAGAACAGTAAAACCACTAAACCCTGATACCAATTTTTTTACCAGAATTTTAAAAATTAGGTACACTCTGTATTTATATTTGAATTGTTTCACTCCCATATCCCTTTCCTTTGTCTCTACAAAGGTGCACTCTTTTTCAATCACTCTCTCCACCTCAGTGCCTTGGCATTCCCCTACATTGGGAAAATGGGCCCTCGCTGGACTGAAGGCCACTTCTCACATTGATGCCAGGCACTGCTATCCTCTGCTACATATACAACTGGAGCCATGGGTGCTCAATGGTTGGTGTTTTATTTCTTGGGAGTTGTGGAGGGTTTGGTTGGTTGATAATATTGTTCTTTCCATGTGGTTGCAAACCCCTCAGCTCCTTCAGTCCTTTTTCTAGCATCTTCATTGGGGACCCCATGTTCAGTCCGATGGTTAGCTGCAATCATGCTCAGCTGTATCTATATGACTCTGGCAAAGACCCCGAGGAGGCATCCATATCTGGTTTCTGCCATTAAGTACTTCTTGGCATTAGCAGTTGTGCTTGGGTTTGATGGCTGCATATGGGGTGGATCCCAAGGTGAGGCTAAGCAGATACTAGCCCCAGAAATCTCTGAATACCCAAGAAACAATTCATGGACCTTATGAAGCTCACAATGAAGGAAGGCCAAAATGTAGATGCCTTAGTCCTTAAAAGGGCGAACAAAACATGGGATACAAGGTCAAATGGAGGAATGGGATTGAAGAAAAGATCATTCAAAGGCTCCCTCACCCTGATATCTTTTTATTTTCTCCTTGTATGTAGAGAGCATTGTCACGTACGAATACAACTACTCTCTGATCTACCTTTCATCAACAAGATCATAGATATAACACTAGCAAAGAGTAAATAACAATGACAGGCTTGGAATAAGCTATAAAAGGATGAGGTGGGGGTGAGTGGGTGGGAGGGGTAGCATCCTCATAGAAGCAAGGAGATGGGGTATGGCAGAGGGGGAAACTGGGAAAGGGGATAACGTTTGAAATGTAAATAGATAAACTATCCAATAAAAAATGTTTTCACTTTGGTTTCATATGCTAAAAATTCTTTCATACTTAACTTTACTACAGAGGTCATCTTTCTGATAGTATTTCACTATTTTAACAAGCTGAGAATAATCTTGAATGTACCCTATCATCAAGTATCCTGGTGGACAGTGATTGGCCCCCTGAATCTAACATTGAGTTTTTATCAGCAATAACCTTTTGATTTTTTTTTTTTGTTCACAAATTCTCTCCTGTGGACTTACTCTGAATCTATTCCATCAAATCATTAATTTTCAGCATAATAAATCAAGCATACTAATTTCTCAATGGAAAGACCGAGCATTTTGTATTCTTTCTTTTTTTCTCTCCCTGTTTCAGCCTCATTGTGACATCTAATATTTTTGTACATATTTCTGCTATGTCATCATTTTTATTTTATCTAGAAAACTTGGGTTTTCACCAAACAATGTTTAATTATATGTGTTTAGATTCTCAACCAATGAAAGGCACATTCTGGTTTTCAAATTTGTAGGTGAACTTTAACACTCAGACTTTAAATAGCAACTAGTACTGTTGCTTTTCTAAATTAGAGAAAAAAATTTCTCCCCCACACTTCTCCCTTGACTGCTTAGAAGCCAATTACGGATCTCAATATTTCAGACATCGCGCTTTTAATTTCATATACATTGTGTTCTCATGGTTTATTTTCATCCACTGCAGGAACAATACAGACTGATTACGGGCATAATACTTTGGTAGTGGCCACCAGGAACAATGGAGATCCAGGGACACAGGCCTGGTGAGACTGCTCTGGGAGTAGCTGGGGCACAGAGAGGTCTGGGCCTAGCATGCGCAAAGCCCCCCCCCCCCCCATTGGCTCTGGGGAAAAGGAACTCTGCCATAGAAAATTGGTTTCTACAAGTAGGGCCCATGCATGCAAACCAAACAATCAGGCCATCTGCCACCCGGAACAGTAGAGATCCAGGGACACAAGCCAAGTAGATGGGAGAGACAGGAACCAATCACTGACAACAAGACCATATATAATCACAGACAACAAGATGGAAAGAGGAAAGTGAAAGAACTTATCCAATGGAAACCAAGAAAACCTGGCAACACAAGAATCCAGCTCTCCCATCCCAGAAAACAGCAGAATACCAAACACTCCAGAAAAAGAAGACTCAGACCCGAAATCATACCTCAAGGTGATAATAGAGATCCTTAAACAAGAACAGGAGGAAAAGCATAAAGAAATAGAAGCTTTTAGAAAAAAAACAAGAAAAAGACTCAAAAATATCAAAAAACTAGAGGAAAACAGAACCAAAGAGATGAAAAAATTGAAGAAGGAATTTAAAATGGAAATGGAAACAATAAAGAAAACTATAAAAGAGACAACCCTGGAGGTAGAAAACCTAAAAAAGAAATCAGTAGTCCCAGATGTAAGAGATGTAAGTCAACAGAATACAAGAGATGGAAGAGAGAATCTCAGGGAAGGAAGACAACATGGAAAACATCGACAAAACAGCCAGAGAATAAGCAAAAACCAAAAAGCTCCTAGCCCAAAATATCCAGGAGATCCAGGACACAATGAGAAGACCAAACATAAGGATAATAGGAATAGAAGAGGGCAAAGAATATCAACTAAGTGGCACAGTAAATATCTTCAACAAAATCGTAGAAGAAAACTTCCCTACCCTTAAGAATGAGATGACCACGGGCATAAAAGAAGCCTACAGAACTCCAAAAAGAGTAGACCAGAAAAGAACTTCCTCCTACACATAATAGTTAAAATGCCAAGTGCCCAAGGCAAAGAATGGATACTAAAAGCAGTAAGGGAAAAAGGTCATGTAACATATAAAGGCAGACCAATCAGAATCACACCTGATTTCTCAACAGAGACTATGAAAGCTAGAAGATCTTGGACAGACATTATGCAGACCCTAAGAGAACACAAGTGTCAGCCCAAGCTGCTATAGCCAGCAAAACTCTCAATCACCATAGATGGCGAGACCAAGATATTCCAGGACAAAACTAAATTTACACAATATCTGACAACAAACCCAGCACTACTACAAATTATAAGTGGAAAACCCAACACAAGGAAGGAAACTACATCCTACTAAAAACAAAAAAAATACCTAAGCAAGTAAACCAAAAGAAGAAAGACACACAGGCACAATTGTACCTCTAAAAGCAAAAAATAGCAGGAAACAGCAACCACTATTCCATAATATCTGTTAACATAAATGGACATAATTCCCCAATAAAAAGATATAAGCTATCAGACTGGATACATAAACAGAATCTGGCATTTTGCTGGGTACAGGAAACTCATCTCAGAGTCAAAGACAGACACTATCTCAGAGTAAAAGGGTGGGAAAAAAACTTCCAAGCAAACAGCCCCAAGAAGCAAGCTGGAGTGGCTATTCTAATATCGAATAAAGTAAATTTCCAACCAAAAGTTATCAAAAAAGATAAAGAAGGACACTTTTTACTCATTACCGGGGAAATCTCTCAGGTGGAACTCTCAATCCTTAACATATATGCTCCAAATAAAAAAGCACCCACATTCATAAAAGAAACCCTACTAAAGCTCAAAAAATACATTTCACCCCACACAATAATAGTGGGAGACTTTAATACCCCACTCTCACCAATGGACAGATCAGGGAAACAGAAACTGAACAAGGACACTGCAAAACTAGCAGAGACTTTGAACCAACTAGAATTAATAGATATATACAGAACATATCATCCTAAAGTAAAAGAATACACCTTCTTCTCAGCACCCCATGGCACCTTCTCGAAAATTGACCACATAATTGGACACAGAACAAGCCTCAATCGATATAAGAAGATTGAAATACTCCCATGCATCCTCTCAGATCACCAAGGTCTAAGGCTAGTCTTTAATAACAACAAAGACAACAAAAAGCCCATATACACATGGAAACTAAACAATGCTCTATCAAAGGATACCATGGTCAGAGAAGAAATAAAGAAAGAAATTAAGGTATCAGCCTTGGTATCACGAAAGTCACTTCAGTTTCCATTTATTTATTTATTTATTTATTTATTTATTTATTTATTTATTCATTTATTTATTTATTTATTGTCTCTGAGGATTCCCATTATTTGTAAGAACTTAAGTTTTTATGTGTGTTTGTTATATGTAAGCAGCATTGATTAATTTTATGATCAATTTGTTTTCCAAACTTGCTTCAACAATTCTGTTTAGTAGGTATTTGTTTACTCACCTAAGGGGAAAAAAAAAAAAAAAAAAAAAAAAAACAAAAAAAAAAAAAAACAAAAAAAAAAAAAAAACAGACCTTCCCAGAACTACATGGCTGAAACTGACAGGACTAGCAATAGAACTCAGAAAGCCTTAGTTTCACACTGAGCATGCATATTACAGATTTTCCTATTAAAAATAAAACCTAAAACATCTGTATGTTGTAATCAGCTATGTAAATTCTTGAATAACCTTAAAATGATTTTAAGATAATCATATTTATAAAATTCAATGTCTAGGTGAATATCAATTTTGCATAATGTATACAAATATGGGTTCACCTCAAAGTAATAAAATGTAAGAATTTTTTTCTACTTTTAATACTTTAAAGCTTAGAAGTAAATATATATATATGTGTATATATATATATACATACATATATATATTTGTGACTCAAATAGCACACCCCAGTACTTACATTATAAAGAACAAATTTAGAAGCAGAAAAAGACACAATTAAGAAAATTTTCTCAAATGCCATAGTGGACTTAGGAAAACATCTTGAATTTGAGGAAATCTTTCCCTGCTGTGTGTCTGGCCTTTGCTTTTGCCAGGTGCCCTAGGAGTATCACTGGCCTGGGACCAAGTTGTGCGACTTAGCTTTCTGTACTCTGTGCTCTGTCCTTTAAAAAAATTAGAAGAAATTTCAAGAGGCCAGTCTCACAATTGTGCACTAGATTGACATCGACAGTATCATCACTTTTTTTGGTAGTAACTTCTACCAGTGCCGTCCCATAGAATCGAAATTCTGCAAGTTCAATGGACCCAAGTCACAATCGGGTATGTTGTTCATGGCTATTTTAGTATTTGGCAGAGGTTTTTCTATGTGTGGAATCAAATGTAAAATGAATGGATGGGAAACCTTCTCTGTGCGTATGTGCCTGTAACTTTTGTAGCACTCCAGACAATTACTTTTTACTGTGGGAAGTTTACTAAAGACTTTGACAATAGGTGTGACACAGTTGATCCTCAAGTAATAAAAATAAGCAAGAATTTTCATAGTATAAAAGCCAGAGATTGGATAGTAATTCTGGTTAAAATTAATGAAGTAGACGAGAAAAAAAGTCCTAAAACAATTCTTACTGAATGAATAACAAAAGGGGAAGTATGTGATTCTCTAAGATATTATTTTTACTTGAAAAATTACACACTTAAAGAAAAGTAAAACTTATAGTATAATGAACACCTTTATATTCCACACCTAGATTTCCCAAGTTTCCAAATGTAAGTGAAGTTACCCAGACTATTCATTCAGTTTTATAAGCAGCCACACATCTATCTGAAAATAAATTTCAGTAAATCCATCTCCTAAAATACTCCGCTTGCCTCTACCTAAGCAAGAACATTGTAACAGGCAGCAGCACAGTAATGTGCAGAAGCACTCACTGCCACTGCTTGTGCAATATTCTACCGTCTATACTAAATCCTCCATTTCTGCAGATTTCCAAAATGCTTCATGTAATTATTTTGCCTTTTTATAGACAACTCAGCTATGCTCCACACATTGTGCTTTAGTCATTTGTTGGTATCATATATCTTTTCAATAGTTACGTCTCCATCAACTTTCCTTTGTCCTTCCAGACTCTGAGTGTATTGAAGAGCACTTTAGTTGCCTCTGGGCTCTCCCATATACTATATTCTTTTGTTGAGTATATTCAGTATGTTGATCCTTAGGTTTATTTGTTTCTGTTGCCTTAGATATTTTTAATTCTTGTTTATTTACTTTCACAATAAAATAAGTATAACTGTTACCTGCTTCATAATTCAAAGCTGAAGAAGGAAATATATAGGTAAAATCCTCATACCCCAGCCTGACCTGCTTTCTGCAGCAAACTGCTATCACCAGCCCTTTCAGCTATGATCTTTTGCAAAATTAAAAAAAAATATTTGTTTATATGTTTTATATTTTTCATAACAAATATTATTTATATCCATTTTTTGTTTATTTTTAATTTTTTATTTTATATTTAGAATAATCCAAAGTTATAAAAGGATTTTAAGGACAATAATGAGTTCCTGTATGTTTTCCACAAAAATTTTCCTGTGGTTAAAAATAATGGGTATGCACTGGGTCCTCTGTATACATGTTATGGTGGTTTAGCTTATGGTTGTTGTGTGATTCTTAACAGTGGGAGTTACAGTGTCTCTGACTCATCTGCAGAAATGTGTTTTAGGCTTTTTTTTCTGTTCTGTTAAAAAGGTAACTTGTCCTGGTTTTCCAGTGTTAAATAATGTATGTATGTTTATGCTAAACAGAACTTCACCACAGATTGGGCAAAGATCTTTACCAACCCTACATCTGATAGAGGGTTAATACCCAAAATATACAAAGAACTGAAGGAATTAGACTCCAGAGAACTAAATGATGCTGTTAAAATGGAGTACAGAGCTAAACAGATAATTCTCAACCAAGGAAGCTAGAATGGCTGAGAAGCACATAAAGTATGTTCAACATCTTAGCCATCAGGGAATTGCAGCTCAAACCAACCCCGAGATTCCACCTTACACCAGACAGAATGGCTAAGATCAAAAAGTTAGGTGACAGCATATGCTGGTGAAGATGTGGAGAGAGAAACTCCTCCATTGCCAATGGTATTGCAAGCTGGTATAACCACTCCAACAATAAGTTTGGAAGTTTCTCAGAGAATTGGACACAGTACTACCAGATGACCCAGCTATACCATTCCTGAGAATATACCTAAAAGATGCTTCAACATATAACAAGGACACATGCTCCACTATGTTTATAGAAGACTTATTTATAATAGCTAGAAACAACCCAGATGATTCTCAACAGAGGAATGGGTACAGAAAATATAGCACATTTACACAATGGAGCTATTAAAATCAATGACTTCATGAGATTCTTAGGCAAATTGATGGAACTAGAAAATATCATCCTTAGTGAGGTAACCCAGTCACAAAAGAACACACATAGCATGAACTCACTGAGAAGTGGATATTAGGAAAAAAGTTTAAAATATCCATGATACAACTTATAGTCCACATCAAGGTCAAAAGAATGAAGGAAAAAGTGTGGGTGCCTCAGTCTTACTTAGAAGGGGGAGCAAAATGATTATGGAATGTAGAGGGTAGGAGGGAGTTGTCAGAAATAAGAGGGGGAGAGAAAAAAAGGGGGGTAAGATTAGGTGTGGGAAGAGATGTACAGAGGGTCATGAAATTGAACAAAGCTGTGTAACAATGGGGGATGGGAAACTGGGGTTGGCCACCAGAAAGTCCCAGATGCCCCAAAAGGATAAGGTTCCCAGACTCAATGGGGATGACATTAGCTAAAATAACATTCAGAGAGAGAACCTATAGAGACCATACCTAGAGGTTAGACACGGTTAGACACAGTTTTTGGGGTGACCCAGAGAGGGGGGGAGGGAGGGAGGGAGGGAGACAGAGAGAAAGACAGGGAAAGAGAGAGAGAGAGAGAGAGAGAGAGAGAGAGAGAGAGAGAGAGAGAGAGAGAGAGAGAGAGAGAGAGAGAGAGGAGAGAGAGAATATATTTTCACTCTCACTTGGATTAAAACTATGTCATGAATCATCTCCCACAGTTTTGTTTCCTGCTTTTTTTCCATTTAATTCACTCATTTCAATTTTAGCATTAAAATTATTTTTCTAAATGAGGTCATGTTTTTATATATTTGAAGTTTGTGATATATAAAAATATTTAACTTTTTCATGCTAATGGTAGCCTCTCCATTTTCTCTATTCTATAAAATAGATATAATTTTATTTACTTGTAAGATCATATCAACCAAAATTATTTGTAAGATTCACTTTATGTATCATTGGCCTTAAAAGCTTTTAACAAAATATACATTTTAATGCCAGGAATGTACATGTTTTTAATCCCAGCACTTGTAAGAGAGACACAGATAGAGAGCTCTGTGGGTTCAATGTCAGCCTGATATACGTGAGTTTTAGGCCATGGAGATCTTTTCATAATGAAAGCCCTTCTCAAAAAATTAGAGTAAAGGGAAGCAATAGTCAAAACAGAAATGTTCATATTTATATTATATTCTTTTTAAAAGAAATATTTTATTTTTTTGAAAATATCATGTGCACATGCAGTGTGTCTTGACTGTAAACATCTCAAACTTCCCCCCTCTACTTCATTTGAACCTCACCAACAAACCTCCATCATTTTATGTCATTTTTATTTCACTTGTTTTATAGCCCACTAATTCCAATTAGTGCTTCATACATGGACTTGGATGTGGAGCTATCCACAGAAGCATGAGCAACATACTAGTGGGCCACAGCTCCAAAGAAATATGGTTTTCCCTCATCCAGTAGTTCCTTACCTAGATGTAGGTACTCATAACCTTTCATCATCATTGATGTCTTGATGTTCTGCAGGTCTTGTTAAGAAAGCTACTGACGGTTTATGATTGTATGGTCATACTATGCCCAAAAGATAGGGTTTTACAGAACTCATCCACATCCTTTGCTGTATCCGTTATTTTTCTTTCCTGTCCCATGATGTCCTCTCAGCCTTTGGAGTAGAGAGAGTGCTATTCTATGCCCCATTTAGGTTTGGTCACTAAGAAATCACTGATTCTCATCACAACGACCATCAATCAGACTGCATTAACTTGCCCACTGGGGGCTGCATGGGAGAGGTTATGCTTCTCTTAACAATACTTACAGACACACTAGTTTTCTGGTATAAATGTAAATTCTTAGAAAGCAGTTTGACACAACTTTTATTTAGTAAAATAATGCAATTGGAACTATGATTTGTGCAGCCATGGAGTTTGGATCACATTATAGTACCAGACATGATTTTCTTCAAGACCTCAAATTGAAACATAAAGCTGATAATTACTATTGTAAGGGTCCTTCCATGATTTCTACCTACCTACCTATCTATCTATCTGTCTTTCTGTCTGTCTGTCTATCTATCTATCTATCTATCTATCTATCTATCTATCTATCTATCTTCTATATATTTATCTATGTGTATGAATGATTCACTATCCCATGTAAAGATACAGGAGGAAAAAATGTCTTTGTGAAAAAAGCAGCACAAGAAGACTTTTATTTTTTATTTTTATTTTTGTGTATTCAGGAAGTAGGTCCAACCCCTTTGGGAATCAGCATGCCAGTATTCAATTCTTTCCTTAATTCCTTATAATCTGAATCTAGCAGGAGGTTAGACCAATATATTGAGTGGAGGTTTATAGGTTCTAAGACACAGAAGGCATCTAGTTAAGACTCAGAAAATTTCATCTGTGCTTTTGTTAGTTTAATACATTTTACAAGGTTAGAGAAATATGTCCTGTCAGACAGCCGTCCATGTCAGCAGTAAGGAGGTAGAAGGGTTTAGGGAAATTTCCCAATAACTCCTGGCTTACTGCTTAATGAAGAAAACATTCTCTTGGGATCTTAGATGATTAGACAGAATGGAACACATGGATGATGTATTTAAAAATATTTTATACTTAGGAAATCCTCTCATGATTGCAAATGCAGGACATAACTTCAATATTCTTTAATACACAGCAAATATACTTAAATTTTGGGTGTAAATACACATGAAAATATAGAAATTTAAACCTGAACCTTAAACAATTAATTGACTTATTAGCATGCCAATAAGATGACTGAATGTACAGAGTGACTCTCTGGCTTCTTTGTCTTCCTCATCTTCCTTTCCTTTTCCTTTTCCTTTTCCTTTTCCTTTTCCTTTTCCTTTTCCTTTTCTTCCCCCTGCCACAAGTTCTTACGTTACACAGCTAGGTAAAGTAGTGCATTTAAAAATACTAGTCTAAGTGATACTGAAAGGTTGTCCGAAAGACTTGGTGTATACTGTGATTGAACAGGATGATGAAATTGAAAGGTAGGGGAGAAAAGAATATATATCAAGAAATGAGGTGGCCATGGTGGTGATTCGTGTTGCATATCTCAAATCCATATCGGAGATCTAAGTAACTGACTGCTTGTAATCAATCTGGGATATAATTCTATGGTTTAGGATTCAGGTCCAGTTAGGCTAGGTTAAGTTAGGTTAGGGGTATATGGCCTCAGAGGTTCAGGAATGCAACATTGGATTAGAAGCCAAGCATACTGTAGTCACAGTTCATCTCCCGAAAGCCTGGCTCCAGAATAATTAGCACATTTAAACCCTGTTTTCCTCATCTGAGAAAATAAGACCTGTGGTGTATGTTTGGTTTCTATATTTTGAGAGGCTCTGGTACCACACAAAGCTGTTGACTGCCTAGTGTGGTGACATGCTTTCATTCCCTGTACTCTTAAAGCAGAGTTATGTGGATCTCTCAATGTCTGAGGCCAGTCTGCTCTACACACTTTGTTCCAGTTCAATAAGGGTTACCCAGTGAGACCATGTCTCAAAAAATGCTATAGACACTAGAGATGCTTCTTTTATTGAAGAAATGTAGGGATTTACATTTTATAAAGTAGGACATGTCATCCTTGTGTCAGTAGGCCCTCATAGTCTCTCAATAAAGGTATGTTTTCAGAAGGAATGCAGTCCTGCATATGTGGTTTACAGAAAACATGAAAATATGGCAATTTTTCAGAGGAATGTTGTTGGTAGATTGCATTAGAATTGTCATAGAACATGTATAAAATGTAGGTCAGAATATTTCAGAAGTTAAAATTAATATCGAAGTGTTTTGTTATAGTAAATTATGACTTACTTTGGAGGAGTTTAGCAAGCAAGAAAGATAGTTAATATGAATGAAGAGATGTTCCTCCTCCTTTAACTATTAATATTTTCCTGTTTCTTTCTGTCTCTCACTATCTTCTCTTCTGTGCAATATATATGTATATATATGAATATATATATTTATATATATACATTCAGACTATTTCAAGAGAATAAACTTTGAAAGTACATTCATTGTGTGTAACTTTATTTTTCTCAAAGTCTATTTTTAATGATGAATCTTTAATGTTTTAACCTCCCTTCTAGCCCATCACCCACCAGAGGTAGTAGAAAAGAAAAAATACAGAAGTGGACCTCTTTAGAAATGGTTCTTTGGAGCAAAGCCCATCTGTGTTGTCAGTAAATTGGCAGTTCGGTTCAGAGGTGAGCAGTGGCAGCTTGATCCACTTGTGACACTTCAGTGATATATCTCACCAGTTCAATTCAGTAGTGTCGGGATAGCAACAGCGGTGGCACGACCTAGCTGGAATGGCCAGGCTTCACCCGAATTGGTACAAGTCAGAAGGAAGGAACAGGAGAGAAGCCAGAAGTTCTCCAGGCTGTGGCTTTCTCAACAAAGTGAAAATTAGCAAAGACACGAGACCAAGAAGCATTGCATGGCAAGCTCTACAAGCAAGCCCCTCTCACAGTTCCTCGAGTCCTATTTATACTCCCTTCAAACATCATGTGTCCTCCACAGGTCTTGCCTAAGGCCACAAGTCTGACTTCCCAAATTCCTCATGAGTCTGTCTCAGCTGACATCACTCTGCCAATCAGTCCAAGTCTGTGGAAGTGGCAAGAAGTCAAGGCACACCACTTTGTTTTGGTGCCTTACCCTCTATGGCGACCTGACAAATGGAGTTCAAGTACACAGTGTAAAGTGGACAAATATGTGTGTATCCTTAGTGAAGAATCCTTCATCAAGTGCTTCAGCAGAACATCCTTTCACCTGTGTTTGCTTCAGTGAAACATTCCTTCATGAGTCTGTTTTATCCTTTCATCTGTATCTGTTTGCCCCTATGCAACTGGCTTTCCAAAGAACCCTTAACTTTCTACTTCAATTCAATCAATAATAACTAAATAATCCGCAAACAGAGAAACCTCTATAGTATAACTTAGAAAACTTTAAATACATTCAGCTTGAACCAACATGGTAGCCTCAACTATAACACAATAATAAGTCAGAAGTAACTGAAGAGTTTGAAATGATGTGTAGTGGATTTAACATTTTTTTTTATTATCTGAGAATTTCATGCATATATAGTACATTTTGATCAAATCCACTCAATTCTCTCCTGTACATTTTATTCCTTTCTACCCATTACCATCCTGATCTAATATCAGTTATTCTTTTCTTAAAAACACACTGTGTCTATTTATTGATGTATGGGTACAGGTGTAGGGTTGTCTCCTGGAGTAGACTCCTGGAGTAGTCTAATGGGGTAGGCTCACAGGGCCAGCATGCATAAAGAAAAATGACTCTTTTTTTCCCCAGCAGCTATTGATAGCCAATATCATTACCTAGGGATGGTACATCATTATCTCTCTACCAACTGTTCTGAGATTTTCTGTCTTGGGCTTGCTCAGGCATGATGCATGCTGTATTCATATGACTCTTTCCTTCTAGTCACTTACTTCCTATGGCACCTTTAATAGTTTTCTCTATCTTCTGAGCCTTGAGAGGAAGAGCTGTAAAATAGATGCCCATTTATTGATAAGCTTTTATTCTTTGATGGTTGATCAGTTGTGGGGTTCTATGTTAATTGTCAGCTACTTCATAAAGAGTCTATGATGAGTTTTCAGATGCACTCATGTACTATTAATGGGAAGTTACATACTGTGTCCATTTAGCAGAAGAATCATAATCGGCTCTCCCCTATGGTCTATTACGTAACCAGCCACAAGTTCACGGCCCTACTAACATGCTAGGTGGAAGTTATATCTTGTGAAGATTTCCTTAACTTCAATTAGAAAGTGCTTTTTTCTTCTACGACATTCATGACAACATTGCACCAGCATCCCTTTCTAGTCAGTCTAGTTATTGCAGGGTTCAAAGCTGGACAGTGCTGTTGATTACTCTACTCTCTTGGTAGTATGCTGTCATAGTCTATTGCTGTGCAGAAACACCATGACCATAACAACTCTTATAAGGAAAAACATTTAATTGTGGCTGACTTATGCTTTCAGAGGTTTAGTCCATTATTTTTGTGGTGGAAAAGTTGCTAGAATGTAAGCACACATTGTGCTGTAGAAGAAGCTGAGAGTTTTACATCTTGATCCCCAGGCAGCTGAAGGAGACTCACACTAGGCCTAGTTTGAGCATATGAGAACTTAAAACACATTTCCACACTGACATACTTTTTCCATGCAGGCTACAGCAACTTTAACAAGGCCATACCTCCTTAGCCAGCCACTCAGTATGGGCCAAAAATTCAAACAGATATGTTTTTATGGGAGGGGGCTTTCTTATTCAAACTACCATACATGCATAGCGCATCCCATAACTCTGAAACTATCTGTAGAAATGAGGTATTCAGGATGTTTCTTCATGTTGTATCACACAAGTATTTGGCTGGTACCATCATTTTCTAGACAACATCTTAAAGCAATGGTAATAATTTGTAATGGTTAGTTGGGCATGTCTATGGAATGCTCTGACCAACAACTCCAAAGAAGTAATCAAAATCTGCACTACCTTTTTGATCTGGTTGCCTGTGATCTGAGTAAGACACTACAGGATAACTTTCTTTACATTCTGTCTATCTGTCTGCTTACTTCTATTATATGTATGTATGTATATATATGTACACACACACATATATATATGTATATATACATGTATATATAGTATTTACATACCAATAGTAATGCATACACAAGATATATATATATACACATTATATATATAAATGCTTCTTTAATTATTATTGTTAATATTATTATTATTATTTTACTTAAGCACTTTACATTCTATTTACTGCCCCTCTCCCAGTTACCATCTCCCACAGTCCTTCCCTCATGCCCCCTCTTCTTCTTTGAGTGGGTGGGGGGCCCATGGTATGTCCCCAATCCTGGCACATCAAATCCCTGTGAGGCTAGGCACATCCTTTCCCACTGAGGCCAGACAAGACAGCCAAGCTAGAAAAACATATTCCACATACAGGAAATAGCTTTTGGAATAGCACCTGGTTCAGTTGTTAGGGACCCACATAAGGACCAAACTGAACACCACCTAGTTATATGTGGACAGGCTTAGGTTCAGCCTCTATGTTCTTTGGTTGGTGGTTTCAATATCTGAGTGTCCAAAGAGTCTAGGTTCATTGACTCTGTTCATGTTCCTTTTGAGTTCTTATCCCTCTTGGGGCCACAATCCTTCATTTTGTTCTTTCATTAAAATCTGTAAGCTTCATCCACTGTTTGGGTGTGGGTGTCTGTATCTCTCTGAGTCAGCTGCTGGATGGACTCTCTCAAATGGCAGCCATGCTAGATTCCTGTTGGCAAGCATAACAGAATATCATCATTAGTGTCCAGGATTGGTGCTTGCCTATAGGATGGATCTCAACCTGTGCTGTTTAATGGTTGGTCATTCCCCCAATTTCTGCTCTATCCTTCCCCCAATTTTATTACTTGGAGACAAGATAAATTTTAGGTTGAAGATGTTGTGGGTGAGGTAGTGTTCCTATTGTTCCATTAGGGTTCCTGTATGGCTATATGAGGTAGCCTTGTCAGGTTGTAAATCCCCAGTGCTGTAAGAAACGCTAAGGTCACTCTGCCCCCTGCATTGATTCTTGGGCACCTCCATTATCCAATGTCTCTGTCTCTTTCTGGAGATGATCCTACACTCCCACCTCAGTCAGCTGTAAATTTTCATTCATTCTTTTAGCCAGCTCACGATCCTTACTGTCCCTCCCTCCCTACATCTGATTTTGAAACCCCATATTCCCCTCCTCATTCCCCTCTTCTATTCAGTTCATTCTCTCCATCTGCCTCTTATGAATATTTTATTCTCCCTTCTAAGTGAGTTTTAATCATTCTTGGTTCTTCCTTCTTGTTTATGTTCTATGGGTCAATAGAGTGTCCTGTATTTTAAGGCTAATAGCCACTTATAAGTTAGTAGATCCCATGCATGTGTTTTTGGGACTGGGTTACCTCACTCATGATGATATTCTCAAGTTCCATTTGTTCACCTAGAAAATGCATGATGTGCATTGGGTAGATGTACCTCATTATTTTTATCCATTTCCCAGTTGAGGAACAACTAGGTTGTTTCCAGTGTCTGACTATTATGAATAAAGCTACTATGAACATAGTCAAACAATTGCCCTGATATTAATATTAATATTAATAATATTAATATTAATAAGTCAGTTATGATATGTGTAGTAAATGAAAAAGGTAAAATTATTATCTTCATGAAGTTTATATTTTGTGAGCCTGTTGTATGACATATTTATAAAAAACATTCTTTAATATATATAAAGTAATAATAAATGATTTCCATATATGAATAGAAGCTCTTTAATTTTACATTAGTTATGGGAAAATATAAATATACTAAATTGATTACATTAGATCTCTTTATGTAACTATCATGTACTTATTTTCCTATATATCTAGTTGTTTGCAGATAAATAGCTATAGATTTATGAACAATAATATATTTTATTTTAATTTTTTTAAATTGAACAACTTCATTTTAAAAAACAGATAAATGTACATATTTTAAGCTTTTATGCATGAAAGTATGTGAATACATTTTTGTCAGTACTTAATTTTTTTAAAGGTTTGATAGTATGCATTAAAATCTTACTAGTTACAATGAGCATAAAGTACATGTAAAACAAGAGGTAACCTGGAAATAGTCAAAGTTTTCTTGGTGTGTAAAGATTAAGCATAATGGTTTTCCATTTTCTTTTTTTAGTTGGCCTTTGTTTTTTCTTGAACTTCATATAGTCTGTGAATTGTTTCTGGGGTTTTCAGCGCTTTCTGGGGTTAGTATCCAATTATCAGTGACTGCATATTATGTCTGTTCTTTTGTGACTGGGTTATCTCAGCATGATATTCTCTACATGCATCCATTTTCTTAAGAATTTTATAAAGTCATTGTTTCTAATAGCTGAGTAGTACTCCATTGTGTAAATATACCAAAATTTTTGTTTCCATTCATCTACTGAAGGACATCTGGGTTCTTCCCAGCTTCTGGCTATTATGACTAGGGTTGCTATGAACATTGTGGTGCATGTGTCTTTGTTGCATGTTAGAGCTTCTCTGGGTTATTTGCCCAGAAGAGGAATAACTGGGTCTTCAGGTAGTACTGTGTCCAATTTTGTGAAAATCTTTTACTGATTACCACAGTGGTTGTACCAGTTTACAACCCCACAAACAGTAGAGAAGGGTTCCTCTTTCTCTGCATTCACGCAGGCATCTGCTGTTATCTGAATTTTTGATCTTAGCCATTCTGGTTGGTGTGAGGTGGAATCTCAGGGTTGTTTTGATTTGCATTTCCCTGATGCCTAATGATGTCAAGAACTTCCTTAGATGTTTCTCAGCCATTTGATATTCCTCAATTGAGAACTTTTTGTTTAGCCCTGTACCCCATTTTTAATAGGTTATTTGAGTCTCTGGTGTCTAGCTTATTGAGTTCTTTGTATACCTTAGATATTAGGCATCTATCTGATGTGGGGTTGGTAAAGATCTTTTCCCAATCTGTTGGCTGCCATTTTGTTTTCTTGGCAGTGTCCTTAGCCTTACAGAAATTTTGCAAACTCATTAAGTCCCATTTGTCTATATTTGACCATAAAGCATGAGCCTTTGTTGTTCTGTTCAGGAAAATTACTCCTGTGCCTATGTGTTCTAAGGTTTTCCCTACTTTCTCTTCAAATAATTTCAGTGCGCCTGGTTTAATGTGGAGATCTTTGATCCACTGGCACTTGAGCTTTATACAAGGAGATAAGAAAGGGTCTATTTTCATTCTTCTGCATGCAGAGTGCCAGTAGAATCAATACCATTTGTTGAAGAGTTTGTCCTTTTTCCATTGAATGTTTACAGTTCCTTTGTCAAAAATCAAGTGACCATATATATGAGGGCTCATTTCTGGATCTTCTATTCTATTCCATTGATCCATGTGATATCTCTGTAACAGTACCATGCAGTTTTTAGCACAATTGCCTTGAAATATAGCTTGGGGTTAGGGATAGTGATTCCCACAAAGGTTTCTTGTTGTTGAGGATTGATTTAGCTATTCTGGGTCTTTTGTTTTTCCAGATGAAATTGCACATCCCTCTGTCAAACTCCATGAAAAATTGGGTTGGAATTTTGATGGTAATTGCATTGAACCTGTAGAATGGTTTTGGTAAGATGGCTATTTTTAAAATGTTGATCCACCCAGTTCATGATCATGGGAGATCTTTCCATTTTCTGAGATCTTCCTTGATTTCCTTCTTTAGAGATTTGAAGTTCTTGTCATACAGTTCTTTCCCTTGCTTAGTTTGAGTCACACCAAGGTATTTCATATTGTTTGTCACTATTGTGAAGGATATCTTTTTCCTAATTTTTTTCTCCACATGTTTGTCCTTTGAGTAGAGGAAGGCTACTGATTTCTTTGAGTTTATTTTATTTTATATCCAGCCATTTGCTGAACTTGTTTATCAGCCGTAGAAATTCTCTGGTGGAATTTTTGGGGTCACTTAAGTATACTATTATTTCATTTGCAAACAGTGATGTTTTTAATTCTTCCTTTCCAATGTGTATCTATTTGATTTCCTTTAGCTGTGTAATTGCTCTGGCCAGGACTTCTAGTAATATGTTGAATAGGTGGGGGAATGTGGGCAGCCTTGTCTAGTCCCTGATTTTAGTGGGATTGCTTCACTTTTCTCACCGTTAAGTTTGATGTTGACTATGGGGTTGCTGTATATTGCTTTTATTATGTTTATGTATGGGCCTTGGATTCCTGTTCTTTCCAACACTTTTAACATGAAGGGGTGTTGAATTTTATCAAATGTTTTCTCAGTATCTAGATAGATGACCATGTGGTTCTTTCCTTTGGGTTTGTTTATATGGTGAATTATGTTGATAGATTTCTGTATATTAAACCATCCCTGCATCCCAGGGATCAAGCCTACTTGATCATGGTGAATGATCATTTGATCTGTTCTTGGATTTGGTTTGCAAGGATTTTGTTGAGTACTTTGCATCAATGTTCATAAGTGAGATTGGTCTGAAGTTCTCTTTCCTTTTAGGGTCTTTTTGTGGTTTAGGAAGAAGGGTTATTGTAGCCTTGAAAAATGAGTTAGGTAGTGTTCCATCTGACTCTATTTTATGGAATAGTTTGGAGAGTATTGGTATTAGGTCGTCAATAAATGTCTGATAGAATTTTGCCCTGAACTCATCTGTACCTGGGCTGTTTTGGTTGGGTGACTAATGATGACTGCTTCTATTTCTTTAGGTGTTATGGGATTATTTAGATGGTTTACTTGGTCTTGGTTTATTTTAGTATTTGGTATCTTTCTAGGAATTCATGCATTTCCTCCAGATATTCCAGCTTTGTTGAGTATAGGGTTTTTAGTGGGATCTGATAATTTCTTGAATTTCCTGAGTTTCAGTTGTTATTTTTCCACTTTTCTTTCTGAATTTGTTAATTTGGATACTCTTTCTTTACCCTCTAGTTAATATGGCCAAGGGTTTTTCAACCTTGTTAATTTCCTCAAAGAACCAGCTCTTGGTTTTGTTGATTCTTTGAATGGTTCTTTTTGTTTCTATTTGGTCAATTTCTGCTTTGAGTTTTATTATTTCTTGCCATCTACTCCTCTTGGGTGTATCTGCTTCCTTTTGTTCTAGAGATTTCAACTCTTCTGTCAAGTTGCTAATGTATGTCCTCTTCATATTTTTTTTTGGGAGCACTCAGAGCTATGAGTTTTCCTATCAGTTCTGCTTTCATTGCATCCCATAGATTTGGGTATGTTGTGTTTTCATTTTCATTGTATTTTAGAAAATCCTTAATTTCTTTCTTTATTTCTTCTTTGATCTTGCTATTGTTTAATAGAGCATTGTTTAGTTTCCATGTGTATATGGTCTTTTTGTTGTCTTTGTTGTTATTAAAGTCCAGCCTTAGACCATGGTGATCTGATAGGATGCATGGGAGTATTTCAATCTTCTTATATCTAATGCATGGGAGTATTTCAATCTTCTTATATCTATTGAGGCTTGGTTTGTGACCAATTATATGGTCAATTTTTCAAGAATGCACCTGGAGGTGCTGAGAATTAGGTGTATTCTTTTGTTTTAGGATGATATGTTCCGTTTATGTCTATTAATTCCAATTGGTTCATAACCTCTGCTAGTTTCTGTGCATCCTTGTTCAGTTTCTGTTTCCATGATCTCTTCATTGATGAATGTGGGTTGTTGAGGTTTTCCACTGTTAATGTGTGGGGTGCAATGTAGTTATTGAGCTTTATTAGGGTTCCTTTTATAAATATGGGTGCTCTTGTATTTGGAGCATATATATTACCGATTGACAGTTCTTCCTGACAAATTTTCCTGTAATTAGTAAAAAGTGTTCTTCCTTTTCTTTTTTGATAACTTTTGGTTGAAAATCTACTTTATTCGATATTAGAATGGCCACTCCTGCTTGCTTCTTGGGGCCATTTTCTTGGAAGGTTTTTTTCCCAATCTTTTAGGCTGAGATAGTGTTTGTCTTTGTCTCTGAGATGAGTTTCCTGTATGCAGCAAAATGCTGGATTATGTTTATTGATACCTTATATCTTTTTATTGGTGAATTGTGTCCATTTATGTTAACAGATATTAAGAAATAGTGGTTGCTATTTCCTGCTAGTTTTTCTTTTAGAGGTAGAATTGTGCCTGTTTGTCTTTTTTATTTTGGTGTTCTTGCTTAGATTTTTTTTTGTTTTTGCTTTTTGTTTTTGTATTTACTAGGATGTAGGTACCCTCCTTGTATTGGGTTTTCTACCTATTCGTTGTAGTGCTGGGTTTGTTGTCAGACATTGTGTAAATTTAGTTTTGTCTTGGAATATCTCAGTCTTTTCATCTATGGTTATTGAGAGTTTTGCTGGGTATAGCAGCTTGGGCTGACACTTGTGTTCTCTTAGGGTCTGCATGATGTATGTCCAAGATCTTCTAGCTTTCATAGTCTCTGTTGAGAAGTCGAGTGTGTTTCTGATTGGTCTGCCTTTATATCTTATACTACCTTTTTCCCTTACTGCTTTTAGTATTCTTTCTTTGCTTTGGGCACTTGGTGTTTTGACTATTATGTGTCGGGAGGAATTTCTTTTCTGGTCCACTCTATTTGGATTTCTGTAGTCTTCTTTTATGCTCATGGTCATCTCATTCTTAAGTGTAGGCAAGTTTTCTTCTACAATTTTGTTGAATATAGATATTTACTGTGCCTCTTAGTTGATATTCTTTGCCCTCTTCTATTCCTATTATCCTTAGGTATTGTCTTTTTATTGTGTCCTGGATCTCCTGGACATTTCGGGTTAGGAGCTTTTGGCTTTTGCATCTCCTCTAACTTTTTTGTGTATGTTTTTAATGTTGTCTTCAGCACCTGAGATTCTCTCTTCCATCTCTTGTAGTCTGTTGAATTGCATCTCTTACATCTGTGACTACTGATTTCATTTTTAGGTTTTCTATCTCCAGGGTTGTCTCTTTTAGTATTTTCTTTATTGTTATTATCTCCATTTTAAATTCCCTCTTCAATTCCTTCATCTCTTTGGTTCTGTTTTCCTCTAGTTTTTTGATTTCTTTGAATGATTTTCTTGTTTCCTCTTTAAAAGTTTCTATTTCTTTATGCTTTTCCTCCCATTTTTGTTTAAGGATCTCTATCATCACCTTTAGATATTTCTTTGGGTTTTCTTTTACAGCAGTGTTTTGCAATCTGCTGTTTGCTGTGATGGGAGAGCTGGGTTTTGGTGTTTCCGGTTTGTCCTGGTTTCCCTGGGGTAAGTTCTTTTGCTTTCCTCTTGCCATCTTGTTGTTTGTGATTATATGTGGTCTTGTTGTCAGTGATTTGTTCATGTCTCCTCCGTGTACCTGACCTGTGTCCCTGAATCTCTGCTTTTCCTGGTGGCAGATAACCTGAGCATTTGTTCTGCACGCAAGGGCACTCCCAGTGGAAACTATGTCCCTATGCCAGAGTTTCTGCTCCCCTGTACCAATCGGGGCTGGGGGAGAGTGGTGTGCTTTCTGTGCGCTCGACCTCTCTGTGCCCAGGCTACTTGCAGTGTAGTCTCACCAGGCCTGTGACCCTGTGTCTCTGTTGTTCCTGGCGGCAATGGCCTGAGCACTTGTTCTGTGCGCATGGGCCTTCGGGGTGAAACCGAGACCCTATGGCAAAGTTCTTGCTCCCCTGAACCAATGTGGGGGGAGGCGAGCTTTCCGGGCACTCGACCCCAACCTATCTGCGCCCAGTATACTCGCATTGCAGTCTCACCAGGCCTATGTCCCTGGAACTCATATAATCTATTTTTATATAAAAATAATTAATTTTTTTCTTATGTATGAGTTAACTAATTTTTAGTTTATTGTTTTTGTTTGAGTAAGAATGACTCCCATAGATTCATACATTTGAACGGTTATTCATGAGGGAGTGGCTCTACTAAAAATTTTTATAAGGATTAAGAGGTATGATTTTGTTGGAAAAACTATGTAGCTAAATATGGGATTTGAGGTTTCAAAATCTCATGTTAGCACAGTTTCTTTGTTTATACCTGCAAATTATAACTCTTAAATACTTCTCTACTACTATTGTAATGCCATACTCCCTTCCATGAAGACAACAGAATTAACTAACATCTTCAATGGCTACACATTATTCTGGGGGAATTTTCCTGAAGTAAATCACTTGAAGTAAGATGGTTAAATTCTCATCCATATCTTTGAGGTTGAGGATAAACCTTTAACCCATATCTTTGTTGATGTTGATATTATTATTATTATTTAACTTTTTTTACAGTCTAGGTGTTATCCCTCTCCTCATCCACCCTCTGACTGTTCCTCATCCCATTTATCCTCCCCTGTCTCCAAAAGGATGCCCCCTCCTCCATCCTACCAGACCTCTCCATTCCCTGGGGCCTCAAGTTTCTTGAGGATTTGATACATCTTTTCTCATTGAGGCCAGACCAGGCATTCTTCTGCTACTTATGTGTTGGAGGCCTCATATCTTTTATTGTGTGCTGCCTGGTTGTTGGCCCAGTGTCTGAGAGACCTCAGGGATTCAGGTTAGTTGAGAATCCATGTCTTTTGAGGTAAAAAGATTCACTTCCAATCTGGGCAATAACTTCTGCTTGAAGCCTCTATAAAAGACATGGAAAAAGGAATTGTTTCTTTGCTTTTGTCTTCATTAGAAACTCTATTCCTTCTCTGGTGTTCAAGTTCTTCAGGATTCCAAGTGTATACTGAACACCAGTGAAATATCTAGCCAGTGCAGCAAACAATTGATAGATACTTGGACCTTCATAGGTAACCATTGTTAGATTAGCTGGACAACAGCTTTAAATCATTTTACTAAATCACACACATGTGCGCACACACACACACACACACACACACACACACACAAAGAGAGAGAGACACATATGGAAAAAGAGAGTCACTATGTAAGATGTAAGTTCCATTACTCTAGAAAACACCGACTAATATATATTTTCTAATAATTTTCTATAATGATGAAATAGATATCATCTTGATTTCATAGTTCTTGTTTAACTATAGTCATCTAACTTTTAAAGTTTCTCTTGAAGTCTATCCAACAAATCAGATGTACTTGTGTTTTAAAGAGAGAAAGAAGATGGGGGAAAGGTGTTTATTTTCTAGGAGAAGTTACAGATAGTGATCTATGATCAGAGTATATTGCACAAAAATTATTTTTAAAAAGACACTGCAGAAAATCCTTAAATACCCCCTTTTTTCATTTGGTACCTTTCTAAACCCTTAAAATTTTAATTTATACTGTTATATAAAGAATATTGTGAATTAATACCAAGGCATTTTGTTATTTTGTTTCACAATGGGAAGGATAAAAAACATTTGAAAACTCTGAAATCTATGTATAAAGAAGCATATTTTCCACATAAATATATCAATAAATAAAATGTTGTTCAAGATAACATAGTAAAAGAAAGCAGGTGAACAAACATGAAAACTAGCTCAAGTTTCATATTCTTTCAGGAATATTCACTTCTGAATTTAACAGTCACTCTAATATATTAAAAGTAATATTGAAAAGATTAAAAAGAAAATCTGAGCTGTGCATGTTTATGTGTAATTCCTAAATGAAAATTACAAATAGGTAGCTTTGTATCATTTTCTCTCAAATTATGTAACAATTTGATTGAGTTATGAGTTTTTGAGTGAATTAAGCAGTTTCCTAAAATTTTTGTTTCCTATAGAAATGAACCTTTCAACTAATAATACGTTTTCAAATATCTTATTTTATGTATCTGTGATGGCTTTATTTTACTCTCAAATTATATATGTGTTGTACCTCCTTGGTTATTCACTTTATAATGGGAAATTGGGAAGGTATTTTTTCATTTATTTATTTCAATGAAAATTGCATCTATAATACATCATAATTCATTCCACTTTTCTGAGTCCTACCTCAAGGAAAGTTGACACTAGACAAACTACCTTATATTTTTTACATCTTTGAAACTATTTCTAAAATAATTTTTCTGTGAATCCATATATTAAATCTTTTTTGAACCTGATACTCAAAGCCAATAGTGCAGAAGTTCTTTTGACATGGACCTGTATTAAAATGAAAACAAATATTTCCAACTACTGTATTAAATTCTGTACTGATAGAACACCCACCTCATTAGAGGTGCCTTTAAAAGTCCATGACCAGTTCTCACAAGTCTAACAATGAATTAAACAGTGTCTTAATGAAATGGGCAGGGTTAGGGCATAGGAACACCTTTTTTGAATAATGTTCTTCAGGAAATTCAAATTTATTCCTGTCATAACTACTAAATGCTAAGAAAGCTAATGTTCTCACCTCTTCTAAATGTGGTATGATTTTTCTTATTGTACTATTTCATCTGTTTAAATTCCAAAAATCTTTCACTCTTTTTCTTTTCCCTTTCTTCATTTTCTCCTTTCTGTCCCTCTTTATTTTGTCTGTCCGTCTTTTGTATTATGCAATCTGATAGCTAATTATAAAGTGGAAAATAAGATTATTTTAAGTCAAATTTGTTGAAAGCTGAATTGAAAAATTTGCACAATCTGTCTTTCAAGTCGTAATACTGAATTAGCAAAATTCTTTTTGTTTCTCCATGTTTACATTTTGTGATGTCACCTACATGCATCTGTCCATAGAATTCTGAAGCTATTTATTATTCTCTTTTTTAGCTATGTCCAGATGTTCAGCTACAGGGTAGTGTTCCTGCCCAGACTAGTACAGCTGGTTAGAAGACACTACTAAATATGCACAGCATCTGTGCTTTGTCTTGGGAGGTTGAATTTCAATTAATTCAATGTGCAGCTAATTCACAAAGATCTTGTTTCTCAGTTAAACTGCCTGTGGAGCAAGCAGAACTAATTTTTAAAGTCAAGAATGAACACTTTAACAGAAAACTTCACCTTACACAGATGCTTCTACCATAGTAATAGAATGAAATAAGTATCTCAGTGAAGAACAACATTGTCGTTCTGACTGGAGATCATGAATGCACATTTACAAAGCCTCATATTACACAGCTTTATAACATTGCGTGCAAATTAGACTCATTTTTTTTCTTGAAATTTAGTTTAGGAGACCATCATCTCTTTTTGTATCCTCTTCTTCATGTTTACTTATATGTAAAGTATAAAAAATGAAGTAAAAATGATCATTTCAACAACATTAAGTTTGTATTAGATAACAACTGCAGCTTATACCAATTGTGATTATGGTTGAGATGTTTAGATAAATATCTTAGCTTAATATTGTTAGGAGACCTTTTCTCATTATTTGGGAATTTGAAAACAATATTTTATAAAAAAATTCTAACAGAAAATGTTTACAAAACTTTCTCCTGAACATCAGTGACAAATTAAATAAGCTTGTAAATATAATAAATAAGTTAACTTGAGACGTGCTAGGGAATTAAGAAAACTTGATTTAGTTTTCGTTGGCTGGTTACTAATAATTCTATTTGTAATGGTTTTTTTCATTCTCTGTAGTATACATGCCAGATAACTTTTTGATAGTGGGGACTACCAAACTCATTAGTTTAATAAAAACTGGAAAGGCAGAACTGGAGAATAATTTCAGCTTCCATACAGAATATGAACCTGGAATGGTGTAGTGTCTTGGCATTCAGATGAACAAAATATTACTGAATCTTAACATTTCTTCTTGTCATGTGGCCTTAGACATGTCTCTCCTCAATTTATATGTTGATGTCCTGACTCTTCCATACCTCATTTAGAGACTGAGCATTTAGCAGATGATTAATGTTGGATGAGATGGCACAGGATAAGTGTTAATTGGACAGAAGTCATGGCCTTCCAAAGGAGATGGCTTTAGGAAAACAGACTGATCAAAGATTTTTCTCTTTGTCTACCACTTAAGACCATTAAAAGAAAACTAATATTCATCACAGAGTAAAAGTCATCAGCAGAATATGACCATGACAGCATATTTTCCTGGATCTCCACACTTCAGAACTAAGAAATAAAATTTTGCTGTGTTTTGTCCATAGTATTTGATCGTTATATTCCAAGTGAACTAACACAGGCTATCATGGCCAATGATGTAATGTTTAATTATTTATAACAGGTTATGAAACTTCCTTGTGACTCCAATACTGGTAAAGGCTTGTATACTTCAGTTCACCTTGCTGTGAAGTTGTCAGTATTGATATGTAGAGAATTTCAAAGAACAGAAGAGCAAACTGACATCAACTTTATTCTTCAAGACAATACATTTTATTTATCTTGAAGGCACCTTCTGGGATGCCACATTCAAGGAGGGTAGGAAGCAAATCATCATCCATGTAAAGTACCCAGGGGACCTTTCCAGTTTCTCTGGAATTGGTAACAATATCTGATTTTTGAACACAAGAGAAATTAAACTTTGCAGCATGTTGCTATTTGAATGACCTACTCTGGATTTACAGCAGCAAGCTAATCCTTTAGGAGCAATGGCTCTATCAATCTTTGGATTTTTCTAATGTGGAAGCTACTCAATTGCATCTCAGAAATCAGGGAGGTAATTACTCATGCAGACAGCACAAAATGAGAGGGAAAAATGCAAGTTCTGCTGAGTATTCCTTTTAGAACACGTTGCCGAACAAGGAAATGCGCCCCTGTAATCAGTCAAATCTCTACAGTAATTTTTCAGGTGGTGAAGGCTAGTGTGAGAATATATGCTATGAACATTAGCCCAGCAATGTGAGCGTGAGAGTGCGTTAGGAGACAGAAAACAGAAGGTATTTTTTGGTTTTTAAGGAAGAGTTCTAGTGGGAGTATGCTTTAGTTGATGAGTATTCCAAAGCATAAGTCTAATGTGTCATCTGCCACAAGTCTCATTATTCCATAAATTTGAATTATTGTTTTTTTTAACCAGATTTTCTAATTTTGTTAAGTACAGCCTTTTATAGTTGGATCTGATGATTTTTTGGATTTTTTCAGTTTTTGTTATGTTTTCTTCTTAATTTGTAATTTTTAAAATTTTGATAATGTCTTTGTGCCCTCTTGTTAGTCTGGCTAAAGGTTTATATATCTTGTTGATTTTTCTCAAAGATCCAGCTCCTGGTTCAGTTCATTCTTTGTATAGTTCCTTTTATTTCTATTTGGTTGATTTCAGCCCCGAGTTTGATTATTTCATTCTGTCTAGTCCTCCTGGGTATATTTGCTTCTTTTTATTATGGTGCTTTTAGATGTGCTATTTTAGATACGGTATTTTATTTACTAGAGCATGCTTTCTTCAGTTACTTTTTGGAGGCATTCAGAGCTAAGAGTTTTCCTCTTAGCACTGCTTTCATTTTGTGCCACAAATTTTAGTATGTTGTGCCTTCATTTTCATTAAATTTTAAAGTATTTAATTTCTTTATCTACTTTGAACAAGTTATCATTAATTAGAGTGTTTTTCACCTTCCATGTGTATGTGAGCTTTCTGTTGTTTGTTTGTTTGTTTGTTTGTTTATTGCTTGATTGATTGAAGACCAGTCTTCATCCGTGGTGATCTGATAGGATGCATGGGATTATTTCAGTTTGCTTGTATATGTTGAGGCTTATTTTGTGACCAATTATATGATCAGTTTGGAAAATGCACAATCAGGTTCTGAAAAAAAGGTATATTCTTTTGTTTTTGGACGAATTATTCTATAGATATCTGTCAAATCCATTTACTTCATAACTTCTGTTAGTTTCATTGTGTTTCTGTTAAATTTCTGTGTCCATGATCTATCCTTTGATAAAAGTGGAGTGTTGAAGTCTCTCACAATTATTGTGTAAGGTGTTTTTCTTTTTTTTTTTTTTAATGAATGTTGGTATACTTGCATTTGGAGCATTTATGTTCAGAATTGAAAGCTCATCTTGGTAGATATTTCTTGTGATGAGTTTGAAGTGTCCTTTTAAAACTTCTTTGATAACTTCTGGTTCAAAGTTGATTTTATTCGATAGTAGAATTGCTACTGTAGCTTGTTTCTTGGTTGGAATTTTCTTTGCTTAGAATTTTTTCCCCTCAGCCTTTTCCTCTGAGGTAGTGTCTGTCTTTGTCATTGAGGTACATTACATGTATGCAGCAATGTTCTAGGTCCTGTTTACATATCCAGTCTGTTAGTCTATGTCTTTATATTGAGGAATTTAGGCTATTGATTTTAAGAGATAATAAGGAAAAGTTATTGTTGCTTAGAGTTGGAATTTGTTGTTAGAATTAGAATTATATTTTTTTGACTTTCTTCCTTTGGATTTATTATAAGAGTTTTACTTTCTTGCTCTTTTTGAGGGTGTAGTTTCCCTTTTTGTGTTGGAGTTTTCCATGTATCATCCTTTGTAGGAATGGGTTTGTGAAAAGGTATTGTTTAAATTGATTTTTGTCATGGAATATCTTGGTTTCTCCATTTATGGTAATTAAAGTTTTTCTGGGTGGTGTAGTCTCAACTGGCATTGCTGTTATCTTTGGGGTTGTTTGACCTCTGCCCAGAATCTTCTGGCTTTTAGAGTCTCTGTTGGAAAGTCTGGTGTGATTTGTTTTCCTTTATATGTTACTTGACCTTTATTTTATACTGCTTTAAATATTCTTTCTTTGTTTTGTGCATTTGTTTTTTTTTTTTCTTTTTTCTTTTTTTTTTTTTTTTTTTTTTCTTTTTTGACTATTATGTGACCAGAGGAATTTCTTTTCTGGTCCAGTCTATTTGACATTCTGTAGGCTTTTTGTATGTTCATGAACATCTCTTTCCTTAGGTTAGGGAAGTTTTCTATTATTTTGTTGAAGATATTTAGATATTTACTGGTCCTGTAATTTGGATATCTTTGCTCTCCTCTAAACCTATTATTCTTAGGTTTGGCTTTCTCACTGATTCCTGGATTTTCTGGATGGGTTAGGAACTTGTTGTATTTTGCATTTACTTTGATTGTTGTGTCAATGTTTCTGTGGTATCTTCTGCCCTTAAGATCTGTTCTTTAGTTTCTTGTATTATGTGGGTGATGCTTGAATCTATGACTCCTGATCTTTTTTTCTAAGTTTTCTATCTCCAAAGTTTTCTTTCTTTTTAATTTCTTTATTGTTTCTCTGTTCACATTTAAATCCTGGGTGGTCTTGTCCAATTTCTTGACTTGTTTAATTGTGCTTTAATATAATTCTTAAAGGGACTTTTGTGTTTCCTCTTTAAAAGCTTCTGGTTATTCGTGTGTGTGTGTGTGTGTGTGTGTGTGTGTGTGTGTGTGTGTGTTTGTTCTCCTGTATTTCTTTAAGGAAGTTATTTATGTCCTTCTCCATCCCCCCTTTTATGTTGGATAGTCTTTGTATTTACATTTCAGATGTTATCCTCTTTATACCAGTCTTATTCCTTATTCCCTCCCTTTGCCTCCATGAAGGTGCTTTCTCTTTCAACCAACCTCTCCCACTTCAACACCTCAGCATCTGCCTACATTGGGAAAATAAGCCTTCACTGGACCAAAGCCCTCTCCTCTCATTGATGCCAGAGAATGCTATCCTTTGCTACATATGCACTTGGACCAATAGGTCTCTCCATACAAGACGTAAATTGTTGGTGTTTTATTCCTGGAAGCTGTGGTGGAATTGGTTAGTTGATAATTTTGTTCTTTCTATGGGGTTGCAGACACTTTCAGCACCTTCAGTCTTTTCTCTAGCTCCTTCATTTGGGTCCTCATGTTCAGTCCCGTGGTTAGCTGTAAGTATCCTCCTCTGTATCAGTATGGCTCTGGCAGAGCCTCTGCCAAGGCATACATATTAGATTCCTGCTAGTAAGCACTACTTGACATTATAAATAGTGCATGGGTTTAGCAGCTACATATGGGATGGATCCCCATGTGAGGTAGTCTTTGGATATTTTCTCCAATCACTCCTCTTCTACTTGTCTCCTTTTTCTATCAAATGAGTGTTTTGTTCTCCCTTTTAAGAAGGCATCCACCTTTTTGTCTTCAGTCTCTTTGAGTTTCATAATGTCTGTGAACTGTTTCTTGGTTATTCCAAGATTTTTGTACCAGTATCTGCTTATCAGTAATTACATACCATGAGTGTTCTTTTGTGATGAGTTATGTCACTCAAGATGATAACTTTTAGTGCTATCCATTTGATAAGGAATTTTATGAACTCATTGTTTTAATAGCTAAGTAGTACTCCATTGTATAAATGTATCACAATTTCTGTATCTATTCCTCTGTTGAAGGACATATGGTCAATTTTGGAGAAGGTGCCATGAGGTGCTGAGAAGAATGTATATATTTTTTGTTTTAGGATGAAATATTCTATAGATGTTTGTTAAATCCATTTGGTTCATCATTCCTGCTAGTTTCACTGTGACTGTTCTGTTTCTGCTCACACAATTTGTCCATTGAAGTGGGGTGTTGAAGTCTCTCACTATTATTTTGTGTGGTGCAATATATACTCTGAGCTTTAGTAGAGTTTTGTTTTGTTTAGTTTTTAATGTACTTGCCCTGTATTTGGAGCATAGATGTTCAGCATTGAGAGTTCATCTTGATAGGTTTTTCCTTTTGATGAGTAAAACCTGTTCTTCCTTATCTATGTATCATCTATCTATCTATTTATTTTGGTGACTTTGAAAATATATTTTATTCGATATTAGGATGGTCACTCTAGCTTGTTTCTTGTGACCATTTGCTTAGAAATTTTTTTTTCAACTTTTTACTCTGATATAGTGTCTATCTTTCTTGCTGAGATGAGTTTCCTGTATGTAGTAAAATGCTGGTTCTTTTGTATATATACCATTAATAGTCTATGTCTTTTTATTGGAGAGTTGAGTCCATTGATGTTAAGAGATATTAAGGAATAATGATTTTTGTTTCCTGCTACTTTTGTTATTAGAGGTAGAATTATGTTTGTGTGTCTTTCTTCTTTTGGTTTTTTTGCAAGAGGATTATTTTCTTACTTTTCTAAGGTATAGTTTCCCTCCTTGTAATGTAGCTGTCCATCTATTATCCTTTGTAGGGTTGGATTTTTGGACAGATATTGTGTAAATTTGCTTTTGTCCTGGAATGTCTTGGTTTCTCCATCTATAGTAATTGAGAATTTAGTTGGATATAGTAAGCTGGTACTAAACCACCAACTAAAGAGTACACATTGAGAGACTCATGGCGCCAGCTGTATATTTAGTAGAAGAGGGTTTTGTCTGTCATCAGTGGGAGGAGAGCCCCTTTGTTTTAGCATGAAAGGTGCCCCAGTGTAGAGGAATGCTAGTGTATGAAGGTGGGTGTGGGTGGGTGGGTGAGTGAGTGTTCTCATAGAAACGGGGAGAGAGGATGGGGTTTGTGTTCTCTTAGGGTCTGTATGACCTATTCAGGATCTTCTAGCCTTCAGAGTTTCTGTTGAGACATCTGGTGTAATTCTGATCTGTCTGCCTTTATATGTTAATTGTCCTTGTTTCCATACTGCTTTTAGTATACTTTCTTTGTTTTTGAACATTTGATGTTTTGACTGTTATGTGTCAGGGGAATGTTTTTTTCTGGCTAAATGTATTTGGAGTTCTGTAGGCTTTTTGTATGTTAGTGGTTATCTCTTCAGGTTAGGAAAGTTTTCTTCGATAATTTTGTTGAAGTTATTTACTGGGCCTTTCAGTTAGGAGTCTTTGCTTTCTTCTACACCTATTATCCTTAGGTTTGGTCTTCTCATTGTGTCCTGGATCTCCTGGACATTTTGGGTTAGGAGCTTTTTGTTTTTTTCATATTCTCAGGCTGTTTTGTCTATGTTTTCTATGTTGTTCTTGGCCCATGAGATTCTCTCTTCCATCTCTTGTATTCTGTTGGTGATGTTTGCATCTGTGACTTCTGATTTTATTTTTAGGTTTTCTAATTCCAGAGTTGTCTCTTTTTGTGATTTCTTTATTGTTTCTATTTCCATTTTTCATTCTTTTGCCTGCTTGGTTGTGTTTTCCTGTAGTTCTTTGAGTGATTTTTGTGTTTTCTTTTTAAGAGCTTCTATTTGTTTATGTGTGTTCTCCTGCAATTGATTAAGGGAGTTATTCATACTATTTTCTAAGATCTTCATCATTATCGTGAAGTATGATTTCAAGTCTGGGTGTTGTTTTTCTGGCAATGGGCTGGATCTAGCCCTGGGTAAAGATGGGGGCCTGAAGGGTACAGACCCAAGCCATACCATGATACCTGTGCTCTAATAGTTCCTGGAGGTCCCTCCCTATGTAGTCAGTGGAGACAGTGACTGTGGGAGCCCTTCCTGTGGGATCAGGATGGATCATGCTTTTGTGTCTCCTCTGTGTGTTCAGCTCTTTGAGGGCAGACTGTTCAAGTCCTAATGAATGTGTGCTGACTCTACCTGTGTCTCTGGGCACAGATGGAATGCTGACCTGTTTGATCCGAGACTGCATTATGATCTCTGTACTCTAAAAGTTCCCAGAGGTCTCTACTCAGATAGTCAATGGGGAGAGAGAGTATGAGCTCACCTGTGGGCTCAGGAGGGAGAGCACTCCTGTGTCCGGGTGCTCTGCTCTCTATGTCCTTCTTAAAGTTCTTTACAATCATCGTGAGATGTGATTTTTGAATCTGAATCTTGCTTTTACAGTGTGTTGGTATATCCAGGACTTGCTGTATTTGGAGAATTGAGTTCTCTTGATGACAACTAGCCTTGGTTTCTGTGTCTTAGGTTCTTGAGTTTTCCTTTTACCTTGTGGTTATATCTGGTGTTAGTTGGTCTTGCTGTCTCTGACTAAAGCCTGTTCCCTCTCTGAGCCTTATAGCCCATCAGCCTGTGAACTTCGGAGTGACAATGCTCATGGGAGAACACCTCTCTCTGGGCAGGATTTGGGACCGGAGGTCTGTCCCACAGTGTTAACTCTGGGGTGTAGATGGAGACAAGATGTATCCTGTCCCCAGTTGCTCCGTGGTAGCTGAACCTTGAGATTTGCTGGTGAATCACTCTTTTTTCAGTTAGTGGAGGAAAAGTGATCTTCTCTCCTGTTAATTTAGGAGTTCAGAATCCCTGGATATCATCTGTGTCAGGGATAGATTTTGTTCCCGAGAGGTTTGCCACAGGGTTAACTCTGACGTGCAGATTTCTACCTATATTCTTAAATTTAATTTTCTTTTTTGAAATTTTATTTCCAGAGAGTTGATATTAAATTTTATTTCCAGAGAGTTTATAATTGTGACTTTTTCAAGCATGAAAGATTTCAGCCGCATTAAGTTATGAAAGAGAAATGGAGGTGAGGGCTCATCCTGAGAATATGGCTTTAGTCCATAATCTTTAGAAAGCAGAAACTTTGAGGTTTTACTTATTTATTTGTTTGTTTGTTTACTTATTTTTTAATTCCATTTTTGTTGACTCACTCTTAGAGTTTCATTTCTTGAGTCCCAATCACACTCACTTACCTGTCCTTCCATGTTTGCTCCCTTATTCTTGAGATTTCACCTTGTCTCTTCAGACTAAAATTGAAAGTAAATGTAAAAAAAAAAAAAAAACCACAAAGAAATAAATGAATAAGGACAACTTGTGTTATCTATGTACTCAACGGAGCATGGGCAAATTCTCAGTGGCTTGCTACTTAAATAGAACTGGGTTTTTCTCCTCTTGCACCCCCGTGAGAAGCCATCAATTGTGAAGAGCTATATTTCAGTATTTTCTGTACATCTTTTAAAGGGTTCTCTTTAATAGCTTCCTTTTTTGGCTGTTACCTTTTTTTGGAGGAGGGTTTAGGTGGTGGGTGTTGTTATGGAAACCTTGCATGTCTCTCCTTCTCAACTGTGTGTCTACAGTCATCAGTTTTACAGCAAAAGTAGCTTCCTTGCTCTTCATAGCAGGAACGTAGATCATGGGTCTCTATGTGGTTTCTGGTGACAGCACAGACCACAAACACTGTTCCCAACTGCAGTATGATCATGGATGCAGACAAGAGTCTTAAAAGTAGCCCAGACCACAGATATCAACCTGGTCTGTGGTGACTTTTCAGTTCACTTATATCAGCCTGGACAGTAGCAGCAGTGTGGCCCAAGAACACCAATGGGTTCAGGCTTCAGCAAAGACCAGAGTCACAAACAGTCTTTGGTGGTAATATGGGCCAGCTGCAGCAGAGCCATACACCTAGGCATGGCCCTCAGTGACAGCACAAACTCAAGCCTATGGCTTCAGGTGGCAGCCCAGGCCATCTAAATTAATATAGACTCATGGAGCAGCATGGCCCACTGATATTAGCATGACTTGAGACTGCAGCACATACTATATACATCTGGATGGCCTTCAAAAGTAATATGGGTCATGGACATCAACATAGAACCAGGGAGAAGCAGGAACATGGACCCAGACATGGCTCTCAGTGAAAATATGAACTACAGACTCAGGTTACTTCTCAGCCCACTCACATCTATATTTATTTTCATTAGAAACAGATTCTTCTCTCATCCAATATGTCCTGACCACTGTTTCCCCACTCTCCACTTCCCCATGCTCACTAGCACCTCTCCTTTCCTCTATTCATCCCTCCAACTTCCCTCAGAAAAGAGCAGGCTTCCAAGAGATAACAATGAAATATGACAAAACAAAATACAATAAGACAAGGCAAAAGTTCTTACACTGAGGCTGGAGAGGCAACTTACCATAAGAAAAAGAGTCCCAAGAGTAGACAAAAGAGTCAGAGCATACCATTTTCACAGTTAGTTCCAGCAAACAGCCATAACTTGGTACAGTGAAAACTTTTTCTATTTTTTTTTTAAGACTTGTGTTTGATTCTACCCTAGGGCTATCAGACTTCTGTTCCTGGCTATCCAAGCTGTATTTGGCAATGGCTCCCTCTCATATTGTGGGTCTCCAGCTAAATTAGACCTGCTAATTCTCTTCTCTACTATCATTGTTTCAGCACCTCTTGAAGGAAGGACAGATTGTAGGTCAAAAGTTTTGTGTCTGTGTTGGTGTCCATGTTTCTATTTTTGTGGCCTACAGAGTATCATTTCACACCACCGAGACTAGAACATAGTGATGAAGGCTCCATCTCATCTTCTTTAAGTTCATTGTGCTGTGTGGATGTTGTCCTTGGCAATGGGGCATGACTGGAAGTTTGCTCTGATCAAACCTTTGTCCTAGAATCAGCCTGGTTGTTGGGTGATCCCCACTGGATTCCCTTGGGCAAGAAATCACAGGAATAGGACCTAGTCCTGCCAGTGGGATTCTTACTTGGCCACAAGAAAGACCAGTTCAGACTTTGTATATATAAAAATTTAAATATTATAAATTTAAATATATAAATAAAATTAAAAAAACAAATTTTAATGAAAGGAAATAGCAAAGTAGTGATTTCATTAAAATGTTATATTTACAGATAACTTTAAATCTAGTCCTATAGATTTGATCTCATTGTATTATACTTTTTTTTTTCTCTTGAAGATGCTGCTTTCTTCATGTGCTTTGTTGGATATACTGTTATGTACAATAAGTGACACTCTAAAACACTGTAGAAGAAGAGGACAATACTAAAATGTATATTTCAAGGAAAAGTTCACGAATGAAGTAGTAATTGTAATGGACTTTAAGGTGGGCCTAGGGGTTACTACAGGCAGAAAAGGGCTTGGCAATGTTTTTCACAGACTACTCTGGTTTCGTTGTTGTGTAGATACTAAGTAATGTGAAAGACATAATGTGGGCAATAGTTCTGATAGCATAAGAAGTTAAAAACATCTCAACCAACATGGTACCAGGTAGAAAAAGATCATAAGAACCTGAAAGAAAAAGAGTCTGGTGGGATGCACATGGTCTAAGTCTATTATGCATGTACATAAAAATATTCTAATGAATTTTGTGTACAAAATATATACTATTAAATCACATATTTGGGAACTGTGGTAATTTGAATTAAAATGCCTTCCCCACAAAGGCTCATAGGGAGTGGCATTATTAGGAAGTGCGGTCTTGGTGGAGTAGATATTGTCTTCATGGAGAAAGTGTGTCATTGTCTTAGGATTCGAGGTTTCTGATGGGCGAGCCAGATCCAATGCATTACTCTTATTACCTGCTACCTATCGACTGGGATGTAAAACTCCCAGCTCCTTCTTTAGCACCACACTTGCCTGTGCTCTAGCATGCTTCCTGTCACAATGACAATGAACTAAACCTCACAGCAGTATGCAATCCCCAATTAAATATTTTTTTTTTATAAAAGTTGCTGTGGTTGTGGTGTTTCTTCACAGTAATGAAACCTAAGTAATAAAACTAAGAAATGTATGATTATACAATTAAGAATAAAGATGACAAAATCTATCCTGGTGGTTTGAATATACTTAGTCCATGGAGTTGTACTATTAGGAGGTATGGCTTTCCTGGAAGGAGCCTGTTAGTGTGGGAGTGGGCAATGGGATCTTCCTCCTAACCATGTGGAAACCAGACTTCTCCTAACAGCCTTTAAATGCAGGTGAAGAACTCTCAGCTCTTTCTGCACCATGCCTACCTGGATGCTGCCATGCTGCCTGCCACCTTGCTGATAATGGACTGAACCCATGAATCTGTAAGCCAGCCCCAATAAAATGCTGTCCTTAAAGAGTTGCATTGGTCGTGGTGTCTTGTCATAGCATGTAAACCTTAACTGAGACAGATACGGATCTGAAACTAGAACCAAAAATTCAGAAATATGTTTGGAAGGCATTTATAATAAGTGTGGAAGGCAAACCTTGGAAATGGTTTTGTGTTGTGAAGATGAGAGAACAGAGATGAAAGAATTAGCAAATGACTAAACCTACTAGAAGACAGTATTTTAAAATGTCTATTCTTACATCATAGAAACAGGAAACATTTTTAAGAAAATTTTAGTTAAAACAATTCAAGATTCAGAGAAAATAAAGAGAAGGCTGGCTAGGTAAATTTGGCACACACCTATAATCTCAGTACTCCAGTGGTTGAAGCAGGAAGAGCATATGTTCAAGTGAAGATTAGGCTACATAACAAGAAATGAATGTCTGTGAGAATTAGTGGAGAAATGTAATCAAGTTTCTTTCTTTACTGATGTAGGTGTAAATGTTATTGTCTTAGTCTGTCTGTATAACCACTTATCACTTGTTTTTTTTTTCAACTTATTTTTTATTTTTTATGTGGTAAAAAAATGATATGAGTCAATGACCCCAAAGATTCACCCCCCACCCACACCCACACACGCACATACATTTGAACTATAACTTGAATTTCAAGAAATAATGGATATCTTTGCAGTTAAAATAAAAATAGCCTAGACAGCATTAAGATGCTCAGAGGCCATGTCTTTCTCCACTCAAAAAAACATTCACTTTTCATTTACTTAAAAATAAAATAGTATCCTAAGAAGGAAGAAAACCTTACGTGTGCCCTCCAAAGTGAACCTTCTGGTTAGCAGGAGAAAACAGCAAAGAGCTGGTCCTATCACTCTTTATTTTTACTTTAGAAAACACAAATGCCTTTTGATGTCATTATAAAAAGAGTTGGTATTTGAATAGAATACATTTCTCTAGCCTAGAAATGTTCAATCCATTCATATGAGGACATCGATGCTAAGAAACTATTACTCTCCTTCTTTTCCTCGAAATCTTAGAATTGTTTGTTAGAAAGAAAAGAAAGTATGTGGGAAAATTCCTACTGTATAGTCGTTATTCCCATAGCCTGATTCCTTCACTATTCCAGCAAAAACATATAAAGAATGACACCATCACAATGCACTCAGGTGGAAAAAAATGGAGATGTCAGTTCTGAGCATTCCTGTAGCTTAAATGTGAGTCTCTGGAAAGTCAGGGTAAGAACCCTAGACCCAAGAACACACTTTAATCTTCATATAAAGCTTAGATTAATTGTAAAAATCAAAATAGAAACAGAAACTTCATGGTATTTTACTTTGAATCAGGAGACAATGTTACAGGATTGATAATTCAGGCAATGTTTGTTCTGCTTCTTTTCAATGTAAAATATGCTAGTTAGCAAACAAAATAATGAGTCATGACATTTGCCCATATATATATTTAACTTTATATTGTTTTCCTCCCAGCCTTCCTCTGTTCTCCCCCTTGCTTGTTACTTTCTTCCCAACAAAGAGTTTATTTCCTGCTTATATTTGTCATACACACATTCTCCTTCTCTTTTTTCTCTAACACAGACTCACACAGACACACGCATACACAGAGGCACACACACATGCATGCACATACACATACACATACACAAGTCTAAGCTATGCAGGGGAAAATGCAGCATTTAGTACTCTCTCTCTTTCTCCTTTCTTTATGTGATCTCTTTTAAACCTCTTTCTTGCTTCTTGTGGGGCCTCTTTCCTTTCATGTTTAAGCAAACTTAGATTTTCACCACACACCATTCTGTTTGGAAACTGGGGAGATGGCACTAGTTGCTGTTTCAAAGAACCCTTACTCAATTCCCAGAGCTTACATGCCAGCTCACAAACTACCTGTAACACACCTGCTCTAGGAGATCTACGATTTTTCTCTGTTTTCCATAGATCCTGAGCATATATGTGATGGGCAGAGATGCATACAGCCAAATAAACCACACATGAAATAAGAATAAGTACATCTAAAAAATTTAATTAGTTTTACTTATTTTTTGAGGTATTTTGCTCCATCTGTTGATTTTTGATGCTGTAAAAGAGACATAGTTTTAATTATCTGGATTTATTTATGTGGATGCAAGTGTTGGATCCCTTGGAACCAGAGTTACAGGAGGCTAATATTATAAACAGAACCTTGGTCTTCTGGAAGAGAAACACCTGTTTTTCACTGACAAGCCATCTCTCTAGATCCAGGGAAGGAAAACCCCAGTTTTTAGAGTATACTTTTGTGTTTCTCCACATGGCTTTTTGTCCATATTTTATATTTTAATCATACAGGGAAAATGTTTTCATTAAATGTGAAGAGATTTTCAAAGTTAAAATGGAAGAGTGTGAACTACAGTCTTCTGAGTCAAGCAGCACAGCATCTCTCTGCGTTGTTATGTGAAGCTGCACAATGACTCGGTAAGTGGCTGTGGACATGAAGAGTGATGGTTAAAGATGCCACTCAACTGTTTAGCTCATATGGAGAGAATTCTATGTTCAGTCCAAAGCTGAGCAGCGGGTTGCTTTTTCAGAAGTAAAGCTTATAGCAAGTGTCATAACCATATACTCTACAAGCCCAAAAATCTATAGATAAATTATTTGAATTAACAAATTAACCAGGGTAACTAGACACAATGTCAACTTATAATATTAATAATTTCGTTCATTAATAACATAAATCACAGAATTGAATTTGAAAGTCTAGTAACATCAGAGCATTGGAAGTTCTAACATCCTAGAAATAAACATTAGAAAAGATGTATGTCTCCATAGCAAAACACGATACTAATCTCACTGACAAGAGTAGAAGACAGCTTAAATCAGTGAAGGTATATGTCTACCGACTAGACACATTGACATACGATGATATGACTCTGACAGGTTTTAGTTTGTACGCAAAGGCATCTTACAAGCTGGGAATGTTGATAATACGCATATATAATTATACAGTGTTATGGGCAAACTGTCAGCAGCTGACACTAAGTTCTCCATAGGGAAGGGACTTTGGTTGCTTGTTTAGGGAAATAATTCAATAATGTGAAGCAGCACAGAGTCTCTAAATCCTCAAATGTTAGACATGGATAGAGATTTGGGCTTGGGAAACGTGAAATAAGAGGAAAACCGTCAAAGGGATGAGATGAAGGGAATAGGGCCAAGAGAGAGATTAATGCCATTAACAAGGTGTGTGTAGACACCTTGAGAAGAACACAGAATTTCATAGGAATGGAGGAAGATTTGGTCATTTGTATACATTTTAAGGTATAAGAAGTTTGATAGATTGAATCAATAATATATATTATTCTTTTTGACATCTTTTTAACAACTTTATTTTAAAAAACAGAGATAAACATACAGATTTTTAAAGCATTTTTACATAAAACTGTATGAATATATATTTTTCAATACTTGATGTTTTTAAAGGTTTGATAGTATTAATTGAAAACTTATTAGTTTCAATGAGCATAAAGTACATATAAAACAAAACAAGTAAGTACAGATTTATGTTTGTTATCCTATAGTTTGGGAGTCCCATATGAACTAAACTAATATAACTACTGTTAAAAAAAGGGTTATTTTGATGGAGAAAGAGTAAATGGGAGACCATCTTGGCAGGCACAGGATGTCATATTTAAGATGGACAACAAGATTGCCTTTAAATTATCTCTAATCAAAATTAGTTCTGTCCCTGAATTGAACTGAGAATGACCATTAAAAATATTGTTTGTTGTTATTATTTCATTAGTTTAAAAAAACACAAAGTTAATGACCCTCTTTCTCACTAAATATTTAAATTTTGTTGAGAGCTTTGAATAAAAACCTGGTATCCATTCAAAATGTGAAATCAAATACAAACCTCTGGGTTATGCATATGAATTTACCCACTCCTTCTCTGAATCAAATGTTCTTGGTTTGCTCATGGATTACTCTCTACACTCTTACAATCACTTCTGTGCCCCCAGAGATCTACCTGGAATATGCCTTGTCTTTTAGTTTCCAGATGGAACCCAATCAATAGTAATTCAGCAGGAGAAAACATAGTGTGGAGGAGAGTGTAGGCTACCTACCGTTGACTCTGCAGGGCAGTGGTTATCCACATCTACTCACAGGGAGGTAAAATCCTGTTACAGAATCCTCAGAGATGTGCCATCTGTTTCTATCCTACTCCATGACTAATGCACTATCCACATATGCATGACTATGCTATTCTACTATGTAAAAAATACATGTTTTACAATAATTACCATTTTCATCTTAAGCTTCTAAGAATCTGCAGAGAGAAAACAAGAAGCTTTCTGTTTTAAAAAAGACATGACCAGCAAAATATTTAGCTTGGCATTCTCTAATTTTTTTTGAAATTATGTTTAAACAAAGCAAAACATCTGGTAACTTGAAACACATGCTTGCAGTCAATTCCTTTTTTCATTTATGTATACTCATTAAATATCAGCTTCCTACCTTGGGTTACAAAAGTAGGTATATCCATGTTTCTTTGACATTTCTATGCCATAATATATGAGAAAGGAAAAAGAGGTAATGATGGCCTTGAAAGGAGTGAGCAAAGACTCTCATAGAAAAGCATGAAGGCTTAGTTCAGGAGCATGTGTGCATGTATGTATTTTAAACCAATTATTTAAGGTGAGACCTGAGGTACTGTAAAAAACCAAGGTGAGACCTTGAGATAGGGCGACCTTGTGTCCACATGTGTTTGTGTGTTTGTATGCACACACACACACACACACACACACACACACACACACACACACACACATGCACTATGATGGTTCCTTCATGAAAAAGTTACAGATGATTTTTATTTAACCAAAAACACCCTAACACTATATATCGATTTTAGTAAAATGTCTTGCCTTGATTTATGGAAATATCTCTTTATTTTTATTTATCAGTACTTGATTTCTTTAAAGGTTTGATAGTATGCATTGAAATCTTACTAGTTACAATAAGTTACAATAAGCATAAATGGCTACTTTAGTTTGTTTCATGGGACAGTTTGCTTGGAATTTTTTCCCAGCCTTTTACTCTGAGATGGTGTCTCTCTTTGTTTCTGGGATGAGATTCCTGTATGCAGGAAATGCTAGATTCTGTTTATGTATCCAGTCTGTTAGTCTATGTCTATTTATTGAGAAATTGAGTCCATTTATGTTAACAGCTATTAAAGAATAGTAATTGTTATTTCCTGCTATTTTTGCTGTTTGAGGTAGAATCATGTTTGTGTGTCTTTCTTCTTTTGGTTTTCGTGCTTAGTTATTTTCTTGCTTTTTCTAGGGTGTAATTTCGCTCTTTATATTGGGTTTTCCATCTGTTATTCTTTGTTGGACTAGATTTGTGTTCAGATATTGTGTAAATTCAGTTTTGTCCTGGAATATCTTGGTATCTCCATCTATGGTGATTGAGAGTTTTACTGGATATAGCAACATGGACTGACATTTGTGTTCTCTTAGAGTCTGTATGAAGTCTGTCCAGGGTCTTCTAGCTTTCAGAGTCTCTGAAGAAGTCAGGTGTAATTTTGATTTGTCTGCCTTCATATGTTACATGTCCTTTTTCCCTTACTGCTTTTAGTATTCTTTCTTTGTTTTAAACACTTGGTATTGATTACTATGTGTTGGGAAGAATTTCTTTTCTGGTCCACTCTATTTGGAGGTCTGTAGGCTTCTTTTATGATCATGGTCATCTCATTCTTAAGGGTAGGAAAGTTTTCTTCTTTGATTTTGTTGAAGATATTTACTGTGCCTCTTAGTTGATATTCTTCACCCTCTTCTATTCCTATTATCCTTAGATATGGTCTTCTCATTGTGTCCTGGATCTCCTGGACATTTTGGGTTAGGAGCTTTTTGTTTTTTTCATATTCTCAGGCTGTTTTGTCTATGTTTTCTATGTTGTCCTTGGCCCATAAAATTCTCTCTTCCATCTCTTGTAGTCTGCTGGTGATGCTTGCATCTGTGACTTATGATTTCATTTTTAGGTTTTCTATCTCCAGAGTTGTCTCTTTTTGTGATTTCTTTATTGTTTCTATTTCCCTTTTTCATTCTTTTGCCTGCTTGGTTGTGTTTTTCTGTAATTCTTTGAGTGATTTTTGTGTTTTCTTTTTAAGAGCTTCTATTTGTTTATGTGTGTTCTCCTGCAATTGATTAAGGGAGTTATTCACACTATTTTCTAAGATCTTCATCATTATCGTGAAGTATGATTTCAAGTCTGGGTCTTGTTTTTCTGGAGTGTTTGCCAATCCACTACTTGCTGTGGTGCGATAGCTGGGTTCTATTATTGCCATTTTGTCTTGGTTTCCATTGCTTAATTTCTTTCACTTCCCTTCTGCCATCTTGTTATCTGTGATTATATGTGGTCTTGTTGTCAGTGACTTGTGCCTGTCTCTCCTGCGGATCTGAGGGCCTGTTGGCTCTGGAAGAAAATTGCTTCTGAGTGTTTGGCTTTTTGTGGGCGAGCAGTGAGTTCTGGTGGCAGTGACCCAATTCTGTCTTGGTGGGCTCAGGGTTGGGAGCTCTTGTGAGGCTGTTTTGGGAGCTCAGTCTTCTGCCCTCAAGTCCTGAGTACTACTGGCAGGGACCTGGCTCCTTCTCTAGTCCAATAAGGACCCTTTTCTACAGAGCACAGACCTCTCGGCTCTACCTCTGGTCCATGCACAAAAGCGCCTGTGAGCTGATCTTAGAGCACTGCCTTTCTGTGCAGATCTTGATTCCCTCTGACAGAGGTCTGACACTTACTGTGGGTTTGGAAAGTAACCATTTCGACAAGCACCACCAAGTACTCTCTGTGCTCTGGGTACTCACGGTGAAACTTTACCAGACCTGTGTCCCAGGTTTCTGCTGGTCTAGATGGAAAAGAGCCTGATGTCTGGTCCTCAAGTACTGCCTTTGCGGGCAGATCCACATTCTCTCTGACAGAGGTAAGGCCCTTACTATGGGCAGGAAAGGAACCTTTTCCAAAAGCATCGCCAAGCACTCCTGCGCTGTGGGTACTCAAGGTGCAACCTTACCAGTCCTGTGCCCCAGATTCCCCCTTTATTTTTATTTTTAACAGTTGAAGTTATTATAAAAGCAATGAGTTTCACGATGGCATTTTCATGTACTACTCTAATTAGTTTTCTTCATCTGTCGCCCTCCTCAGCATGTCCTTTGCTTTACGTTCTGCCACATTCTCTGTTCACACTAAGTCCTTCCTCTTCTGCTTTCATGTTCACACGCTATTTTCTTCCTTATCTTCTCCTCCCCTCTCCTCATCCTTTCCTATTTTCATTATCTGTACACACAGATACACATCCATATATGTTTAAAATTATTGTCCTATATTCTTGGTATAGAGAGCCCTGGATTCTTCAGAACACTTTTATAAATGTATATAAAATGTGTATTAAATGTATTTCTTTTGTGTGTGTTTCCCATTCTTCTTTCCCACCTTTCCTTACTCCTATTAATCCCATATTCTCATTAGCTTCTACTTTTATGTCACACATAATATATACTACGTTTTACATATCTTATACCCTAACACATATATAATTTTAAATATAGCTTCCATGTATGTAACAAAAATGGTATTTTTTTCTGAATTTAGTTTATTTCATGTAATATAATGTCAATTCCATATACTTCTTCAAATGTCACCATTTCAACTTCTTTACCACTGAATAATATTCCATTGTGTATATTTGTTACATATGTATTATACATTTATCCTATGATGAATAATTAAGCTGTTCTAATTTTTAGCTATTGTGTTTAGCACAGCAACAAACTGGATATGAAATACTTCTGTAGTATGCTAGGTGTCTTTGAGTTTAGACCTAGGAGATTATAGTTGGATTAGATGAGAGTTCTACTTCCTTTTTGGAAAACCACCAACATTCATTTTCTTACATTGGCATTACAGGATTACATTTCCACCAAAGCGAATCAGGGTTCCTTTTCCCCTGAATCCTCAGCAGCATTTGTGGTCTTTTGCTTGCTTGATCTCCATGTGACGGTGGTGAGATGGATCCACAAAGCAACTCAATTTTCATTTCTGTGATTGCTAAGAACGTTCAAAATGTACAAGCAATTATTTTTTTCTCCCTCTCTTTCAGGTTGCAAAAGTGTTGGTTTGCTGGGTGAGGCAGTATGGATTCCTATGTGGATCCTTTCTGTTAACCGGCTCCTTTCATCTGATTTTTTTTTTTTTTTTTTTTTTTTGTGTGTTATCACTGAGATATTCTTTCTTCTTCTTGAATGTATAGTATATCTGAGGGATTTTCTGAATGATCCCTTGCTGTGTGAATTCCTTTAATTCATAATAGTTTTGAAATGTGATTTGCTAATCTGTTTTAAGAGATAATTTTGAAAAGAATAGCAACAATTGTAGATGGGTACTTAATTTTAGGACTTGTGATATCATTCCAAACTTTTCTGGCTTTTACTGTTGCTGACAAAAGACATCTTTGTGTTTCCTTTTTGTATGTGAGTTTGCATTTTTCCTTACAGCTTTTAGTATTGTTCTCTTGGAGTTCTTTTTGCATCATAAATAACGAATATAAAATATCATGGCAAGGGTCTTTTTTTCTTATGTTTATTTGGAATTCTAATTGCTTCTTGTGTATCAATATCAATTTTTTTTCTATTTGGTCAGTTACCTGTTGTTATTTTATCAAATAAACTATCTATGCATTTTGACTTTTTCTTCTTCTTGTATATAGTGAATCCTTAATATTGATCTCTTTATCTAACCAGGCAAGGCTCCTTGCAGTGGGATTGGGACCTCAACTGAATCACAAAACCTTTGACTTACCATATATCCTGCCTATGAAACATGGGAGGCCAATGGTGTCACAGAAATTGTGAATGTGGGAAATCCATGACTGGTGTAAGCTTCACACCTTGAGAGAAAGACTACTGTGATACTTCCTGAATAGCCAGGAACCAGAGGCAGGAAATCCAAGAGACCCAAGATAGAACCAAACACAGTTAGACAAATAGCCAGTGAAATAATTCATAATGATATTATGCTGTATTCATAGATCTGTGGCTAGCCCAATTATCATCAAAGGGGCTTCATCCAGCAACTGATTGGAGCAGATGAAAAGAGTCACAGCCAAATGCTATGAGAAGCCAAGGAATTCATCCTGAAGAAAAGAAGGAAGGATTATAGGATCCAGAAGCTATGAAGATACCTGAGAACACTGCCACAGAAACAACAGAGCAGGCTCTTAGGGTACTCACAGAAACTGGAACAACACACACAACCCTGTATGGGTCTTAGCTAGGTCCTCTGTATATATATATATTATTGTCATGTAATTTGATGTTCCTGTGGAACTCCCAGACATGGACATTTGAGTACTAAATGTGAAATATTGAATTTGTAGATTTTTTTCAAGGTATAAGTATCATATTTCAGGAATGAAGTGAGGAAGAAATTGGGAAAGTGGGTATAAATGGATATTGGAATGAGAGCTTTGGATAGTTGAAAGACACCATGTGAGTGCTGGGAACCCACAATTGTGTCCTCTAAAAGAGTAATGAGAGCTTATAACTGCTGAGTCAACTCTCAACCTCAATAACGTATTTTCCTAAGAGCTACTGTAGTTATAGGATAACTAATGTATTAATGTAATGAAGCCTTCATGTGCTCATCACAATAATTCCCTCATAACTTAATTGCTTTCCTCTTAAGTTGTGCCTAAGTAAGAACTAAGGCTACTCCATTTAACTCTTTGAAGATATACCAAAATCTCAGCACCAGTGTGTAAGCAGGAAGAGAGGAAAAGGACGAGGGGAAAGTAAAAAGGGTCCAGCTGGCCAGTGATCTTCAATGTCAGGCTTCAAGTTAAAAAATTTATTATATCAATGTTCTTTTGCAAACTCATTCATTAGCAATATTTTTGTAAATCCTTAAGACACAATTGGATTAACAAAATAATAACCACAATAAATAAGATAGCTCTTTCCAGAATCAACAATTATTATAGCAATATGTACATAAGCTATGTATATTTTAAAAACCTATGTCAAGTAGGACTATTACTCCTGCAAGTTAAAAATTATATAGTAAACTTTCTTCTCTATTAACTTTACTAAAATATTTCCTTAGTAGTTTGTTATTGTCTTCAAAGTGCTAAATCCCAACATATACACTCATTTCTCATTATTAAATACTCATGTTATCTTCGTTTCAGTTTAAATCATGCTAGAGTAAAAATCGATGACTGGTAACCTGGAGGAGATATCTGAGAACAAAAGAAAAATTAGTGGTTTTGGTACTAAGTTTATGCTCAATTTCAATGATAGATGTAGTAGGAGTTTTGTCTCTGGCAGGATGTGTTCTTCTAGTCTTACAAATACATCTTTTCTCCACTTCTTGGCAAACTAAAACATGTTCAGTACTTTGATAGTATGGAAAATACTGATGTTTTAATATCATTAACTTTTATTTCTTTGACTAAATGACAAAACTGTATGTTTTTGGTACATCTATTGGATATTTGTTTGCAGTGTTGTTTCTGAAAGATATTTTTTTCTCAGATGGCCTTATTTTTATTACATATTCCATTTATTGTACTTTTCCCCCATACAATCCACCAGTGAGCATAATATTTTAATTGCAGAGACTACAACATTTTTGTTTTCATGCAATTAAAGCTATCTCATGTCCAGACTATATCTTATGAAGTCAGTAAACTGGGGTAAGATATAGCATCATCAGGTATGGTTATAGTAAATTCAGGAATCTAAACAACATACTTAGAGTTCAGGGCATAAGTGTTTTGAGTTCTGGGACTCTTCCCTATTTACAGACAGATAACAAATATTGAATGCTATGGTAGATACAACTGGCCAGGTCTTTAATGCTACCAATCATAGCCATGAGAATTTCCTCATGAATTAATCATTATTCAAAGTACCTATCTTCAGTTCTCATTGCCATGAGATTGGAATTAGCCCTATAAATTGCAAAAGAGTATAATATATACACAACAAAACCTGTACTGTCTTTGTGTTGATATATTCAGTGAACTACAACTCATACACAAGTGACGTAACCACATATCTAGCACCAAGATGAGATGTCTAAAGGACTAGGCAGGAGCATGTATTGACATCTGTCTATGTACTTTAGTTTCCTTAGCTGCATAATGACATCAGAATATATGGGTTCCTCACACAGCAAAATATGTTTGCAAGTATGAGTTATCTGGTAAAGATGTGTTGTCCTTTACAAGGCAGATTTGGAAGTCTTAAAATTGCTCTGCTATATGCTGCTGGCTAAAGAAGTCACACAAATTAGGATGCACATATCAATAGCAAGAGGGTTTGGCTGATATCCCTCAATTGGGAAGAATGAGAGAGTCCCAACAAGGACTTTAAAGCTACCATACCAATAGGAGTTGTTATTTTTCTTACCATTTTCATTCATTGCCGAACATGGCTACGAAGCATTTGTCTCTCATTAAGCAAATAAATAAAATTTCAGAGAATCCAAATTTTATTTATATATGGATAGCATCTCATTTTGAAATTGAAAATATAGTAAGATTCCATGGTACCAAGGTGTGTGAAGTTGAAGTGTGAAAGAGTTAAATGGTGTTTGGTATTTGGACATCAGCTCATTGACATCAATTTCAGTGAATAATACTGTTTAACTATTCTGTTGCCAATATTTGTAGCCCGATTATAACAATATTTCATTTTAAGATATAAATTTATCTATCTTTACTCAAGTTTGTATCTTCAAGTATGGTTTCATTATTATCTATGAATAAATCGATATATTAATAGATGTTCTCCTTTACATGATAAAGCATAAACAATTTTAATCATTTTGCAGAAAAGCATTGAAAGGCATTAATTAATATATATGGATCAATGTTCAAAACCTAATGTTCTTTTAAGAAAGATTACCTATTAAGCTCTCATGTATTTAACACATATATGCTTCAATATATTTGATTGGAACATTAATAAAACCTTATTGCTTATATTAGCATCCACTTATATAAAACAATTACCAGCAAGAGAAGCAAGCACAATACATTAATCACTGATACAAGAAACAGAACAATTTTAAAAAAATTGTTAAAGATAATTACTTTGAGAAAAATAGTAAAATCAAATGGAATATATTCTCTTAATTAATTCATATGCATAAAAATGTGAGGAGGTGATGTTCAGAGATCATAACAAGGAAGAAGGGAAGGTCCTGTAATAATCAATTCACCAGTTAAAATGATTATGCTTTGTGTGTTATTAAAAGACTTTGATCTTCATTATAATGATCAATAGTATGTTTAAGCTGTGAATCATGTCTAAAATGCTTCTGTTCATTTTCAAAAATACATATATTACCATTTTAGAAATTTTTTTAGAATTCTCACAGATAATTTCAGATCACACTAAGTGAAGGTAAACTATATATTAGTTGTGAAGATGTCCTGAAACCAGAAAATTTTACTTTGGCTTCATGAGATATTATGAAACCTTTTCTTTCCAGGATGTGTTTAGACATCTAGAAACATCCTATTACACAAAAGGTATAACAGGCCTGGATAGTCATTTTCCAGAAACTATACTTAATACAGAACATTTTATAAGATATTCCCTAAAGAAAATCACAAAAGAGAAAACCAGCCTGTAACTGCTTGCCCGAGAGATCCTCACTGACATCAACTCCCTTTGGCCTTTAGTGTAAGTCCATGACAAAAAAAATTGGTCAACATTTAATTCATGTCACTTTGGTGAGTATGGAAGCAACACAAAAATAATGTGAATTCTGGCACTCAGTATAGGTATTTGGATAGAGGAAAAAGGTCCCAGGGACAGCTGTGCGTCAAATTTTTGATATCTTTGTTCTCTCAAAGGGATAATTCTTCCCCAATCTTTCATTTTGTGGACTCTCCAATTTTAACTCTTTCCCTTTGCCTTTTCTCTGATTGTCCATGTGTATAAGACATAAAATGTAGAATAATCCAGATACTACCTTAACACTTAAAACTGAATGCAGCAACATTAATCAAGATACAAATCACTATAGGAATCTTAATTTGAGACATAAGCACTTATGCCAAGAAACAATTATTCATCACCATCCAAAGTCAAAAATCCTACATTATTGTCATTTGTATTTTTGTGGAACATAACATTGTCTTTTATGTGAAATGATTATGATTTATGTAACAATTATTGTCTTGCCAGTATTTTATCTTTTTTAAGAGTGAACATTAAAGACTCTTTTAAGCTTTAAAAAAATTCTTCTAGCCTTTCTGTCTGTGTTACGAATTTTTCTGAGGTGGGAAAAAAAGCTTAGGGAAGGAAAGGGTTATTTGTCTTATACTTCCATGTCACATTCATGTTGCAGTAAATATTTTTTAAAAAAGGGAGGGGGTTTATCTCTCTACCGGCCCTGAGGACTCACTTCTCAGGCCCGGTTTTAGTTCGGAGCCCCACGCACCTCTGGAGCCCGGTCTGAGCCACCAACCTGGTCCAGCTCATCTGCACGACTCCCTTCCCTTGGCGATTTACTACTGCCTGTTCTCCGCCTCTGTCCAGGGGTATTTCTGTACCCCAATTTCCGACACAAACAACTCTACAGCCTGATGGCTTTTAGTACAGGTTTATATGTTCAACTCTCAATTCACAAATCCTCTACACAACAAGATTACACCAAATAGACAAAGATGCAAACTGCCCTTCTATATGAGATATTAGACCTGTAAAATTCTTAATGTTTATAGCTTTGTAACGGCAATAAATCCCATCTGAGTCCAGCTGGTCGTTGGGAAGCTCCATGTTTTCACCTTCTCTAATCGTCCTCTAACCTCCTCTGACCTCTCAGCCTTCTCTCTACTTCCCTAGCCCTGCCCAGTCACTGGCTTTCCTTTATTTTACTAATTAAAATCCTCTGACTAGCCAGCCCTTCTTGGGGAAGTGGAATTAACATTAAAATACAAACAGCTTCAGGACAATCTACACATTCCCATCAGTGGAAGAAACTCAATGTGAAATCCAGATACTCAAGCAGAAAGCTGCTTGCTGATTCACTCTCAGGCCCTTGCTTAGCTCCTCTCATACAACATAGGATCTGTACCCAGAGATCTGTCTCATCCTTACTTGCTTAGGCAACCTTACATCAATTAGGCAAGCAAGACAGTCCCTCACAGACATGCCCACAAGCAAGACCCTTCTAGGCAATTTCCTGTAAAGGACCCTAGATTTTGTCAATTTGACATTTAAAGCTAATGACGACATAGTGTATAAAATAATATATAAACAGCGTTTAGTTTTTCTACTATGAAGTAGAAATCATATTAGTTCTGCTATATAACTACGTTTACAGTCTGTGATAGTTTCTTTACCATATTGTCAAATCTTCCTGACTGGGTGCATCACACTGATTCAATAATATCTCTCCAGCATCTTTTGTCACTATGAAACTTTTCTTATTTATAAACATACCTTCACCTGCCCTTTAGCCAACATTCAATCCATTTTATGTACATTTATGTCCACTCTATCTTCCTTCATTTCCAGACCTCAATCTGTCTACTGAGACCTTGATCTTTGATGTGGAACTTTGTCAAATGCTGTCTGAAATGTAAAATCCTGCTCTTCACTGCATAGGGACAAAGCTGATGACTTCTTCTAAAAGCACAAAGGTTTGGAATGAATAAACATTGGCATTTCGTGTGGAGCTCTGTGAGACAGTGGCTGCTCCAGCCATGAAATGTTGATTAGAGATGTTTGAAGGTGCTGTATGGAAGGGCATCATTTGTTACAACTAAGCATTATCAAAACTACAGGATAGAAGTGAAGTGGTTTTTACTTCTTTGTTCAGAAAACACTAGTTGTGAAGTGAATTCTTTCCAAAACTCATTACAGAAATGGGGTTAGTAGAGTATGAAGGGTCCGCATTTATCACCAGGTATTCTTCCTAATTCAGTTTGGGGTAGGGTGAATACAGGCTTTTAGAACAATGCGTGTAACATATACATACATACACACACACATATATATGAATATATGATAATACTACACATACAAAAGCACTATGAGAAGACTTCTCTAGTTCTCTCCACACTCCTGTCTCTCACTTTTTGCACTCTTACCATATCATCTAAACTGGCCTAGAACTTATGACTATGCTGTCACACCCTTCTGAATGCTAAGATTGGGGTGGATCAGCATGTCTGGCTAATACTCTTCTAAGAGAGGTATAAAACTGGAAGTACATGTATGTGTATGTATACAATTCCTGTAACTAAATAATGTAGTATCTATGTTATCACACACAAATAAAATATGATACTTATCTTTTAAAAAGAGATTTTTGTTTTATCTTTTAGTGTGTGTGTGTGTGTGTGTGTGTATTGTGGAAAAAGTGTACATGTCAACTTGTGAGCATAGGGGGCTCATTGAAGCATCAGACACCTGGGAAGCTGTAGTTACAGGTGGTTTAAAATGTCTGATGTGAGGTCTGGTACTGGAACTCAGCCTGTCTGTTCTCCAGCTCCAGAGTGGTTGCTTTTAAGAGTAGGGGCACACTATCATGGAGGCAATGGGAGTGGAAGGGGGATGAGACTGGAGAAAAAAGATAACATCTGAAATATAAATACAGCGAATATCCAATTTAAAAACAGAGTTGGATGAAACTAGAAACCCATAGAACATCATGAGTCTTACCCAGACAGGTTTACCACAAAAATTTATACCAAACCCAGTTAATAAATCAGCCTATTTCATCTTCTTCAAGGTTTTGTTTCAGGAATGGCTGTCAGATAATACTGTGGACATTCACTATCCTGTCATGGGTGGTCAAGAGACCTGAGAGAAGCAGTAGGAAACTCTTCCCAATTTCCCATGAGCCTGAATTTCTAGAGTTCATATGAATATTCAAAATCCATTTCAAAGACTGAATAAGTTCAAACATTTAACTTTACTGTAACATTCTCCACCTTTACATAAAACTAGCAATGTTTTAAAAAAAATATTATATACTTAAAGTTATAGTATAAGGAATGTTTTTAAACTTAACATACAAATTTTTATTGTTTTATTTTTGATATTATATTATAATTACACAATTTCTCCCTTTCCTTTCCTCCCCCGAAACTCTCCCATATAATGTTTTTGCTCTCTTTCAAAGGCTTGGTTTATTTATTTTTATTAATTGTTGTTATATGTATATGTGTACCTGCTTATTTATTCATAAATATAACATGCTCATTGTGTACAATGTTACTTATTTGGAGGTTTTTAGGGATGACTATCTAGGATTGGATAACTGGTGTCGTCTTTCCTGGGATGGCAATTTCCTCTGCTCTCAGTATCAGTCCTTTGTGCAGGACTGAGGCCTCTGGGTCTTTCTTTCATTCACTTTAGCATGCACAAAACTATCATTCTTGCTCAGGCTGGGCAGTCACGTTGGTGAGATTTTATGTGTGCAACTTCTGATATTACTAGACACATTCTCAGCAAACTCCCTGATCCTCTGGCTCTTATGATCTTCTACCACCTCTTCAGTGATCTTCTCTGAGACTTAAATTTGGCAGTTGTACAAATGAATCTATTAAGACTGGGATTCACAATTCTCTGAGAATTTGTTTGATTGTGATTGTCTGTAATGATATTTATCTATAGAAAAGAGAAGTTTTTTTTTTTTCTTAATGAGGGTTAAGGAGTATACTTATCTGTGAATATTAGGGCAAATATTTAAAACAAAGTTAAAAATGATGATACTTCAACGATGACAAGTTTTTTTTTAAAACAAAAATTTAAAAAATGGAATACTATGACTCTGAGCTGCATAAGAAGTTTTCAGAGGGGTGTATAAAAGAGTGCCTGCTTTTCATCTATTTATCTACCTATCTATCTACCTATCTATCTATCTATCTATCTATCTATCTATCTATCTATCTATCATCTATTTATATTTGTGTTTTTGAAGATGATGCTATGATATAGACTAACTCTTGGAGATCATTTTTTTTAAATCCTTTGTTAAAAACCTGACAGAGACTAGTAATGGATTGCTTACTTCCAAAACTAGGATTAAAAAAAAAAACATTATTAAACAAAAAAGCATTAAATGAGACTAGTATATTGCATAATAAAAAGAGGTGTTCTTTATAAAAAGTTCAGATTTCTGTTACTTCATTCAATTAAATATAATGGGCATGTGAAGCTATAAGGAAAATAGTTAAATACTGGGCAGCCAAAACAATGTTTTTATTTTTCTCAGATGTGAAGAAAATGACCAAAAACCAACATAAATAACAATGAGTCACATTTAATAATATTATTTATTATATAAAATATATTTAAATGCATATAAGCATTGTTTTTGCACTAAATGAGAAGAGAAAGTATATAATATTTAAATTTCTTGCACATCCACAAAATTTTTTTTAAACGACTTTATTTTGCAAAACAAAGATACATGTAAAGATTTTAAACATTTTTTGCTTAAAATTATACATTTTTGTCAGTACTGTTTTTTCAGACATTAAAATAAATTTTACATAAAACCATGTGAATATGTTTTTTAGTCAGTACTTGATTTTTTTCAAGGGCTTGACAGTATGCATTGAAAACGTACTAGTTGAAATAAGCGTAAAGTACATGCAAAACAAAACGCAACATAGAAATAGTCAAAGTCTTCTTGTTTTGTGAATATATGTATATTTTTTTGTTTTCTTTATTTCTTGGACTTCATACAGTCTGTGAGTTGTTTCTGGGGAGTGCAAGCCTCTGGGGTTAGCATCCCACTATCAGTGACTGCATATTATGTCTGTTCTTTTGTGACTGGGTTATCTCACTCAGGATGATCTTCTCTAGATGCAGCCATTTTCTTAAGAATTTGGTTAAGTCATTGTTTCTGGTGGCTGAGTAGTATTCCATTGTGTATATGTACCACAATTTTTGTATCCATTCGTCTTCTGAAGGACATCTGGGTTCCTTCCAGCTTCTGGCTATTATAAATAGAGCTGCTATGAACATTGTGGTGCATATATCTTTGTTCTGTATAAAAGTGTCTCTGGGGTATATGCCCAGAAGTGGAATAGCTGGGTCTTCAGGTAGTACTATATCCAATTTTCTGAGGTATCCCCAGACAGATTTACAGAGTGGTTGTATTAGCTTGCAACCCCACCAACAGTGGAGAAGTGTTCCTATTTCTCCGCAGCCTCGCCAGCATCTGCTGTCATCTGAGTTTTGGATCTTGGCCAATCTGACTGGTGTGAGGTAGAATCTTAGGGTTGTTTTGATTTGCATTTCCCTGATGGCTAAGGATGTCGAGCACTTCCTGAGATGTTTTTCGGCCATTCGGTGTTCCTCAACTGAAAATGATTTGTTTAGATCTGTACCCCATTTTTTACTAGGGTTATTTGATTCTCTGGTGTCTAGCTTTTTGAGTTCTTTGTACACTTTGGATATTAGGCCTCTATCTGATGTGGTGTTGGTAAAGATCTTTTCCCATTCTGTTGGTTGCCGTTTTGTTTTCTTGACGATGTCCTTAGCCTTACAGAAACTTTGCAATCTCATTAAGTCCCATTTGTTAATCTTTGACCTTAGAGCTTGAGCCATTGGTGTTTTGTTCAGGAAATTTTCTCCTGTGCCTATGTGTTCTAAGGTTTTCCCTACTATCTCATCTAATAGTTCCAGTGTATCTGGTTTAATGTGGAGATCTTTAATCCACTTACACTTGAGCTTTGTACAAGGAGATAAGAACGGGTCTATTTTCATTCTTTTGCATGTTGAGTGCCAGTTGGACCAGCACCATTTGTTGAATAGGCTGTCCTTTTTCCATTGAATGTTTACTGCTCCTTTGTCAAAAATCAGGTGACCATATACATGAGGGCTCATTTCTGGATCTTCTATTCTATTCCATTGATCCACTTGCCTATTTCTGTAGCAGTACCATGCAGTTTTCAGCACAATTGCCTTGTAATATAGCTTGAGGTCAGGGATAGTGATTCCCGCAGATGTTTTTTTGTTGTTGAGGATGGATTTCCCTATTCTAGGTCTTTTGTTATTCCATATGAAATTGCACATTGATCTTTCCAATTCCATGAAGAACTGGGTTGGAATTTTGATGGGGATTGCATTGAATCTGTAGATTGCTTTTGTTAATATGGCCATTTTTAAGATGTTGATCTTTCCAATCCATGAGCATGGGAGATCTTTCCATTTTCTGAGATCCTCCTCAATTTCTTTCTTTAGAGGTTTTAAGTTCTTGTCATACAGGTCCTTCACTTCCTTAGTTAGAGTCACACCAAGGTATTTCATAGTTTTTGTAACAATTGTGAAGGGTACCTTTTCCCTAATTTCTTTCTCCACATGTTTGTCCTTTGAGTATAGGAAGGCTACTGATTTGTTTGAGTTAATTTTGTATCCGGCCACTTTGCTGAACTTGTTTATCAGCTGTAGGAGTTCTCTGGTGGAATTTTTGGGGTCACTCAAGTACACTATCATGTCATCGATAAAGAGTGATGTTTTTATCTCTTCCTTTCAGATTTGTATCCCCTTGATCTCCTTTTGCTGTCTAATTGCTCCAGCCAGGACTTCCAGTACTATGTTGAATTGGTAGGGAGAGAGTGGGCAGCCTTGTCGAGTCCCTGATTTTAGTTGGATTGCTTCAAGTTTCTCGCCATTAAGTTTGATGTTGGCTGTTGGTTTGCTGTATATTGCTTTTACTATGTTTAAATATGGGCCTTGGATTCCTGTTCTTTCCAGGACTTTTAACATGAAGGGGTGTTTGATTTTGTCGAATGCTTTCTCAGCGTCTAGTGAGATGACCATGTGATTTTGGTCTTTAAGTTTGTTTATATGGTGGATTACATTGATGGATTTCCTTATGTTAAACCATCCCTGCATCCCAGGGATGAAGCCTACTTGGGCATGATGAATGATGGTTTTGATGTGTTCTTGGATTCGGTTTGCAAGGATTTTGTTGAGTATTTTTGCATCAATGTTCATAAGTGAGATTGGTCTGAAGTTCTCTTTCCTTGTAGGGTCTTTGTGTGGCTTAGGTACGAGGGTTATTGTAGCCTCAAAAAATGAGTTGGGTAATATTGCATCTGATTCTATCTTTTGGAATAGTTTGGCGAATATTGGTGTTATATCCCCAATAAATGTCTGATAAAATTCTGCACTGAACCCGTCTGGACCTGGGCTTTTTTTGGTTGGGAGGCTTTTGATGACTTCTTCTATTTCTTTAGGTGTTATAGGGTTATTTAGATGGTTTACTTGGTCCTGGTTAAACTTTGGGACCTTGTATCTGTCTAGGAATTCGTCCATTTCCTCCAGATTTTCCAATTTTGTGGAGTATAAGTTTTTGCAGTAGGATCTGATGATTTCTTGAATTTCCTTAGTTTCAGTTGTTATGTCATAACTTTCCTTTCTGAATTTGTTAATTTGGAAACTCTCTCTTTGCCCTTTAGTTAGTCTGGCTAGGGGTTTATCAATCTTGTTGATTTTCTCAAAGAACCAACTCTTTGTTTTGTTGATTTTTTCAATGGTTCTTTTTGTTTCTATTTGGTCTATTTCTGCCCTAATTTTGATTATTTCTTGCTGTCTACTCTTTTTGGGTATATCTGCTTCCTTTTGTTCTAGGGCTTTTAGCTGTGCTGTCAGGTTGCTGATGTGAGCTCTCTCCAGTTTCTTCTAGGAAGCATTTAGGGCAATGAGTTTTCCTCTTAATACTGCTTTCATTGCATCCCATAGGTTTGGGTATGTTGTGTTATCATTTTCATTGAATTCTAGAAAGTCCTTAATTTCTTTCTTTATTTCTTCTTTGACCCTGCTATCCTTTAACAGAGCGTTGTTTAGTTTCCATGTGTATGTGGGCATTTTGTTGTCTTTGTTGTTGTTAAAGACCAGCCGTAGACCATGGTGATCTGAGAGGATGCATGGGAGTATTTCAATCTTCTTATATCGATGAAGGCTCGTTCTGTGTCCAATTATGTGGTCAATTTTCGAGAAGGTGCCATGGGGTGGTGAGAAGAAGGTGTATTCTTTTACTTTAGGATAGTATGTTCTGTATATATCTATTAATTCTAGTTGGTTCAAAGTCTCTGCTAGTTTTGCAGTGTCCTTGTTCAGTTTCTGTTTCCCTGATCTGTCCATTGGTGAGAGTGGGGTGTTAAAGTCTCCCACTATTATTGTTGGGGTAAAATGTATTTTTTGAGCTTTAGTAGAGTTTCTTTTATGAATGTGGGTGATTTTTTATTTGGAGCATATATGTTAAGGATTGAGAGTTCCTCCTGACAGATTTCCCCGGTAATGAGTAAAAAGTGTCCTTCTTTATCTTTTTTGATAACTTTTGGTTGGAAGTTTACTTTATTCGATATTAGAATAGCCACTCCAGCTTGCTTCTTGGAGCTGTTTGCTTGGAAGTTTTTTTCCCACCCTTTTACTCTGAGATAGTGTCTGTCTCTGTCTCTGAGATGAGTTTCCTGTATGCAGCAAAAGGCTGGATTTTGTTTATGTATCCAGTCTGATAGTCTATGTCTCTTTATTGGGGAGTTGAGACCATTTATGTTAATAGATATCAAGGAATAATTGTTTCTGTTTCCTGCCATTTTTGCTTTTTTGGGTTGAGTTGTGTCTGTGTTTTTTTCTTCTTTTAGTTTTCTTGTTTAGGAGTTTTCTTGTTTTTATTAGGCTGTATTTTCCCTCCTTGTATTGGGTTTTCCACCTATAATTTGTTGTAGTGCTGGGTTTGTGGTCAGATATTGTGTGAATTTTGATTTGTCTTGAAATATGTTTGTCTCTCCATCGATGGTGATTGATGGTTTTGCTGGGTATAGCAGCTTGGGCTGGCACTTGTGCTCTCTTAAGGAGTGCATGATGTCTGTCCAGGCTCTTCTAGCTTTCATAGTCTCTGTTGAGAAATCGGGTGTGAGTCTGATTGGTCTGCCTTTATATGTTACCTGACCTTTTTCCCTTACTGCTTTTAGTATTCTTTCTTTACTTTGGGCACTTGATGTTTTTACTATTATGTGTCGGGAGGTATTTCTTTTTTGGTCCAACCTATTTGGAGTTCTGAAGGCTTCTTTTATGCTCGTGGTCATCACATTCTTGAGGGTAGGGAAGTTTTCTTCTATGATTTTGTTGAAGATATTTACTGTGCCTCTTAGTTGATACTCTTCTCCCTCTTCTATTCCTATTATCCTTAGGTTCGGTCTTCTCATTGTGTCTTGTATTTCCTGGACATTTTGGCTTAGGAGCTTTTTGTTTTTTGCATCTTCTCTGGCTGTTTTGTCTATGTTTGCAATGTTGTCTTCTGCCCCCGAGATTCTCTCCTCGATCTCTTGTAATCTGTTGGAAATGCTTGCTTCTGTGACTCCTGATTTCTTTTTTTGGTGTTCTGACTCTAGGGTTATCTCCTTTAGTGCTTTCTTTATTGTGTCAATTTCTGTTTTAATTTCCCTTTTCCATTCCTTTATTTTTTTGGTTCTGTTTTTGTCTCATTCTTTGAGTTCTTTGAGTGTTTTTCTTGTTTCTTCTTTAAAAGCTTCTGAATTTTTTTGCTTTTCCTCCCTTTCTTGTTTAAGTAACTCTATCAGCGTCTTGAGGCATGATTTCAGGTCTGTGTCTTCTTTCTCTGGAGTGTCTGGAATTCCGATGTTTGCTACTATTGGAGAGCTGGGTTCTGGTGTTGCTAGATTGTCTTGGTTTCCTTGGGATATACTCTTTCTCTTTCCTCTTGCCATTTTGTTGTCAGTGATATGTTCTTGCCTTTCCCTTGTATCTGGTCTGTGTCCCTGGTACACTTTCCGTGTGCACTCCGCAGAGATCTCTCTACTCCCCGGCAGCCCAGGTTCCGGGTGGCAGCTGGGCCAGGCTCCACTCTGCGTCCTGAAGTCACCTCCGGGTGGGAACAGACGTTCCTAAGATCTGTTCCTGGTCACAGATGCTCAGCCTCTCCGAGCCACCTTTCCGGCTGGCAGGTGGGCCAGGCTCTGCTCTGTGTCCTGAAGTTGTCTCTGGGTGGGAACAGAAGTTCCTAAGATCTGTTCCCGGTCACTGGATCGGGGAGGACAGGGCAGGTCAGGGCAGGGGGTGCCCTTTCCGTGTGCACTCCGCAGAGATCCCTCTGCTCCCCCGCAGCCTAGGTCTCCCACTCACCAGTTGCTCAGCCTGTTCGAGCCGCCTTTCCGGCTGGCTGTTGGGCCAGGCTCTGCTCTGTGTCCTGAAGTCGTCTCCGGGTGGGAACAGAAGTTCCTAAGATCTGTTCCCAGTCACTGGATCGGGGAGGACAGGGCAGGTCAGGGCAGGGGGTGCCCTTTCTGTGTGCACTCCGCAGAGATCCCTCTGCTCCCCCGCAGCCTAGGTCTCTTACTCACCAGTTGCTCAGTCTGTTCGAGCTGCCTTTCCGGCTGGCAGTTGAGCCAGGCTCCGCTCTGCGTCCTGAAGTCGTCTCCGGGTGGGAACAGAAGTTCCTAAGATCTGTTCCCAGTCACTGGATCGGGGAGGACAGGGCAGGTCAGGGCGGGGGGTGCCCTTTCTGTGTGCACTCCGCAGAGATCCCTCTGTTCCCCCGCAGCCTAGGTCTCCCACTCACCAGTTGCTCAGCCTGTTCCCCACAAAATTTTTTAATAAAACCATTAAGAATTGGCAAAAAAATATCTTGGAAAAATTTAATATATAAAAATAAGGGATGACACATTGCATAATTAATAGATAGTAATATTATTAAAGAATGAAAAAATAATGTACTATTGTCCCTCATATTGTCTACTGACATATTTTAAAACAACATTTTACATTAAATTTTTAGGAAAATGTACATAACCAGAAGATAGACAGTTCTGCAATAAAAAACAGTGTTGCTAATATCATCCCTTGAAATGAAAACCAAAAGAGTCTCAAAAATCTCAGTTCTAACTATCGTTTACTGGAAATCATGTAAAGTTTAAAATATTTATTGTATATGAAATGATGGGCAGTGGTCACTAAAAAAAAGCATTTTACTCTTCCTGTCTTTTGTCTTGTCTTTGACTATAGCGTTCTTATGGAAGCACAGCTGTTCTCAAACTCATCATGTAGATGAAAATGGCCTTGAACTCAGCTTCTTTCACCTCTTGCTCCTAAGTGTGGTGATTACAAAGCATACACCACTACATCTGGTTCATAACTTCAGTCCAGACTCACTTGAAAAGAAAACATCAGTCTAGGTATTTTCCAAGTTAGTGTGGCCTATGAATGTGTCTAAGCGCTGATAGTTTTGATTGGTAACTGGTACAGGAGGGCCAAGCCCACGGTGAATGGTACTATTCCCTGACCTTTGGCTGTATAAGAAAGCTAGATAAGTATGAGTTTGCTAGGAGGCTCTGATCCATTGTCTCCAGTCCAGTTTCCTTATTGAGTTCCTACCCATACTTTTCTTACGGATGGACTGTAACCAGTAAATAAATGTCTTCTTCCTCCAGTTTTCTTTCAGCTACAGGGTTTTACCATAGTGACAAAATAAAATTAGGCCAAACAATATCTGGTGCTCGGTATATTGCTAAAGCCATTGCACTTAAATTCATTGAGACTTTAAAACAACTCTGCAATGGCTATTGTTAGGCTTTTCTTACAAGTACATTGAAAAACAAAGAAGGGTTGTGTCTCATTAGCAAGTTGGTTAAAAATTGGCATTAATTTGTAGTCTAAGTCTCATAAAATAGAGGAAAACAAAACCAATAGACTAAAGAGATGAATTCTAAAGATTGGTCTTTGAAAGAATGAACTAATACAACCAAATCCAAAGCAAGTTTGATTGAGAAGAAAAGTAAAGAAAATGCAAAAATAAACACTAGGAATAGAGAATGAAAAGGCACAGACATGAACTAGAGTTTAAATATTTATGGGAAGACTATACCCAATCTTATAGCAATGAGCATTATGATTTGAATGAAATGAATGATATAAAATATGAATGGTTGGATAAAATATAAAAATAAAAATTGACTCTAAAAGAAGGATTTTTAAAAATTCTATAAAGATCAATATTGATTGAGGAAATTTAAATATATTTAAGGATTTGTCTCTGAAAGTGGATGGCCTGGGTTTTAGGGTGAGGATACTCATTTATTTAACAAATATTGACTTACTTCTTGTTCTGAGGGAAGCAGTGTCTGTGCAGAACAAGTTGCTTCATCAGCAAGGTCATGAATGGAATTCTTCCTCAATGTTCTTGTCACTCATGGACTCTTTCCTGACTCTTATAACTACTTGCTACACCTACAGATTCCCACCTTTCTTTTTTGGTATGAATTGTTTTAAATACAATTTTTTTTCTTATAAAAATGATTTCATGTTCATATGTGTGTGTGTGTGTGTGTGTGTGTGTGTGTGTGTGTGCGCGCACCCGCATGTGTACTTACTAAGACTCTAAATAATCTTAATTATGTAGAACTGGCTTTAGACACAGGATACTTTGACAGTGGGTCTCACTTCTCAATGCCTATGCATTCAGTTTTAGTTTAGCTTGATAACTTGTAGTGAACCTTGAGAATCATTAAGAATTCCACCTCTGTAATCCTTATATTCTTCCACCCTTTTAGATAAGCATCCTCCCTTCTTTTTCCACCAACAATTGCCCATGATTACTGATCTTTTCTTTCTGCTCTAGAAAATAATCAGGTTTTCCTTTTAATTTTGAGAAAAATGATGTGATTCAAAGATCATGTTCTCCAGAGTGTAATATATCAACGCCTTGCCATTATCTGTCAATCACTCGCTCTGCTCTCCTGTCCTTAGAGATAGCTGCCCGTGCTCCAGCTAAAGTGATCCCTTTTAATCATGTCTAGACCCTTACCTCCTTTCTACTCAAAACAATGTTTATAATAACTCCCTTTCTTTATTTCTCTACAATATTCTACAGAGGTAAAAACAAAACTTGTTTGTTTGAAGAAAACATTTCTTGAGTTTTGCTATTGACTAAATACTTTGTCTCTCCAAAGATCATAATCCCAGTTAATGAGTTGAAATTATAGCTTGTTTTGTGATGAGAGTTGGAGGTACAGTTAGAGATGTGATTACATTGTAATATTAATCTTTTAACTGTCAGCCAGATATTATTTGATATGAGAAGATATTTGACAAAATCAACCTAAAGAGAATAAATACTATATTGGTTCACAATTTTCAAAGTTTAACTAGTTTGTTAGCTGTTTTGAATCTCTAATATGGTCTTCTACATTACATCATCACACGGAGTTCACCTTAAGGCAGTTAGGAAGCAAGAAAGTTTCAAATATAGAGTTAAAGAAAAGACAAAAATATTTTGAATGCACATCTTCTGTGACGTCCTATATCCAACTATATCCAACATATCCAATATGCCTACAAACTAAAGTCTCCTCCTCCTCCCAACAGCCCATTAACTGTGAATTTGCCAATGGACTCATTAATTGATGTGTTTAGTGATCTTAATTTCAAACTTCCACATCTGTTGTATTTAGGATTAAGCCTTTGATACTGACACATTCGGGGACCTTTCAGATCCAAACCATAATCTTTCATTCGTGGGATATAAAAAAGATCCCAGGAGGAGGCTGAGCAACTGGTGGGTGGGAGACCTGGGCTGCCAGGGAGCAGAGAGATCTTTGCGGAGTGCACACGGAAAGTGCACCCCTGCCTAGCCCTGCCCTGCCCGGCCTGATCCAGCGACTGGGAACAGAAATTTAGAACTTCTGTTTCCACCCAGCGGCGACTTCAGGACCCAGAGCAGAGCCCGGCCCATCTCCCACCCGGAACAGCAGCTCGTAAAGGCTGAACAACTGGTGAGTGGAGACCTAGGCTGCAAGGGAGCAGAGGGATCTCTGCAGAGTGCACACGGAAAGTGCACCCCCTGACTTGCTCTGCCTTGCCGTGCCTGATCAGGCACTGGGAACAGAACATTAGAACTTCTGTTTCCACCCAGCGGCTACTTCAGGACCCAGAGCGGAGCCTGGCACATCCTTCAACAGAACAGCGGCTCATAGAGGCTGAGAAACTGGTGGGTGGGAGACCTGGGCTTCCGGGGAGCAGAGAGATCTCTGCGGAGAGCGCACTGAAAGTGCACCCCCTGCCTTGCGCTGCCCTGCCCTGCCTGAGCCAGTAACCAGGAACAGAACCTTGGAACTTCTGTTCCCACCCAGCAACTCTGAGGCATAGAACAGGGCTCGGCCCAACTGCCACCTGGACCAGTAGAGATCCAGGGACACAGACCAGATACAAGGGAAAGGCAAGAACATATCACTGATAACAAAATGGCAAGAGGAAAGCGAAAGAGTATATGCCAAGGAAACCAAGACAATCTAGCAACACGAGAACCCAGCTCTACAATAACAGCAAACATCAGAATTCCAAACACTCAAGAAAAAGAAGACACAAACCTGAAATCATACCTCAAGATGCTGATAGAGATACGTAAACAAGAAAGGGAGGAAAAGCAAAAAGATTCAGAAGCTTTTAAAGAAGAAACAAGAAAAACACTCAAAGAACTAAAGAACTAGAGGAAAACAGAACCAAAGAAATAAAGGAATGGAAGAGGGAAATTAAAACAGAAATTGACACAAAAAAAAAAAAAAACCCTAAAAGAGATAACCCTAGAGGCAGAACACCAAAAAAAGAAATCAGGAGTCACAGAAGCAAGCATTTCCAATAGATTGCAAGAGATCGAAGAGAGAATCTCGGGGGCAGAAGACAACATTGCAAACATAGACAAAACAGCCAGAGAAGATGCAAAAAACAAAAAGCTCCTAACCCAAAAGGTCCAGGAAATCCAAGACACAATAAGAAGACCGAACCTAAGGATAATAGGAATAGAAGAGGGAGAAGAGTATCAACTAAGAGGCACAGTAAATATCTTCAACAAAATAGTAGAAGAAAACTTCCCTACCCTCAAGAATGAGATGACCACGAGCATAAAAGAAGCCTTTAGAACTCCAAATAGGTTGGACCAGAAAAGAAATACCTCCTGACACATAATAGTAAAAACATCAAGTGCCCAAAGCGAAGAAAGAATACTAAAAGCAGTAAGGGAAAAAGGTCAGGTAACATATAAAGGCAGGCCAATCAGAATCACACCCGATTTCTCAACAGAGACTATGAAAGCTAGAAGAGCCTGGAGAGACATCATGCACACCCTAAGAGAGCACAAGTGCCAGCCCAAGCTGCTATACCCAGCAAAACTATCAATCACCATAGATGGAGAGATGAAGATATTTCAAGCCAAATCAAAATTTACACAATATCTGACCACAAACCCAGCACTACAACAAATTATAGGAGGAAAACCCAATACAATGAGGGATAATACAGCCTAGTAAAAACAAGAAAACTCCTAAACAAGAAAACTAAAAGAAGAAAAAAAACACAGACACAACTCAACCCACAAAAGCAATAATGGCAGGAAACAGAAACACTATTCCTTGATATCTATTAACATAAATGGAATCAACTCCCCAATGAAGAGACATAGACTATTAGACTGGATACATAAACAAAATCCAGCTTTTTGCTGCATACAGGAAACTCATGTCAGAGACAGAGACAGACACTATCTCAGAGTAAAAGGGTGGGAAAAAACTTCCAAGCAAACAGCTCCATGAAGCAAGCTGGAGTGGCTATTCTAATATCGAATAAAGTAAATTTCCAACCAAAAGTTATCAAAAAAGATAAAGAAGGACACTTTTTACTCATTACCGGGGAAATCTGTCAGGAGGAACTCTCAATCCTTAACATATATGCTCCAAATAAAAAAGCACCCACATTCATAAAAGAAACCCTACTAAAGCTCAAAAAATACATTTCACCGCACACAATAATAGTGGGAGACTTTAATACCCCACTCTCACCAATGGACAGATCATGGAAACAGAAACTGAACAGGGACACTGCAAAACTAGCAGAGACTTTGAACCTACCAGAATTAATAGATATATAAAGAACATATTATCCTAAAGTAAAAGAATACACCTTCTTCTCAGCACCTCATGGCACCTTCTCGAAAATTGACCACATAATTGGACACAGAACGAGCCTCCATCGATATAAGATTGAAATACTCCCATGCATCCTCTTAGATCACAATGGTCTATGGCTGGTCTTTAACAACAACAAAGACAACAAAAAGCCCACAAACACATGGAAACTAGACAACTCCCTGTTAAAAGATAGCAGGGTCAAAGAAGAAATAAAGAAAGAAATTAAGGATTTTCTAAAATTCAATGAAAACGAAAACACAACATACCCAAACCTAGTGGTTACAATGAAAGCAGTACTGACAGGAAAACTCATAGCCCTAAGTGCTTCCAAAAAGAAACTGGAGATAGCATACATCAGCAACTTGACAGCACAACTAAAAGCTCTAGAACAAAAGGAAGCAGATACACTCAAAAAGAGTAGACGGCAAGAAATAATCAAAATTAGGGCAGAAATAGACCAAATAGAAACAAAAAGAACCATTGAAAAAATCAACAAAACCAAGAGTTGATTTTTGAGAAGATCAACAAGATTGATAAACCCCTGGCCAGACTAACTAGAGGGCAAAGAGAGAGTATACAAACTAACAAAATCAGAAAGGAAAGTGGAGACATAACAACTGAAACTGAGGAAATTCAAGAAATAATCAGGTCCTACTACAAAAACTTATACTCCACAAAATTGGAAAATCTGGAGGAAATGGACGAATTCCTAGACAGATACAAGATCACAAAGTTAAACCCGAACCAAGAAAACCATCTAAATAACCCTATAACACCTAAAGAAATAGAAGAAGTCATCAAAAGCCTCCCAACCAAAAAAAGCCCAGGTCCAAACGGGTTCAGTGCAGAATTTTATCAGACATTTATTGGGGATATAATACCAATACTCTCCAAACTATTCCAAAAGATAGAATCAGATGGAATATTACCCAACTCATTTTTTTGAGGCTACAATAACCCTTGTACCTAAACCACACAAAGACCCTACAAGAAAAAAGAACTTCAGACCAATCTCACTTATGTACATTGATGCAAAAATACTCAACAAAATCCTTGCAAACCGAATCCAAGAACACATCAAAACCATCATTCATCATGCCCAAGTAGGCTTCATCCCTGGGATGCAGGGATGGTTTAACATAAGGAAATTTATTAACGTAATCCACCATATAAACAAACTCAAAATTCAAAATCACATGGTCGTCTCACTAGACACTGAGAAAGCACTTGACAAAATTCAACACCCCTTCATGTTAAAAGTCCTGGAATGAACCGAAATCCATATTCCATAGTTAACATAATAAAAGCAATATACAGCAAACCAACAGCCAACATCAAACTTAATGGCGGGAAACTTGAAGCAATCACACTAAAATCAGGGGCTCGACAAGGCTGCCCACTCTCCCCCTACCTATTCAACATAGTACTGGAAGTCCTGGCTGGAGCAATTAGACAGCAAAAGGAGATCAAGGGGATACAAATCGGAAAGGAAGAGATAAAAACATCACTCTTTATCGATGACATGATAGTGTACTTGAGTGACTCCAAGAATTCCACCAGAGAACTCCTACAGTTGATAAACAAGTTCAGCAAAGTGGCTGGATACAAAATTAACTCAAACAAATCAGTAGCCTTCCTATACTCAAAAGACAAACATGTGGAGAAAGAAATTAGGGAAAAGGTACCCTTCACAATCGTCACAAAAACTATGAAATACCTTGGTGTGATTCTAACTAAGCAAGTGAAGGACCTGTATGACAAGAACTTCAAACGTCTAAAGAAAGAAATTGAGGAGGATCTCAGAAAATGGAAAGATCTCCCATGCTCATGGATTGGAAAAATCAACATCTTAAAAATGGCCACCCTGTCAAAAGCAATCTACAGATTCAATGCAATCCCCATCAAAATTCCAACCCAGTTCTTCATGGAATTGGAAAGATCAATGTGCAATTTCATATGGAATAACAAAAAACCTAGAATAGCGAAATCCATCCTCAACAACAAAAATACATCTGCGGGAATTACTATCCCTGACCTCAAGCTATATTACAAGGCAATTGTGCTCAAAACTGCATGGTACTGGTACAGAAATAGGCATGTGGATCAATGGAAAAGAATATAAGATCCAGAAATGAGCCCTCACATATATGGTCACCTGATTTTTGACAAAGTAGCCGCAAACATTCAATGGAAAAAGACAGCCTATTCAACAAATGGTGGTGGTCCAAGTGGCACTCAACATGCCAAAGAATGAAAATAGACCCTTTCTTATCTCCTTGTACAAAGCACAAGTGCAAGTGGATCAAAGATCTCCACATTAAACCAGATACACTGAAACTATTAGATGAGAACGTAGAAAAAACCTTAGAACACATAGGCACAGGAGAAAATTTCCTGAACAAAACACCAATGGCTCAAGCTCTAAGGTCAAAGATTAACAAATGGGACTTAATGAGATTGCAAAGTTTCTGTAAGGCTAAGGACATCATCAAGAAAACAAAACGGCAACCAACATAATGGGAAATGATCTTTACCAACACCACATCAGATAGAGGCCTAATATCCAAGGTATATAAGGAACTCAAAAAGCTAGACACCAGAGAATCAAATAACCCTATTAAAAAATGGGGTACAGAACTAAACAAAACGTTTTCAGTTGAGGAACACCGAATGGCCGAGAAACATCAGAGGAAGTGCTCCACATCCTTAGCCATCAGGGAAATGCAAATCAAAACAACCCTGAGATTCCACCTCATACCAGTCAGATTGGCCAAGATCCATAGCTTAGATGACAGGAGATGCTGGTGAGGCTGCTGAGAAACAGGAACACTTCTCCACTGTTGGTGGGGTTGCAAGCTAATACAACCACTCTGAAAATCAGTCTAGCGATACCTCAGAAAATTGGATATAGTACTACCTGAAGACCCAGCTATTCCACTTCTGGGCATATACCCCAGAGACACTTTAATACACAACAAAGATATATGCACCACAATGTTCATAGATGCTCTATTTATAATAGCCAGAAGTTGGAAGGAACCCAGATGTCCTTCAGAAGATGAATGGATACAAAAATTGTGGTACATATACACAATGGAATACTACTCAGCCACCAGAAACAATGACTTAACCAAATTCTTAAGAAAATGGCTGCATCTAGAGAATATCATCCTGAGTGAGATAACCCAGTCACAAAAGAACAGACATAATATGCAGTCACTGATAGTGGGATGCTAACCCCAGAGGCTTGCACTCCCCCAGAAACAACTCACAGACTGTGTGAAGTCCAAGAAATAAAGAAAACAAAACAAAACCAAAAAAATTTACAAAACAAGAAAACTTTAACTATTTCCATGTTACTTTTTGTTTTACATGTACTTTATGCTCATTGTAACTATTAAGTTTTCAAGGCATACTATCAAACCTTGAAAAAAATCAAGTACTGACTAAAAAATATATTCATATAGTTTTATGTAAAAATTATGTTAAAATCTGAAAAAAATTACTGACAAAAATGTAAAATTTTAAGCAAAAAATGTTTAAAATCTGTACATTTATTTTTGTTTTGTAAAATAAAGTTGTTTTATAAAAAAAAAAAAGATCCCAGCAAAGCTTCTTCACATCTTTCTATCCTCTGAGAACACAAAGAGTAGATAGCCTCTTATAGCTCAGGAACAGACACTGATCCTTTCCAGGTATTGAACACTTCTGGACCTTCAATTTAGATTTCCCAATCTTAAAAACTACAAAATCATATAAAATAATATGCCTGTTGTATGAGCTACTCAGTTTATAGTAATTTTAAAGACCAATCCATATCTGCTTCCAGATTCCATCTTGTTCTCATTAACACCAAATATCCTGAAAGAACTGTGTATATATGCTGTTTCTAGGTTAATCATCTCCTATTATTTATCATACTTATCTGGATCAAGACTTTATCTGAAGCTTCAGGACACTGGTTCTTTTTATTGTCTTAAGCAAGTTCCATTATGCTAAGTCTAGTCTTCAGTTCTCAGCCTTGGTGGCCACAGAACTCAGTAAGCATACAAGATATGAAGGAAGAAACAGGCTAGAGGTGTATATAAGTGAATGTGGGTGATGGGAAAAAGAATTAATGATATTTGTTTTAAAATGCCATGATGAAACCTAATACATTGAACATTAATTTAAAACGACACCAGAAGCTGAAAATAATTGTTCAAGAGATATCAAAGAAGTATATGAGAATAATGCCCATGGAGTTGTCTGATGCAAATTCTCTATGAACATAGAGCACATTGTTTTACCTAATCATAGGTGCGTGATTCAGAAACAGTTATTTATGTGGCTCCAGTCAGAAACCTAGATGTGATATTTTTTTCCTATTGAGAAGTATTCTCAATCTGGTGGCTTTGATGACTTAAAACAAAACGAGTGGCCCCGGAGCTCAAAAAAAAAAAAAAAAAAAAAAAAAAAAGCATTTCATTTCTTCATTTATAGTGACTTTGTGGTTATCTAGTCTCCTGGGTTGATAATTTCCATGCTGATATATCCCATTGAATTACCTCATTTAATACCTTGAACCATATGTTCAATGTAATTCCTAGGATCTTAAATTCTCTTTTCAACATTGACCTATTGTGTTTTTTTCAATATGCTTCTTTATATTATGTTCTGTTTCTGAAAATTCCATGGTTCTTTCTGCTCAGTCTCATCTATAAACATGATCATACATTCCTCACAAGTTTTTATCATAATATAATGCTCAAAATAAAAGTCATCATTTTATGTTACTATAGACATTATTAAATTAATAATCTAACATAGACTCTGTATTTATATTTTGTAGCCACTGCACTGCTTAGAAATGATTTTAAGATTCAGAAATCTAAATATTAATATTTAGTATTTTTGTGTACCCAACAGTAATGATTCACAAAATTTGCAGATTCATTGAGTCCTCTGAGAGACTACTTAAAACCTCCAGTGATGCTATGATTTGGGATGTTAGTCTCATTTTCTTTGTGTGCTACAGGGTTTTCCAGAGGTCTGCCATAAAATCTCACAGATGCCTGTGATCTCCAACAGAATGTGTTCAGTATAATATTGTAATTTAGGAAGTTCACAGTCTTAATTCCTACTATGATATTTCCATCTCACAAATACATGACATTTATTTTTGTTTTATTTTGGTTTTGCTGTTGTTTTCCTTTTTTAGATAGGCAGTTTTATGTAACCAGGCTGTCGTTGAAGTCAAGATCAATAACTCCTTACATTATTGGCTCCATGTCCAAAATACTAAAGTTTCAAGCATGTGAACCATGCCTCGTTTTTTTGTTTTGTTTTTTGTTTTGTTTTGTTTTTTTTTTTTTTTTTGAGTTTTTCAGTCATGGTTTTTTTTTGTTTTTTGTTTTTTAATTTTACAACTTTATTTTACAAAACAAAGATAAATGTACAGATTTTAAGCCTTTTTGCATAAAATTATGCATCTAGAGAATATCATCCTGAGTGAGATAACCCAGTCCCAAAAGAACAGACATAATATGCAGTCACTGATAGTGGGATGCTAACCCCAGAGGCTTGCACTCCCCCAGAAACAACTCACACAAAACAAACAAAAAAAATCAGTCATGGTTAAAAGTGAAATATAATCGAAATACCAAAATTTCGAGAAACACTGGTCTAGAACAACATTTAAGATGTGAATGTTTCAGTGTGGTTAGTCATTGTTCTAGAATCGTTAGCTTAATCTGCTACTCATAGTTTCCGAAGAAAACATTAGATACAGGCTCGAAAACTCACTCTGGACATTAGTGCTCTAGCCCTTGGTTTGGAGCGTAGGATGATAAAGCATCACTGAAAGAAAGGAAGTTGAGTGTCACTGCAAGTTGAGGGGATTTTTATTTTATATGTGTATTTCTTATTCTGTGTGTGTGTGTGTGTGTGTGTGTGTGTGTGTGTGTGTGAGTATGCAATGGTTACAATTGGTTGTGAATCATCCAGTATGGGTATTGGGATGAACCTTGGGTATCTGTAAAAGTGGTATGTGTCCTTATCTTGTGAACCATCTCTTCAGCCCCAGTAAGGGGATTTCTTACATATGGTATAGAACATATAAGGCAAAATGTACTTTGAAAAATATTTGCTGCCATAATTCTTATTTACTCAACTTCTATTATATATTCCCCGTAATCTCTCTTCATCGATACCCAGTGAAAAGCTATGTTCAAACGTAAATGTACAAGCAAAATACACGTACACATGAAAGATAGAAAGACACACACACAAAACACCACTATCAGAATCATCATAAATCTAGTGTTTCTATATAAAGATCGTTTTATAGAAATCTGTGTAGAAAAAAATGTGACAAAATAAAGAGTGATTAAAAATAGGTATGAAGAATCTGAGATATGTCTTGATTAAAAAAAAAAAAAAAAAAAACACCTGTTGAACTTATGATGCAGATAGCGATGGGGTCAAAAGGTTGTAAATTGGCTTAGGGTAGATGTTGATTTTACCCATTTTGGAATAAATGTATCCTTCCAAAATTGAAGTGTAAAAAAATTCAATTTCTAATAGTATTTGGTAAGGTAATCAAAGTTATGTCACAATGAGGTGATGATTTGGTAGCATTTAGTCACTATACGTTGGGTAAAAAAACTCTTTGTCATATGCTAATACAATAAAAAGATGGCAGTTACCAGGCCAGGAAGAGACCAAGTTGGTTGTGATGCATATTTTTGGCATCTAACCTTTAGAGCGGCAACAAAATTGATTTCTGCTGGGCAAGATGCTCAATCTACAATAGTGTAAAAAATGGCACCTAGACCTCGCACATTATCACATTAGAGCCAAGCATGTTTGTGACATAGGGGGGGCAGTAAAGATGGATTTTAGGAGGTAATAATGGATTTCAAAGTATTGGCCTTCTGTTTAGATCAGCAGGAGAAATCCCCCATAAATAACCTTCCCCAGCATGTTTTTACGCTATCCCAGAAAAGGCTTCTAATTAATCACTACCCCCCAAATATTTTCCATCACAGGTAAATGTCATCAATGTCTTTTGAGCATAATAACTAAAATTGCTGTGAATCAAAACAATATATATTTTACCACATTTGATAATCCTCACTTGCTCTTAAAGTTTTATTTCTTCAAATTAATATGTAAAAGACACATCCCAAGGGCAGAGATAGCACAAGAATGCTCTGGCTTTTTTTTTTTTTTTCTTTTTTCTTTTAACTTTGGAAGACTTATTGAATCCTTCATATTTTTTCCCCAGTGTTGAGCCTGAGCTCCTAAATGCAGTCCCCTGTAGAGAGATTTCAGAAAATTCCCAAATGTTTTAAAGAATGCTTTAGTGAGTAACTTCTGCCAGAATCTAATTAGCCAGGAAACCTGAATTTGGGACACATCCTTTTTAACTGGCTTAAAAAAATTTTTTTCAAGCTCTATTCTCAAAAGAACGCTTCAAAATGCTGTCTTCATAATTATCCATTCTCTTTATTTTTGGCCTTTCCCATAATGGCTTAAAAATTCTTCTAAACAATACAAACAAATGTTATAAACAAACTCTTTCACAGATTTTTTTTTCATACCCTCCTTCTCTTCCTACACACTGAATCAAACAAAGACAATACCTCACAGGGCAGATTTTTTTGTCAAGCAAAAACAGAAACCATAAACCTAAAACAACCAAGACTTGGGCCAACTTGCCACAACTTATCGATACATTGAGGTTTTCAAAATGACTTCTCTGTCATACCCAAAGGAAGTAACAAGCCAGTCTGATGGAATAAAGGCTGTTGACCATTCCAATGGTAGTCCTGCCCACAGAGGAATGCAGCCTGCTACAAGTGGAATTTACCCTTTGGCCTTTTGCTCCCCCTCTTCTCAAACCAAGAAGCATTGTCTGCCCTGTGAGGCCAGCTTTTCCAGCAGCTGAAAGAGGCTATGGCTTCTGGTTAAAGGATCTCAAACAGTTCTTGAAATACAGAGTTTTTCATGAAGATAGAAGACAAAGACCTAACTTTGCCAATGTCCAGGAACTAAAATTACCAGATTTCTTTATGTTTTAATGTCTTGATTTTCAGAGTAAGTTAAAGATTATGGATTATATATAGCTAAGAAAATGTATTGGTTTCCAGTTTCCACTTCTTTAAAATGAGTTTCCAATGTTCACTTACCTTAAATGAAATAAAATTAATTAAACAATTTAGAAATACTTTTCAAGTTTCCAAAAGTAAAGTTGTTATTATGTCAAAAACAAATGTCCAACACATGGAAAAAAGTGATTTTCTCTCCTCTGCAGGAACAAAGAACATTGACTGGTCTGTTATAAAATGAAGCATTTAATTAAAACCAAATAAGAAGTAATATATAAAATGAGTAGTAATAAAAAGTCAAATATAGTTTAAAAAAACTGCATGAGTGTATTGAAGCTTATCAATCTGTAGAAAATTGCTGAAAATATAAATATATGCCTGTTATTACCACTGATGTAAGGAGGATTTTGTACCATGCAAACATCTCCATGTTCTTCTTTTTATATTAAAAATCATGAAATAGTACAACAACATTTTAAAACAGCAGGAGAAGGAGGAAGGCAGTGAGAGAATCTACGACTCCATTGTATCTCTTGAAAATCCCTGTCTGGGGATTTTCAGTTAGCTCTCCTTGGTTCCAATGGCAACAACAGAACACATAGAAAGAAAATTGAAGGCAACAAATGAAAAGGTTCTCTACACGGTGAGAGAGACAAGAAGAAATAAAAGAGTTAAGATGCCAGGGTTATAATCTTCTAATCAACCTGAATTTCAGATTAGTATCTGAGGTTAGTTTAACTCTTCTCTGTTGAGGCAAAAATGAGATTTCTTGTCAGAGTTTGCTCAGTTTTCTTTTTTGTAGTAAAATGATAAATGCTATATAAATGTTGTTTTGGTTTCTCATTGTCTGCCCAACATCCTGCAATAAAGAGTTAGCTAAATATATCCATATATCAAAAACATTTAACTTGAATTTTCGAATAAGAGTTACTTAATTCACTTTTTTAGATGCTGTAAACTTTAATTGTAAGAAGTAAAATTAGAATTTATAGACGATATATAATATGTTAAACAGAAACAGATTTAGAAAAACATGATGATAAGAACAAAAAATCAAAAGTCACAGAAGCCCTTGCCTGCTCTGCTCAGAATTTGAGTTTACCATCAAGAATGAGGCATACTGAGGAATTGCCAGACTGATTTCCTGAGTGGAAATGACTTCATGAAACTCATAGGCAAATGGATAGAACTAGAGGCTATCATTCTGAGTGAGGTAACCCAGTCACAAAAAAACACATATGGTATGTACTCACTGATAATCAGAAATTAGCCCCAGAAATCTCTGAAGATCCAATACCCAAGAACTAATTCACAGACATTATGAAGCTCAAAAAGAAGGAAGGCCAAAATGTGGATGCCTCAGTCCTTCTTAGAAGGGAGAACAAAACAGTCATGGAAGAAACTACAAGGTCAAATAGAGGAACAGGGATTGAAGAAAAGATCACTCAGAAGCTACCTCACCTTGGGATCCACCACATATGCAGTCACCAAATCCCAGCACTATAGTTGATTCAAAGAAGTACTTACTGGCAAAATCCAGATAGAGATGTCCCCTCAGAGACTATGCTAGAGTTGTATAAATACAGCTGAACATGCTTGCAGCTAACTATCGGTCTGAACTCAGGGACCCCAATGAAGTTGCTAACGGACATAAGGAACTGAAAAGGGTTGCAACCTCATGAGAAGAACAACATCATCAACCAACCAAACCCTCCTAAACTCCAATGGATTAAAACTCCAACCTTTGTGCACACTTTGAGAGACCTATTGATCCAGTTGCATATGTAGCTGAAGATAGCATTGTCTTCCATCAATGGGAGAAGAGGCCTTTGGTCCAGGGAAGGCATGTTTTCCCAATGTAGGGAAATGCCAAGGCAGTGGGGTAGAAAGGGTGATCAAGAGGGAGTGCACCTTTGTGAAGGTAAATGGAGTGGGATGGGGGATGGGAACAGGGTGAGGCAAAGGGATAACATCTCAAATATAAATACAGAGTATCTAATAAAATAATTACCAAAAAACTCCCAAAAGAAAAACTAACCCCATAAAACTCTGAACACCCCAGAAACAACTTACAGATTATATGAAGTTCAAGAAAAGCAAAGGCCAAAAATATATATATATATATATATAAATAAAAATCATTGTTTAATCTTTACACACCAAGAAAACTATTTCCAGGTTACATCTTGTTTTACATGTACTTTATGTTCATTGTAACTAGTAAGACTTTAAGGCATACTATCAAACATTTAAAACAATCAAGTACTGACAAAAATGTATTCATATACTTTTATGCAAAAATGCTTTTAAAATCTGTACGTCTATCTTTGTTTTTTAAAATAATGTTGTTCAATTAAAAAAAATGAGGTGTACTTCACTTAAGCATGCTGCACTCCCTGTGATCATGAGAGAAATGAAAGTACTGATTATGTCTTTTAATTAAATTTAAATGACATGTCCTATTTGCACCAACCAGAAACCAAATTCTCCCATACACACCCACTTGTCTAAAGCACTTCAATACAGCTTCTAAGCACCTTCTATTTTTCAGAGACTTGGAATCAGTTGAAAAAAAAAAGGAAACAGTTTCCAGCATTGCCATTCTTGTCAGTGGCTTGAATATTAAGATATCTTAGGGTAGGTGTTATTTTTCTTGGTTGACCATAATTAAATATATATATATATAATCTATATCTATCTATCTCTATCTATCTCTATCTCTACCTCTATCTCTATCTCTATAATCTAATCTCTATCTATCTATCTATCTATCATCTATCTTTCTAACTATCTATCTATCATCTATCTATCATCTATCTATCTATCTATCACCTATCTATATATCTATCTATCTATCTTTACATTCTGTCATCATCAACCTTCTATTTGCATAATAAAGCCATAAATTCAATTATTGTTCACTGAATTTTGAAAATATGTACAGTGGCACAAGTCACAGCTCATTCAGGACACAGATTTTTGTTGCTCCCTTTGTGGTTCTCTCTGGTAATTTCATTCTTGCATCCAACTACTGGCAGTATTTTTTCTCATTTCTGTCATTTTTGGGACTAGGGGGATTTCATATAAATAGAATAAAAAGTGCTGTTATTTGTTTCTAGATTATTTTCACTTAGTATAAAACATGTTACATTGTATTGAATTTATTGTTCTTTTATTCAGCCATCACTATAGAGACTTTACTGAAATTACATTGTCCAGGTCTTTTTTTTCCCTTTCAAGAAACTTTTTGTAGGTTTCAGTATTCAAATATTACATCTATTATATTTATGTAATATTATGTGACATATACTTTTACATTTCTAATACTTTAGTGTATCACTATATATGAAATACCCACATGCATGTATATACTGAACTCATATTGTTAGACCTCAATAAATTTACTTTTTTAGTATTCATGAGCAAGAAAATATAAGTAGCAGTATTTCAACACTGGGTACTTTGCCCCTCAAATCAAGGAACATCAAGGAAAGGGAGGCAGAATATTCCAAGAGCAAGAAGATATGGAGATGTGCTATAAGATATTGTCTTTTAGACACAGCATAGCTATTGCACTCACGAACTTCTACACAAGATCTTCAAATGATCAAACCAAAGCTAGTGAACATTCTACATGTAGCAATAGTTGGACTCAGAGGGTTATAAAAAACTTAAGAAGACTTGAAAGTGAAAGGAAAGTGTTTTGGGCCTAGCAGAACACCAGAGTGAATAAATTCAAGATACTTGTCAAAGAATATGAAAAAAAATAAATCAATAAAAAAAGCATAAGAGAAAAAATGAAAACTGCTAGAAAAATTAGCTATCCTTTGATATAATCAGAGACTTAGAAATATTCCCATCATGTTGAATTTTAAACTCAGATTGAATTTGTCATAATACAGCTAAATTATCTTCATATGTCATATTAAAAATAAACACAAACACACAAACACGCCCCCCCCCACTGACACAAGGTGGGGGGCAGAGACCTGTATGAGAAAAATATTTCTATTGATGGCTCCTCATAAGACATCTACCAAACAGTATTGTATCCTAAGGCAAATACATCAGCATCTCATAGCATGATCATTCAGTTTGTTTCCTTAAAATGTTTAGAAGCATTTCGTAGAAGTATATCTCTTATGTTGACCACATTCTTGTTACTCCAGCACCCTACCTCCACTTCCTTCCTCCTTGTTAGTTCCAATTTAATGTTAGACAGTTTTTTTAACTTCTAGTTTCACACCTTATACATATATGTAATTTTATGAATCTAAATCAAATATATAAAACATAAATGAAATATTTTTATTAACATAAGAATAACAATGTTCCTTGATTTTACCTCCCAATTTTCTGGTAGTTTTATCTTTGACACTTAGATTTTGGGTCACTGCTAGTCAATTTGTTTCATAGAGAAAACAAAGTTGTTTCCTGATTTTTTTTTGTTTTGTTATTTTGTTTTTGTTAGTCAACTGTTTTCTAACTGTTGAAACTTTCTTCCCTGTAGATAAGCTTGTTAAGAAACAGGAGTAAGTAGAAAAGGTCAATTCTTTAAGACTCAGGGAATTCTAAAAGGTTGCTCATTAGGACTCAGTGTATTAGTCAAGGTTCTCTAGAGAAACAGAACTTATAGAATGAATACCTATATATCTGTCTGTCTATCTGTCTGTTTGCTAATCCAACAGTTATCCACCAATGAAAGGTCTAAGAATGCAGTCCATGAGGCTGGATGTCACAGCAGGTCTTCAGTATTATGAAAACAGTAGACACTCATGGCAATGAAAGAAAGGACTGGTTAGGATTAGAACAAGCAAGAAAAAAGAACGAGCTTCCCTTTTCTATGTCATTAATATTGGCTTCTAGCATAGTGTGGTCAATTTAAAGACCTCATAAGGTCTGGACTAAAAGTTTATTGTCCCACATCAAAGATCTAGGTTAGAAGTGTGTTCTCTCACTTTATATGTTTTAATTAAGCACAGACTCGTCTAGCCATTTGCTTTTTAGTTAATTCTAGGGATCATTAAGTTGACAACCAAGAATAGCCATAACAGCCTGGAAGTTCCTGAAAGCAACTAACTGTAGAAGGTCTTCCCCAGGGTTATGTAAGTTGTAAGAAATGCTGAGAACACGCAGATCCACCAAGCTTCCTGAAAGAGATTCTCTAACCTGTTCATTGGGAAAAGAATTCTACAGTTTCCTGTGCCATGAGCTGTCATTCTCATTGAGGTGGGCTTACAGCATTTGAGTCATCCATATTACTTTAGGAAAACTCCAGAAAACTTGGTACTACCAAGTTGGACTTTGGTCCGTTGTCAGTTCTCTGTCTGGCCTGAGAAAATGTTTGTTCCCCTCTAATGAGAAATACTTATAAAATTAGTCAGGAATTTCTATGGTTTTCACTGGTGGTGGTTCATTTTTTTTTGTTTTGTTTTTGTTTGTTATTTTTTAAATTGTGTTTAGGCTCTTTGCATTTATGCCTTATTATTGAAAGGTACCTGTTATTTCTTAGGATTCTGTTAGATAATATTCTGGTTGGCTGGATTACTGATATGTTCCTTCTTCCTTCCCTCTCAGTTCTTGAAGTTATTCTTCTGAACACAGTTGATGCTTTCCATACCTTCTTTGCTCATCTGTTCATTTTGCAGGGTAAAATTTCTAATGAATTCTTGTAGAAGAGGCAACTTTTCTTGGCAGTTCCTCAGAAAATTAGAAATAGTTCTACCTGAGGACCCATGCATACCACTCCAAGGCATATACCCAAAAGATGTTCCAGCATGTAATAAGGACACATGCTCTACTATGTTCACAGCAGCCTTATTTATAAGAACCAGAAGCAGAAAAAAAACCCAGCCGTCCCTCAACAGAGGAATGGATACAGACAATGTGGTACATTTACACAATTGGGTACTTATTTAAAAACAATGACTTCATGAAGTGTTTAGGCAAATGGATGGAACTAGAAAATATCATCCTGGGTAATCCAATCACAAAAACAAACAAACAAACAAAAATCCCAAACATGGTTTGCACTCACTGATAAGTGTATATTAGCACAAAAGCTCAGATGTCACAAGATACAATTCACAGACCACATGAAGCTCAAGAAGAAGGAAGACCAAAGTACAGGTGTATCAGTCCTTCTCAGAAGGGGAAAAATATTCACAGGAGGAAATACAGAGACAAAGTTTGAAACAGACACTGAAGTAAAGACTATATAGAGCCCGGCCCACCTGGAGATCCAGCCCATATATAGCCACCAAACCCAGACAATATTGCTGATGCCAAAAAACAAATGCTGACAAGAGCCTGATATAGCTGTCTCTTAAGAGGATCTGCCAGATCATGACAAATACAGAGGTGGATGCTCACAGCCAACCACTGAACTTAAAATGGGGTTTCCAATGCAGGAATTAGAGAAAGGATTGAAGAAACTGAAGGGTTTTGCAACCCATAAGAACAACAGTACCAACCAACCAGAGCTCCTAGGGACTAAACCACTATCCAAAGAGTAGAAATGGAGGAACTTGTGGCTCCAGCTGCATATATAGCAGAGGATGGCCTTGTTGTGCATCAATGGGAAGAGAAGTACTTGTTCCTGTGAAGGCTCAATGCAACAGTGTAAGAAAATGTCAGGGAAGAGAGGCAGGATGGGGTATGAGGGTAAGAGGCACAATCATAGAATCAGGGGGAGGGAAATGTGATAAGGGGGTTTATGTAGGAGAAACCAGGAAAGGAGATAACATTTGAAATATAAATAAAATATATCAAATAAAATAAAATGGAAAAAGAAAAACTCCTGGGTTCTCTCTTTACACTTGGACACCAATGCTCCCATTTCTGTGTTTTTGGTCTGCTATTGTACCTACTAGGAATGTGCAACCAAAGTCTCATAAACATATAAAGTCAATCTCATTCCCCCTTTGAATATATTATTTATTTCAAATATTATCCTGTCTCCTCTTCCTCCCCCTGCTTTTATTAGGGTACTCCCCTACCCACCTACCCACGCCCACTTCTCTGCCCTGGAATTCCCCTATTCTTGGGCATGGAGCCTTCACAGGACCAAGGCACTTTCTCCAATTGATGCAATTGATGCCAGATAAGGCCATCCTCTGCTACATTGCAGCTGGAACTATGCAAACCCCTTCAGTGCCTTCAGTCCTTTCCCTAACTCCACCATTAGGTTCCCTCTGCTCACTCCAATGATTACCTGCCAGAATCCAAATCTGTTTTTGTCTGGTTCTTGCAGAACATCTCTGAAAATAGCTATGTCAGGTTCCTGTCATCAAGTACTTCTTGGCATCTACAATATTGTCTGTGTTTGGTGTCTCTATATGATTTGGATCCCCACTTAGGCCAATCTCTGGGTAGTCATTTTTTCAGGTTCTGTTCCACACTTTGTCACTATATTTTCATTAGATAGGAATAATTTTGGGTTAAAAAATTGGAGATGAGTGGGTAGTTCTATCCTCAACTGGGGTACTTGCTTAACCTTTATATATGATATCTACAGGTTTGCCTTCCTTTGTTGGACATTTTAGCTAATGTCATTCCTGTTGGGTACTGGGCATTGTTTTCCTGGCATCTGGGATATTCTGATGGCTAACCCCAGTTCCCTATCCCCCATTGCTACACACCTCTGTTTAATTTCCTGAACCTCCTTTATCATCCCTGTCTCCTCCCACATCTGGTACTGCCCTCTTCCCCCTCTCCTTTTTTCTTCACTATTTGCAGATGATGTGATTGTTCACTTAAGTTACTCCAAAATTTCAAACAAGGAACTTCTAAGCCTGATAAACATCTTCAGCAAAGTGGCTGGATATAAAACTAACTCAAAAAATCAGTAGCCATCTTCTACTAAAAGGATAAACAGGCTGAGAAAGAAATTAGGAAATTGACACCCTTCACAACAGTGACAAAAATAATATAAAAAGCATTGGTGTGATCCTAACTAAGCAAGTGAAGCATCAGTATGACAAGAACTTCATGTCTCTGAAGAAAAAAATTGAAGTTCACAGAAGGTGGAAAGATCTCCCATGCTCATGAATTGGAAGAAATAATATAGTAAAAATGTCCATCTTGCCAAAAGCAATCTACAGATTTAATGCAATCCCCATCAAAATTATAACTCAATACTTCATATAGTTAGAAAGATGTATTTGCAAATTCATTTGGAATAACAAAAAACCCAGGATAGTGAAAACTATTTACAGCAATAAAAGAACTTCTGGGTGAATAATCATCTCTGACCTTAAGCTGTATTACAGAAAAATCATGATTAAAAACTGCATGGTATTGTTACATAGACAGACAATGATAGATAGATCAATGGAATAAAAATAAAGACCCAGGAAAGCATCCACATATCTATGCTAACTTGAACTTTGACATAAGTACAAAAGCCATCCAATGGGGGGAAAAACCATTTTCAACCAATGGAGCTTGTTCAGCCGGTGGTCAGCACGTAGAGAGATGCAAATTAATCTATTCTTATCACCTTGCACAAAGCTCAAGTCCAAGTGGATCATGGACTTCCACATAAAATCCAAGAGACTAAAATGTATAGAAGAGAAAGTGCAGAAAGCTTCAGATACATAGGCATGAGAGAAAATTTTCTAAGATCTAGAATATACAAATGGAAAAAAACCCCAATGATTTCACCACTATCAGGACTCATGGCTTGTCTGTAGAGAGCTGAGCACTCAGGATCCCTAGGATCATTCTCCCTCCTGAACCCACACAAGGGATGGAAGAGAGAATCTCAGGGGCAGAAGATACCATAGAAAACATTGACAGAACAGTAAGAAAAAATGCAAAATTAAAAGCTTCTAATACAAAACATCCAGGAAATACAAATCATACTGAGAAGACAAACCTAAGGACAATAGGTATAGAATAGAGAGAAGATTCCCAACTAAAAGGTCCACTAAATATCTTCAAAAATTGTAGAAAAAAAAACTTTCCTAACATAAAGAGATGATCGTAGTCATACAGGAAGCCTACAAAACTCCAAATAGATTGGACCATAAAATAAGTTCCTTTGGACATAATAGTCAAAATGTTAAAGATTAAAAACAAAGAAAGAATATTAAAATACAGAAAAAGACAAATAACACATAAAGGTAGACTGACAAATTACACCAGTCTTCTTAGTAAAGATTATGAAAGCTAGGAGACCCTGGAGAGGTATCATACAGATCTAAGAGAACACAAATGACAACTCAGATTACTATATTCATCAATATACCCAATTACTATAGATGAAGAAACAAAGATATTCCAGGATGAAACCAAATTTACCCAGAATCTGTTCACAAACCCAGTCCTAGATCAGTTAAATCAGGATCAGATAAACCATCTAAACAGTCCTATAACCCCTAAAGAAACAGAAACAGTCATCAAAATCCTCTCCAACAACAACAACAACAGCAACAACAAAAAACCACCACCATCACCAACAAAACTGTCAAGGTCCAGATGGGTTTAGTGCAGAATTCTATCCTACATTTATAAAAGACCTAGTACCAATATCCTCTAAACTCTTCCACAAAATTGAAACAGAAAGAACTCTACCAAACTCATTCTTTAAAGCCAGAATTTTGCTCTTGCCAAAACCACACGAAGACCCTCAAAGAAAGAGAATTTCTGACCATATATCCTCATGAACATCGATGCAAAAATACTCAATAAAATTCTTGCAATCCGAATCCAACAATACATCAAAATGATCATTCACCCTGATAAAGCTGGCTTCATTTCAGGGTTGCAGGGATGGTTCAATATACAAAAATTCATCCATGTAATCTGTTATATAAAGGAACTTGAAGAAAAAAAGCACATTGTCCTCTCAGTAGTTGCTGAATAAGCATTTGAGAAAATTCAACACACCTTCATGTTAAAATTCTTGGAAAGATTAGGAATTCAAGGTTCATGTCTAAAGATAATAAAAACAATATACAGCAAACCAGTGGCCAGCATCAAACTAAATTATAAAAAACTTGAAGAAATCTCAATAAAATCAGAAGCTAGAGAAGGCTGCCCGCTCTCCCTCTACCTACTCAATATTATACTAGAAGTCCTAGTTAGAGCAGTCAGACAGCAAAAGAAGGTCAAAGAGATACAAATTGGAAAGGAAGAAGTCAAAATATTACTAAAAAGCAACCAAAGTATTGGGAAAAGAACTTTATCTTACATCTGATAGAGGGCTAATATATAATATATACAAAGAACTAAAAAAGTTAGACTCCAGAGAATCAAATAATACTATTAAAACGGAGTAAAGTACTAAACAAAGAATTCTCAACTGAGTAGTACTGAATGACTGAAAATCACTTAAAGAAATGTTCAAGATCTCTAGTCATCAGAAAATGAAAATCAAAACAACCCTAAAATTCTACCTTACACCAATCAGAATGGCTAAGATTAAAAACTCAGGTGATAGCAGATGTTGGTGAGGATGTGGACAAAGAGGAACACTCCCCCACTGTTGGTGGGATTGCAAGCTGGTACACAACCACTCCAGAAATCAGTCTGGAGGTTCCTCAGAAAATTGGACATAGTACTACCTGAGGATCCAACTATACCACTCCTGGGCATATATATACTCAAAAAAAGTTCCAACATCTAACAAGGACACATGCTCCACTATGTTCATAGTAGCCTTATTTATAATAGCCAGAATCTGAAAAGAACCCAGATTTCCCTCAACAGAGGAATGGATACAGAAAGTGTGGTACATTTACACAACGGAGTACTACTTTCTATTAAAAACGACTTTCTGAAATTTCTAGGTAAATGGATGGAACTTTAAGCTATCATCCTGAGTGAGGTAACCCAATCACAAAAGATCACTCATGGTATGCACTCACTGATAAGCAAATACTAACCCAAAAAGCTCAGAATACAATTTATAGACTTATGAAGCTCAAAAAGAAGGAAGGCCAGAATGTGGATGCCTCAGTCTTCTTCAGAAGTGAAAACAAAATACTTACAGGAGGAAAACCAGGAACAAATGGGTTAGCAGGGGTTTAAAAAAAGATCATCCAGAGACTGCCTTACCTGAGGATTCTATATGCATTCATCAAACTCAGTCTCTATTGCTGATGCCAAGAAGGGCTTACTGGTAGTAGCCTGATATAGATGACTCCTCAGAGGTCTGCCAGAGGCATACTGATATAGTTTGGGTACTTTTGGTTAAGCATTCGACTGAACACAGTGACCCCAATAAAAAAGATATTGCAAAAACTGAAAGAGCTAAATGGGTTTGCAACCCCATTGGAAGAAAAACATTATCAACCAACCCAACCCTCTAGAGCTCCCAGGGACTAAACCAACCAATGACTATTCATAGAGAGACCCTTTACTCCAGTTGCATATGTAGCAGAGCAGAGCATTGTCTAGCATCAATGTGAATGATGCCTTCGGTCCAGTGAAAGTTTGATTACTCAGTGTAGGGGAATGCCAAAGTGCCGATGTAGGAGAAGGTGTTTGGGAGAGGAGCACCTTCATGGAGGTTAAAAGAAGGGGATGGGGAATGAGAATGGGGGAAAATGTGATAGTATTTGAAATGTACATACAGAGAATATCCAATAATAAAGAATCTGCAAATGGGACCTTATAAAGTTATAATGCTTCTGTATGGCAAAGAACACACAGGACAAAACAGCAACCAACAAACTGGAAAAAGATCTTTACCAATCCTATACCCAGTAGATGGCTAATATCCACCTCAACTCAATAGGGAACTAAATTCATCCACGAAAGATATTTCTTTGTCTACTCTGTAACCTACTTTCCCCTCTTTGTGGTTTAATATATGTTAATAATTGTACTCAATTTGTAGCATGAGAATCATTTTTACCTTTTAACTTCCTTCAATCATTCAGAAGTAATTTTAGTCATTTGGTTTGTGGATTTGGTAGTGATGGTGGGTGTGGATTGGCTCTGTCTAAATACTGTATCTGTCACTTTCTATGTCATATTTTTTGTAAGTTACCTTAAAATCTCTTGCCAGACTCCCGTCTTCTAACATTAAGATAGGATGGTTCAGAAAACTTCACGTAAAAGCAGTTTCCAGTCTAAGGTCACTGTAAATTCTCAGGCGAGGAAGGTTGAAACGATAGGGTTGAATGGAGAGGATTATTAATTTTTTTTGTTTTGTGCTTTTAGCATAGGTAAGGCTAATGTGTTGTTCTGCAACTTAAGCAGTAATTGGAGCAAAAATTAAATTGGTTACATTAAAGGTCTATAATTCTGACAAATTTCATTAACTCTTCTAAGAATACTATTTGAGTAAAAATTATCAGTGTATCACTATATACCAATTTTATAATGATTATTATCAGCTGTCATTAATATTAAGCATTTTCTAATCTCCCATCTATTCTGAATCTGAATCTGGAATGTATCAAAGTGGGGCAGAATTTCAAAAGCATCTAAAGCAAAAGTAATGAAAAGTTACTCATTTTGGTTTCAGAGGATTCTGGAATATCACCATTTGCAAACACTATTTAAAAAGAATATTTTCTAAATTTCTAATCATTTTGGATATCACTCTTAAAAATGTGTCCTCTTGACTTTTTCCAGAAAGTGTGATGTAATTGAGTATTAGCAAACAAGGAGACAGCAGTAGATATCAGCAAAAAGGAGAGAAAATATCAATAATAGTAACAGCTCAAATGAATTAATTAATATCTAACCTCCCAGTTGTTTTTCTTTGCTGATAATGCACAATACATTCAAATGTATCTTTCTTCTGCTTCAACCCTTTTATTAATTTATTATATTACTAGAAAGTAATGTTCTATATTACCCACTTGTGAGATGAAAATAAGAAAACTGCCTGTCACTTATGGGTTTATCCATTGTCATCTCAAATAGGACCGAGTGGTCTGATTTCAAAGTGACAGCTGGTGGTGTCTCTTCCTGATACATGCTAATCCAGTTTTTATTATGGAAAAACTGCCTGTGCTTTCAGACCTCAAAAGGGAGTTACTAAATGTAATCACTAAGAAGGAACCTTGGGATCGCAAACATAAAAGACTAAAATGAACAGTTTTCTCATTACAGAATGGTTTCCTGATTAAATACAGATTAAGGGCAGGGAAAATCATTTAGAAACCTAAATAGCATTCTCCGTTGTGTATATGCACACGACGTCACAGATGTCTTTAAAATGATATATGTAAAGAAATTATATATGTAAGCATAGACAGTTATAGAATTTACCCTGTCTTAATATGATTAGAAAATATTTTAAAGATGTATGAATCAATACTCAATTTCAAGACTATTTCTTGTAGGAAAGAGGTATAAAAGAAGAAATAGTTATTTAAACAAAGCTTGACTTTCAGATTGATTGCTGCTGTGGGTTTAGTGTATCATTTTAGTGAATTAGATTGTACCCGAGTAATTCCAGACTCTCCATTATTTTTTTCTCAAACTACAAATGAAGAGATAAGAAAATGATCCCAAAGGATGTGGTAGCTAGCTCATTGTAACACTGTGAATTATAGGGACGGGAGCATATTGTGTACATGGAGGTGTACACCTGCATGCTCTGCCTTTGGATCTTGATGCTGTTTATACCAGATAACAAACAGCTCTTTCAAATTTAACTCCTAGCTGTCAACTGAAAAGGCCACCTAAGTATTTCATTAGGCTCTAATTAATAATATACTTCAATAAAATGCAATTCCTCACTCCATAATTTATCAACGCGTTGAATAACTTGCCCAATTCTTACTGCTAGAATAAGGCAAACATCTCATCTTGGAAAGGATGGATGGGAAGATGGTTCTATTGGTGAAATAGATGTAGACTGAAATAAAAGAGGGAAGAAATGATCCCTTCCTTCAGTGTGTAGCTGTTGTGGTGTCAATTCTTTTGGACCTCAAAGCACAAATACAAATATCTCTGCTGGAGCTGGATAACTTTGCCAAGAGATGACCAGTTGCCAGCCCAATTAGCCATCTGACCCCATTTTCAAAGTGTAAGTGCTAACAGTTTCCTCATCCTTGGTTTAATTTGTGCCCACACAGTTTTGGACACCACATTTCTTGGCAAACAAAACCAAAGTCAAAGGTCTAGTGGAAACCTCTTAAAAACTAGCTATCCCTGTCAACAACACTTTTTCTTTAGCCATTCTGTGGATTACGAAAGCTCAGATATTCATGTAGAGAAGCAGCATTCATTTGAGAAGGCCGATCTGATGAAGGCAAAGAATGATAAATGAAGGCTGAAAGAAGTCATAGGTGGTCAAATGGCAGACACAAGCCTGCACAAATGGGCATTGACTTGTCTGTTTGTACAATATTTCAAAATTTATAATGAACATCTTGAAGAGACAAGGGAAAAGGGATGGCCAAATTTATAGGTTGTCTTTGTCACTTTGGTCACAGTACTAGTTACTTTTCTGTGGCTGTAATATACCACTACAACCCAGACAACTTGGAGAGAAAAGATTTTTTGTTTGTTTTTTTTTTTTGTTTTTGTTTGTGTTCTGCAATAGTTCCAAAGGGAACAACCATAATTGTGGACAGGCATGGTAGTATGTTAACAGAGAGTGGAGCTGAGCAATCACATCTTCAGCTGTGAGCCAGTTGTGAGCATAAGAGAGTAAACGGGAACTGAAAAGAGGAAATTACCTCTCTCAGAGTCTGCACACGTGATTCAAGGTTCCACATCCCCAAATGCTTTGGTTGAAAACCAAGTTTTCTAGAACCTTTTTTTTTCAAACCTTATATTTTGTATCGATTTCTGCCTCATATGCTCTGTTTCAATTTAGAGCTGCATAAGAATTATCAACAATAACTTTACTGCTGATGATATATTAAGGTCTTTTGAAACTTTTTCTATCAAAGAAATTAGTTCCTTGCCTTTTAATTTAGTCTCAGGCAAGTTCTCAGGATATGAGTAGATAACAGCTAGACTATTTGTCTACTTATCACAAGTTGGCATCTAGCTGCCATTAGCAACCGGTTGCTAAGATTATTCCTTTCTAAGCTTCTCTTAGCACTACGGTTTTCTGCATTCCTCCTACAATGGCACACATTAAACGTCCTTTACAGCATTAAAATTCTTTTCTAGTCCACGCCCTCTGACAAACAATATTTTTAGGTTGTTCATGACGACAGCCAACTCTCTGGTACTCATTTCGATTAGTTACATTTTTGTTGCTCTGATTAAACAACAAACTGAGACAACTTGTAGATAGAAGAGTTTTTCAGTGGTTCCAGAAAGGAAGTACTTAATGGCAGTGAATGGCTGACAGCAATCAGCTGGAACAGGACGCTAAGAGATCACATCTTCAGATTCAAACCCGCACTGTGAGCAATCTGGAAGTGAGTGAGGTCATACACTCTCAGAGTTTAACCCAGTAAACTACTTCCTCCAGCAAGACTCTGCATCCCAAAATTCTCCAACCTCCCTAAAGAACTTTGCCAACTGGGACCATGTACTCAAATACCTGAGCCTATGTGGAGCATTTCTCATTCAAATCCCCATAAATGTTGATCAGATATATTGTTGATGTTCTGGGGTGTTTAAATACTAGCAATGATATACACCTCAAAATACTACATGAGATAAGAAAACAGAAAAGAATAAAATTCTTCCAAATGTTCCATATCTCTGTGCTGTGGTCTATAACATAATTATAAACTAAATGACTAAAATAGCTTAGTCAAAAATTACATGAATTCAATTTAATTTTGAAATAAAATATCAAAAACAAATAAATTTCAGAAGTAGAAAACAACTTTGGATAAATATAATGATTTGTAGAGTTTCTTGCTTTAAAATAAATGGACACCTTTAGTTATTTAGAAAGTGTCGTCTTTTCAAAGTGATGTCTATCCTTCACAGGGATATCACTATTCAGAATTAGAGGGTGTCACTCCAGTCTCCAGGAACAAGTCTTCAATGATTTTCTGAGCCCAGTTTTCTTGTAGATAGAATGATAGCAATTTTCATAACTTCATAATGTGATCCAATTGGTATGTGATGCATGGTTTGTGGCTCGCCAATCATTTGTTCTCTTATTCAACATTTTTGCTGTTGATTTCAACTTAGTGATGACTTGAATTTCAGTTTAGGGTAGGAGGATGCATTAGAAAAATCAGCGGTCCCAGAGGCTCTGTTTATAAGCTTAATTTTAACACTGTACAAATTTTATGCATGTCTACTTCATGTCTTCTCATCAATTTAAACTCACTTCCTCTCAATTTCTTTGTCATAGCTAGAAACTATTTATTTAGGTCAAACTTCATAGCTTTTTAACTGCTTTATGTTCTTATATGGTTTTTGTTTTGTTTCGTTTTCTTTTCTTTTCTTTTCTTTTTTTATTTTTTGATTTGCCAATGGTCAGGTCAGATGAAAGTTTTTAAAAATATTTTCTCTCTTTTTAAAACAGTATTGAGGACAATTTATTTGGGTCATAGTTTCCTGTCCAGAATGAAGGGTTTTCTTTTTTTTTTTCAATTTTATTGGATAGTCTCCGTATTTATATTTCAAATGTTATACCCTCCCCTCCCATATTCATCTAATTTCCAAATTCTAGTATCAATGCTCTCTCTCAAGATCATAATATCTTTACCCTATAAAAAATTTGTTCCTACAATGTCTTTAAGAAATTTTGTATTTGGTCTGAAATACATATATATCCAAAAAAGGTACAAATGCTATACTTCTCTGTGTTTGTACATAAGCTTTTATGAATACTTATATAATTTAGCATTCTGTATAATAAATACTAGTATTATTTTTAATTTTATATTACAAAATAATAATTTACTTGCTTTGTGGTCTCAATTTCTTTATTATGTTTAGACCTTTAAGTAACATATACCATTATATCTATCTATCTATCTATCTATCTATCTATCTATCTATCTATCTATCTATCTATCTATCTATATACACTATTCAGTAAAAATCTATTCTAGATTTTAGGGAGCAAACACTACAAACTGTCTTGCTTCTGGTCTCTAACCACTAAAGGGCTTATCAAAAAGGTAGGTTTGTTTCTGATCTATTGGATTTCAAACCTTGAGGTTTTCATCACTGTGGAGTATACTCAAGTAAATGAATGTAATTCCTGTTTTCCTTTTGGAATTATAAGGATATTCCATTCCTTAAGCTCTGCCAACTATCATGTCTTTGGAAATCCAGGGGTAGAGGGTGGGGCCCAGGGCCATTACTTGATCTGAGGTATGACAAATGCAAAGTCTATGAGCAGGCACTTAGAATCTGCTCTTAAAACTGTCTTCAGAGGAAGGATGTTATCATTTCACTTTCATTAGGGCCACTGACAGATACAGAATATGCTCTGTCAGTGCAGGTTTTGGGTTTGTTTACACTTTTCTTTCTTGTCTTTCTTTCTCTTTGTGTTCCTTATTGTAGTTGCTGATGGTTCTTTTCCACCCATTTTCCACCTTCATTTCTGTTTCAGAAGTTATTCAATTAACCTTGCTATTGTTTGTTCTGCCTTTGGTCTTGCTCTTTCTTGTATTTATTCTCACCACCTCATTTTAATTAATTAACAACTAATTAAAACCCTAATTGTTGAACCCAGGGCCTAGCCCTTGCTCCGTATGTGCTCTTCTGAGGAGCTTCTTCCCAGTTCTCAGCTTGCACTTCTAAGAATGCCATTCTGCTTCAAACATTATTGTTTCAGCCTGGTCTTGGGACTTTCCTCTTCCACTGAACACTAACAAAGCTCATATCAGTTAATAACTTTCAGTGCCGTGCTGTACTTACAGTTGTTGTACATAAAATTTTATTCTGAAAAAGACTTCTAGGGCTTAAATTCATACACACACACACACACACACACACACACACACACACACACACACATACACATACACACACACACACATATCTATTTATCTTATATCCATTCATTATTTGCCAGCTTTCAAACTCATCATTCATCTTTCCCACTGTCTGTCTGTCATCTGTCTATCTATCATCTCTCTATCTATCTATCTATCTATCTATCTATCTATATGTATATCATCTATCTATCTATCCATATGTATATCATCTATCTATCTATCTATCTATATGTATATCATCTATCTATCTATCTATCTATATGTATATCATCTATCTATCTATCTATATGTATATCATCTATCTATCTATCTATATGTATATCATCTATATATCTTTCTATCTATCTATCTATCTATCTATCTATATGTATATCATCTATCTATCTATCCATATGTATATCATCTATCTATCTATCTATCTATATGTATATCATCTATCTATCTATCCATATGTATATCATCTATCTATCTATCTATCTATCTATCTATCTATATGTATATCATCTATCTATCTATCTATATGTATATCATCTATCTATCTATCTATATGTATATCATCTATATATCTTTCTATCTATCTATCTATCTATATGTATATCATCTATCTATCTATCCATATGTATATCATCTATCTATCTATCTATCTATCTATCTATCTATCTATATGTATATCATCTATCTATCTATCCATATGTATATCATCTATCTATCTATCTATCTATCTATATGTATATCATCTATCTATCTATCCATATGTATATCATCTATCTATCTATCTATCTATATGTATATCATCTATCTATCTATCTATATGTATATCATCTATCTATCTATCTATATGTATATCATCTATATATCTATCTATCTATCTATCTATCTATCATCCATCTATCTATCTATCTATCATCTATCTATCATCCATCTATCTATCTATCTATCTATCTATCTATTTATCATCTATCTATCATCTATCTATCTATCTATCTATCTATTATCTATCATCATATGTGTGTATGTATATGCATCCATGTGTGCTGTGTGTGTGAAATTAAAAATACATCTATTTCTCTTAGTCGTTATAAATGTTTTATATCCCTACAAGTTTGCAAACCTCATTTTTCAGTGTTTAACAATATTCTGTTTTCCAGTCAGATTTTCTATGTGTGATTATTGATTATCTCTTTCATGGCATTAATGTTTTTTTTTTTTATTTAAAACGTTTTTATTGTTCGAAGTTTTAATTATAATACATTTAAAAACAAATTTTCATGCACACATATCATGCCCTTGAGATAAGGTTTCAATTTCTTTTTGTTGGTTTCTTCCTCCATGAAATTCATAAACTAGCGTTGTCAGATGATAGAAAAGAAACCTTACTGCATGAAGTGCTCAATGTAGAGTTGTTGTTGCTCTGTATCTTCATCACCATCATTTGATGCTACCACCCTTTCTGCTCTACCAGCTGAGGCTTCCACCACCAGTGCCGTCACCATGTCATTCATTACATTTTGGCATAAATTTAGCTGTATAAATAATACTTTGGCAATTATGTCGTCATATGATATTTTTTTTTTTCCTTTTTTAGAATAGCTGTTAAAAAGAGAATTTACAACACCAATTATGGTCATTGTAGAGGAGTTTTGACATAGGTTTAGAAATATGCCATGTCGTGTTGTATGTTTTCTCCTTTCCAGTTTCATTGTTTTCCAGTGCATGTGCTGGCAATGTCTGGTTTCATTTGTGTGATTCTCAATTCCATCTGTCTTATCCCTTTAGAGGTGTCTGCAAGCCATCTCTAATGATAGCTGGCAGCTTTGCCTAATATTACAGGAGCTTACTTGACCACAGTCATTAAAAATCCTAAAATGCTTTGTCAATGTTCAAATCAAAGTAAATGAGAAGGGTGAACTCTTACAGGGTCTGACTCAACCCATTAGGGTAGTGGAAGGGAAAGTGCCTCAGCCAGGAAAGGTAGGCAGGGGCACTTCCTGTGACGTGTGGAGTGTGACTTTTTCTTAAAAATCTCAGGTGGTTGCATCTTAAGCTTCGTTCCTCATATGCAAAGACTCTATTTTTAGGTTTTTAATTTGTGCATTTTTTACAGAAAAACCAACATATTAAAAAAATACAACAAAGCAACTACTCCTGTTTAAAAACAACAATGTCAAGACTTTAAAAATGCATTATCTTTTTCATTGTTTATTTACATATTTTGACTCATAATGATCTTCATGTTTAGATGGAAGACACAGGATATGCCAGGGGTTTTCTGAGAGCTTTTATGAAGGATGCTGCACAACACAGTAAATAATGCTGGTAATTGATTGATTTACTGAAGACACCCAAAGGCTGAAGAATTTCAATAATCCTACACTTATCTGACCATTGTCACAAGTCTCTTTTACCATCAATTATTTATCATCTATGTATCTATGTATCTACCTATGTATCTATGTATCTATGTATGTATGTACATATGTATGTATGTATCTATTCATCTATCTATGTATCTATCCTCACTATTTTTAATCACCTATTGTCTATATCTCTTCATTATCTATCCATATCATAATCCTTTATCTTTTATTATCTTCATTTTCACCATCACCCTAAGTGTACCTACCTTACATGATAAAAACCCATTAAAATAAAGCTTTAAATTTGACAAAACCTTTATCTATGAGAATTTTTTGTTGCTTCATTAGTAATAAACCTTTATGTATAGTTATTTTGCTCACCTTTGGTAATATGTCTTGTTTGCTATTGTTTTGTGTTTGTATATGTCTATGTTGTTTATCAGTAACTGGATGTAGGCCTAAAATGTTGGCTGTATGCTAAGAGTTACTTTATAAATATACTATATAAATTTAAGATCTCGGCCAAAAATTTAGGCCTTCTATTGTCAACATTATAACAACAAAAGCATTGGTATGGAACACCACGATCTCTCATAGAACATAGTGGATTTTTTGTTATTGTTTGATTTATCTTCTTCTTTTGAAACACTTGGCATTGTAACCCTGTCTGACTTTGAATTCACTATGTAGCTGACATGGTCCTTGAACTTCGATCCTCTTGTCTCTACCTCCCAAACTCTGGAATTACAGCTATGTGCATCGCATACAGGTTATGTTGTTCTGGATAACAAACCTAGGGCTTTGTTCCTGCTAAGAATGCACTCCACCAATTGATCCATAGCCTCAGTCCAACTTTGCAGTGATAATAGGCTATAATTCAGTTCAGAGATTAAAAGATTTCATTGAAACAACATTTGATTGAACTCAGTTTGAAAGCCTGTGCTTCCTCCTGTGCAAGCATATGATTTGCAAGTTAGAAACGGCTCCAAGTCCTCTGGAATAAAACTAATTTATATCCGTATTTGTCTTGGGATATATGTAGGGATGTTGTAAGAAGGAAGCATGATTAACTTGATTCAGAATCAAATAAAATGAGATACAAAGGGCCAGGAATAATTGCCATTTTACTGAATTTGAGGTCCTTAACCCTTGCTGGGATTTTATTCACTCACCTTGCTCTTAGACACACCCTATGAAAGAATTAACAAGTTATTTCACTTTCTTCCTACTTAGAGATACCTATGTCCAATAGCAATTTTTTTAGCTGGTAATTTTCAAAAACTATTCTATCCTTTTAAGACTTTTTCTAATGAAGCATCATTTCATGTGAAAAGAAACACTGAACCTGGCCTGTCCAATCCCCAGCATTTAGAAGGTAGAGAGGTGCTTTAGTTTATAAAGTGAGGATGCCCAATACAGAACTGTAGGTTGAATATAGAACCTTTATTTATGGTGAAGAGGAGCAGGAGATTCTTCAAATTCTAGTTTATTTTGTGGTTAAGCACCTCAAGGTTTTGATAGTAGAACTGGCTTAAAGGTAGCTAGCAACCATCTCTTAAATCGGTTAATGGTTATTAATGTTGCATAAAAACTAAAAGATAATATAAATAAAAAATAAACTAGTAATATTATATTCAAATCACTTAACTACAGTTTTTAAATGGAAATCATAAATATAGGGAACATGGGCAGACCTTTCTTCACTGCTCAGAATTTAATAGATAGAAAATTGAGACTGGCAGAGTAAACTATGACTTCAAGGAATATGAGTGATTCAAATTTCTTATTATTTAACAATTTTCTATCAGTGAGAGACCTGGTCAGTTTTCAACATGTGTGGTCACACTGTGGATAAAAATAACAATCACATAGCATTACAGCAATGTGAACCTTATGGCCATCTTGCCTGTAAAAATAACAGCAGTTTATGTTAATGGGGACTGCTTGAATTTTTAAGATATATTTTCAAAATCACATTTCCAATTTAGAAAAATCAGGTGATATGAAATTGGAACTTTAGGGCATTAGCACTCAATACTTTATGTAAGATACGTGAACAAAAGCATCATTGACTAATTACTTTAAATTTTATGTCTTAGCAGTTGGTATAAGAAGCAAGAACCAAGTAATTTCATCCTAGCTTATGAAACACAGAAAAAATTATGAGGATAAATAAAATCAACATAATAGCATGCAATCAGAGAGATAATGAGTAAAATATTTTCAATGTCTGATCCTGTTTTGAAACGATGATTGTTGGTAAAGCTATAAACAGTTTTGTACACTCTGAATAGATATGATACCTCAGAATCATTGGAAAGCTATTTAACCCATATTAAGGAAAGATCTCTCAATAGTATGAAAGGAAGTTGAAATATTTTAATATAATTTAAATATGACTATAATAGAAATTGAGTAACAGATAGGAAAGCCTTTCATTGTTCACCCAACTAGCATGACATTACTGTAGAGGTGAGAAATGATACCATTTCTTCAATTCCTAATAATATTCTCATTTTGTGGATTTGACATAGAACCTCAGTATGATCTGCACATAACTTTTTTGATATAATACAAAATGATTTTAGGTTAGATTTGGATAGAAAATAGCCAGGGCCCATTTGGCTGCTACTTTTCTTGGAAGAGAAAAAAAAATAAAAGCTTTATCTTAATTAAAGTTTAATTAAGGATCACGTTTGGCAGTACTTTTCACACCGATCTACACCAGCAGATTTTCGAGGGCTTAACTTCATCGTGCAGAAAATCCTCTTTTATTACTCCCAACCTGTTGTGAAAGCTGTTGGCACGGAGCGGTGGTTGCCTCATTCAGACGCCTTGTTTGCCACTGGAAATATCCCAAGTCTCTAGAGATAGCACCACAGTGGTTCAATTTAATATCTGTCCTATCACTACAAGACTCCAGCTCATTATTAATGATACTATTCATTAATTTCTTGTTGGGCTGATGTTGTTATTTATTAAAATATTAAAGAATGCCTCCGGGACACAGGCATAATGAGGGACATCTCAGTTTCATGAGCTGAAGGAATGAATGAACACACTGGATTTCCCTACCCTGAGCTACGCCATTCCTTGCTCATTAGTCCTGCTACATCTCTGAGTGACACTGTAAATTCATTTTGTGCTCTGTCCAATCAGAGCTAAACACAAATGCAAGGCCTTTTTATTCTTTCTATCTTTTTCTTTTCTTTCCTTTCTTTCTTTCTTTCTTTTTTCCTTTCTTCCTTCCTTCCTTCCTTCCTTCCTTCCTTCCTTCCTTCCTTCCTTTCTTTCTCTAATAAGTCTTTCCCAGGCAAAATGGATTGATTACTGTCTAACTGATTTAATCTGTTTTGTTTGGAGAAAAGAATGAAATTGCTTGCATTTATGTGGGAAATAAAATGATGATTTTTTTTGTCTTTCAGTCTTGCATTTGGAAAATTTCAACATAATACATTTTCCTTTTTAAGAACCTCCCAGCATGACATTTATATATGTGATTGTCATATTTTTAAAAGCCCAAACAAGCAGTTTGTATACTGCAGTGGTCATTTGATGTGTGTTTGCACACACATTCAGGTACAGCCTGCAGAAATCCTAAGGAGTCTCAATGTATTTGCTTACCCTTTTAACACACAGGTAGTAAAAGACATTCTTGAAACATCTTTAAATGTACATGACAGTAGAAAAGGTGGTGTGTGCAAAATGATATGACCATTTTAAACTATTAGGGAGAACAAACAGTGCCAAAATACTTTTATTGGAAAGGAATAATCTTATTTTATCATCTTGCTTGCCACTGAATGCACAGAATGAAATCTGCATAACAATTAAGGTAGCATCTGAGGGTAAAGTTTTAATTTGGTCTATATGGTTGTTATTTTCTCTCCTGTGCAAATAATTACTTTGGTGAAGAAATACCACACTGTTTTGAAGGGATTAGCTGGGCATAATTGCAGCCTGTTTTGATCCTTCTTTTAATAATGGATTCTTTCAATTTATATGTGGACAGGCAGCTTTGTAGAGGTAGTTTCAAAGCTTGTATAGATGCCTTTGCAGCTTTATTTTTGAAATGATACACACTTTTTGCTTATAAGGTGCATCATATTTATCTGGGGATTTCAAAGGTGTACACTGCAGAGACACATTTGTTTAAATCAGTGAACTATGGCTGTCTAATCTATTGCAATAGTTTATATTTTAGTGTATATCTCTTTTTGCATATGTTGTATTCACAGTGTTGTCACCACCATGGTTTATTTGGAAACACAGATGTCTTTTATAAAATAATTTCTAACCAGTGTCTAGGTACTAAAATCATCCATAAAAATAATGTGCATTGGATAATTTTTTCATTTGTGTAAATTTATTTTTCATGAAATAATAGTGAAATGAGTTCAGTACTTTAACACAGTTGCTTCACAACAGTAGCTTGGAGAGATTCTGCTCTTCAGCCTGTATTTTCTCCAAGTTCTTATTACCATGCATAATATTTTCATAATATGATGATATACTACTGTCATAGAAGGGAAAGGGAGTTTTTTATCTTGAAAACAACTGGAAGCATACTTATCAAATACTAATTATACTTTCAGGCTAACAGTTCAATTTGGAATTCCATTTTGATAAAAAATTAGATTCTCTCTCTCTCTCTCTCTCTCTCTCTCTCTCTCTCTCTCTTTGTGTGTGTGTGTGTGTGTGTGTGTGTGTGTATGTGTGTGTGTGTTGTGAGAGGGGATGGTCAAATTTTAACTACATTAGGAGAATATAAGAAATTACTTTTTTTTTTAATTCTAAAAGTAATTTATTTATGAACACTGAAAACGGGCTATTTGAAAGAATGTTTTCTGTCAAATCAAATGATAACACCATAGAGATAAAGGTTTATTATCATAATTATTCTTTGAAGGTAAGTTGGATACTTATGAAGATAATTGTCTTAAATTTTAATATTAGCTCAGAACCCTGGAAAGTAAAACACAGAGAGGATCTGCAACGGGAGCACCTCCAGTGTGATGGTGGCACTGAGGGTGATAAGACACTGAATGGGAGGCATTTCTTTATACACTCAGTGAGCGAGCAAGGGCAAACGTGTGCCTGTAAGCAGGGCTATGCAGGATCTATCAGTGCACTCTGACTCCCAAGAGCAACACAACTCTATGGATCACAAGATGTTAAGTGTATGCAGACTGGGAGATGAAAGCAGCAAAAAGCTAATCTTCAGACAAAGGGGAAACATGTTATAAAGTCATAGGAATGCTGATATTGAGGGAAGCCATAACTTGGGGTCAGGCGCTAAGTAAGAGATATCCTACAGCTATAATAAATTGCATGCTTAAATTAAAAAAAAGACTTATTTGAGGTAAAATGGCATATCAGGTTCCAAACAATTTCATATAATTCCTCCTCCACCACATTTGCTACATTGCTTCAAAATATACACATAATGCTAAGTAGAAAAGTGATAAAAGCTTTCAGATGTTGAGCGGTAAAATTTACAGATGCCTACATGTGGACAAAAATGTATACATGCACACACATGCATGGAAATAAAATTTGGGGAAACAAAATCTTTGGGATCCTTGGAATCTGTCATCCTAAAAAGTAGTTAAACATTATAACAAAAATTCCTTATTTCAACAACATAGACAGAGTTTTGTCTTTTTTTGGTTTAACAGTATGAGAACCTTGTACCACATTATTTTCCATGAGAAAATGTCTATTTATTGTACTACAACTTCAAGGCTTTGAAAGTTTAAATAACAAAAGCATTATTTTATGAGGAAAAGAAACGGATTTCTTGCTGAGATTACTACAGAATTATAAGGTGTTTTCTTAGTGACATTTTATTATCACTAAATCACAATAGTTAGACTTGAGTCAAGTTTTAGCACTTAGAAATGTGAAGTTTACAGGATTTCTTTTGTGATGTAAATTGAACCCTTAAGACTAAGCAGTGGGTAGAAGTTACTATTTATTGAAAGTAACATGAATATCTTTGTTGATTTTCATAGGATTAGGTTACATATCTGGAGTTAAAGGGGCCAGTCCCTAAGATTTTATCTCCTAATGTATCAGACGGAAGCAGTCTCAGGTCAGACTGACAGCTTGTCCTTCTTAAACTTTTACACATGATTAAGTAGGTTTCCGGCAACCAATATTTATTGTTTGTTAACTCTCAAGTGCTGAGGTAATACCCATGTTCTGCAAAATAATTCAATGACTAGAGTATAATAGAATCCAACGCACATACTTTACAACTGTCTTACTAAATTTATATTCGATTTTTGTGTTTAATTCTTAACTCTGTAGGATTCTAATCTTAACACAATATTCTGTTTTTTTTCCTAGCCTTACCTGTTTATACACCTCCACCTGCACTGCACCCATAGCAGAATGGTCTTCTAGTTCTCACACCCCACAGCCCTGCATTTCTTCTAGGAGGTCTACTCTAACCAGCAGCATAGGTGAGATCCTGCTCTAATTCCCAGGTCACCTGGGACCCCAAAGAGCCAAGAAAACCTAGAACCTGTCCTGCTCTGCCTGAGCCTCATCACTCTTCTGGTCTGTACTTCTACCTGCACCACTGGCAGATAGATCAGTGAGGCGGTTCCCCCACTCCACATCTTTACTGTCTACCAGGAGGACTGTTCTAACCAGGCTCACTTGGAGGCATTCTGTAACCAGAGACATCACTACCTACATCTGAGGAGGCCTGCTGTAACCCAGGACACACAATTCTACCTGCCTCTAAGGAGGTCTGATTCCATCAGTGACATTCAGGCCAGCAAGCAGAGACCACCAGATGGCTAAAGGCAAGTGCAAGAACAGAAGCCAATATAACAAGCACCATGAGAATCCAGCAAGCTTCGATACCCTAACACAACCAAAGAGCAAGATTTTAATCTTAAATCCTATCTCATGAAGATAATAGAGGCCTTTAATGAGGTTATAAATAATTTCCTTAAAGAAATACAAGAACACAAAGGCAAATAGGTAGAATTCCTTAAAGATGAAAAAAATACCTAAAGGAAATAGAGTAAAAGAGTTGAAGAAATTGAACAAAATGTTATGTTATAGGTCCAAGACCAAAAGCAGAAATAGAAATAGTAAGAAACTCACATATGGAAGCAACCCTTGAGTTGGAAAGCCTAGGAAAGAGAACAGGAACTATAAATATAGGCCTTACCAACAGAATACAACGGATAAAAGAGAGAATCTCAAGCATAGTAGCTACCATACAAGATATTGGTAGATTCACCAAAGACAATGCCAAGTGTAAAAAGATCCTAACCTAAATCACTCAGGACATTTGGAACACAATGAAAAGACCAAACCTAAGAACAGAAGAGGGTGAAGAATCCCAACTCCAAGCATCAGAAAATATCTTCAATAAAATCATAGAAGAAAATTACTTAACCTAATAGAGGAGATGACCATACACATAAAAAAAAAAACCTATATAACACCAAATAGATTGGAACAAAAAAGAAATCCCCCATAAACAAAACAATAAATATACAAAAGAAAGAAAAGATATTAAAAGCGGCAAGAGAAAAATGTCAAGTAATATGTAAAGACACACCTATCAGACTTGCACTTGACTTCACAAAAGAGACTCTGAAAGCCAGAAGATTCTGGATAGATGTCTTTCAGACCCTAACAGACCACAGAAGTCAGCCCAGATTACTCAGCAACATTCTCTTTTGTATATGTAAATACACATGTCTTCTTTTTCATCCCCTTCTTCATTTCCTCTTTCTTCTTCTGATAATGAGTAGCACAGAAACCCACAAATGTTAACATATAAACACAAGACTATGAAATGTTTGGTCCTAAATAAAATATCTACAGCATACCTCCTCCCCAGCAAAGCTCAGACATCATAATGGAAAAGAAGGTCGAAAGGTTGTCAAAGACAAAGGTAGTTAGTGACTGCAGATAAAGTGTTTTGAGGACATGACATTGTGCACATGACCTCACAGTGTCTATGATTGTAAATAAATGAATCACACAGATTAAATCATCCAAAATTGCAATATGGATGGGATAGGAGCTCCAAAATTTCCCCCTCTAACTGGCATCTGGTGGCTGATAGAAGAGAATGAATATTGTCTTAATCAGAGTTTCTATTCCTGCACAAACATCATGACAAAGAAGCAAGTTAGGGAGGAAAGGGTTTATTCAGTTTACACTGTCCACATTGCTGTTCATCACCAGAGGAAGTCAGGACTGGAACTCAAGCAGGTCAGGAAGCAGGAGCTGATGCAGAGGCCATGAAGGGATGTCACTTACTGGCTTGCTTCCCCGGGCTTGCTCAGCCTGCTTTCTTGTAGAACCCAGATCTACCAGCCCAGGGATGGCACCACCCACGATGGGCTGGGCCCTCCCCCCTTATTCACTAGTTGAGAAAATGTCTTACAGCTGGATCTCTTGGAGGCATTTTCCCAACTGAGGTTCCTTTCTCTGTGATAACTCCAGCTTGTGTCAAGTTGACACAAAACCAGCCAGTACAAATGTTTGCATTAGGGATGCAGACCCTGAGATGCTACTGTTCTTTGGTAGGTAGCCTTACTTCTAAGCACATACTGAAAACACTAAATGGACACTGGATTTAAGAACAAAGTAAATGAATCTAGGAAGAAAAAATGGTGTGGGCAGTAAAGATAAAATTGGAGCAAAGGTATTGTGAATGGAATGGGTATGAAATTCTCAAATAGTGAACAATATAAATAAAAATATACATCTATTCTGTGGGTATAGTTAGCAGAGATGAATCATTTTATTACATTTTTTTCCCCTTTCTTTTTGAGAACAGATTTTGCTCTGTAGTCAAACTGACTTTGACTTTGTGGAAATCTCCTGTCTCGGGCTTCTGCATTCTGAAATTACAGAGATGAACCACCATACCCATTTCATTGCATGATTTGAGGAAAGTGTGTATTTTCTTAAGCTGCAATGAATTTTCTTGATATGATAAAAGAAAACTATGTAAATGATTACAGAATAGACGTACCACTCAGGTTGATTTTATTTGATGTATAAAAATCTGATTTTCAGTTTTTCCATTTAATCAAAAATTTGTTGAAATTTGTTGTTCTATAAGATAAAGTATTAAAGATACATTTAAAGAGCAAAAAATGCCTGTCATCATCTGTCGTCTTGTAATGTCAAACAATTTGGTTCCATGAGGTATAAACAAACTTCCTTCTGTAGAGGCATGCTGGCACACCACTGTATGTAATTCCAACACCCAGAAGGCTTTGTCAAGATCCTCATGGGTCACAAACTGAGATCGACTTGACTACACAGTGAGAACCATATATTAATAAACACAATCCAAAAGAAACATGTGGGAATTCCCAGGAAGGGAAGACACAAGGTGCTGTTTCCTTGTAAAATAGTCTGGGAACCCTTTCTGAAATATGCTTTTAAAGTGGTCTTTGCACAATGCCCAGAATGTGGGCATACTGTGACAGAACAAAGGAAAATTTAAGTGGGTGACTTATTCGAGAAAATCAGAGATGACTAAGCAGGAGTGCGAGTGCGGAAGGGAGTTTTTCCAGTTGCTTGAATTGTAGAATAAGAAAAATTCACGAGGCAAATGAACAGGATGCTGCAACTTAAGTCACCATTGTTAGAACGCCCTGCATTCCCTAAAACCAAATCATTTGCTTCCCCCTCATGCATATTAGAGGAAGGAGACATGGGGACCACACATGTTCTTAGAGCAGGTCCCTCAAATTCAAACCTGAAATTTAAAAACATTACCTTCCAGTAAGAGTTTCATGGGAGCTGTTTTTAACTACTAACACTAACCCACTGGGTAGGCCTTGCCTTTAGTGTTTCTGCATGAATTATACATTGCACTGGAAGGCTACTCCCAGGGACCTTGTTCCCTACTTCTGAAGTTCACCTTTAAAATGATCCCTGAGGATGGGTACATACTCCACAGTGTCACTAAAGGAGCAATTGCATGCTTAGAGCTACCTATTTGCAAACTAAAAAAAAAAAAATAATGCTGTTTTGTTTGTTTGTTTTTTAATATACAATCAGAAGAAGCCAGTTTTATAAGAGAAATAAAATTCTGATTATAATTGAACACTTTTGAACTACTACTGTTAATGCCTGAGGGAATGTATTGTGAAGATTGGCAACTCTTGAGGAGGGGAAACTTTTATAAACTCAGCATGCTCAGAATTGAAAATGTTTCTTAGGGTCATTTTTTCTTTAGCTAAAGCCGAGGTTATTAAGGCTTACTTAGAAGATACATTTTGCTACAATTTTCTGGCACGCTATGGTGAGAAGGCCAATTTCTTATTTAGAAAACCAGATCTGAATGTGAGAAGTTCATGAGCCACAGTCTGGAACACATTCTGACTCTCCCTTCAACTGGAAAGGAAGTGAGAGAAATCTCGGAATACTCAAGCTTGTTTTATACCATGAATCGTCCAGGGTACCTTACCTATCTAGTCATGTTTTTTCCACCATTGCAGATAGATTTTGTTTGGTGACTCAAAAAAATGTGAAATGTTATTCTTTTTTGTTTTGGTTTTTGTTTATGTTTTTATTGGATAGATTTCATTTACATTTCAAATATTTTCCACTTTCCCAGGTTCCCCTCCATAAACCCCTTATCCCATCCCCCATCCCATCCCACTGCTTCTATAACAGTACCCCCACTTTCCCACCCTCTCCTCCCTGCCCTGACATTCCCCTACACTGGGGCATTGGGCCTTGGAGGCGTCTACTCCCACTGATACCAAACAAGGATCCATGGGTCCTTTGGATAGTGGTTTAATCGCTGTGAGTTCTGGTTGGTTGGTATTATTGATTTTATGGGGCAGCAAACCCCTTTAGCTCTTTAAATTCTTTCTCTTTCTCCTCCATTAAAGGCAGCGCTTCAGTACAATGGTTGGTGCCTAATATCCACCTTTGTATTTGCTTTGGCAAAGCCTCTCAGGAAGACAGCTATATCAGGCTACTGTCAGCATGTACTACTTGGCATCAGCAAGATGGACTGGATCCCCAGGTTAGGTGGTCTCTTGATGACCTTTCCTTCCATCTCTACTCCAAACTTTGTCTCAGTATTTCCTCCTATGAATATTGTTGTTCCCACTTTTAAGAAAGACTGAAGCATCCACAATTTGGTTGTCCTTCTTCTTGAGCTTCATGTGGTCTGTGAATTGTATCTTCAGTATTCCAAACTTTGGGCTCATATCTACTTATCAATGAGTGCATACACTGGGTGTTCTTTTGGGATTGGGTTACCTCATTCTGGATGATATTTTTTAGTTTCATCTATTTGCCTAAGAATTTAATGAAGTCATTGTTTTTAAAAGCAGAGTTGTACACAATTGTGTAAATGTACCACATTTTCTGTATCCATTTCTCTGTTGAAGGACATCTGGTTTCTTTCCAGCTTCTGGCTATTATAAATAAGGATGCTCTAAGCATAGTGGAACATGTTTCTGTGTTATATGTTGGAGCATATTTTGGGTATTTCCCCAGGATTGGGATAGCTGTGTTCTAAGATATTACTATGTCTAATTTTCTGAGGAACCTCCAGACTGATTTTCAGAGTGGTAGTACCAGCTTACCATCACACCAATAATGGGGGAGTGTTCCTCTTTTCCATACCCTCGCCAGCATCTGCTGTCAGCTGAGTTTTTGATCTTAGCTATTCTGACTTGTGTGAGGTGGCATCTTGGTGTTTGTTTTGATTTACATTTTCCTGACGACTAAGGAAATTCAATATTTCCTTAGGTGCTTTTCAGCCATTCAACATTCCTTGGTTGAGAATTGTTTTAATATTTCCCCCATTTATTAATAGGGTTATTTGATTCTCTGGAGTCTAACTTTTTGAGTTCTTTGTATATATTGAATATTAGTCTACAATCACATGTCGGATTAGTAAAGGTTTTTCCTGATATGTTGGTTGTCATTTTGTCCTAATGATAGTGTCCTTTGCCTTATAGAAGCATTGCAATTTGATGAGGCCGCATTTGCAGATTTTTAATCTTGGAGGACAAGCCATTATTATTCTGTTCAGGAAGTTTTCCAGCATGCCCATATATTTGAGGATCTTTCCTAATTTCTCTTTTATTAGTCTGAGTGTATTTGGTTTTATGTGGACGTCCTTGATTCACTTGGACTTGAGCTTTGTATAGGGTAATAAGATTGGATTGATTAGTATTTTTCTACATGTGAACTGTCAGTGGAACAAGCACCGTTTCTTGAAAATGTTATCTTATTTCCACTGGATGGTTTTAGCTTCTTAGTCAAAGATCAAGTGACCATAGATGTGCAGATTAATTTTGGGGTCTTTAATTCTATTCCATTGATCTATCTTTCTGTCTCTGTTTCAATATTATACAGTTTTTATCACCATTGTTCTGTAATACAATTTCAGGTCAGGGAAGGTCATTTCTCCAGAAGTTCTTTTTATTTTTGAGAATAGTTTTCAATAACATGGTCTTTTTGTTATTCCAAGTGAATTTGCATATTGCTATTTCTAAGTCTATGAAGAATTGAATAGGAATTTTGATGCAGATTTCACTGAATCTGTAGATTGCTTTTGGCAAGATAGTCATTTTTTTTTTTATTTTTTTAAACAACTTTATTTTGCAAAACAAAGATAAATGTAAAGATTTTAAACATTTTTTGCTTAAAATTATACATTTTTGTCAGTACTGTTTTTTCAGACATTAAAATAAATTTTACATAAAACCATGTGAATATGTTTTTTAGTCAGTACTTGATTTTTTTTCAAGGGCTTGACAGTATGCATTGAAAACGTACTAGTTGCAATAAGCGTAAAGTACATGCAAAAAAAAAACGCAACATGGAAATAGTCAAAGTCTTCTTGTTTTGTGAATATATGTATATTTTTTGTTTTCTTTATTTCTTGGACTTCATACAGTCTGTGAGTTGTTTCTGGGGGAGTGCAAGCCTCTGGGGTTAGCATCCCACTATCAGTGACTGCATATTATGTCTGTTCTTTTGTGACTGGGTTATCTCACTCAGGATGATCTTCTCTAGATGCAGCCATTTTCTTAAGAATTTGGTTAAGTCATTGTTTCTGGTGGCTGAGTAGTATTCCACTGTGTATATGTACCACAATTTTTGTATCCATTCGTCTTCTGAAGGACATCTGGGTTCCTTTCAGCTTCTGGCTATTATAATTAGAGCCGCTATGAACATTGTGGTGCATATATCTTTGTTGTGTATTAAAGTGTCTCTGGGGTATATGCCCAGAAGTGGAATAGCTGGGTCTTCAGGTAGTACTATATCCAATTTTCTGAGGTATCGCCAGACAGATTTACAGAGTGGTTGTATTAGCTTGCAACCCCACCAACAGTGGAGAAGTGTTCCTATTTCTCCGCAGCCTCGCCAGCATCTGCTGTCATCTGAGTTTTTTATCTTAGCCAATATGACTGGTGTGAGGTGGAATCTTAGGGTTGTTTTTATTTGCATTTCCCTGATGGCTAAGGATGTCGAGCACTTCCTCAGATGTTTTTCGGCCATTCGGTGTTCCTCAACTGAAAATGATTTGTTTAGCTCTGTACCCCATTTTTTAATAGGGTTATTTGATTCTCTGGTGTCTAGCTTTTTGAGTTCCTTGTACACCTTGGATATTAGGCCTCTATCTGATGTGGTGTTGGTAAAGATCTTTTCCCATTCTGTTGGTTGCCGTTTTGTTTTCTTGACGATGTCCTTAGCCTTACAGAAACTTTGCAATCTCATTAAGTCCCATTTGTTAATCTTTGACCTTAGAGCTTGAGCCATTGGTGTTTTGTTCAGGAAATTTTCTCCTGTGCCTATGTGTTCTAAGGTTTTCCCTACTTTCTCTTCTAATAGTTCCAGTGTATCTGGTTTAATGTGGAGATCTTTAATCCACTTACACTTGAGCTTTGTACAAGGAGATAAGAATGGGTCTATTTTCATTCTTTTGCATGTTGAGTGCCAGTTGGACCAGCACCATTTGTTGAATAGGCTGTCCTTTTTCCATTGAATGTTTACTGCTCCTTTGTCAAAAATCAGGTGACCATATACATGAGGGCTCATTTCTGGATCTTCTATTCTATTCCATTGATCCACTTGCCTATTTCTGTACTAGTACCATGCAGTTTTCAGCACAATTGCCTTGTAATATAGCTTGAGGTCAAGGATAGTGATTCCCGCAGATGTTTTTTTGTTGTTGAGGATGAATTTCGCTATTCTAGGTCTTTTGTTATTCCATATGAAATTGCACATTGATCTTTCCAATTCCATGAAGAACTGGGTTGGAATTTTGATGGGGATTGCATTGAATCTGTAGATTGCTTTTGGTAGGATGGCCATTTTTAAGATGTTGATCTTTCCAATCCATGAGCATGGGAGATCTTTCCATTTTCTGAGATCCTCCTCAATTTCTTTCTTTAGAGGTTTGAAGTTCTTGTCATACAGGTGCTTCACTTCCTTAGTTAGAGCCACACCAAGGTATTTCATAGTTTTTGTAACTATTGTAAAGCGTACCTTTTCCCTAATTTCTTTCTCCACATGTTTGTCCTTTGAGTATAGGAAGGCTACTGATTTGTTTGAGTTAATTTTGTATTCGGCCACTTTGCTGAACTTGTTTATCAGCTGTAGGAGTTCTCTGGTGGAATTTTTGGGGTTACTCAAGTACACTATCATGTCATCGGCAAAGAGTGATGTTTTTATCTCTTTCTTTCCGATTTGTATCCCCTTGATCTCCTTTTGCTGTCTAATTGCTCCAGCCAGGACTTCCATTACTATGTTGAATAGGTAGGGAGAGAGTGGGCAGCCTTGTCGAGTCCCTGATTTTAGTGGGATTGCTTCAAGTTTCTCGCCATTAAGTTTGATGTTGGCTGTTGGTTTGCTGTATATTGCTTTTATTATGTTTAAATATGGGCCTTGGATTCCTGTTCTTTCCAGGACTTTTAACATGAAGGGGTGTTGGATTTACTCGAATGCTTTCTCAGCTTCTAGTGAGATGACCATGTGATTTTGGTCTTTAAGTTTGTTTATATGGTGGATTACATTGATGGATTTCCTTATGTTAAACCATCTCTGCATCCCAGGGATGAAGCCTACTTGGTCATGTTGAATGATGGTTTTGATGTGTTCTTGGATTCGGTTTGCAAGGATTTTGTTGAGTATTTTTGCATCAATGTTCATAAGTGAGATTGGTCTGAAGTTCTCTTTCCTTGTAGGGTCTTTGTGTGGCTTAGGTACGAGGGTTATTGTAGCCTCAAAAAATGAGTTGGGTAATATTCCATCTGATTCTATCTTTTGGAATAGTTTGGCGAATATTGGTGTTATATCCCCAATAAATGTCTGATAAAATTCTGCACTGAACCCGTCTGGACCTGGGCTTTTTTTGGTTGGGAGGCTTTTGATGACTTCTTCTATTTCTTTAGGTGTTATAGGGTTATTTAGATGGTTTACTTGGTCCTGGTTAAACGTTGGGACCTTGTATCTGTCTAGGAATTCGTCCATTTCCTCCAGATTTCCAATTTTGTGGAGTATAAGTTTTTGTAGTAGGATCTGATGATTTCTTGAATTTCCTTAGTTTCAGTTGTTATGTCACCACTTTCCTTTCTGATTTTGTTAATTTGGATACTCTCTCTTTGCCCTTTAGTTAGTCTGGCTAGGGGTTTATCAATCTTGTTGATTTTCTCAAAGAACCAACTCTTTGTTTTGTTGATTTTTTCAATGGTTTTTTTTTTGTTTCTATTTGGTCTATTTCTGCCCTAATTTTGATTATTTCTTGCTGTCTACTCTTTTTGGGTATATCTGCTTCCTTTTGTTTTAGGGCTTTTAGCTGTGCTGTCAGGTTGCTGATGTGAGCTCTCTCCAGTTTCTTCTTGGAAGCACGTAGGGCAATGAGTTTTCCTCTCAATACTGCTTTCATTGCATCCCATAGGTTTGGGTATGTTGTGTTATCATTTTCGTTGAATTCTAGAAAGTCCTTAATTTATTTCTTTATTTCTTCTTTGACCCTGCTATCCTTTAACAGAGCGTTGTTTAGTTTCCATGTGTATGTGGGCATTTTGTTGTCTTTGTTGTTGTTAAAGACCAGCCGTAGACCATGGTGATCTGAGAGGATGCATGGGAGTATTTCAATCTTCTTATATCGATGAAGGCTCGTTCTGTGTCCAATTATGTGGTCAATTTTCGAGAAGGTGCCATGGGGTGGTGAGAAGAAGGTGTATTCTTTTACTTTAGGATAGTATGTTCTGTATATATCTATTAATTCTAGTTGGTTCAAAGTCTCTGCTAGTTTTGCAGTGTCCTTGTTCAGTTTCTGTTTCCCTGATCTGTCCATTGGTGAGAGTGGGGTATTAAAGTCTCCCACTATTATTGTGTGCGGTGAAATGTATTTTTTGAGCTTTAGTAGAGTTTCTTTTATGAATGTGGGTGATTTTTTATTTGGAGCATATATGTTAAGGATTGAGAGTTCCTCCTGACAGATTTCGCCGGTAATGAGTAAAAAGTGTCCTTCTTTATCTTTTTTGATAACTTTTGGTTGGAAGTTTACTTCATTCGATATTAGAATAGCCACTCCAGCTTGCTTCTTGGAGCTGTTTGCTTGGAAGTTTTTTTCCCACCCTTTTACTCTGAGATAGTGTCTGTCTCTGTCTCTGAGATGAGTTTCCTGTATGCAGCAAAAGGCTGGATTTTGTTTATGTATCCAGTCTGATAGTCTATGTCTCTTTATCGGGGAGTTGAGACCATTTATGTTAATAGATATCAAGGAATAATTGTTTCTGTTTCCTGCCATTTTTGCTTTTTTGGGTTGAGTTGTGTCTGTGTTTTTTTCTTCTTTTAGTTTTTTTGTTTAGGAGTTTTCTTGTTTTTACTAGGCTGTATTTTCCCTCCTTGTATTGGGTTTTCCACCTATAATTCGTTGTAGTGCTGGGTTTGTGGTCAGATATTGTGTGAATTTTGATTTGTCTTGAAATATCTTCATCTCTCCATCGATGGTGATTGATAGTTTTGCTGGGTATAGCAGCTTGGGCTGGCACTTGTGCTCTCTTAAGGAGTGCATGATGTCTGTCCAGGCTCTTCTAGCTTTCATAGTCTCTGTTGAGAAATCGGGTGTGAGTCTGATTGGTCTGCCTTTATATGTTACCTGACCTTTTTCCCTTACTGCTTTTAGTATTCTTTCTTTACTTTGGGCACTTGATGTTTTTATTATTATGTGTCGGGTGGTATTTCTTTTCTGGTCCAACCTATTTGGAGTTCTGAAGGCTTCTTTTATGCTCGTGGTAATCTCATTCTTGAGGGTAGGGAAGTTTTCTTCTATGATTTTGTTGAAGATATTTACTGTGCCTCTTAGTTGATACTCTTCTCCCTCTTCTATTCCTATTATCCTTAGGTTCGGTCTTCTCATTGTGTCTTGTATTTCCTGGACATTTTGGGTTAGGAGCTTTTTGTTTTTTGCATCTTCTCTGGCTGTTTTGTCTATGTTTGCAATGTTGTCTTCTGCCCCCGAGATTCTCTCCTCGATCTCTTGTAATCTGTTGGAAATGCTTGCTTCTGTGACTCCTGATTTCTTTTTTTGGTGTTCTGACTCTAGGGTAATCTCTTTTAGCGCTTTCTTTATTGTGTCAATTTCTGTTTTAATTTCCCTCTTCCATTCCTTTATTTCTTTGGTTCTGTTTTCGTCTAGTTCTTTAAGTTCTTTGAGTGTTTTTCTTGTTTCTTCTTTAAAAGCTTCTGAATCTTTTTGCTTTTCCTCCCTTTCTTGTTTAAGTAACTCTATCAGCGTCTTGAGGCATGATTTCAGGTCTGTGTCTTCTTTCTCTGGAGTGTTAGGAATTCCGATGTTTGCTACTATCGGAGAGCTGGGTTCTGGTGTTGCTAGATTGTCTTGGTTTCCTTGGGATATACTCTTTCTCTTTCTTCTTGCCATTTTGTTGTCAGTGATATGTTCTTGCCTTTCCCTTGTATCTGGTCTGTGTCCCTGGTACACTTTCCGTGTGCACTCCGCAGAGATCTCTCTACTCCCTGGCAGCCCAGGTTCCGGGTGGCAGCTGGGCCAGGCTCCGCTCTGCGTCCTGAAGTCACCTCCGGGTGGGAACAGACGTTCCTAAGATCTGTTCCTGGTCACATATGCTCAGCCTCTCCGAGCCACCTTTTTGGCTGGCAGGTGGGCCAGGCTCTGCTCTGTGTCCTGAAGTCGTCTCAGGGTAAGAACAGAAGTTCCTAAGATCTGTTCCCGGTCACTGGATTGGGGAGGACAAGGCAGGTCAGGGCAGGGGGTGCCCTTTCTGTGTGCACTCCGCAGAGATCCCTCTGCTCCCCCGCAGCCTAGGTCTCCCACTCACCAGTTGCTCAGCCTGTTCAAGCCGCCTTTCAGGCTGGCTGTTGGGCCAGGCTCTGCTCTGTGTCCTGAAGTCGTCTCCGGGAGGAAACAGAAGTTCCTAAGATCTGTTCCAGGTCACTGGATTGGGGAGGACAGGGCAGGTCAGGGCAGTGTGTGCCCTTTCTGTGTGCACTCCGCAGAGATCCCTCTGCTCCCCCGCAGCCTAGGTCTCCCACTCACCAGTTGCTCAGCCTGTACGAGCTGCCTTTCCCAAGATAGTCATTTTTACTGTAATAATTCTGCAAATTTATGAGCACAGAAGATCTTTCCATCTTCTGAGATCTTCCTCAATTTCTTTCTTGAGAGACTTGAAGTTCTTCGATACAGATCTTTCACTTGCTTGGTTAGAGTTGTACCTATATATTTTATATTATACAGGTTTATGGTAAAGTGTGTGGAAGCCCTTATTTCTTTTTTCAGTCTGTTTATTTGTTTAGTAGGGGAAGGCTACTTGTATTTGTGTGTGTGTGTGTGTGTGTGTGGGTGTGTGTGTGTGTGTGTGTATGTGCGTGTGTGTGTGTGTGTGTGTGTGTGCTTGCATGTGTGACAGTTTTATATCCAGGCATTTTGATGAAGTTGTTTATCAGCTGTAGGAGTTCTCTGGTAGAAACTTTGGGGTCATATTATCTGTAAATAGTGATGTTTTGATTTCTTCCTTTCCAATATGTATTCCTTTGAGCTCCTTTTGTTTTCTCATTGCTCTGACTAGGACTTCAAGTACTATATTGAGTAGATAGTGAGAGAGTGGGCAGCCTTGTCTATGTCATGATTTAAGTGAAATTGAATCAAGTTTCTGTCCATGTAATTTGATGTTTGATATTGGTTTGCTCTACATTATTTTAATATGGTTAGATATGAGCCTTTAATTCCTAATCTTTCCAAAATTTTATTATGAAGACTTTTATTATTATGTTGAATTTTGTCAAATGTTTTTTTGGCATCTCATGAAATGATCAGGTGTTTTTTTTTTTTTATTTTTCATTTAGTTTATTTATATAATGGCTTATGTTGATGGGTTTTCTTATATTGAACCATCCCTGCATTCCCACAATAAAACGTACATGATTATGATGATAATTTTGATGTGTTATTGGATTCATTTTTCAGGAATTTTATTGAATATTTTTGCATTAATATGCATAAGGGAAATTGGTTCAAAGTTTTCTTTCTTTATTGGATCTTTGTGGGATTTAGAAATAAGTATAATTATGGTTCCATAGAAGGAATTTTGTACTGTTCCTTCTGTTTCTAGTTTTTTGGAGTAGTTTGGAAAGTATTGGTATTAGGTCTTGTATGAATTCTGCACTAAATGCATCTGGTCCTGGGCTTTTTTTTTTTTTTTTTTTTTTTTATTGGGAGACTTTTAATGACTGCTTCTATTTCTTTAGAGATTATGGAACTGTTTAGATAGTTTATCTGATCCTGATATAACTTAGGTAACTGATATCTTTCTAGAAAATTGTCTATTACATCCAGATTTTCCAATTTTGTTCAGTATAGTTGTTTGTAATAGGATTAGAAGATTTTTAAAAAATTTCTTCAGTTTCTGTTGTTATGTCTCCTCTGCAATTCTGCTTTGTTAATTTGAGAATTGTCTCTGTGCCCTCTGGTTAGTCTGGCTAAGGGTTTATCTTATTGATTGTCTCAAAGAACCAGCTTCTGGTTCTTTTGATTCTTTGTACTTTTTTTTCTTAATTTCTTCTTGGTTGATTTTAACCATGATTTCGAATATTTCCTGCTGTCTACTCCTTTTTATTGCATTTGCTTTTTTTTTCTTCTAGAGCATTTAGGTGTGCTGTCAAGCTGCTAATATATGCTCTCTCCAGTTTCTTTTCGGAGGTACAGAGCTGTGAGTATTCTCATTAGCCCTGCTTTCATTGTATACCGTAAGGGTATGCTGTGCCTTCATTTTTGGTAAATTCTAAAATGCCTTTAATTTTTTTCTTTATTTCTTCATTGATCACATTGTGTTGAGTAGAGCACTGTTCTGCTTCCATGTATATGTGTACTTTCTGTTGTTTTTGTTGTTATTGAAGACCAGCCTTATTTCACAGTGATCTGATAGATTGCATGGGATTGTTTCAGTCTTCCTCTATCTGTTTAGGCCTGTTTTGTGGAAAATTATATGTTCAGTTTTGGAGAAGGTACTGTGAGGTACTGAGAACAAGGTATATTATTATGTTTTAGAATGAAATGTTCTATAAATGTTTGTTATATCCATTTGTTTTATATCTTCTCTTAGTTTCCCTGTGTTTGTTTAGTTTCTGTTTTCATGATCTGTTCATTGATGAGAATGGGGTGTTGAAATCTCACACTATTATTGTGTGAGGTGCAATGTGTGCTTTGAGCTTTAGTAAGGTTTATGTTATGAATTTGAAGTATAAATATTCAGAATTAGGAATTCATCTCTGTGAATTTTTCCTTTGATGAATATAAGTGTCCTTCCTCATCTTTTTTGATAACTTTTTGTTGGAAGTGAATTTTATTCCCTATTAGAATGGCTACTCCAGCTTGTTTCTTGGCACTGTTAGCTTTGAAAATTATTTTTTAGCCTTCTACTCTAGATCGTGTCTTTCTTTGTTACAGAGCTATGCAGCAAAATAATGAGTCCTCTTATGTATCCAGTCTGTTAGGTTATGTCTTTTTATTCATGAATTGAGTACATTGATTTTGAGAATTATTAGGGATCAATGACTGTTGTTTTCTGTTAATTTTGTTTTTAGAATTGTAATTATGTTTGTGTGGTTGTCTTCTTTTGGTCTAGTTAAAAGGAGATTATCGTCTTGTGTTTTCTAGGGTGTGGCTTCCCTCCTGGTGCTAGTTCTTCATCTATTCTCTTTTGTAATACTGGATTTGTGAAAAAATGTTATGTAAATTTGTTTTTGCCATGGAATATCTGGTTTCTTCATTTATAGTAATTGAGAGTTTTGCTGGATATAATAGCCTTGGCTGGCATTTGTGTTCTCTCGGGGTCTTTATGACATCTGTCCAGGATCTTTAAGCTTTTGTAGTCTCTGTTTAGATGTCTGTTGTGTCTGACTAGTCTGCCTTTATATGTTACCTCAACTTTTTTTTTCTTGTCCAATCTATTTGTAATTCTGTAGTTTCTTGTATGTTCATAGTCATCTCTTTTGTTTGCTTAGGGAATTTTTCTTCCATGATTTTGTTGAAGATATTTACTGGTCTTTTAATTTGGCAATCTTAGTGCTCACCTTTACCTACTATCTTAGGTTTGAGCTTTTCTTTGTATTTTGGATTTCCTGGATGTTTTGGATTAGGAATTTTTGCATTTTGCATTTTCTTTCACTGTTTTGTCAATGTTTTCTATGGTATCTTCTGCTCCGGAGATTCTTTTTTCTATCTCTTGTATTTTGTTTGTGATGCTTGCATTCATGACTCCTGATCTCTTCTCTACATTTTCTATCTTTTGGGTTGTCTTTCTTTGTTATTTCTTTATTGTTTCTATTTTAATTTATAGATCTTAGATGGTTTTGTTCAATTACTTCAGATCTGTTTCCTTGTGTTTTCCTATATTTCCTTAAGGGATTTTTCTCCCTGTTTACCTGTTGTGTCTTGTATTTCTTTAGGGAGTCATTTATGTATTTATTAAAGTTCTTTAGCATCATTTGGAGAATCCCACATCTCTATTACTCTTGTAATAGAGCCCAAAAAAGCTGGTTCTGTTATCAATGAATGAATCACCAGCAGCAGCAGTACCAAGAGGCCATCAAGGAAGGGCAAGTGAACAAAAGGGGAGAATAATCTTCCTTCTGACATCTACTGATTTCTTCAGTACCACTACCAAAACATGCTGCCAACAAACTGGGATGGGTCTTCTTACATCAATCAATGAAATCATCACCTCTCCTCAGAAGTGTCCGCTTACTCGAGAGATCCTAATTTCTTCCAATTAGACATTAATACCATAACTTCCTGTTTAGAACTCTTATAGAATTCATCAGCCTTAGGCTTTCCTTTGAGGGAGAATTTTTATTACACCTTCTATCTAATCATCCATTACTAATCTGCTTAAGTTGTTCATAGCTTCTTGATTTAATTTTGGTAGGTCATATGTGTTTGATTTATGTCCCTCCCCCTACTTAGATTATTCATATTTATGGAGTATACCTTTTCAAATACCACAATGATTCTCTGGTTATTAATGGAATTTGCTGTAATAACCTGATTCATGTCTGGTGTTATTAATCTGCATTTCTCTTTATTTTCTTAGTTTGGCCATGGTTTGTCAATGTTGTTTATCTCTTGACAGTTGCTGTCTTATTTTTCTTATCTATGTATTCATCCCTATCTCAATTTTATTAGTTCATGTCCTGGACTTCAGAGTCTGTAGTAGTTCTTGCCATTTTCTGTTTTTGGAGTTATAGAATTGTTGTTTTTCCAGGATGTCAAGGTCTAATGTTAACATCCTTATTTGAAGTCTGAGTTTTAAATTTCTCTGTCTTTCTCTCACTCTGTGTGTGTATGTATGTATACTGTGTATGTGTTAGCATGTGGATACCACAATATGCACATGTAGCTTAGTAGACAACTTCTGGTACTTGTTTTTCTCTCTCTTTGCCTCATTTGCCACTGTGTACTCCAGGCAAGTTGACTTGCTGGGAATTCTCTCTGCCTTCTGTCTCTTTGTAATTGTTCTAGGATTATAAATATATGATTGTATCTGACTTTTACATGGGTTCTGGGGATCGCATTTAAAGGAACTTAGATGTTCTCTTGTGTGCCAAGACTTTTAACTACTGAGACACTTCCCCAACCCCCTCTCTTACTTTTAAACATAAATATGCAAATTAAATACTTTACAACTGCCTTAATTGTATTCTAATGATTCTAGTAAGTTAGGCTTTCAGTTTTATTTTATTCTAGGAATTTTAATCCCCCTGAAACCAGTTCCCTCAAGGACATACTGTTCAATCTTTTAGCATCTGTACCATTTTACTCACTACTGATTTCTAGCTTCATTCCACCATGCTATCTTAAGAGATAAAGAATTATTTCAATTCTTTTGTGGTTGCTAAGGTTGCTTTGTGGTCAATGAGTTAAGAAGTTTTAGAGAAAGTTCTGTTGGACTTGAGGAGAATGTGTAGTCTGCATCTGTTGGATAGAATATTCTGTAGATTATCTCTTAGGTCTACTTGATATATAACCATGTTAATTTCTAGTTTGGATGACCTATGTACTGATGAGAGTTGGGTACTGAAGTCTCCAATATCATTGTATCTGGATAAATTTGACCTTTCATCTTTTAGTGTTTGCTTCATAAAATTGGGAACCCTAACATCCAGTACATAAATATTTACATTTTTTATCTTCTTGGTGTAATGTTTCCTTTATTAATATGTAATGGCTTGCTTGTCTTCTCCTACTGGATTTGCTTCTACTCTTTCACAATAGGGATACCATTTTGGGTAGATTGTCATCTTTTGACTCTCAGGATATACTTGCCAATAAGGTAAGTTTTGGGGAGACACCAGATAATTGTGAGTGAAGCTATTTATATTTATTTTATATTAACTATTATTCAGAATGGTTCCTTGTTAATTATGGTATGGTTGGTTGTTCCACTTGTGATTTTCTTTTTCTTATTTTTTTTTTTTTACCTTCTGTTACTAGCAATGGCATCAACTTGTGTTGGACAAGATGGATTTCTTTAGAACTTTGTGTTCAAGCATCACATTTATATTCTTTCCTATTCTAATATTAATAGGCTCTTCTTCCTTTATGTCTTACATTTCTTTATTTTTTTTCTGTAAGCTGGTCTGAAATTGCTTAGTTGGAGGTTTTCTCAAAATCCTCCTATTGCTTTGTTAATTTTGAGAAACAGCTTCACTGGTTATAGCATGGTAGTTTTGATTGACAGTTGTTTACATTAAGGGCTTGAAATATTTCATCTCATGCTTTCCTAGCAGTTAGGGCTTCTGACTGGAGAGCTGATATTTCTTTGATATGTTAACTTTTGTAGTTGAGCTGCAGGTTATCCCTAACATGGTTTAATTTTTTTTTTTTTTTACATATTTTTTTTTCAGAGAGGCATTTCTGAAGATTGAGTCTAGGGTCTCCCATGTGCAGCCAGAGCTCAACCACTGAATGACAGCCTCTGCCCTTGCTCGTAATTTTTTTTGACATTTTGACTATGTATTGTAGAGATTTCTTCTCTAGCCATGCCTATTTGATGTTCTAAATGTTTCTTGAACCTTGGATGTCTATTTCCACTTTTAGTCTTTGGTTTGGAAATTCTCTTCTATAATTTCCTTGAATAACTGGCAAATCCTTTAGACTTTGACCTCATTGTTTCCTGTGGATTTTTAGCATACTTCCTTGATAGTGTACCTGAGATTCTGGAAATTTTTTCTTTTCTTTTTCTTTTAGTTGGATATTTTATTAGCTTACATTTCAAATGTTATTCCCTTTCTCAGTTTCCCCTCTGGAAACTTCCTACCCATGACATTAGAAGTATTATATTTGTGACTTTGTTCTATAACTGTGATTTCTCATTTTTATTGTCTTATCTACTACTGTTTCGACTCCCTCATTATATACCATGTTATTCATTTTTTTAACTTGTATTTTTAACTCCTGAATTGACTGTCTTGCCTCATTCATTTGTTTAGCTGAATGTCTATATGATAACTGACTACCTTTGAAAGTTGCAGTTTGAAGCTATCTTGTTATCTGTTTTTTGTTAGTTAGTTTGTTTGTTTGTTTTTCTGAAACTCAGCAGTCATGGACTTCTAAAGGTGATGCAAGAATTTTTCCCTACTTGTTTTGTATGTCAGTTTCTTTGTCGTATTTTGCGAGTCTGTTGCTATAATGCTGTTCTTCAGTTTTGACAGTTCCTTGAGGGCCCAGTTCTGCTTCTGGTTTTGGAATATTCAGGCACCCTTGTGTGAACACCTCACTAGAATGAAAGGAACAAAGCTTGTCCAGAAGGGTGGGTCAGCAGGAATTCAGTTGTCTTGATTGCCAAAGAGAAATAAGCCTTCTCTAAGATGGTTTTCAGTGCTTTAGCTCTCTTTATTTGCGGTAGGAAGGGTGATGTAAGCTTTATAGTGTTTTTTTTTTTGAACTAAGAGTATTAATAATTAGTAAAATACATTAGAATTTAAAATGGGAAAAAATATAAAGATGAATTAAAAGAGAGGCATATAAGATAGATGTACGATAAATAATAAAGTTGCATAAAATCTTTTTGCATATATGTCATACATTCTTCATTATTTCATCTGTTGATGGACATTTAGACATCCAGTTTTAATTAATCATTTTTTTGATTTAGACATTTTATAAAGTTTAATATTTCTCTTTGAATTTAGATACTGTTAATGTGGGGAGAAAGTAGCATATGTGAATATTTTAATAAAGTTATATAATATGTTAAAATACATAAATATTTAATATCTAATGTACTGTTGCTTTTAGAATGAATTTTTCAAATATTAGATTCACTTACTTATATTTAATATATGAAACATTGCATTTTGTTAAATATTTCCATTTAGATTAAAAAATTTACAACCTCAATATTTCTTATTGATAAAGAAAAAAATACAAGTACTAATGGTTGTGTATTATCTGAAACCTTAGACCTTACAAATTAAAGGTTTTATCCTGTGTTCAGTTGCTGTTAGTTTCTCAGATGTTGAGACCTCTGCTTCAGGAGCTCATGGTTTCATTTGCTTGTAGAAAATCTGATGAGGAAGAGTTTGAAGTCTTGCTTCCAAGGCATGAAGATATTTCCTCCAGTTCAGCACAACTAAGTGCAAAATAGACACAGTGCCTTGGTAGGATGCATGGTATCTGCGGAACAGTGTATTTTCATGTTCATTAAAAGAACTCCTCCCTTATTAAACTTTTATGAAACTTCTGGGTGTGATGAGAGCCCTGGCTGGAGTCCTTTATTGTTATATTTAGCTATTTCTTTCCAGCCACTCTTAAGGTTCCTTGCTCAGAGCTCATCTCTACCTTTTAAAAATTGTTTCTTGGAGAACTGCACATTTTCATTAAACAGGAGCTGTCTGACATAAAGGTAGTACTCCCTCCCACCAAATATACTTCCAATACAATGTAGACACAGGGCAAAATTAACTGTGTGCTGTGAAAAGGTGTGATCCTCTTCCTCTCCATTCTGAAGGTATGGTCAACACTCCTATAATAAAAAATAAATTGATTTAAGAAAAGTATAACCAACTATGTTTTTCCTCAAGGTTTTGTAGGTTACAACAACTTCAGATACAAAATCCCAAATGTCTACAGAAAAAGGTTTTTATGTTCAAATTTGATAAAGATTTTTTTAAAAAGGATTTTAAAAGGGTTAAAACTAAAATAAAATAGTACAGTTAGCAAAGAATATGGCAAAGTGTATTACAATTCACTAGTGGAATGAATGTATGGATGCATTAGCTTGGCTTATACGTTAGAGTGATAGTAGCTAGTAATTAGGTCCTAGTTAAAGGCTACAAGCCTGGATGGCCCTGGTGAGTGGAAAAAATTGACAAAGCTGAACTCAAGTCGACTAGCAAGAGCAGCCTCCTAAACACACCCAGAGAGAACTACGTCCTCACTGCTAAGTTCCTTATGTATTTTTATTGCATGTGGGTTATCAGTTCACCTTTAGAGTAGGTTTTCACTCCTCCCACATGCACTCCTACATGCCAGCTGTATATCTCATTGTCTCAGGAACATAGAGACACACTCAGAATTGTGCTTCATTATCTGGACATCTTTTGATCCAGTCTAGGTTATAATGAAACTTGACTATGACAGGAATCAAGGTCTGTCCCTATTCTTCCTGATGATCCTCAGGTTTGTCTCTCCTCAGGTAAGAGAGCAAAGACATTAAGGTATTGCTTTGGGAGGTATTCCTTGGCCAATTTTTTTTCCTTCTGTTGAGAAATTTTGTTCAGACCCACAGCCCATTTTTAAAAAATTATGTCATTTGTTTTTATTGATTCTTTTCTATTTGATTTCTTTATATATTCTGGATATCAAGCTTCTGTCAAATGAATAGCTGTCCAGAAAACTCATCCACTCTGTGCTTTTCTAGGTTCCTTCTTCACTCAACCGACTGTTTCCTTATCTGTACGTATGCTTTTTAGTTTTATGAGGTCCCAAATACCAATTGCTAGCCTTAATTCCTGGGAAAAGCCTTAGCAGTTAGGGAAATGCAAATTAAAACAAGTTTGAAATTTCATCTCATTCAAGTCAGAATGGAAAAAATCAACAAAACAACGCAAGTAACAACAACTCTTGGCAAGGATGGCGGGAAAGAGGGGCCTCATTTACTGTGGGTGGCAATACAAAGTGGAGCAGCCACTCTGGAAATCAGCATTAAAAATCTTCAAACTTCTCACAACACATCTACTATGGGATCCAGCTCTGCCATTCTCCACATATACACAGAGTAGTCTACTCTACCAGATATTGTTCAGACATGCACATTGCTGCTCTATGACTAATAGGTAGGAAATGTAAACAGACTAAATGAGTTTCAATGCATGAATTGATAATGAAAGTGACACACTCTCTCTCTTTCTCTCTCTCTCTCTCTCTCTCTCTCACACACACACACACACACACACACCACCTATATTGTAGAAGACATTGTACTTAGAGATGGAGAAACTAGACCTAGAGATTTGAAGTGGATCTAACTTGAACCTTTCGTTTCGATATCTGAGTTTCAGATTGCCATAAAATTCAATGAAACCAGCCAAGTGAGGGAAGGGATCAAATGACATCTAGCTGTGATATTTATGAACCATACTGTCACCATCTTGTCATGATATTCCTAAAAGTTCAGTATTGAAACTCCTTCTAGCTTGGAGGTGACTATTACTTGTCTATTTAGACTGAATGCCCACTGAACAGGGGGAAAACGATGCCTAGTACTAGAAACACAGCTGAATACATGGTGTTGGTGGAGTAATGGGTCTTAGAGGAGAACTGATAGCAGTAGGTTCTTTATGAGATCAGCATCATTCATAACGGCATTCAAAACTGTGTACCCACAGATGTAGCTATAATGCCTTGTTAGAAAAGTTTCTTTTCACTGCAACAGGAGATCAGTACAGAAAATAAAAACTGGCAGTTTTGTACAAAGATAAATGGATTGTGTGGAATCCCAGCTCCAGCTGATCGGTATACACAAGTCGCTACACTTAAGTGTCAGAGAAATTTAAGAAAAGAGGGCAGAGAAATTTAGAGCCAGAGAACTAGAAAGTCTACCATGAGGTTATATCTCTCAAAAATTACAGGTAAGCCACATCTGTGAAACATCAAGAAAATCACTTTCCAAACAAGGCCTAAGCCATGACAATACTAACAGATCTGGTGACATATGGTGCTGGTGGTGGTCGTAGGGGGTTCCCAGTGAGTCCTAAACTAGACAAAAACCACAGTCAACCGCTGAGTGAGGAAGAATCAAAGTCTCCTGGGGAGGAGCCTCTAACTGGGTTATTTAATACTGAGTGGTCAGATTTAAAATCATATTCACAAAAGCCACAAAATAAGTAGACTCGAGTTGGACTTATATATTTGATCAAAGAAAAAGAGGACATCAATTTCAGTGACAGTGAGGTTAGCATGGGGAGAGTTGGGAGTGCTTGGAGGGAAAGGTAGTGTGGAAGTGCTGTGCTAAATATTAAATAAGTGGTTCTGTTGCTGGGGTCCTGGTCCCCGCGGAATCTTATTCTGTGGGGAGCTGCTCCAGTGTGGAGCCGAGTGTAATCCCATAGGCGGTTAGTTACTAAGCCTGGCACCCACACATCTCATTCCACAGGCCCCATGCACCCTTACCTCACACAGGCAACAGAGCTGGAACTGCACATCCCAGCTGCCTCTCAGCCATTGCTTTCACACACTTCCTCCACATCCCAGTAAAATCATGACTCAACAATCCATAACTTATCAAGGAGATTTATATGTTGATCTCTCAATCCACAATAAAATAAATTCACTGCAAATTAATAAAGATATAAACCTCCCACCTATATAAGATCTAATTCACCTTGATCTGGACAATTCTCCTCTGCCACCTTGATTGTGAATCTCCTGCTTTCTACTTCTCCTCCGCTCTACCAAAACTTTATCCTGCCCACTCTCTATTGCCCAATCATGTATTTCCTTAACATCAACCAACAGGAAGTGATATATTTTAATTGTAAAATAAATAACAATTATAAGAAGTATTATTAAAAAAGCAAGGTCAGAAAGTTGATTTATGGCCAGTTACAACAAAGAGTATTATTTCAGTTTTTACAGACAGCTTGAAAAATGACTTCAAGTTTCTATGAATTATTTCCATGAGAGTAAAAGGAATGGGAGAGATTGCTTAGGTCATGGTGATGTCTTTTATTTCAAAATATTCAACATACCAAGTCATACACTTTGAAAAATTACTTAATGAGCCACAACATGTGACAAGTGTGTAATTGTCACAGAGGAACACTAACTACTGGTGTGTCTTATGTTCTTAAGGTCAGCTGCTTATGGTGTGTGTGTGTGTGTGTGTGTGTGTGTGTGTATGTGTGTGTGTGTGTGTGTGTGTGTGTGTGTGTGTGTGTGTGGTTTAATAGAGTATTTTCCTCCTGAGCCATTTTCTGCACTAGTTCTATATGCTATGATGCATGTGTATAGCTTTGTTCAAGGGAAATCTAATTTAAGAAAAATAGATCTGTGGAAAAACTACTTGTCACTACCCACTGTTGGAGAGTCAGCAAAATTTGCATATGAAATACCGCAACTGTTATTAATTTGCTTAAGACATAATTTTATGTGTGTATGAGTGCAGTATATTTGTATGTAGTACATGAATATGTTGGTGCAGGTATGATGTGGTGGGATTGTATGTGGATGCCTTAACTTTACATTAAATATGCCTGTGGTTATAGAAATATAACATCATTCAGGGAGTTTTATATAGTTGATAAGGCTTCAAATCTAAGTTCTCATTGTATGGTAAAATGTTCAAACCCACTTGCAGGTTTAAAAACTCACCAAACTTCATTAATCTCCATGTTGAAAATACATGAATTTGTCTTGAAATCCCACCAATCTCCATCCTGGATAACTCCTCTCTTAAGAAACTCGAGATAACCCTGTATCCGCAGTTCCCTGATATGCCACACTCTAGCAAAGGCAGCCACCCTCTTGGTTTTCTCATAATAAATGTCCTGTGTGAGGTTTGTTGTGTGGTGTGACTTTGCCATATTCCTTGTCTCTGAACTAACAGGATAAATTTCCCCTTGGTACTGTAACCTTCCATTGGAGAAAAACCTTCCCCCTCCAAGTTCAAAATCTTCTTCAGGGAAACCTTTCTCTTTAGACCTGCTACACCTCCAGTGGGGAAGCCTTTCCTTTTAGTGTTGTAACACTTGTATTGGGAAAGCCTTTTCAATCAGAGCTGTAACACTGAACACACATGCTTCAGGGTAAGCCATCATATTGCCTGAATCAACCTTATAGCCCCTGGATTATGCTCCGTTGAAACTGTTTAATAATGAAATTATTTAGCTTACAATATTTGTGGAAGTTTTCTTGAAAATGTCCCCTCTAGCTCATAGGGAGTAGCACTATTTAAAACGGTTAGGCATCGTTACAGTAGGTGTGGCTTTGTTAACAAAACTGTGTCATTGAGTGTAGGTTTTGAGGTTTCAGAAGTACAAGCCATGCCCAGTGGTTCTTCTCTTCCTGCTACCTCCTGACCCAGGTGTAGAACTTTTGTCTTCTTTTCCAGTACTATGCCTGCTTGTGTGCTGCCATATTCCCTTCCACAATAGTAATGGACTAAGCCTTTGAAACTGTAAGGAAGCCCACAATTAAATATTTTTATTTATATGAGTTGCCATGGTCTATGGTAATATTATCTCTCCACAGCAATAGAAACCCTAAGGCATATAATGTTCTAAATCTCACAATTTCAGTGTTTCACAGGATAAAATAGACAGAAATGTCTTAAAGTATATAATTCCTCTCTTAGACATAAAAACATATTTGGGTTACATGTACATCCTACACTTCTCAGTTTTGCTCCATTTCAATTTCAGTTTGTACAATATCTTACTGAGTGACTTGCCATAGCAGGGTGTTCAAGTTGGTGATTATAAGAGTGTGGATCATTCTTCCTGTTGTTGTTTGTGCGGTATTGTTTGATTCCTGCTGCTGTGATCAGTCCCTTGTGAGTGCTTTAACTTGGTGGGCTGTATCTTCCCTTCTTTGTTAATGTTCACAATTCCATTCTTTCTTCAGTCTTATCAGTGAGGAAGAAATTAGTATGTGATTTCTCCTGCATAGTAGTTTGAAATTAAACATGGAGTCTGATACAATTCTTAGTTGCATAATTTCCATATCTGCAGTCTCCTTATTTTTCCAACAACTACAGAAACAAACAAAAGAACATGATACATCTGAATGTGCCAATGATTCCATTTTTGTTAGTCCATCGAAAGTCTTTGCTTCCTTGATACACTGAACTTCATTATAGAAAAAAAAAAAGAAGAGATTATCATGTCCTGGTAGAAGTTAGTAATGTGTTTGAATTGATGAACTGTTAGCAGCATAAATGCATTTTCCTTCCTTATCTATAGTCTTAACATATGCTCTCCACATAACCAATTTCCTTCTTCTCTCTTTAGAAAACCAGAAAATTTGTGCTTATTTTTTCTTTTGTGAAATTCTAGTTCTGATATATAATGGTGTGAGAGTCTCACCACTTATGCCAGTTGGATGTAAAATGGTGTGAAAATATCAGACATATTGAATATAAAACAAACTGCGGTAGAAGAAATCAACAGTCAAAAAATAGGTCATTTCCAGCTCAGGACTCTACAAGTAAATAATCGTTTCAAAAACTTGTCTGAGTGTGAGAACTAGAGAAAGTGTTTTCAGCATTTTAAAACAAATTTTATCCTCACAGAAGATGGAAAATAGTCTTTTACATTTTTCCCATGGGTACTACAAATGTTTTATATTGCTTTCCTCTGGGCTTAAAACACAGAACTAATTAATGAATTTTAAGTTTTACAGTGTTCTAGATGTTAGGTTACCAGAAGCACTCTGTAAGTATAGAACTATTGAAGATATGCTTCTTTCAATAAGAAATGAGTTAAGTACTGGGAGAGGAAGAACCATGCTCTGTGGTGGTTCACTGGGAAAAGAAAAAAGCAAGAGCACTTAATTTTCTATACTCTTAAGCTTTGAAAAACTCTTCTTCAGGATTTGTTCATATACAATAAAACATATTTCCCCAAATTTCTTTTTTCCAAGACATTTTCATTGCCTAAAGTTTGGTTGCAGCAGAAATTTTAGTTTTAATATATTGATATGAGTGTATAGATTAGTGACTAAATCTCAAGTTACTTTAATATTTCTAACCTCAAAACTTTAGTAAAGAGGTTGCCTTTTGAAATATTAAATTTTGGGGTCAAAAAACAATGCTCAACTGTTTAGAGCTCTGACTCTGAAAGACCCAGATTCATTTTCAGCAGCTACAAGCTGTCAAACAACCAACTCCCTCTCCAGTTTCAGGGAATCCAACACTCTTCAGAGTTTCGTGGACACTGAATGCATATAACAAAAACATATTTACAGTCAAAATAACCATACACATAAAATATAAATATCCAAAAAATAAAAATAAAGCACTAAAGATGTGTCTTTAGATTATAAGTGCATAAATGTATTATTATTTCATTTGTTTGAGAGTATTTTCACCACCCACTGAAACCATTTTCAGATTAAACTTTATAAAATGTGGTCCTTGACTTTAAAAATAACTGTATCAGATATGTGGCTATAATTAAAAAGTGAAACACTCCCATGAATCCCAAGAATTAAAATTTATAAAATTTCTATGTAAATATAGATTTAAAAATACATAAAATATTTTAATACTCTTTATTGTGTATATATTATGTACCATAAATGAAAAAATATACACATACATTTATATTTACATAATATAGATGCACAATAGAAGTATCTAGTCCCTGATAGAAATTGGAAAATATTTGTATCTTCCTGGCCAGGATGATCAGGCTACACTCCAAATGATACTTACAAACAACAGAAAAGACTCAAAGTTTTTGGTTTTGTAGCACAGATAGATACCAACTAAAAATTCTGTAAGTTAGCATTTAGACAAAGAAAACACAAAGGGCAAATAATGAAGAGTAAAACTATTGCACCAATACTAGACCTCTGGCACATTAACAACCTGAAAGACTGTAAAATTTTGAATATGTGAAAGAGATTGGGGAATACAGAAAAGGAAGGTAAAGAACAGGGAAACACATTTTTTGAAGTCAGAAATATTAATCTGTTGTTTTCTTTAAATGAGTTTGTTCCTCGGTGTTTTCCATTCTGGTCTATGAAAAGTAGAAAGCACAACACTACAGGGGCCAAATCCACGTCAACATATTCTCGGAGAAAAAAATAAACAGCCAAATATTGAAGATAAAGGGTAGCATAGAAATCAGGTCATTTAGAAGCTATAAAGAAATGTATGTTGCTGAGCACTTGTGATTGAACATCGTATCATTTAGTTATACGTGACAAGTCTTCCTACTAACACCATGGTCTCATCATGCAAAAAAAATGTGGCAGAGTCCATATTTGCCATGATATATATATATATACATATATATACATATATATATGTATATATATATATATAATATTTGCCAACGTTGTCCAAAAATGACTAGCCATGCAAATAAAAGAGTGTGATTCATATTCAGGGAATAAGTTATAAGTTCATAAAAGTCAATACTGTGCTACTCAGGGTGGCTTATGACTTGGAAATTATGAGAGAAGGCATTCAGAAAAGCATTTCTAAACATTCAAAAAATAAAACTATATTCAAATTGTGGCATCATTGGCAAGTGAATGATCTTAACAAGTAAATGCAAACTACTAAAGTGTTTTTTTCAGAACTGAGAGTCACAGTGAATGACAATAGTCTATAATTTCATAGTGGAAATGGAAGAAAGAGAGGTAAACTTGAATTTAGAGCAATAGAAAGATTTTAACCAAAAACATACAAGGAAAATGATGTAGGAGAAGTAAGAATAACACCGAAACCTGTGGTATATGGAACTGGTCAATGGACACCAATTTGCTAGAACGCAGACAACAGAGAGTAGCTGGGAGAGATAAGATAAAGTGATATAAAAAGGTTTTCATAATTTACTAGAATGTAATAAAAAAAAAATCAATGGCTTACTGGATGCTGAAAAGAGAGACCAACAAGAAATCCAGTGTGGGTATTGGAAACAGAAAACAGGAACGTTAAGTTACAAATTGTCAGAAGAAAAATTTAAAAGCAATTATGCAAGAAAACCACAATAATTTTAATGGCCGGATTGCTAAAAATTATAAAAAAAAAACAGCTAAAAATTATGAAAACCAAAAGGCATTGACTTGATATTTATGAAATTTTAAGAAACCCACAAAATACATGTAACGAAGTACTTAAGTTTCAACATAGTAATATAAGAAGTTTATTGCATATCTATGTTACTTCAAAGGTACAGAAACTGATTAGAGTGTTAAGATATTTTCAGTGAACTAAACCCCAGGAGATGTGCTGCCTGCGCCTGAACTGTAAGAAGTACTATGTTTTCATTCTGAAGGAAAGGATACTCTTTTGGAAGCATGGGAGGTAAGAATGCCTTTGCTTGAAGGACTGAGGCAAGGGTTGTCTGAGGGAAGCCAGGGTTATAACAAAAAAGCTCTAATTTCAAAAAAAGCTAGAGCTAGGAGGGAAGAGATTGAAGTGAAGGAGGAGGAGAAAGAGAAGAATGAGAAAATGATGAAGAAGAAAATAATAGAAATATGTATATATATATAGTTTTAAAAATGATGAGGTAAAAGTCATATTTACTATATGGAATACATGTGTATGTTTATACACATGCACATGTATACACAAACACACACTATTATACACACAACTTCTGTGGCACTAAATGCATGGAAATAAAATCTTGTATTTTACCTGAAGAATTTTACTAAAAATTCTAGGTAAATGAATATGTTTAAAAACTCATCCGTTATTGTTTTTAGCGAAAATAAAAAAGGTAGATATGGAGGAATAAATTAAAAACACTCAGCACGATTCTAAGCATCAATGTAACCACATCAGTAATACAGTAACTGCAAAAGAATTAGAAATACTAAAGTGGAAATTCCTGTTTATTAAGAGACTCAGGTTATAATTATGCTTTGCTTCAGGAGACAAGTAAAATAATATCTTTCTGAAGCTGACACAGGTGAAAAAATATTTTCCTGTATCAAACACATGAAAGAACACATGATATTTAGTAAAAATATAAATATTTTCCTGTAGGCAATGGGAGCTCGGGCTTTGGTTTATGTTGCTGTAAATATAAAAATGATAACCTTTATCCCATCCTAGTGCCGGCTTCCACAGTGCCACATGGTACTTTAGGGCATCTTTATCTTAGCAGCTCCAGGCTGCCTCTAAGTACTCACAGACCCAAGAGCGGTCCACTCCACCTTCCCTGGATGCTTTTGTCCCAGGTGGTCCATGACTACCCCAAGGTGTTGTTTTTACATACTTTCCAGTGGTGTGTTGGCAAACCTTGCACACACACATTACAACTTCATGGTGGGCTTTGTGTGTTCCCGCCGTTACACCCTTTGAACTTAATTAAGTTCTCACATCAGATAACAAGCCAAAATACTCTGTAGTAAAGTACAATTTGCCTACCTAGATAAGTCAAATGATCCTGTACAATTCCATCCCTTATAAAAATTTTTATAACAACCTTATCCATATAGAGATGCACCGAGAGAAACATCTATATCTGCTTCCATGTTGCCCCCTCTTGAACCTCCTGCTTCTCCTCCTCTTATCGCCATCCTAACCTTTCCCCGCCTACCCTTCCTTCTTATCCAATGATAGGCTCAACCTGTCTTGTTGTACAAAGACAATATACTACAGGTTTGCTTTGCTCCACCTCACTAGTCTTCTCTAACAACATGCACATATTGGTTTGCCTTACATTGTGTTGATGAGCTTAGCTTGTAGTGACTTCATAGAGAGAAAGTCACCAAAAAACGTCTCATGAGATTTCTGTGGTTTAATGCCATGAGAATTCGGTGCCTTCTTGTCATTTTATGTGGATTCAAGCAGATTTGGGAGCTTTCTGGTTTCCTTTGGATTTTACTGTTAGTGCTGATTTGTGTGGTGTCTGCCAAGTGGACTGGACTGAGAACAATGAAGATTGGAACTGCCTCCAAAGAGCTATTTCTAAACAGGTCCACTTGGCTGGTATCCTAATAACCTTTTATTTCCACCACCTCTAGTGGGTGGAGGACTAGAGGGGAGAACGACTTATTAAAGTAGGTTATAAAGAATATATGTCTACACATTCCAGTGCAAAGACTATTTGTCAGTCTGTAGAAAAGAAGGAACCTAGTCTATATACAGGTATCTATATGAGATACACTGTAGATCCAAAGAGACATCAGAACAATCAGAGACTATAAACATATATGCAATTGATAACCATAAATGAAAAAGAAAACCAGTGATTCCAGACATATTTCTAGCAAAATAATCAAGAAATACCTGCAATCCATTAACTGCCTTTGTTTTGTTTTGTTTTGTTTTTTTGGAAACTGGAAGAGAAAAAGTAAACTAATCTTCAAACAACACAATTCAAAGCAGAAACCAATAAAAGAGAAAGCAAAGGAGCAATAGAGAAAAATCAATGCAATAAAATCTTTTTTTATTGAAAAACTAGTAAAATCCATATGGCTGAAGAAATATTAGCAAAAAAAATTATCAGTGTTAATGAAGAATGAATAACATTGTAGATCTCACAAATTCAAAAGGAAAATAAGTGTTTATTAGGAATGATTATAGTCCTATTTATAGTTGACAGAAGAATTGAACATAGTGTTTCCAAAAGAACCAAACTGTCAAAGCTCATTTAAGAAACAAAATGAATCATGCTGAATTCTTAGAAAATTAAAACCTTAGTTATTAAAAACTGGGTAGAACATGCAACTGGTTTGAGAAATATACAAAGAAAAAAATGAAAAAAATTTTTTTCTAAGAAAAATAGTTGTCAAGATTCATGTTTACTATTCAAAAATCCAGTTACAACAACTAGCAGTGAAATCTTGCAAAATTTATTTATAATTTAATTTATAATGCTGTGCCTCGTGGCACACACCTTTAATTACAGAACTCGGGAGGCAGAGGCCTGTGAGTTCAAGGCCAGCCTGGTCTACAAAGGGAGTTCTAAGTCAGCCAGGTCTGTTACAGAAAAAGCCTTTCTTGGAAATCCCAAATAAAAAAATAAAATCTACTTCATGAAATATGTAATGCATATGTATGAATATATGCCAGAAATTGTGAATAGCATATATTTTGAAATAAAAATGAGTTAAAAGATAAATAAAACCTAAATAAATGAAACCGTGTCATATTCATGAATTTGATAAATCAGGATATTTAAGATAATTTTCTAGAGTTTAGCTGCAGCATTTAATAGAACAGAAGGCAAAGTCCTTTGAGAACATTAATAGTTCTCAAACCTAAAATAAATGTTTGTATAAAAATTCTAACTCACAAATAAAAGAAAAACTTATTTTGAAAAAAAATGAAAACACACTGGGAGATACAGATTTCTTATTTAAAAGCAAATATAATAAATAAGAAAATATAAGGTGTAGATAAAAATACACAAATACATCAATGGAGCAAAAAAAATAATAGAAGCTAGTAATAAACCAACCTATATGTTGATTTTGGCTAAAATGCACAGGTAATTTATAGGAGCAAAGGGCATCTTTCAATATAGTGTACAAAAATAATTATCAAGTTCTGTTAAAATATGCATATCCTTTAAAAATGAATTTAAAACTAGCATACAAAGTACTGGATTTCATTTTGGCAGTTTTATGTAAATGAGCCATTTTATCTTGTTTTTATTTATTTCTCTCTCTCCTGTCTTGTCCTCCCCCACCCACCAAGTGAGCCTCTTATTCACTGGGAGCCTTTCCCCAAATACCTTCTCCCTTCTGCTATCATGCCATATGCATTTATTATATTCAGTGTTTCTCTTTTTCTTCTGATTCTCTCTCATAGGAAGAATGTAGAGAGTAGTAAGAAATGGTTTTATGTAAGTAGCCAGTGATGTCACCTGGGGCCATGGTGAGGTCCTGGCTTTTGCTGTCACTGGGGCACCTCTGGGACTGAGGCCCTGTAGCAGCAGGGGATTATTACCACCACAGTTCAGGCACACATTCTTGGACTATTGTGTTGCCTGTGGACATGTTGATATCAGAGGGCTGTCCAGAACTGATCCCACCTCTTCTTTGGGCATCATAGGTATCATAGGTCATCTCACACTGGGGTCATGAGAGTGGGAGAATGAACCTCACCTCTAGTTAGCTGCTGTCCTCAGAAGAGGGAACCCACAAGAGTTGTAGGTTAGGATGGGACAGCTGGTCCTGCAGCAGCACGAATGAGGAAGAAATAACCCTACACACCTTACCACCTGCTGAAAGCAAGCTACATGACCTAAGGTCATGAGAATAGGAAAGCCGGTCCTTCTCCTCACCAGCTTCAGAACTGAGGAGAGTAGACCGCACACCTTACCTGGGCAGCACAGTAGTGCTGACCCCATTGCTGGTGGAATGGGTAAGCCAGCTTCAGGGAAGGGAGTATGGGAGGACTTGCCCTGCCATTTGTCTGCCATATGGTGCCACGGGCAATATGCTTTCTCCTGTTCACCTCTTGCCACCTATAGCAAGCAGGAGAGCTGACTGTGGGTCATGAGAGTAAAAAAATTGGCCATGTCCCTCACCGGCTGCAACAGTGGTAAGGAGAGCAGACACTGCAGTCACCTGGGCAGCAGTAGAGTTGGCCCTGGTTGTTGGGAGTTGCTATTTTCTTCTGTGTCTCATTGACTTTCCCATTTTTAAATGGATCTGATGCTCTGGGGTCCTTGACATAGCCGTGCCCAGGTTAATAGTCCATATTCACTCAAGGCTATCTCTGCGCTCTGTGAAATTTTATTATTGATTTAATGCCTGAATAAAATTTCACGAAGATATAGGCTGGTTCTATTATTTGGGAATTTTTAATAGGGTAAAAATAAACATAGTCATGCAGATATTTGTTATATGTTGACTTAATTAGAGTACTTCAAGGGTGAGTCTAACAATAGTCCTATTTTACATTGTGTATGGGTCCTCCACACTGAATTTCATAGTCACTGTGGCAGTTTGAGTTACCACCAAGAATATAGTCTCCTTTCTCTATACATCTTCAACAGCATTTGCTGTTGTTTCATTTGTTTTGGGTTTTGATGGCCATTGTTCTGATTGCAGGGAGATAGATCTCAAAGCAATTTTAGTTTATTACTTCCTTAATAATTAAAGATGTCAGAGACTTAAATAGTTTTAGCCACTTGCATTGCTCCTCTTGAGAACTATCTACTCTAATAGTCTATCCATGGGTCACATATATTTTTGTGTATTTAAATATATATTCCAAATGTAAGTTTTCAAATGTAAAGTTGGAAAAGAGATTTTCTTATTTTGAAACCTAACTCTTGATTCTGCTGATGGCTAACTTTACTGTGAAGAATCTTATTAATTTTATGGAATGTTGTTTGTCAGTTTTGGTGTTGTCCCAGTCGAATAATTTCAAAGTACATACCTTGAAGTACTCTGCATATGTTTTCCACTAACATATTCAGAGTTTATGTTTTACTTCATTTTTTTAAAATTCACTTTGAGGTGATTTTTGTATAATCCAAAAGATATGGAGCTAGTTTAATTCTTTCAATATAGATATATAGCTGTTCTAGAATAATTTTCACTGTACCAGTGTAAATTTAGGCACCTGTGTTACCTCTATTGTATTCCATTACCTGTTTTCATGCCAGGGCCTTGCCACTTTGGTTACTATACTTGGAGATTTAGGTTTGTGATACTTTTATTTAGAACTGTTCTTGAGGCTTATGGTATTTTGTTTTTCTATATAAATGTTAGAGGATTTTCCCCTCTTATTTATGTGAAAAATTCAATTAGAATGTTACTAGAGATTGCATTGAAGCCACACATCACTATTGGTTATATAGCCATTCTTAAGTTATTAATTCTAAATTCAGATGAGCACGGAAAGTTTCTGGTTTTTTCCCCATGTGTCTTCTTACATTTTTTGCTATTTAACATCTCACAGTTTATGCTCCTTTGATTGAGTTTATTTCTAAGTGTGTTATTAGTAATTTTTGATTATATTGTGAATTTGATATTTTAATTATTTATTTTACCTTATCATGCTTGTTTCTTGCATGTTTCAAAACTACCCATATTAGTATGTTGATTTTGTAATTTTCTACTTTCTTGGAAGTTCCTATAGGATTTTGAGATTTCTGTTAGAATAGTGACATTGAGCACCTATGCCTTGTTTCGGATTTTCTAGCAAACAATTGGGATTTTTCACATTTCTTAAATGTTGGCTATACATTTGTTTTGTGTAGACAACAATGCATTGAGATGTGTCTCTTGTATTTCTTTCTTTTTTTTTTTTATTGGATATTCTCTGTATTTATATTTCAGGTTTTATCCTCTTTCTGCCAATTTCATTCCCTTCCCCTCACATTGCCTCCATGAAGGTGCTCCCTCTCCCAGCCTCCCTCTCTCACCTCAGCATCTTGGCATTCCCCTACACTGGAGAAATGAGCCTTTCCTGGATCAAAATCCTCTCTTCTCATTGATGACAGAGAATGCTGTCCTCTACTGCATATGCGCCTGGAGCCATGGGCCTCTCCATGTGAACTCATTGGGGAGTATTTTAGTCCCTGAGAACTTTGGTGGGTTTGGTTTAGTTGATAATTTTGTTCTTCTCATGGGGTTGCAGGCCCTTTAAGCTCATTCAGTTCTTTCTCTAGCTCCTTCATTGTGGTCCCTGTATTCAATCAGATGGTTAGCTGCAAGCATCCTCCTCTGTATTAGTTTAACAGTGAAATCTTCGGGTCGGTAAAGTAACTGAAGATGACAGTATGGTTTTAAACAGTTAAGACTACTGGTATATCAGTAATTGTTAGATATTTTTAGATAATTAGTGTTTGCTTTATGTAATTAAGAGTTCAACATTTGATGTCTTTATATTTATAGATACAACTTTTGAATAGATTTTCTATTTAGTAATATATAATAATTTTCTTTTTCTTATTTTATATTGGTTTGAAGCCTACTTTACCATGTATTGTAATAGCTAAGGAAGTATTTTTTTCTTAGTGTATTTTCTATATAGTTTTATATCCCTTAAGAATGTATTATATATATGTTACCTTGCTTTGAGTAAATTCCAAAATTCTTTATTCATAATTATTCAGTGTCAATCATATTAAATATTATATTAAACTGCAAAAGTGTTCACCTACACTTTTGCAAAAATACCAATCCTTTGGTTATTTAAAATGAGAATGAACTTATGATATTTATGTATGTGACAATTTTGTTAGCTACTGAACTATCACTTACAACTAAGGCAGAAATAGGTAAGATAGGACATTAGATATCATTTAATTAGATATTAAACCCATTTAATAGGTTTTAAGTATCCTATTTATTTCCTTATTATGGTCTATTCATTATGGCAGCCATTAGCTATATATGAATATTGGACAATAAAGTGTGGCTAATGTGAATGTGGAAACAACTTTATTTTTTATCTTATTTTAGCTAGTGTAATTTAAAACTATTAACAGATTCAGTTTCAGAAAACTTTCAAATTTGACATTTAAGTACAAATTATGTATTTTTTGCGACATTTATGTACAAATAAGGAAATGGTTAATTTTAAAATAGTCATTGTATTGTTAAGAGTTAGCACAATATAGTTTGTTACCAGTCCATCATGGGAAATACTTGATGAAATAGTACCCTGTTCATGCTGCTCTTTGAAAAATATTCAAAATGCATTCTAAGTATGAGCAGTAGAAACTATAAAATTAGAGTGACTTTTGCTTTACTTGTGCAGAGCAGTACCACTCTACCGTCTGGAGCAGTTATTTTCACTTTAATTCTGTGGAAATCAGGCGAAATTTTTAGAAGTAGAAAAATGATACAAGTTTGAGTGGATTTTACAGAATTGGGATTTACATTAAAGTAATGAGAACTGCCAATTTTTTGATTGGTGAAAAGGGTGTTCTTTCTGACATAGAAAACAATTATCAGTCGAGAAAATAATAGTTCCTTAATATTCCTATAACCATTTAGAATATAAATGATGGTGCCTGAAGATCTTCTACTTAATGGTTATCTGAGGGCCACCAGCACCATTGAAAGCAAAGAACATGGCTGAGTATTGTCTGCTTTTGGCTATTTTTCTTAGAATTTTGCTACAGTTTTCTTACCTTCTTTGAATGCTAATCTCCCTTAAGTTATTTATTTCCCTGAGAATGCTTCATTTCTTTTCAGAAGATATATTCCAGTTCCAATTGTCAAACTTATGTTCCAGAAACTTCCCTCACTTCAATTTGAGAAAAAGATTAAGATTTGGCTTCTGTTTGAATCAGGCATTTGGAATATAATAGTGTCTTCTTTAGATGTTAGAAAGATGTTAGCCAATGTGTATCTTGCTGGCTTTGATATTTTACTCTGGCCATTCTGATAGCAAAAGGGGAGGAAAATATTGCTAGGCACATATATCCACAGTGGGTTACTTTAGTCTTTAAAACTTTTAATTCAAATGAAAAACTAAAAGTGAAAAAGATTTTTGTTACATCTTTAATCACGTTCTACTTTGATGTTAAAATGAAGGAAACTATACGGGTATATTTACAAGTTGCTATGTGAGCAGTTATGTGAAATTTATGCTGTGTAATGGATTATGGAAAGTAGCTTTGAACAAACAAAATGCCCATTTCATTTGATCAAAGCATGTTTTCACAAATTCAATAATTATGCAACGTGCTATTTTTTTTTATAAAGTTTTTCAAAGTATGGTAAACAAGCATTGGGCTCTCTCCTCATTTGCACAGGAAAATGGACTTATAGGTTAAGGGTGATTTATGTACTGAAGTAATTTAAATTCCATACTTCCAAAGTCACATTGCATATGTTACATGCCTATAATTATGCTCCTCCGGGTGTGCAAGCCAAGAAGGTGGCAGAGTCAGACGCAAAGAAAGAAAAGAGATTGATGATATGGTATTTTGCTAGTACAATGCAAAGGCACTAACAGATTATGAGCTTCATTCTCGCCTTTTCTCCTAGTTCTTTCTAAATTGCATTTTTAAGCTTGATGTCCTCACTGATCTCTCATTTCCTGCAACTGCTATATCGACCAAAATCTGAAAAATGATAAACATATATTTCCAATAATTCAAATTCATTTAGATTAAGGATAGAAGGTCTCCCCCCTTTTTCATTACCACTATATAGATACGTGCATCAATAGATGTCAGACACATTTGATTAAGTGTCTAATAGCTTTCTTCTTTCTAGTTTGAAGACATTTGAAATAGGAGGCCTGGTTTTACTAACCCCAAGATAATGTGCCCATGTTCTATAAGAAGCTGAGCAAAAAGAAGACGGTGTTTTATAAAAGATCATCATCTACATCATACTTCTTTTTTTGTTTATTATTCTTTACTGCATTATTTTTTAAAAAGAGGGATGCATTTACAGATTTTTTAAGGCATTTTGGCAAACAGTTCTTAATTTACAGAAATTATATGTTGTTATCATAAAAGAAATAACATGGATTGGTTTTTGGAGTCGATGGAAGGATTATTTTTCTGTCTATATATTTTCTTGCCTTCTTGTTAGGGGTGCTTTAGCCAGACTGAATAATTTTTATATGTAGGAGTAATTTTTGGCAAGCTAAGCACATATTTGTTAAATTATAATCCTAATTTCTGTCTGATGCTTAAAAGCTAAGATGTTTAATAGTCATCTCATTCAGCTGAGTTCATTTTATGTTCGATACATTCTACTCTCTGTTTTTAAAGGTACTCCACTCAGTTGTAAAGTTTTAGTCACCTGCTCCTTTGCTTTTTGTTCCTACTCTGAAAAAAAAAGTCATCTCATCAATACAAATATGCCATGTCACAGTGCACACATTCAAAAATGAGAAATGTTACCTTTTGCATTTCTTTCAATGGGGAAACTACCTTTTGATACCATTTTTAATGTCACTTTGATTCTTTGTTTTTGTGTGTGTTTGTTTTAGCTACATTTTGTGATTTCTGTTATGCATTTTTATACATTTGATGGCACAACGAAACAATAGCACCATACATAGAGAAACTACTGAAGGCCAGTGTAAAAGAACAAAAGTAGAGTGACAAATTATAAAACAGAACTTACGTTACTAGAAAAGGAAGGTCTTTAGAATATCATCTTATTTTGTTTTTACTACTGTTAGTAAATACCTAGTACAAAGTAACCTATAAAGGCAGATGTTTATTTTGAATGATAGTTTTGGATCTGGGATATCCAAGAGGTTTACACCAGTATCCTCTTGTACTTTGATGAGAAGAACTTGCTGGGAAACTCACAGGAGCAAGCAGGCACACAAAGAAGGCACAAAACCAATTCATGAAAGAATAATCCTACTTCTGCAGAAGGCCAATTATCCCTTTTAAAAGCCTAACTACCTCTTAAGTATTGCTTCTCAGCAGTGGTCTAAGGACATACAATTTCTTAATGAGTCTTGATGAGAGAAAAACAGTATCTAATTCATAATAGACAGAGATGTAAAAGTGTTTTCTCTGTTTACCCAGAAATGTCCTGGTTATAATTATGTCATGTGACTAACAAAACTTAAATCTCTCCAAGTGACATTCCAGGAAATACAATCAATTTATCTAGACTTTTTGTTAGGTAGCTTTTCTTTTTCATGTCTTCACGGCTACTCTGATCTAACTTTGAAAGGAAAAGTGAAAAACAAAACCACTCATAAGTTAAAGGGTATTGTTTGCGTTTCTTTCCTTGTGGCCCTGACAAATTACCTAACAAAAACAAATTGAACAAGGAAGAGCTCGTTGTTGTATAAAGTTTGAGCATTCAGTCACCGCAGTGAGGAAAACATGGTGGGAACAAGTAAGACTGTGGGTGAGAAACCATTAGGATGATGGACGGTGAGACTGGTGGTCTACACTCTGCATTCAGGAGGCAGAAGCAGATGTATATGGGTAGTCAGCCTTTTCTTCTGTTATTTAGTCACCTGCCATTTTTATTGGTATAGAAATAACTAGATTTGGCCATACGATATAGAAAATTACAGTTATTCTATGTGTCTTTCTTATGAAGTTTCCTGAAGTTGAACATTAATTTCACTTAGACCCATGGACACCAACAGAGGGATCAAAAGTGTACATTACTGTATGCCTGTGAGCCCCATCCAAGGTTCTTTTTTAGATTGACTAAATTTTGAGTTGTTTTGTATAAACACCGTAATTCTACAAATATCGCCAATAATCCAAACACTGTAGATAAAAATAATGTTAAATAGATTAGTTAGACACACAGACAGACAAGGCTGTTATTACACACATAGTCTATAATCAGTAGTTATAATTCCCAAGTACTTAATTTCTTTTAAAATAGTAATTTTTGATTCATTATATTTGAGACATACCTATTGTCCAAATTCCTGGGAAACTGAGGCAGAAGAATCGTGATTTTGAGATTAGATTTAGCTACATAACAATATCTTGTCTCAGAAAACAAGCAACCATCAAACTAATAAGTAAAAATCTCATCGTTTGTAATAAGGCATAGTATTTTTTACATGATTGCAAGTCATGATTAATCAATAAATTTCTTGAATCTCAGGAGTTCTTTTCATTAAATTATTTTAGTAAGACTAAGTAATTTTAATTTTTTCTGGTAGTTTTCTTAAGGAAGAAATAATTGCTAAAAAATTCCTTAAAATTTAAAAGTAACGTAGGTTAAAATTATAAATTCGTTCTTCAAGTTTGAACATTACTATATGTTAAAAATATTGATTGTAGTTTGTATTTTAAGGAAAGTAGCAGATTAACCTATTTTAACAGTAATCATTCAGTCTACAAATATTTATTATCTGTACAAATTATAGTACTAAATAAAAATACACTACTTTTCCTAGTGCTAGTAAAAATAGAAATATAAGTGCACTTATTAATCAAAATGATTATTCCTTTAATGAGACTAGTTTAGAAAGCAATAGGAGTATAGAAGAAAGATTGCTAAGTTAAAATACAGAAATTTATCTGAGTTCTACATTTGTATAAACATCTGTACAAGTGGAGAAAAGTGACTATTCTATTTCATTCAATAAGTGTAAGGGAATGCCAAGGTACTGAGGTAGGAGAGTGAGGTTGGGAGAGAGAGCACCTTCATGGAGGCAGTGGGGGGGGGAATGGGACTGTTGGGAAAGGCATAACATCTGAAATGTAAATGGAGAAATTCTCCAATTAAAAGATTTTTGGGGAAAAAAAGAAGAAAACTTTATGATCCCAATTGTGGCATCAGCCTATCAGTTCTACATCCTGTATATAAAGGCTGCAATCCATATTTTGAAGAAAATTGTAATGATCTAAAATTGCATGTCAAAAAACCACAGGAATTATTCGAGTGAAGTTTTTCAGACTTTAGATGATATCAAGAATAAAATGGAGCATGGTAGTAGACTCTAGAATTTTAAATGCATACACTGTAGATTTTTATATGGGTTCTCTCCAACCATTTCAAACCTAACAATGGTGGATAACAATAATTTGAACCAAATTCAAACAAACAACATTCTAAGAGAATTTGAATAGGAAGGCTTGACCTTTACAATGCCAAGGACCTTCTCTGCAGCTCAAGACGGTTTGTTGTGTGCACATCCTTCCTTCCTGCATCACTTTATCAGTTGATAATGCCCTGTTCTTTTAGGCTCATCTATGCAATAAACACTTGCAAAGGCCACACCAACAGGGATTCCTGTTTTCTAGGAAAGCATTGTTAAACACCCATTTGTCCATCAGTGACTACTGACTTTGAAAACACAATATAGACTATTTTGCCTAGTGCAGTTTCTTAGAGTAAATGTGATGGGGGTCAGATAAGATGGCATTCTCTACACACTAGTGGATATTTTGTAAAGATTGTAGGAGATTCATGTACTATTTCATTTTCATTAATTTATGTTATTTTTTTTTTATTAAATTTCAGAGCTCTAGAATATGTTCAAGTTTGGGGAAATTTATTGTGATTATTGAAACTATGCATAGATCATAATATAACTTAAGTGGTATCCTCAAAAAAGGAATTTAGATATAGAGGGAGACACCAGCGATCTACCCATATCAAGAAAGGAAAAATAATGATACAGAGAGAAAAACAGCTACCTGTAAGCCAAGGACAAATGTCCTTGGAGAAGTCACTTCAGTTGACATTTTGGTCTTGGATTTGCAAACTTCAGAGCTGTAAGACACATATTTCTGTTGTATAAGTTGGTCTCCTGTAATTTGTTCTAGAAGCTTCAGAACAACTAATATTTAATTTCTTTGCTCAAACAGGCAGAATGATTAAAGAATAGTACTTGTCTTCACTGAGTGTGTGGACAGCTTGGCACCACCGACGCTAAGTTGTAGGAACATTTTGTTTTTGCATATTCAGAAAGCAAGTATTCTACACTTAGTCCCTGTCTCAGAAGAAACTGGAATTTACTCTTAACTCTCCTAACAAGCTTTCAAAAGTGTGTGTGTGTGTGTGTGTAACATGTATATGTATGAACTGTGTAAATGTGCTTTCTGATCACAGGCCATGTGGCTGCTTGTGACATGGTTTGTTGGCTATAGAAAGAAACTGTACGTCACCATCTCAGCATGTTAGTTCCCTTCTACCATCTTTCTTGGTTTCAGTTTCTTTGCCATGATATTTTCTGATAGTAACAAGTCAGCTGGTCTCTGCTATTTTTCATCTAACTGAATATATTCTATTGTCTCAATGAAAGATAAGCACTTCAAAAAATGTTTTGGTGACCAGTAAGGTGGCTTGGGTACCAAACATGATGACTTGAATTAAAATTGTAGGACACACATGGTTGAAAGCAAGGATCAACTCCTAGAATTTGAACTCAGATTTCCAAAACCATGCTGTAGTAAGGATTGCTGCATAGCTCCACAAACACACACACACACACACACACACACACACACACATGCACACACACACACACACACACACACACACACACACACACACACACACACATGTGAGTAAGCATATCAGCACTCAGAATAGAATTTAGGAAACAGAACACTTAAAGAATAGAACAAGAACCCAGGGCATCTGATTAGCAGAAAAATGGCAACTCACTGCCACAATATTCCTGAGAACTGAGTAAGTGCAATGGGCTGGAAAGCAGAATATTACTAGAGATGCTCACAGGTGAGCTGCACTGATTTGAATTTTAGCATAAAGATGTCTAAATACACAGTGTTAGCAGCAGTCTGTGTCAACAGGGCCATTTGACCATCTTTGGAACATAGCTTCTTGAATCCTGAGCATCTCATTAACCAAATTCAATTTCTAATGAATATTTATCTCCCCGAATAGGTTTCTTCTGGAATTAAGAAATCAGAGAAGCATCTGAGAACAGACTTGTAGGGGTGGCAATCACTGCAACTGTATTCATGCTTTTGTGTTGTCACCTGTGGTTTGTCACAGCAAAATTTCTGAAACACATTGATTCTTGTGACAAGTTTAGAAAAAGAGCCTATCCTTCCTAGATACTAATCAACATTTTGATTGAGGGAAGCTGAACAAGAAACACTTTTTAAATGACTGTGCTTGGGCTCTGGGTTTTGTAATCTGTTCCACCCTTCCTCAGATTTGGGGAAAGAGAGAACTCCTGTGTATTCATTCATCACAAATGAAGCTGTACTTTACATTTCAGTATTCTTAGACATGACTTGAAAAAGAAACAGTGTTGCTAATTTATAGTTGACACATATAAAATAATAAAATCCTGGGATTTATATTATATTTAATAATATATAAATATAAATATATACTGCTGTTTTTAAATTCTAAATAGCCTATCACCTAACAAAGTACATTTCTGACCTCTTCTCACTTTTTTCATCTTGACTTATAGACATAAACTTTACTTCAGAAGTTAAAATAAAAATATAAGTGTTTGTAGTTTTGCTTTGATTTACATTTTCATTGATTATTTTATTTATTTACATTCCAGGAATTTCCCCCTTCCAGTCCCTCCTTTCTTTGACCTTCATCCTAGTCTCCATCCTCTTTTCCTCTGAAAGGGTGCTTGGCTTCTCTTCAACCCTCTGCCTGGGCATCCCCTTTCCCTAGGGCCTCAAGTCTCTACAGGATTAGATGTATCCTCTCCCACTGCAGGCATACAAGGCAGTCCTCTGCAATATATGTGCTAGGGTCCTCAGACAGTTGGCTGGTGGCTCAGACTCAGGGAGCTTCCCCACAGGAAACCCAGCATTCTCAAATTAATAGTTTATAATACTGAGATAGTTTGGTTTTCTGTGAGAGGAGTTTTACAGAACTCATATGACTTATATAAATATGTCTCAAAAATCTTAGCAAAAACAGACCTTTGTATGAGACCTAAATTTATAATATGATGTTCAGATACTGTGCTAATTCCATAGGCAATTCTGGGCTTCATCAAATATAGATATTTGTAGGATAGCTGTGAGGAACTCCAAATATCTAACATAGATGGTTTTACTAAATGCACATAAGGTGACATATTTTTATTTTAAGAATATGTACACTGTATGTGTAAGAGTCAGAGGGATAAAGTATTATCTTAGACATAGCATTGTAGAATTGTGTGAGAGTCAGGGGGATAAAGTATTCTTTTAGACACAGCATTATAGAATTGCTGACAGCTGATAAACAACTGAAGGATTTTGCCTTTTGACTCTTTCAGAGGAAAAAATCACATGGTGTTCACTATTGTAAAAAGTAATAGTGTAAAGTAAGAAAAGCAAACACACACGTACACACACACACACACACACACACACACACACACACACAAACACAAATTGCCTTCACCCTTTCCTTTATTCTTACAAGCAATACGACACGGATTACAGTAAAATAATATTCCAGCATTTAATACATGGAAAAGTTTAATACTTTATATATTGTTTTCTAACTTTTGGTGATTACTATATTTTTTTAACAAATCCAAATATTTGGGAAGTATGTTGCCAGGATCCTAATATTGGGCATTGTTTGTTCTAAGCTTCTTCCATGGATCTATATCACCAGACTGAGGGAGCTATTTCTAAAAGACACTAAACAGTTTGCTTATCAAAAAATGTCTGCACTTTGGAAATGTGATGAGAATTTAGGAAAAAAAATCCCTAAAGGTTAATTTTTATAAATATCAAACAGGGGTATAAAATCTGGGATTTTATTTTATGTCATTTATTTAATTTTATATTGTAGTTTTATTGTCACAGCAACAACATAATTCATGTTAAAGTAATATGCATAGGGAAAATCTATCTCCCATTGCTTCTGTTCCAGTTCTCAGAAACACTCATGACTAAACTTTTGGAGTTATGTCACAAACATCTTTCTTTATATAAATAAAACAAATTATTTTAAATAAATAATTCTATATATACTTTCCTGAAGCTTGCTTTTGAACATTTACTTATACATAAAGCATTTATCTTCTTTGAATGCATGAAGAACTTCCTTATTCCTTCAAGTGACCTAGCCACATTTTGTCATATAAATACACTGACATTTGCTGAACCAATTCCCTATAGGAGGACATTTAGATTGTTTTCAGTGTTGACTTACTCTCAAGAGAATAGTTTCAAAAGATACGCTTTGGGAATGTGCTAAAGTATTGGTGATTTGGATGAAAAGCCCTAATCTCTGACGACACACTCATCCTCTGAAGCTAGAATGAAAGACAGTCAACATTTACATATGATGCAATTTTTGCATCAGCCAGAGACTATGAAGAATGCTGGAAAGAAATACAAACGTGTAGCCTGAGAACCTAATTATTATAAACGGAAAATTTAAAATTTCACTTATCAAACATATGTACCATGATTACCTAAGTAAGGCAAAAACTGCATGCACAAACACACAAGTACACACACACACACACACACACACACACACACACACACACACCTACACAACCAGAGGCAGTGAATCATAATTGTAGGTTGTTGATTGTGTTATAGAAAAAGCTGGTAGAAAGCACCACACACAAACTCTCAACAAACACGTTCAGGTTGATATTCCTTTTTATCTCAAGTCTACATGTGAGCTATTATTTGTTTCCTTTCCTGTACTAAAATAGCCATTCCAGAACCTAAGCTTGGTGGACGTGCTATACTTTGAAATATCATTTTGATGGAGTAATGGGTTTGAAGGGTTTGTTGCACAGTGTGGGATTCAGTTAAGGTTTTTCTGAGTCTGAGCAGCCTCTTGGTTTCAGAATTAAATATAACCAAGCTGCTTTGGAGTCTGGTGTAGCATGAAGCAGCTCCCAGGATTCTTTTCCTTAGATGCACTGGGCAAAGCATTTACCACTGTCTGTTCATAGATGACAAAGACTTGTTTTTCTTTCTCCATTGCCCTACCAAATTGAACATAACTGGGTTTTGACTAGATAAAGAGCAGATAAATAAGCCATTCAACTTTATAGTAGTGTGGAAAAATATGATACTAATCTCTATGGATATATTTTTTCTTTAAACTTAAGTGTATCTTTTTTAGGAAAATGTTTGGCCACAGGTACTATAAATATTATATTTTTCTGTTTAATATTGAAAAATTGCCAAGTATGAAGGCTTCGTAGGAAAAATATATAAGATTCTTCAACACATGTGTTTCAAGACAGTGCAGTGTCAACATATTAGGACCTTTTTTCCTATTCAGTCCAAAATGACTTTGCACATCTAGCTAAGTGTGCATACTAAAAGGCATTATTTTACAGTGATGGACTGGTCATCTACTTTAGTTGGAGTCACCCAGTGTCCAGAACTATTCTTCATGTCTGAATGGTGTGTGATTTTATTTGCTTTATGATGTATTTTCCAATAGAATATACTTCCAAATCAATTTTATTAATGGTGATGCTATGTGGTATATTTAATAATGTCATTAATTGCTCTGTTACTAATTGTTTCATTACCTTTCTCCTATTAGTAGCGGTAGATACCCAACACTATTTATCAGGGATAGGAGTGGCCTCTCTCCTGAGTGTAGAAGCTGACTAAGGAAAATAAATGTCATCCTGTTCCATGAATCCTCTCTGCTTTCAACCCCTAGTCTCACCTGGATGAAAAGCCAGCCCTAATTTCTAAATAAATTGGCATAAACATAATTTATACATAAAAAAGGACACGTGGAAATGGCTTCGATGTTGATCTTCACATCAATCCTTGTTTTTTACTCACAAAAGAAAAACTAGCATTATCCTTTTATAAATAATTGATATGAAGCCTTTCAACTGGGGAATGGGCCAGTGACAGTGGCTTATTTAAAACCTCGGATAGGCTAAATGATTTACTCTGTTAGAAGCTAGAAGATTTTAATGTTTATTTTTACTTTGTTTTTATTATTTCCATAATAAATACAGAGCAGATCTCCATTTTCTAAAATGTCTGAATTTGATTGAAGAATCTTATATTATCCATATGGATAACTGCCTAAAATCATCACAAGATAAATTCTCTTGAATAAAAACAATAGCTGTATTAGGAAACTTGTGTTTAATGCTTGACTTTTCATCCAGTACAACGCTTACTTTAGGATATCTTCTTTCTCTCTTTGGAGAGTTTAATTTCCTATTAACATCAAAGAGAAATTATAACTGTATATGACAAATCTATCTCTTTAAATTTGCCTGTTGTGTTGGCTGGGAATCAGTGCTTAGCATTTTTAAAAACACGCACCAGCCAGCATTTTCACAAGGAACATCGTCAAATGTCTGCATCCAATTGTCACTAAAAAGCTACCTCTAAAAATCTTTTGAAAATCTTCATGTTAATACAGGCACCGCTACAAATTCTAGGTCCCTCAGAATGAATGCATCTTCTCAGCAAGACTGGAGCATCCCTGCGTTTCTGTTAAACTCACGCAATGAGCAGGGCTGGGACTGTTCAAGACAGATGCGAATTCCACTTAATATCATTTATATTTCACAGTTTATCATCAGACATGCATCACCCAAATGTATTTCCCCCCCTTTAAATCCCAGAATTCTGGATACTTCACAAAGCAAAATGCTTGCTGCTACCTTCAAGGAACTCAAACTATCTGATTTTTTTTATTTGCTGCTGCCATTAGATTGAAATGATTTTTCTTCAGTTTGCTCAAAGCAAGATTTAAAGTCAGGTCCCAGAGGTAACGGGAAAGTCGATCCCCTAAGCTACTCAGTCGTTGTTTGCTTTTTTACATGTAATATCCCACTTCTAAGCCAGAGTATAATTTAAAATACAAAACACACTCCACATAAATATGTCCTTTAGAAATTTTCTAATCTGACATTTAATAGAAGTTAACTGTCTAATATTCTGTTTATGGAGGGAAATGGAGAAATTAGAAATATCCATGAAGACAATTATTTCTTAATAGTGTTCTACCTGTTTTTAAAGCTGTGTATTTTCTTGCTGCTTCAAGTTAAAAACATCCATGCTGTATGCTCCTTTTTTTTACATAGACCTAGCAGATTGCTAATTTATGACACTTCGAAATAAGCCTCAAATCATTCCAAACATTTCACATGATATTAGCCTCCTAGAGCCACTCAGGGAACTCAGGTTTGCAGTCACTTTGTGTTTGCTGGGAACAGCAAAGGGTTACTTCCGTTCGTGTGCTGCAAGTACGAGCAACAGGAATTCATGGGCTTTAATTTGTCCATGTCTTTCATTTGATACCACCAGTATTAATAGCTTTGCAAGGAAATTCTGCAGTCATTAATCATAATAATTAATCAGATCCAATTATATTGCATATAAATGCGAACAAATTGCTGAAAAAATAATGATCTATCACCAACGTGTCACAAGGAAAAAGAGACTAAAATAGTAATTAGAAGCAGGGATGTAGTTGTGTATGAGTGCCCTGCAACTGATTTTAACTGTGTGATGATCTGATGATGTAATTAGTAGAAAGTCTAGCATGCCTTTTCTGCCGACCATCTAATGACTGCGCAAGTGGGAAAATCAGCTTCCCTTTTCCTGAAACATTCTTCGTGTGTTCTTATCATCTTGCGTTTCTGGGTGAAGTTGCTATAATGCCTGTGTTCAAATGCAGCGTTCTAAATTGTTCCTGTCATGGGTTTTCTGGATTTTAAAGATCTCTTTTTAAAGTAAGACTAACTGTTAACTGAGGTTAGACATCAAGATAGCCTGCACGTTTTTTTTTTTTTAACCTTTGTAATCATAAAAATGTGTAACATACAATCGAAAATGAAGTGTTTTGGTTCTAGGATGTTAACACCATTCTGTGGGTTGCATGCACGCTAGCTATTTTCACCTATCTTCTTTTCTTTGAACTGAACTAAAAACATTTCAGAAAATGGAATTACTCTGTTTTCACTTCAGTTAGCACTCTACAAAGCTCTGGCTGATCTTATCAGAAACCATTTAAAAATATGAATGCGTGTGAATGCGTGTGAGTGTTTGTGTGTGTAAATTCTTTAACAGGTTCTTCATCTGGACCAAAATGCATTGTTCTGTGCAAGTTTTTCCATGGGTGAATTTTACTATGTTGCTATTGTTTTCTTATTTTTCTTTCTCTGCCACAAGATAAAGCCCAGTACATATTTTCAATCTTAAACATACATTATGTGCACTCCTTCTTGGCATTACTTTATGAGCAAATGTGCAATTTTAAGCTCTTCCAGAGGCTTCCTTGCTTAATTTAACAATAGCACATGAAAGGGTTAACTGAAGATTGATGAGCAGTTTTTTTTTTTTTTTTTTTTATGATAGGTTTGTGATTTGAAAATAAATGTTAGGTTCATCATAGTTCTCAATACTAAGCAATGCACTTTCCGGGCTTTGATCTCAGTGTTGTGAGTACTACAAAGAAATAAAACCTTATCTTACCTTTTCCAGCATCTACTGCAGAAGACCTCAATAATGCATAATAACATCTGGAAGTCGGTAATTTCAGCTATCAGAGATAAGAATTGACACAGAACAGGTAAACCCTACAAAGTCATCATGTTGAAATGAACTGATTAAGGTTTAGTGACATAAAACATCATGTATAGTATTTCCATTCTTGCTACATCTTGCTATTTTTTTATTAAAAAGAGAATGTCAATTATATATATTTAATAGGTTGATTAGCTCGCAGCTATATTATATTTTACATAAAGAGACAGAAATGTCTGCAGATCTATTGCCAGGCACATCTATTTAGAGTTAACCATGAGTTCATAGAAAATACATGGGCATAGTAAACAGGGTTTTGAAATGACAATTTTTTACTGGTTGCAAGTGCTAATTGCTAGTTTCTCAAGGGTATAGAATTAATCACCTGCTAGATTTACAGTCTCTGGGTTGAGACCTGAGGATGGAGGCAATAAGAAAAGCTCTTGAGGGACATATCATATGGCGAGTCTAAATATCAGTCTCTATGCATATGTAAATTGGTAACAAAGTTTTTTCAAAGCTCAAGTATGCTAATTTCAAACAGGCAAGACTAAAGCTAGCTTTTAGCAGCTGTTTAACGTCTGCCTGTGGGTGGTAGAGAGAGCTTAAAATACAAGCAAACAGCGGTGCATAAGTAATTAAGCAACATTTTGCTGGGCATAAATAATTCTGTTTATATTGCTCTTTTGAAGAGTATAGAATACAAAATAACAGATCAGGTGCAACTTGGGTCACCAGAGGTTAAATGTTCTTCCTCTTTACCTTGCCTCAGGTTTTACATTTTAAGTGAAATAAATGACACAGTGCACAAGGTGATCTTTTATCACTTCCTGGGAAACGAAATTATTTAAGGTTCGGATAAACTGTGCACAGAAGCATCATGCTTTGAGTTCAACTGCTCTGTTTTTCCCATATTCCTCCAACAATGAATCGGAAAAAGTGCAAAAATCAACTACCAATTTGTTTATTAATTTTATCTATTTTAATATTTTAGAATGTTACATTAACGTTGTTTGATAAAATGTAAAACATATAAACAATAACCTTTTCCCAAAGTAGAAAGAATAATATCCTTAGGTTTTTTTTTTTTTCAGAACTAATATTCATTAACCAGTGGATTTATGTGACCGCACACTGTGTGTGTGTGTGTGTGTGTGTGTGTGTGTATCACACACACACCAAAATGTAGGTGTATATATATGTACAGCGCCTATTATTTTTTTGCTAATTGTGAGGACTGAGTCAGTGTTGGTATATTCAGGATAATCACCTGATTTGAAGAGATCATTCTAAGCTGTAGGAGGACCTAAACCAAGAGAAAGACTGGTCTACACAAATTGCATTTGATTCAATAATAAACCTTGAAATTGACCAGAAGGAAGAGGAAAGATTTAACAGGATTTAGAAATACCTAGTCTGGAAAAAAGGATTAGAGACCCTGACTGTGAGAAGAGTCAGAGGTTTAAACTTTGTTTACATTAAATATTCATGGTTTAAGAAGGAAATCCTGGAAGGAAGTACCCAGTTGGGCATCGAATGTTATAAAGGCTTTAACATGTTAGAGCTAGGAAGGCAGAAGCAGCCATTTATGCCCAGGATTGCTGTTGCTCTTTGCATGGAAGAAACAGGTAGATAAAATGGAATTTTCAGAATGTCTCTTTTTAAATTTTCAATATTCTAGAAAAGTATGCGTAGTTGGAGGGAAAGAAAAACATTATTTTATTCTAGTATTCTATTTTTTCCCCTGAATCAGCTGTGAGGTTTAAATTTCAAACCATGTGTTTAAAAAATGAAAGGATAGGGCATCAGGTTGTAGGTACAAATGCTGTATGTATTCAGAGTTGTTCTGTAGGGCTTGGCTATAAAGGAAATGGAAGCTTTATATCTTCTTTTTTCTTTATATATAGTTGGTTGATAACAACACTTGACTAGTGTTCTTACAAAAAAAGAATTAAAGAACACTTGAAGTATCAACAGTATTCTGCAGCTGTTTGGCCTTAGAGGCAGCTCAGGTTTGTCTACTTCTGAACATAGCAACACAGGTAATCTTGCTACCTAAGTCACAGAGACACACAACAGAGAGGACAAGCAAAATAACAACAGACTCACCATGTTTATATAAAGCAGGAACATTTGGTTGAATTTTTTTTCATTCTGCAAAAGTATGTAGTGTGGTTGATGCAGGTCTATCTATAATCAAAGATACTCAGGGTGGACACTGTTGAATTTTATGCATGCTAAGCAAGTCTGGAAAACACAAGGAGACCACCCCTGTCTCAAAAATATTAACAAATAAAAGAAAAAAAAGATAGCGATATATCAGTACTACTTAATGTAATAAATAAATTGATGTGTTTTTTTTTTCTTTAATGAGTACATTTTTGAGAATCATCTTTATTACCTCAACATATTCTGACTTAGTTTTCGGGGAATCTTTTTTACTTGTACTTAATTACTTGGATTATCATTAGGGTAGCATATTTGGCTGTGCATGGCTAAGCAAGCTCTTCATAGCATCATTGTTTCTCCACAGTGTATAGCTTTGCTGGACACCTTTTGTCCCTTCATTGTCTCACTCTTGTGCATTGTTTTGTACCTATTCATTCATTTGCTTCTTCAAGAACTGACAGTTGCTAGGAAAGAAAAGTAACATAAGGAATGAAATGACTTCCACTTGACTTACCATTGAGACACCATGAAAGTTTCTCACGTACTTCATCACTCACTCGTCAATGGAAGACTGGATGTGCCACTGTAATTCATAAATCAAAAAGTATTCATTTTGATCAGTTTCATACGTATAGATTTTAAGAGGTAATAAACATCCATAGGTCAAAGAATAGAGCAGAGATGAAAGGAAAGGCCATCCAGAGACTTCCCCACTTAGGGATCCATCCCATATGCAGACATCAAACCCAGACACTATTGCTGATGCCAAGAAGTGCTTCCTGATAGGAGCCTAGTATAGCTGTCCCCTGAGAGCTATAGCAGAACCTGACCAATATATATGAGGATGCACACAGCCACCCAACAGACTGAGCACAGGTTCCTAATGGAGGAGGAGGAAGAACTGAAGGAGTTGAAGGGATTTACAACCCCATAGGAAGAACAACAGTAACAACCAACTAGACTCCCCAAAGCTCCCAGGGACTAAACCACTCACCAAAGAGTCCACATGGAGGGATCAATGGCCTAGACATAGTAGATGTCTCAGAGTAGGGGAATGCTAGGGCACTGAGGCAGGAGTGAGTGTGTGGGTGAGTGAGGGAGCACTGTCATAGAAGCAGGGGACTACAGGGAAAGGAATAGAGATTTTGTGGAGGGGAAGCTGGGAAGGGAGATAACATTTGAATACAAAATCACCAATAAAAAAAGTAAAGAAAGATTAAAACACACAAAGATAAAGCTTATTTCATAAAAATTAAAAAAAAAATTCATACCAACAAACATCTTGCATTACCCCAGCATGAGGGTTCATCAATCTTGTTCAAATAAAATCAAGTGAAGTCTCCAGCTGCCTGTATTGGGAAACTGGTTCAAGTGAAAGCCACCTAACAGTCAACGCACAGCTTTAACTGGAGAGAGTATTATCACAACACCTTTTTAACTTAAGAAGTAGCACTTTGCCAGTTGGCATTCAGATGAGGCCAGGAGAAGAAGCACATTTGTACTGGGGAAGAGTTTGCCTAGGAATCCGATGAGGCAATGATTACTGGTGGAGAAGAAAGTCCAGACAACCTGAAAAATACAGGCAGCAGAAGGGGAGACATTTCGTATCTTTAAGCAATGAGCCTCTCTTTCAGATACTATCCAGCCTTCCTTTTGTCATGAAAGGATACTTAATTCACACTTTCTGAATGGGTTTAAGCTCATCTTTCAATTTATGTTCATGATATTGTTTGCATGTAGAGTTATAATAGACACCGGGATAAACATGATGACCTTGGCATAAGTATGCATAACTGCTCTTAATTTGAAAAGTGGTATGTTTTTCATATGTTAAATTTTTATGAAGAATGCTATTCCATGTGTATACTTTGGGGGAAAACTAAAAACTATTGTATTATTCTTCTTGTAAACATAAACTCAAAGTAATTAAAAGCCATTTAAAGGACATGTATAGAGGGAGGGGCAAGGGGAGGTGTCTTGTAGAGACTGGAGGCCTGCTGGGAGCACAGAGCCTGGACCTCTCATGTATATTCCATTGCTGTTACTGTCAGCTAGATACATGGACACACCAGTGTGGAGTGTCCTCCTTGTTTTGCTTTCTGAACCAAATTCTTGCTAAAGGCATCAGTAGCTCTGTCAGCTGTAGCTCCTGTTAAGGGAACTTTTTCAGATAGAACCGCTTCAGTGTTTGTGTTTTTTCCCCCTGTATTTGTTTTTCCAAATAGCTTTTTATGGAAATCGTTCTACAATGTTGAGATCATGTGCAGCTGAAAAACTTCTTATTATATTTACTAATTTATGTAGCAACCAAAAGGTAAGGAAAAGAAAACAACAACATATTTAGTAATTTTCATGAATTTAAAAACTAGCCCTGGGGGAAAATCAGCACTCTATATTTTGTATCACTGCTGTGTTTAAGAAATCTAAAAATGGGAATTTCATATTCTCATATTTTGACAAGTACTTTACATTTTCTTGAATAAATATTTTACTATGAAAGAATATGATTAAAAAGGAAAGAACCCCACACTATTAACTTCTCAGGAACATTAAACCAGTCAAAGTACACATTCCATAAGCCCTCGCACGCAGCAATGCTCGCATGATTCTAACCAATCCTCAGAAGAGATTTTCTTTTTCTTTATTATTTTTAGGCTCTGGAGAAACCTGCATTGAAGAGGGGAGAGGTATATTCTACTTTGACTGTCAGATCTACCCAGTGGAGTTCAGCCCTTCTCTGAAGAGCTTCCACATACAAAAGCATAAAGACAAAAGCACACCATATACAGAGCCAATAAGTCAATCAACTCTAAAACCTAGACTTCAGGAAATGTATTTATCCTCTTTCATGCAAACACAGCTTTTACCTATAGGCGTATTTCATACTGTTAAGGTCATTTTTTTTTCACATGGAAATTATATTTAGTGAGTGAAAAAAAATCACTCATAAATATTGTAACAGAGAAAAAGTGGCACTTACTCCTGTAAGAGAATGACTTTGTTTTGTTTGTAATTATCTACCTTTAGAGTAATTGAGATCTGAAACAGCAGCTAATAGCCTTGCTGTTTCAAATTACTACTGCATGTAACTTTACCTTGCCAAATATCAAAGAGCTTTTCAATTGCAATACTACAGCTTAAAAACTGGGTCATTTTCTAGCAATTAATTGGAAGAGGTGATTAATAGCTTAATAATGGGTTGATCTGTGTTTAAAAGTGCAGGGGACGTGTGTAGGAAAGGAATATGTAATTTTGTATTCCTGAAATATAACCTAATTGAAAAATCAGCAGTTGGTCTTATTTACTTTAGGCTTGTACTTCCAAACCCTCTCTTGATCTACTCTGAGAAAAATGTGTAAATCTGGCTTTTTTTTTCTAATTAACTCCTTAAACCTTGAACACTCTATGAATTTAAGGAGCACAAACTCTTCTGAAACTAGCTGTGCCCAGTCAGCATCTCAGAAATTTGAGGGCAAAATGTGTCTAGATGTTTAGATGGTAATGCTCATTTGGTGAGTGCACATTACAGAGACACCTATGGGTTCCCACTGCACAATGAACCCTTCTACAGTCTCAATTCCCTTAATAGCTTCATTTTTGGGAGCTTATGTTCACTTGTAATTGTCTAATGTTACAAGTAGTTACCTCATACATTCGTCTTGATCACTTTTTAGTGCCACTGTCTCCAAATGCCTAAGAGGGAATGTCTACTGGAGGGGAGCATTTGCTTTATTCTTACACACACTGTGCATATTTCCTGGTCACATGGCATTTGGGTAGGAATTCTATGACATGAAGAGGTGGAGTTCTACATATTGTGAGTATAGACCAGGGAATGCAGATGTTGGCTGCCTTTGTCTCATTCTCGTTTTATTCTGTCTGGGAACCCAGACAGTATGGATGTTGCCATTGTCCCTGAATTCATGCTTTACTGATGTTTCTCTTATTTTTCTTTTCCTCAGAGACTCATGAAGAAATGAGGAAAAGCATTGTTAGATAAGTGTTTGTGTGTGTGTGTATGTGTGTGTGTGTGTGTGTGTGTGTGTGTGTGTGCTTTGATGTCCAAAGATAGCAGAAGAGGTGGTTGGGTCTCCTGGAATGAAGTTACAGATAGTTGTGAGCCATGATACAGGAGCACTGTGAGATGAACTCTGGCCATCAGGGGGCATTGTACTTTACTGAGCCATTATTCTAGTTCCACAAATGTAATGTTTGCCTTAGAAATATTAAGCAACAGTGAATTAGATGGCTCAACAAGAAAAATGCTTGCAATTCAATCTGGAATTGGATCACAACATAAGTTGGATCACATAATCCATGTGGAACAAAAAAGCAAAACAACAACAAAAACAACTAAATAGATCCTGTGTCCCACACCTCTAATCCTAGAAACCCTACCATGACATGGAGATGAAAAACAGATATATGCCTGAAAGCTCTCAGAAGAGCTAGCCTAGAGTATACAGAGCAGCCACAGACACAGGAGAGACCCTGTTACCTCCTCATATACATTATTTCACATATAAATATACACATAATAATGATGGTGATGATGATAAAATATACACAATTTCATGAACAAATTTAAAAACACATACAATACTAATTAAAATGATATTTATAAAAACTAAAATATATAGAGTGAGACCTATTTTTAGGCACTTAATGTGAAATAAATACCTCCAGTGGTAATTTTTGTCACAAAAGTTGGTTTTGACATCAGAATAGATAGACTTCAATGGATGATTGACTCTCCAGTCATAAAAAAAAGATCATGATTGATTTGTCTATCCAGAGTCCTTTCTCAGAGAGACAGAAACTCCTAAGACATCACCCTTAGGAGATATTTTAGACAGCATACACATTCTACCTGGGATAAAGTTCAGGAAAAGCAGGTAAGAACATATAATAAATTGTTTGCAAGTTTGCATATGGAGAAAGTTAAATTGACTATTACAAAAATTGTCTGATAAATATTACACTGTAAGTTTCTATAGATCGTTCTCAGTTCTCGTGGTAGTGAGTAAGAGTGTGCCCTTGTGGATCCTTATGCTCAGATATAATAAAGGAGAATACATTTGGTTACGTAAAAAATTTGCTTTTGTTTGACTGGGGAGCTGGTTGGTTAAGCCTTTTTAATAACATTGGCAAACAGCTTTTATTCTTTGGTCTTGTGTCTAAATATATGCTGGATTACCAGCTAGTGATACAGAGTACTATGGAATGTCTATGCCGTACAGCATAGTGTTCTGATAAACCATGGGCTTCTTAGTATAAAGCACCTTAACAAGTATTGCCATTTCTGTCTGCAGATATGGTTGACTATCAGGTACTTGAGAAACCACACATACCTTGTACCTTCATACTTTTAGGGCTGGAAAACTTTTTTTTTTTTAATTTGAAAAAAAAAAAAAAAACTAGTAAAGTTGATTTTTACTTGTCTTCTTTTTTTTTCTTCCTTTCTTCCTTTCTTGACATGTCATCTCTCTACACAGGGTAGACTGATATGCTCTCTCCTCAAATCTTAATCCCCCTGATTCAGCCTTTCATGTGCTGTGGTAACAGATAGTTTTCACTGTATGCCAGCTTAGTAGTTGAAATTTTAGTTCAAGATAAAGTTTATGTATACATTTTATGTTAATTAAGGATATCAGAAAACATAACTTCATCATTTAATAAAAAGGGGACTCTAAAAGCAAGTGAAGCTAGTTTTTAAGTCATTGACGAAAAGGCAAAGTTATTAAGTCTGAGTAAGTGGAAAAATTTATCTCTCTAGAAATGATTCCTGAAAGACTATGGTAAAGGTACCAAAATCGCTTTGGTTTTTCCTAGACAGTTCAGTTTATGTATCTATGAGAACAAATGAGATTTTCTTTGGCCTTCAGAGAGACTCAGAAGATAATTGGTCTCTTTCTGTAAGCACTGCAAATCTTTTATGAGGAGAGAACTCTTTTTTATTTTTCTAGTATTTCATCAACAGCAATAAAGGCCATGGTTGTCACTCTTGATGATACTTTTTGGGAAAAATATGAGATGTTACAAGGGTAGAAGCCCCTTATGACCTCTTACCTGGAGATAAAGGAAGAGAGAGATATCCAATTGTATGGAGAATGTAAAAGAAAAAAAAAACAGACCAATGGAGGGCATTCATGACTCCATTAGATACACTAGGCCAGTATTTAAACAATGCTATCTAAAAAATAAACAAAAAATAAAAATGACAAAAAATTACTTATGTGCAGGGAGCACATGCATGAATCAGAAATCTTGGTAAAGGCCACCAGAGAGGTGTATGTGTATGGCTGAATTGTGCACGACCCTGTTCAACAACATAAAGAGCATGTTTTGTTGCAAGGAACTTTGTGGCTTTGCATAAATTCACTTCTGTCCTTTTAATATGTGGTTGCAGAATGTGCTGGGTATGCAGAATCCTAACAAAAATGGGGCCTCAGCACAGCAGCCTAACCTCTGCGCACAAAATGCTAACAGTTTAAAAGTGAAAGAATCTTATGACCCCAAAGCCTATGGGTCGGGATCTGGTGTCCTTAAATTGCGGTATAAGTGGAACAAAAACAGTCAAAACTTAATTTATTCCAGATAACTTCTCTGAGTCCTAGGGGACTTAGCTCCCTGAACTTCTGCTTACATGCCACAAACCCACTTCATGTAGTCTGTACACATGAGAGTTTAGTCTCATTGACATCAGATAAGAAACCAGACACGAATGAGCCTGATTCGCTGACTCAGTGATCTTAGGATTCATTGGAGAACTCCAGCTAACTCAGGACAGAAAAGGAATGATCCTACATTGTTACCTTAAGGAGTCATCTTTTTAGAGTGGGGAACATTTAAGAAAGGTGGAATTTTCGCCAGAAGAACTAAAAATCACCATATTAATGTTTGCCTACTGTGGGAGCAGAGTGAAATTGCAGTTGGACGTGAGTTGTGGGGTCTAGCAACATGAGCTCTGGAGTTAGAGTGGATGTAATGAGCAGGTAGGTTGGAGGTATAAACAGGAAAAGGAAAATAATATCTGTAAGTAGTTTCTTAAAAGTTAAACTTAGACAACCCAACAAATGGCATCCCAAAGTGGTAAGAGAGTTGAAATTACTGAGGGTAAGAGAAGAAATAGTTTTGATAAAAGTAGAAAGACCAGTTGTGGCAAGAGCTAGTAAGCTAAAATGTGATGAGTAGAAAAACAGGACTGTTAGGATGATTTAAGTTAACCTGAGCAAGACCAGCTATAGTGATGCTATGATATAAGCCATATGAAAGGATTGGACCCAAGTTTAATTGGTAGGAGGGTAGACAGACAAAGTGAAGTTAAAACATTATTTTATGGGTACTATAGATAATGTCCTTCCTTCTGGGTCTGGGGAACCTCTTGAGTTCCTGGCATCTGGGACTTTCTAGTGGCTATCCCTAATTCCCCATCCCATAATGCTACACACTAATTTTCAAATTCCTGACCCGCAGTACTTCTCCAACATCTCCCATATCTGAACTTGGCCCCCTTTTCCCTTCCTATCCTCTCTTCCTCCCAGATCCCTCTCACCCTCTATTGTCTAGGAATTTATTTGCTTCCCCTTTTTGAGTAGAACTTTAGCATCCACACTTTGGTGTGATCTTCTTTCTTCTTTGGTTTCATATGGTCTGTGAGTTGTATCATGGATATTACAAGCATCTTTTTGGCCAACATCTACTTATCAGGGGGTGTATAGCATGTGTGTTCTTTTGTGACTTAGTTACCTCACTCAGGATGGCATTTCCTAGTTCTAATCATTTGAATTTTGTAAAGTCCTTGTTTTTAATAGCTGAATAGTACTCCATTGTATAAATGTACCACATTTTTTTTTTTATCCATTCCTCTGCTGAGGGTTGTGTGGGTTGATTCTAGTTTCTGGTTATTATAAATAAGGCTGCTACGAACATAGAAAAGCTTGTGTTCTTGTTATATGTTGGAGCATCTTTTGGGTATATGCACAGGAGTATTATAGTTGTGTCCTCAGATAGAACTATTTCTAATTTTCTGAAGAACCACTAGGTTGATTTCTAGAGTGGTTATACCAGGTTGCAATCCCATCAGCAATGGAGAAGTGTTCCTCTTTCTCCACATCCTTGTTAGCATCTGCTGTCACCTGAATTTTTTACTTTAGCCATTCTTACTGGTGTGAGGTGGAATCTCAGAATTGCTTTGATTTGCATTTCACCGAAGACTAAGGATGTTGAAGATTTCTTTAGGTGCTTCTCAGCCACTTGAGATTCTTCAATTGAGAATTTTTCATTTAGCTCTGCACACATTTTTAGTAGGTTCATTTGGTTCTCTGAAGTCTAATTTCTTGAATTCTTTATATGTTTTGTATTTTAGTCTGATATAAGATGTAAGGTTAGTAAAGATTTTTTTTTCCAATCTGTGGATTACTGTTTTGTCATATTGACAGTGTCCTTTGGCTTACAGAAAATTTTCAATTTTATGAGGTCCCATTTTTCAATTCTTTTTTTTGTTGTTGTTGTTATTTTTTATTTTTGCCATTTTTTAATTCATGATCTTAGAGCATAACCCTCAATGCTCTGTTCAGGAAAATTTTCCCTGTGCCAATGTGTTCAAGGTTCTTTCCCACTTTGTCTTCTATTATATTCATCAAATCTGGTTTTATGTGGAGGTCTTTGATCCACTTGGACATGAAGTTTGTACAAGGAGATAAGGATGAATCGATTCACATTCTTCTGCATGGTGAATGCCAGTTGAACAATCACCATTTGTTGAAAATGCTGTCTTCTTTCCACTAGATGGTTTTGGTTCCTTTGTCAAAGATAAAGTGACCCAAGGTGTGTGGGTTCATTTCTGGGTCTTCAATTCTATTCCATTGGTTTAAATGCCTGTCTCTGAACCAATACATTAAAGCTTGGGAGACAGAACCCGTAGAGACATTATCCAATGAATAGGCATGGGTCCTGGTTGAGAGATGGGACCACCCACTCACCTCAAAATAATTAATCCAGAATTACTCCTGTCAAAAATTTTAGGGACGAATGGAGCAAAAAGTAAAGGAAAGCCTGTCCAGAATCTGCCCCAACTAGGGATCCATTTAATCTCCAGACACTATTACTCATATCAAGTAGTGCTTACTGAGAGGAGCTGGGTATAGCTGCCCCCCTGGAGAGGCTCTGTGAGATCTGGACCAATTGAAATGCAGCTGTACACAGCTGAACATCATTCTAAGCACATGGACCCCAATGAAGAAGTTGGGGCAAGAATTGTCGGAGCTGAAGGGGTTAGCAACACCATAGGAAGAACAACAATATCAACCAAGCAGTCTTCCCAAAAACTCCCAGTGACTAAGCCACCAATCAAAGAATACTGGAGAGACTCATGGCTTCTGATGGTTATATAGTAGTGGATGTCCCTTTCTGGCATCTCTAGGAGGGGATCCCCTTGTTCCTGTGGAGGCTTGATGACCCAGGAAAGGGGAATGCTAGGGCACTGAGGCAGGAGTGTATGGGCAGGTGTACCCTCCTCCCTCCCCTTTGGCTAATTCAGTTCCTTTCATCCTCCCTCCCTGGCCTTCTTTATCTTTTTTTTTTTTTTTTTTTTTAATATGATAGGCTTTAGGTGATAGTTTTTTTTCCTGATAGAAGTTATGTTGTAGGGAGGATGAAGTTGATGACATAGGAGCCACAAACTATAATTAAGGAGTAATGTTCTTCATAGTTATTGGGGGGAAGATCCACACCTGACAGGAGTAGAACACTATACTCTAAACATCGGAGGGGTGAAATCTGCTTGGGATGCAGCATGGTTACCTGGTAATAAAACACAACTCCATTCTGAAAGAGTGGGACCTGCTTCTGCTGACTTTTATTAACAGTAGTCTGGCAGCTATTTTATTTTGTGACAACTAATTTACACTCCCATTTTTTTACATAGATGTTACATGTAAATGTTTCCTGTATAAAATGGCTTTGCTATTTTTTTTTTTTTTTTTTTTTTTTTTTTTTTTTTTTTTTACAAAATCTGTTGTCAGTAATTCACCCATCTTGGTAATGATTTTTTTTTCTGTTTCAGGACTCCTTTAATTAGTCATCTGGTTGAGTACCTAACACAAGCTAACAAACTTTCACTAATCCCTCTCTGTAAAGCCACCCACCCAGCTATACTACATTTTTACGTATACCCAGCTATACTATACTATATACTACTATATTTCCTTTTCCACACAAAGTGTTGTGAAAATATTTAATGCAGAATTGTATGATGCCAGCTCTGATGGTGGTTGGTTCTTTCTCATAATCAAACTATCAGATTACATTTTCAGTGCATTTTATTTGTTCTACGATCAAGGAGGTGGACAATGACAATACCCTTCCCATTGTCACTATGCTATCTGGCAAGCATGTCTAATCAACTGCAGCAGAGAAGCAGGGATGAATTATCTCTCAAACCAAAATTCTGATGTGCTCATTACATATTTTGAGACTTTAAAGAAGAACCACATATGCATACTTAGAAACTAATAATAAGAAAGTGAATGTTTAATGCATAGCTCCCTGCCCACACTGACCTGAGTCTTCCTCGTACAGACCCGGTAACCATGCTGTTCTTCCCACCCCTATTCTCCCCAAATCTGATGTGCATGTTCAACCGGAAAATTTCTCTTTGACTTTAGAGATGGTTGATTTCTGTGTTTTTAGCTGCTGTGAAATAATTAAAAATGAGTGGATATGGTTGTATTGTATGAAGCATATTTGTTATTTGGAATAGTTATAAAAGAATTCCCTGAAATTAAAAATCAGACTTTGAACAGGTCGATTAGTCAGATTTAATTTTTCTTTCACTCTCTTATATTGGTGTAAATATTTTCATCTGTTATGCATAACCAAAAATATATTAAACTGTCAAAATATAAATAATTTGCTTTGGCCACCATGGCTTGAGGGATTTATTTCAAGTCTGTTGTGTTACTATATGCCCCTAGGATGTGTAATCTATATTTTAGGGGAATGAGGCTTACTGTAAGACACCTGTATTATTTATGTGTGATTAATATTTGTGCTATGGCGAATGTGGTACTTTGCCTTACTTTTCTCTTGTAGTGACTTAATCATTTCTCCCAAGAACGTAGTCACTATAATAAAACATTCCACATCCTAGTTTGTTTTTCAGCAGTGACAAATGCAATTGTAGTAAAATGTGAATTTTCAGTTATTAAATATGGCATCATGAATATAATTTACCGGCTACATCTGCAAGATACTGCTGTGTGGCACTGCTAAAGCTGAACCCGAGGCAATCTTTGTTTATGTGAATTTAAATGTAAACACTCATGAACCATTTGTAAACCACAGTGCCCAGGCCACTACAACTCCTTTTGTTTCTCTAGTAACAAACCTGTAAACTCTCGATTCTTTGGATACCTATTCGATAGTTTGACTTTAATTTGAAGATTTGCCACAAATTTTGGAAAGCCTTGATCAGCCCTGGCAGATAACATCAAAACTTCATGTCTTTGAGTCTCATACTCTAAGCTATGTCAAAGTCAATGGAAGAGGATATAAGTTTAAAAACCAGAACAACATCTAAGTAAATATATAAATGACTTTTTTTGTGAATACATGAATGATACATACACATATATGTATAGCTGTTGTTCGATAAAATTTCATTTCAGAATTTAAGAGATACACAAAATTCCGGAATTTACTTCTCCTGTTTCTAAAAAAGCAGTTTGTCCAACGTTAAATATATGCCTTTACTTTTATGCTACAATGTTCCAAAGGGTATATATATTAAAACAATTGCCAGTATTTTAAACACATTATTAGATTATATGTCCCTGAAGATGTGGTTAAAGAAACTTATATGTAAATATTGGCATAGTCACATAAGAAATGTCTTTTGGGCATTATTAATATTTTGCAAGTTGATCAAATTTACCAGGCTTATAAAGTCATCAGGAGTATTAAAGAATCTTGTTGATAATTACACTAAATTCAACTAGGGTACAGTGGACAAGGGCTTTAAAACTTCAGAAACATCAATTAAAGTCCAAGTTGTGTGCAATAAGCATCAAAAATTGATAAAAACTCAAATTTAGGGTTTTAGATTTAGTGTTTAAATCAATCAACTGCAAACAAGATTTAATTAAAGAATATTATTTCAAAGTGTAATTACCTACTGGGATTAGAATGAACCTCTATTGCCCATAATGTTCTCCTACTGTGATCCCACACTGAAAAATGTTGAGTTTTAGATTAATATGCATCTTGTAAGTACAAGTCCTAATCTCAATCTTAAAGGACATTTAAAACACACTTGGAGCCTTCTATGCAATCAAGCCCAGTGTGACTACCCTGTCCACCATGCTAAATTTGTGATTACATTTTTTATGTGCATGATTTAAATCGCTTTAGCAGGAGTCCAGGGAGCATTTTACCCTGAATATTAATTACACAAAGGCTTTGTCATCTGAGGGTCTCAGTGGTCATGGTCTGTAATCCAGCTCATTTGAACTGGGAGTACAGTTTTTGAGCATGCTGTGCACATCAAGCCCAGCTTTAAAGAGAGAATGGACTGAGATGGTTAACAGGTATGGTTACTGCTTAAGGAATGAATGCTATTTATTTAGTGACATGTGCAAGCTAATTGCTTAAAAAATCTTAAAGTCAATATGTGTGTTCAGAAGGCTGTTAGTAACACACAGGAACAAGGTCCCATGCTATAACACTCAGTTTCTATTGTCTCAGGATAGCATTATCAATAGAATCACTTGATCCCTTCATAACTTTTCTCTTAGAACAGGGAAGGGATTTATCCTTTGAATTTCAATGAATCTAGCATTCTCTGTTCATTTACATGTTCAGAACTATTTTTTCCTTAGGTAGTTACACTTTTATGTCATATAAAGTCATACATTGCTAAAAATGTTTGAAATGAAAGAGGAACAGCACACATTTTACTTTTCTATTTTTTCAAATTCTATGAGGGATAACACAAGAGAAAGTTTTTTTAAGGACCAAGATACTTCTATGGAAGAATTTCTAAATATTAAGGGCATTTAAAGATGTTACTTAATCATCACAGTTTGGTTCTGAATGATCAGAAATACTGTATAATGTTTGCTTATAAATTTCAGGTTTCAAGCTATTCATATGGTAGACAGAATTAAAAAGAAATGAAAGTTTCCGTATAATACTAAAGGCTTGATGTCATGATTTCATAGAAACCTAAAAGGTTCTTGACAGTGAGAGTCAGAATGATTTCAATGACTGTCACATAGAGACACCCCTAATCCATACTTTAAGTCTAGGCAAAAACACAGAATTTAAAAGCTTAAACTAATGCTGACAGGACAGAAAATTGGCATCTACATGTTGAGCAATCACCAACCTCTTAGAACTACTGATGGGTAGGCGATTGGTTTTATACAAAATGGCTGTGTCTTTATTCCTGCCCAAAATAGGACAGAAATACAGAAAAGACTCTACACTAAAGAACGGAAAACTTTAACCCAGGACCAGTTTCCTGGAAAATTACTTTTTATTTTTTCTAACTAATGATGTAATAAGCCATGTAATTGACCAAATAACACTGTATTACCACATTACGAAATGCTATTTTTAAAAACATAAAATAAACCATAAAAAATACTTTATATAGTCTAAATGAAAATAAAGTCAAGATTGGGTCTTGTTAAAAATATGGCTATCTCCCTTAACTATCAATGTCTAAAGCAAACAAAAATCTCTCAAAAATGACCATCTGTATTCAAAGTATTTTTATTATATGAATATAACTTTTCATATTCAAAGCAATTTTTCTTTTATATCACGGTTTCAAAATTCATTGGGTAGCTAAATTATTAAAAATTATTGAAGAGGCCTATGGAAAGTTTTATTTCATCAATACTCCACATAGCGGACAAAGAAAAAGATGGTGGGGGTTGACCAGTAGTTCAATTTTTAGTAATAAATTGGATATTGACAAAAATAAGACAAATATTCAAATGTTATAAAGACAAACGTTATCAAGATAAAGCAGGACTTTCCACATTCTTTTTTTTTTTTTTTTTTTTTTTTTTTTTTTTTTTTGTGGCAAGTCTCACTGTGTAGCCTTGCCTGTCCTAGAGCCTGGTTTGTAGACCAAGTTGGCTGTGAAATCATTCAGATCTATTTGCTTTTGTCTCCTGAGTGCAGGAATTAAAAAGTATGTCATCATGCCAGGATCCATGTCTTTTTGCTCTCCATATATATATATATATATATATATATATATATATATATTTATATATATATATAAATCTGTAATCATGCATTAAGTATCAATTCCTACTCTTAGACATACATGTTTTAGAATTAAACCGGAGGATATAGACTATTTACATTTATAAAAATATACAGTTACATAGACTTATTTTCACTTAGTCCTGGCTAAGCTCATGATGTGATTAGGTAAATCACAAAGGTAGAGAATTCTTCCTTGAGCTATTGTTTCAGTAAGAATGATGTGGAACATACTCAGTTACAATATGCAAAGGAGACACAGAGTTACAGATCCTCCGACAGAACCGACTTAGATTCATCCAACCAAGTGCGTTGTATATTTTAAGGACTTTTCAGTGTGGTATTTGAAGAGTCAAATGCTACATTGACTTACACTTATGCATCATTGTATTATAAAAAGATTTCAGAGAAATTTGGCTATGCCATTTAGCAGGTCTGACGGCCCCAGTGGGAGTGTGAACCATCAAGATGCCACGTCAAAATGTAGTGTCTCTGAAAACTTGTACTCTCCTACTGTTGGTTTAGGTTACAAAGATTAGAATGTTTTTAAAGGGATGGCAACAGTTCAGCCAATTCTAACTATTTTAATATTAACTTGAATTCTACAGTGAATAACAGTTGTGGGATAAATATGAAGAGTTGGTAACTATAAGCAACCTTTTCAGTTCTCTGAATACCTTATTTCAGAAGGTGTTGTTATCTACCAGAGTAAGCATTTTTATTTTTGTCTGGCCACACTGATGCCAGAAATTTAAGAATCTTTGGAAGACAAACTTGGTGACTGATATTTCTACTTTTTTTTTTTTCAAAATCATATACTCAACAGTCCCCGTGGAATTGTTTTCCTTTTACAGGGACTTCCTAGCAGATGATCTAGTTCATACTGGGGATATTTTAAGAACTGATTGCTTAAATCAGTTTGAGTACTACATCCTGATGTCATTTGATTTAAATTCTATCAAGGAAACTGAGAGTTTTCTTAAAATATTCTGTCTTCTAGTAACTGCTGTATAGTATTCACAACATAGCATTGCTTGTCCCAGACAAATTCACTGAGAATTATGCTTTTCGGATAATTTACTTAAACTCTCTGGTTTTGAAAGAAACATCCTTAGAACTGGTAGGAAAATCTGGTAATTAGAAGCCAAAGTTCCCCTTTGCACTTGATGGCTTTTTCCTTAATATACTTTGGCCGTTCATTTAATGGGGTTGCACATGAATAAAAATCCCACAGATTAAAGCTATGAGGTTATTTTTCTAATAAAAGAGTCTCCTTAAATATCTGGCATTTTACATCAAGTTTTAATGTTTCCAATTTTGAAATTTCAGCAAAAAATGGTTGATGTGGGTTCTTTTTTTTTTTTTTTTTGATATATTATAAAGGTAAACCTTAATGACCACTGAATAGAATCACCTTTGCTACTCAGGGTAATAGAATAAAATAAAACAAGCAAACACATTTTTCTTACTGCCACATGCCTCTCCTTAATAATAACTTTTGTCTTTTCTGCAGAAATAGATGCTGTGTAAGTCTCATTAAATTTCCTGACGGATGGAGTAAATACACAGCCCATAGAGTGCAGCAGCCCATTGTAAACTGAGCAAGGGTCTTGATATCTCAGAGTTCTGCTTATTTATACATGCCTTGGACTCTTCTCACAGATATGTAAATTATTCCAGTTAAAACTAAATGCTAAAGTCTACACCATTAGTCTTCCACTTCATGATCTCCACATGGGGCTGTTAGAGGGATAATGTACCATACAATACACGGTTTACTTTTAATTAATAGAAAAAATGTGAAATGAATATTAAACGTAGCTTAATGTGAAAGAAAGCTCAAAGCTGTTTGGTGTAATTTATTTATTTTAAAAGTATTCAGTTCTTCTTCATGATTAGAAAATATGTAATACATTACTAGACTAGAAGGCTTGCTGAAGCCTTTGGAAGGAACAAAGAATTTGAAGAGGCCTGTGCAAGCCAGGCAGAAGTCCTGAACTAGACACAAAGGCCATGATTGGCAAGAGTAGTCTCTGCTTGGTTCATTTTGCATCCTAACAGAGCTTGTCTGTCTGAGACTCCACATTCCCTGCTGAGATTGTCTCCTGCTTTATGCCATACAAATTCTAGGTCTACTATTAAATCTTGGAGCAAAAAAGCTCATCAAATAGAGCATTTAATTAAAACCCAAGATCTATTTGTCTGTGTTATAATTCAATGTGTCAAAAGTAATGCCTCTGTTTTTAATAAATAGAATTACCAATTCACAAACAGTTTATCACACTGTTCACAATCACAGAATAGAATTTTAATTATATAGCATTATTTATGGCAATGAAATGATCGTGTTTCATGATATTTGCCAACAGCACAAGTTAGGGTTTTAAAAGCAAAGCTCGGTTGGATAAGCCTGCCCTCGATGGATTCTCCTTTGTCTCACTTGGCTCACCTAGGATAAGGTAAGGACCTTGGGAACAGACAATGATCCAGAGCAATTCTAGCATGGCTTTAGGAGATAAGAAAGTCCTCAGCAAAGGCACTTATTTGCAAGATTAAAGGGTTTGAAGTAAAGCCTGAAATTAGTAACTTTTCATCTCCTTCTACCCAGACAGCCACTGTTTTGTAATAAAATAAAGACCTTGCACTTTCCAACCTCCACACGAGACAGACTATGAAACTGAATGCTCCTCAATTTTAAATTATTCATACATTCTTAATTGTGATGTTATCCTTATAAATGATAGTAATGGTACCGTTTAAATCCTAAAAACCAGCAGGCACCTGCCAGTGAAACGGGTTCATTTAGAGCACATCTATTGAATCCTTAATATGAGAAACTATTCAAAAAGGCTTGGCTAGTAGAGAGCCAGTAAGACATTTGACTTTTCAGTTAGGAATTAGGTAGTTTGTAGCGATTGCAGAAAAAAAAAAATGAAATGCTAGTTCTCAACTTAAGGAGAATTTTTAGACCATTTGAGAAAAAGAAAAGAAAAGAAAAAAAATACCTACCTGGGCTTGCAGAACACTCACAGAAAATTTTGTTAACTCTCCTGAAAATAGCCCCAGTTACAAACAACTGTCTTCAAATCATTAACAGTAACCCAACCACATTAAAAGGCAAAGAGATGCAAGAGACCACAAGTAAAATGACTTGATCGCTCTAGGAAATGTGCAAATCTGTGAGTTGTGGTTGTGTGTGAAAGTAAGTTTCAAAGCACATTTGTGAGGAGCATCTGCCCAGGCCCTAGAAGTTCTTTTTGATTATTAGTAACTGAGCTAAGATCGTGTGCAAACTTAGATCTTTGCATCACATGCCACACTAGTCTTTTTTATTTTCTCCAACATTTAAAAAAAATATAATGTTGCTTGAATTCATTTTCAGACTCTTTTCAGTGATACCAACACTTGTCATGGTGTTGGGAGAAGAAATGTCTCTCTGAAACGTGGCCATATTCTTTTGGAATATACTTGTTAAAAAAAAAACAGCAACTTTTTGAGGTTGTGTCATTTTTAGATGGACATTTTTTACTGACATCAATTTATGTAACATTTTTAGCATTTTTTTTTACTTTGAAATTTCACATTAAAAGTCTTTAATGAAAAAGGGAATTTAGTTTCTAAGTGTTTTATTCAGCTACCAGCCTTTAAAAGACAGATATTTATGTATCCAACTTTTGGTTTAGTAAAAAAGTTCTTTGAGAATTCTCAGGACAATGTTTGCAACAGTGTTTCATAGTTCCAGCCTGCACACATTACTTCCTTTGCAGAGCAGGAGTAAATTTAAGGTATGCCATTTGTTCCGTAATTTCTTATTATAGTCATCAAATAAGATAGTTGCCTGAATTTTAAGTGCACAGCAGATTAGGACATTTTAACTCCACTTCCTTCAGGACTCATTCCAAAGGCTGTCTATTTTTGTTGGATATTTTTATGTTAGTGCCCATGTTTACTTGTGAAGTCATCATTCACTTAGTCTTTTCAACATGGATGCATGCTGCTAAGGCACATTCTATTAGCAAAGTAAATACAGGGGTTAGATAAGGAGTCTAAGAAGATTCTATTGTTAACATATGTCTCAGTTTTGAGACAGGAGAGAGTCAGTTCTTCTGTGACAAAATGTCTCAGAGAAGAAACAATAGGAGAGAATATTAATTTGGCTCATGGGTTCAGTGATCCCAAGTGACCATGAGGTGGTTTGATCACTTTTAGCTTGTGGGAGGCATAATGTTATGGCAGGAATTAATGTAACAACATAAGAGAAAGACTCCTGGTATTATGGTGACTAGAGGAGTACAGTGAGAGGAACAGGATGGAGGGGAGAGGGAAAGAAAATGTAGAGGGGATTAGCAAGATGGAGCCGCAGCTGCAGTTCCTATATCTTCTTATTTATTATTATTATTATTATTATTATTATTATTATTATTATTATTATTTTATTGGATATTCTCTATATTTACACATCAACTGTTATACTTTCTCCCCTTATCCCCCTGGTCTTAATCCCTCCATTTGCTTTCATGAAGGTGCTCCCTCTCCCAACAACCCTCTCCACCTCAGTGACTTGGCATCCTCTACACTGGGAAAACACCTTCACTGGACCAAAGGCCTATCCTCCCATTGATGACAGACAATCCTGTCTTCTGCTCCATATGCAACTGGAGCCCTGGGTCTCTTCATGTGTGCTTAATGGTTGGTGCTTTAATCCATGGGAGTTCTGGAGGGTTTGGTTGGTTGATAATGTTGTTCTTCCCATGGGGTTGCAAACCCTTTCAACTCCTTCAGTTCTTTGTCTAACTCTATCATTGGGGTTACATTGTTCATGCCAATGGTTAGCTGCAAGCATACTCAACTGTGTCTGTGTGACTCTGGCAGAGCCTCTGAGGAAACATCCATATCTGGCTCCTGCCAGTAAGCAGTACTTGGCATCAGCAATTGTGCTTGGGTTTCATGTCTGCATATGGTGTGAATGCACAGGTGAGGCAGTCTCTGAATGGTTTTTTCTTCAACTTCTGCTCTTCTGTTTGACCTTGTATTTTTTCCTGTGAGTGTTTTCTTCTTTCTTCTAAGAAGGATTGAGGTATCCACATTCTGACCCTACTTCTTTTTGAGTTTATGATGTCTGTGGTTTTTCTTGGGTATTCAGAGCTTTGGGGGGCTAGTACCAGCTTATCAGTGGGTGGATGCCATGTGTGTTCTTTTGTGACTGGGTTACCTCACTCAGGATATTTTCTGATTCCATCCATTTGCCTAGGAATTTCATAGTGTCATTGTTTCTAATAGCTGAGTAGTAACTCCATTGTGTAAATGTACCATATTTAAACTCTGTTGAAGGATATCTGGGTTCTTTCTAGCTTCTGGCTATTATGAAGAAGACTGCTGTGAACAAGGTGGAACATGTGCCCTTGTTAGATTTTGGAGCGTTTTTTTTTTTGGGGGGGGTTTATGTCCAGGGGTGGTATAGCTGGGTCTTCAGCTAGTTCTTTGTCCAGTTTTCTGAGGAACACAAGACTGATTTCCAGAGTGGTTGTACCAGTTTACAATCTCAACAATGGATGAGTATTTCTCTTTCTCCATATCCTTGCCAGCATCTGCTTTCACCTGAGTTTTTGACCTTAGCCATTATGACTAGTGTGAAGTTCAATCTCAGGGTTGTTTTGATTTGCATTTTCCTGATGACTATGGATGCTGAGCAATTATTTAAGTGCTTCTTGGCCATTTTGTATTCCTCAGTTGAGAATTCTTTGTTTAGCCCCTGTACCCCATTTTTAATGGGATTATTTGATTCTCTGGAGTCTAACTTCTTGAGTTCTTTGTATATTAACCTTCTATTGGATGTAGTATTGATGAAGATCCTTTTCCAATCTGTTGGTTAGCTTTTTGTCTTCTTGAAAGTGTCCTTAGCCTTACAGAAACTTTGCAATATCATGAGGTACCATTTGTTGATTCTTGATCTTAAAGTATAAGCCATTGTTCTGGTTTGAAAAATTTCCCTTGTGCCTATGTGTTTTAAGCTCTTCCCCACTTTCTTTTCTAGTAGTTTTGGTGTATGTTCTAGTAGTATTTGGATTTTATGTGGAGGTCTTTGATCCTCTTGCACTTGAGCTTTGTCAAAGGAGATTAGAAAGGATTGATCTGCATTTTTCTGCATGCTGATGATGTTCCTTGAATAGCACATGAATAACCCCTATCTCTTGTTAAGGGATTACTTCTTTTCTTCTCTTTAAGTAGACTTTCTAAAGTTTTTACCAACTTCTAAAATCAAGTTTGTGTGAAGCCCAGTGCTTTTAACACATTGTTGCCAGTGAATATATCCAAACCACAGTAAGATATCCCTTTTACTTCAGGTTTGAGTAGAGAATGTCAGAGAATGGTTTATATGTTTCAAACCTGGATTCTTGATCCAAACCATGCAGTTTCAATCTAGAATCTGCCTGTCACTAAGCATCAGAGTATTTCTGAGATAATAAAGATAAAGTAAGATAGAACCTACTGATTCCTGTAGAAGACCAATATCTGTGTATTGTTTTTGGTAAGAAAGGAAGAACTGTTGTGTATATTGTAATTCATAACCTCACTAACAAATGAATGTGCCATTAGCATGTTGAATAGACATGATATAATAAAAGCAAATTAAAAATATTAACTTTATTTAATTGCCTTACTGCTCTATTAAGTTTTCAGAATGGGCATTTCTTCTTTGCTTCTTAAATTTTTAATTTTTATTCAATTAATATTTTTTGTTTTATATGTTTATATACTTTATTTTGTATTGTTTTGACTGAATTCATGTCTGGTGCCTGGGAAAATTAGAGGTGGGCATGCGATCCCTTGGGACCTCAAAAGGAGGGTTGTAAGCCTCAGTGTGGTTGCTAGGAATTGAACTAAAGTTCTCTGAAAGAAATACATATGCACTTTACCAGTGAGCCATCTCTCTACCCCCTAAGATGTACTTTTCTTTTTGATGGAGGTTCCAGAAGGATACAGGGCATCCTGGTCACTCTGAAGTATCAGATATAATAGCAACAGCAACAGTAACTGTTGGGATTCTGTAAACCCCACCCCTCAGTTACCTAGCAACAGCCAGGTATACCCCACCTCTCAATTACCCAGCAGTGGCCAGGTATGCTCCGCCCCAGTGACCTGACACTATAAAGGAGCTGCTTGACCCCTCCTCTCTCTCTTGGCCTCTCCTGCCCTGGTGCTCTTGCAGCCTCCCTCTTCCCTTCCCTTCCCCCCTCTCTGTCCACGTGCTCATGGCCGGCCTCTACTCCTCTACTTCTCTCTCTCTGCCTCTACCACCCTCTTAACTCTCCCATGACCTGAATAAACTCTATTCCGTACTATACTGTTGTGTGGCTGGTCCCTCAGGGAAGGGATTCCCAACATGGACCCCTCAGAGGCATCTCCCTTGCCCTCAGGCCTCGCCGCACCTCCATGGGCCATATGCCCCCCACTCTCTTCATCCTTCCCCTAACATTGGTGCCGTGACTCGGATCGTTATCCTTTCACAACATTGGTGCCCTGTGACTTTTCCTTTCATTGGTGCCCCGTCATCTTTTCCTAACATCAGAAATAACAATGTCTGTCCACAGGTTCAATACTGCTTCTGTTGACCAACAAAAATACCCACTGCTTCCCAAATCTTTAAACCTTTCAATTTAATTTTACTTAAAGTATCCTTCTAGCTTGTGTGCATTACCAGGGCCAGTTTACAGTACATCTGATATCAAAGGCACCACAGTTTGTTCCTTGTCCACTAAACTAGGACTGTTACTTAAGGTCACTAATTTGGTTTAAGGTATTTGCAGAATCCAAAGGAGTTCTCTGGGTAGAAGAGTCCAGTCCTGAGACAACTAAACACATTCTGTCTTCATCCACATCTTTTTTCTCCAAAGTATCCTCCTCATGAATTTGAAGAAGATCACTTATTTTTAAAGTCATAGTGCACGTGCTGTTACTATGGCTTGTGTAGATGTGAGGAGCCTCAGTAGTGCTGTCAATCTTCTCTTTTGTTCCTTTAGCTTTTGGATGCTTCTTTATTAGAGCTCTTACCACTTAGCACTGCATAGGAAATACATCTGCAGTTTGTGTATATTTAGGTCTGTATCTCTCAATGGCAGCACAACTTCTGAAAGACAATGACTAAATTCAGTTTTTCAAAATACCATGTGGACAGACTGGTTTCCTACTTACCTTCGGCAAACATATAAACAAACAAACAAATAAAAAGGTGATAAATTTACATGTAGGGATATCTGGCAGAGAAGTCTTTATCACTTTTTATTTATACACACAGTTCACTTAGGAATCAGGTTATGTGTTCTTCACTAAACAAGCAGGCCTCACTGTAGAATACTGTTCTGACACAGAAAGCTCAAGAATACTGTCATTTGAGACATCATGGATTAACTCACACACCAGTAGGACAAATGAAACAAACTGGCCACAACAAGGTAAGTACATGTAGTCGCATCTCATTTAGATTCAGAATAAAAGTGTTGAAGGCACAGAGTAGAGTATGATGGTGTCTATTAACCGCCGGAAGAAAATATGTCCCATGAAGAGGATAGAAGGCATCAGTAAGAATGAGCAAATCTGTAGGTAGTATAACATGAAGATTAGAATTAATATTATATTATGTACTAAATTTTTTCTAGATAGTAGAACATTTCCAAAAGCTGATCAATACCCAAAATTGTGGATATGCTATTATGCTTTATGTTACCATTCTGTAATATATAATACATTAAAACATTTTTATGGAAAGTTCAAATTTATTGTTTTAATTTTGACAGTAGGAAATCCCCATTTGGCAAATGGTTCTGGAATAAACACTAAGTATTTATTTTGTAAGTTCTGATACTAACATAAAATTTTAAACTATTAAATATGCCATTATATTAGTTTAAAAACTAGAAAAAGTATTTAATTTGCAATTAAACAATCAACAATTTATTTATTTATTTATTTATTTATTTATTTATTTATTTAACCAAGAAAAGTTGATGTCTCCTTACAGAGGGAGAGCCACTTATTTTTTCACTAAATTATTTATTTGTTAAAGGCAGCCCAGTTAGGAGAAAGGATTCCACAGACAGGCAATGACTTTAGGGACAGTCCCCTCTCCAGTGTTTGGGGGTGGCTCATATGAAGACCAAGCTGCACCTCTGCCATTAACTGCACTTTTTACTTTGACATCCTTATGCTTGAGCATGTGTATGTGCTCCAACCTTGGAAGACATTTGGTCCCTATCTGACTTGTTACAGATTAGCACTGTCTACTGCATGTCTATGTAAATGCACAGAAGCAGCATCCTTATCCTGGTGTGTTATTAATCATGTGAAAGATTTTTTTTTTTGTGTATGCTATGGTATTATAGCCATGGTGTTAAAGTACACTGATGCAGAGAAGTCAGCAAGCTGTCCTCTCATTGGAGGTGCCCCTTATGTTGTTCTGCCCACTCTGTCTGACTTCCCCGCTTCCATACTGTTTCCGTTATAAGCATATTTTACCAATGTGATCATGCAGTACAAAACCATTGGGCATTTATGCTTTTTGACTCAGTATGATTCTCATCTTCATCCAAAGTGTGTGTAACCAGTGTGTTGTTAAATAGCATTCCATCTTATGGATTCTCAAAACCCATTTACATACCCCAAATGACTATGGTTTAAAGATTTTAACTGTTATAAACTGCATATCTATATACACATTTTCATGTAAATTTAAGTACTGAATAATGGCTATCTATTATTAATTAATATATTTAATTATAGAAAGCATATTAATTCTTTATAGAAATTATATTAAATTATATTAATTATAGAAAGCATATAAATTCTTCCAATCTATTTTTTTTTCTTGTTCAAACTTGTTATGGTTAAGTTAGTACCCAAATTTGTACATGTATGCAGAAAACATTGTTGGGATTCTACAAAGACAAGTGGGTCAGAGTTAGGTAGAACTCAGACAGAGCTCATGTGGTTACTGTGTCTCACATTCCAGTCTATGGTAATAAAATGTCTTTCTGTTGACTTGGATTTGCCTTAGGTTGGTGTTGCATACTTTGCCATGCATACATCTTATGCTTTTTAAACTTCTATTCTTTACTGCTTTTGAATGTTTTTGTAAATATTGCTGTGTTTTTAATTTTGGCAAATACTCCTAAAAATTTCCTAACTGAACAAAAGATTTTTTTAAAAAATAAAAATGACAATATGATCACTAGCATTTGGGCAATGCTAAAATTTCTGGAATAATTTATCCTAAATAATAATTCAAAAAAAAAATTCTAAAATGTAAGCAAAATATCAAGGGTGGTTATTATTATTAATAGTAATATATGGACTTACCCATTAGAGTCATACTTCAGAGAGGGGGTAACGAGTACCATGGCAAGGACTTATAAGAAAGAAGAGACAAACTCCAGAGGACTGTTCAAATCAAGTAGCAGCAGAGCTGTTTCATGTGTTACTTAAAGTCTTCCTCATTGCACATATTTATGGAGGTATATGGTCCACAAATCATAATGAATCATCAAGAGTTTCCTATTTGGGGATAGTTTGAGAATGAAATTTCATACTCACCTTCAGAGTATACTTCATAAGCTATATGAGACAGTCGGTGTTATATTATGCAATGTGCTTGGGTTGAGACAGTATTGTCTAGTTGTGGACTAGTGTTAGGACAATGCCAATACTCTAAGCAAGCAAGGTTTGTCAACATTTCCCAGGTGATATTTCTGAAAAGCACTGCTAATTTATGTTATTTTTACGTTGATGAGTCGGTTCTGACAATACCACCGAGGTTGGGGAGCATCTCTATAACACACATACAATAACACTGTTGAAGTCTGTTCATTATGAAACAGGCAGAAAACAACGTTACCAGATTGATGCAATAGATGGACATATATAGCCTTTTTCACTGCATGGATGATTTTGCTACTCAAGAAATATGTGCATTGTATTTTTGATGCCTCAGGTTTAACAACCATATCTTAAGGGTAGTGACTACTAAGGGGTTGTGACAACTGTGATTTAAGTTTAATCCTGTTCAGTGTTTGTATCAATGGTTCTTCACTTCTTCTGTCAATTGTTAATGTATAATGAATGATTATACAATATGCATTATAGTGATTTACATGGCATTTATACCATATAATTATCATGACTTAGAGTATCTTCCTAAAACCAATAAGTGCCCACACCATGCACTACCTAAACCATCCTAACTCTTCAAACCTATTTCTTTTAATGACACCAAAGTTTCTCTTACAATCCTGTACCTGTCTTCTGTCTTTTTCTCAAATGCATTAAACTCCATTCATTTGGTCTCAATAAGATTTCCCTGTATCATCTTTTGCTTTTGCTCTTGTAAATTATCTCAAGGTATCAGGTTAATTTTAAGTTATTTTGCATGGTTCAAATTAAACCTTATTTCTTGTTTAGCTTGCCTACCCATCTACTTCATGTACTTGCTATTGTCTATCTCAGCACACTCTCTCTTTAAATCAATTCCAATATTAATAATTTTGCTTGTCCTATTGTTTCTTTTTTTCACATTATTTCCAACAAAAATTGTGAGGAACAAAAGACAAGAATGAATACACCTCTTGGCAGACATGCACACTTAGTAAACCTGTGATGAATGAATGAATGAGGATAAAGATAAATCCAAAGTTTAAAGGCTAAAGTCTAAAATATACTTTTATACCATGGATGTACTTAAAATCTATTTCCCATTTAAATAAATTTGACTTAAAATAATTTCCCACACACAAGAGAAATACTAACAAATACTAACAATAACAAATAATAATTTTCTGCTTAGGTATTTGAGCACTGTGACAGAGTGTGTGATGTGCTGTGATACACTAAAGTGTGTATCTTCAACTCTCTTCTGTCTGCTTCCCACTGTTGCATCAAGCACTCCATATATCCAGCTTATTTTAAGAATAGCGTGGTCTTTTGGTAATTGTAAAACAAACCACGTTAACACGACTGCTGTCAAGTTGTCCACTTATTGCCACTGTGTGATTTAGAAAGTAAGATCAGTTGGCTGAAGGGGGAGATGGAAACTGAAGAGGATTACAACCTACATGCAGTGGAGACGGAAAAAAAAAACATACACATTTGAGTTTGATAAAAAGAAGAATTGAAAAGTAACATTTTAAAAAATATATTTGAAAAAAATTACCTGAAAAGCAATGGAGTTTAATACATCCTCAAGAAGCAAAATGGGAAGAAGTGAAAAGATCAAAAGCAGTTCGATATTAATTTAACTATGGGGGATATGTTTTAAAAATAAGTGCCCTACCAAGAAATGAGCTCCCATAAAAATGCAATAATTCAATCAAGAGTTGAACACATCAGAATTCTTTATTGTGTAACTTTTTTTTAAATGTGGAAGGATAGAGATTATGGTCTTCAAGTTGGTGCTCCAAAATATTTGTAGAACTAGTGAGGTCACCATGTTAGCAAACCCTACAGGGGAAACATTTACAGGAGAGGAGAAGTTTGAGCAGAACTCTAAGTATTCAGTCAGAGATTATGCAGGGGACAAAGTCTCAGAGAGGTGAAGGTGTGTATCACCATACATCTATTCAGGCTGCATTGTTTGAAGCAGACATATTTCATGGATCACAGACCACTGAAATGGGAATGAAAGGAGGCTCAGCCGTGTTGCTTTTTAAAATTCTTCACTATAGTCTTAAAGTAGATTTAAAGGTAATAGAGAGATTTTTTTATTTACTTGTACAAAGTCCTTGTTCAATAAAGCAAGACTAATGATCTTAAGTTTACAAATAGCAAACAACTATAAACAAATACATATACATATATTTCATGTTAAACACTGTGTAGATTTGCTTTTCTTATGAGCAGATAATGGGCCTTTTCTCTTATGGTGCAGCTGACAAAGAACAAGTGGATTTTTTCTATAATTTTCTATTATCCCAAAACTCAAAAGCAAACCTAAATGCCATCAGTGAATATAAGCTGTGATGTGTTTGAAAATGGAAATTTGACCACCTCAAATAGCAAAATCTTCATTTCCATTATAGTTTTATGAACAGACTGTAGATCAGAGGAAAATGTACACTGTTCTGTGGTCTGCTATGATGCACCCAGCAAGAAGATGAAAATAAAGACAATTATTTGTTCTGGAAATAGCAGATTTCATTAAGCATGTCATGGATGAGGACAGCCATGCTGGTGCCTTTGTTAGTTTGGTATCTCCCAAGCTATAGCAATATCTCCTATTTTAGTTAAGAAGATTTGCCGCTAGACAGCTATAATATGAATATTTCTTTAATTATGCATTTAAAAAATAATAATTTAAAATCCAACAGCACTCAATAAACTAAGAAGTAGATTGACTTTTGAGTAAAGCACAGAAGGATTACTTATTTTAAAAACAAAGTGTTTTTTATTACTTTACCAACAGAAAGGAGGGAACAAAGTAAGTTATTTCTGTATATTTGAATATAAGGGAAATTTTCAAAGGCTTTTTAGGGTTCATGTGAGTAATAAAATATTTTATTAGAAATAATATGAATCAGTTATAGCTTTAGAAAAAATAAAAAGCCATTAAACAACTTTATTTTTTAAAAATGGCTAATCAATTAAATGCAAAATGACGAGGACTCTGAATCATCAAGTGAGATATAATTTTGAAACAAATTCATCTAATTTATTTTTCCTTTTGAGACAAAAACAATATGAACTATTTTTTGAGGAAAATAACAATAAGTATTTTTTATAGTATAGAATAGAGTTTATTCAGGTCATGGGTGAGTTAAGAGGGTAGTGTAAGCAAAGAAAGAGAGAGAGAGAGAGAGAGAGAGAGAGAGAGTGTGTGTGTGTGTGTGTGTGAGAGAGAGAGAGAGAGAGAGAGAGAGAGAGAGAGAGAGAGAGAGAGACAGAGAGAGAGAGAGAGAAACAGAGGAATAGAGGAGTAGAGGAGTAGAGGAGTAGAGGAGTAGAGGCTGGCCATGAGCACTTGGAGAGAGAGGGGAAGGGGAAAAGGAGGGGGAAGGGCAAGAGAGCATGGAGGGGGACAAGCAGCCTCTTTTATAGTGTCAGGTCACTGGGGCAGAGCATACCTGGCTATTTTCAGGTAACTGGGGCTGTGTGGCATACCTGGTTGTTGCTAGGTAACTGAGGGGTGGGGTTTATAGAATTCTAACATTCCCCCATTTTGGTTTAATTAAAAATGAAAAATTAGAGGAGATGGTTGTTCAGGAATAGGGTCATTTGTGATCTCTGAATGCTTCATGCTTGTCATGGGGCAATGTTTCTAGAAAGTCTAGAAAGTGAGAGTGGGGATGTTTGTCCAGTCTTAGAGTTGGCTGTTTCCCTGTTGTCAAGGGTCTGTGGAACCATCTGAGGATAGATAGGTCAGAAGTAACAGTTCCAATAGAAGAGACTGTGTCTGTGAGAGGTTCTGATCAAAACTGATTGTCCAGCAAAAATGAAGATTCCTGAGTTTTCTGAAACAATTATTTTGACTATACTTCAGGCATATGAAGTGCTAACAGAGGAGTTTCTCTCACTCTCCAGATCCAAGGTTTTTAGATACTTACGTCATGAGTGAAGAGGTAGCTTCACAGTGACATGACCATCTAATCCTTGGTATACTTCCAATGCAGAAGCACTGTGTCTAGTTGGGTTATATTCAGAGGTTCAAATTGCTTTTACTTTTCTGACTTAGGAGAGAATGCTTGATATTTTATGATCTGGTTTTGCTCTGTTTTCACAGTTTAAAATGAAAGATGCATGGAATATTCTATTGTAGGGTCAGATCTGATGAAATCAAATGAGTTTAATCCATACTCATTATTAGGTGTTGCATAAATATAAGGTCATCATTCTGCATGGAAGGAAGCAGAATGAATCATTTATTGATTATTTGGGTAAATCTGATGGGTGAAAGAACTGCATCTTATTGGGGGCTTCTATAGTCCTGGCTCCAAATATCATCTGGTGTTAGTCATTCATTCAACCAGCATATATTTAGTGCCCCAGCCTTCAGTCACTCTGCTAAGCCCTCAGTAAATAATGATAAATAGCATAGAGCTTGGCCAACTCTCCCTGTTTTCTTAAGTCAGTAGGAGAGACAAGAGTCTTAAACAAACACAAATGCATTAAGTGCATCTATGGAAGAATAGACAAGAGACTTTAGGAGCTTAGGGAACAAGTGCTAAAATCTTCTTATGAGAGTACAGGAAGTACTTAATGGTGATACTCAGGTTAAAATTTGAAAGATGAGTGGTGTTTTTCCAGGAAGATAAAGTAGAGATGGAAGACAGAAAACAGTCCAGCATATGTGAGAGCAGGAAGTTGAAAGCACACTTAGTGTTGGAGAAGAAATGCGGTTAAGTTTGGATTTAATGTTCTGATGAGAATAGCAGAAAATGAGGCTCAAAAAGTTGTTACAAATCCTGATATCATGCCATGAAAATGATAGTCAAATACCAGGTTTCATTATATGAATGTTCACTGTCATCAATGTTGAGAAACTTTCTAACCTACAGTGAGTAGGCATAAAGTGACAGAAACTTTACTGGTAAAACTTAACTAGTAATGTAATGCTGCCATGATGTTAATCCAGTTCAGTATAGATAACTACTCTTCATAGCTCACTATCTATAAGAATGGTCAACACTGCTTCCAAATGCTTTAAAAAAAATCAAATCATGCCTTGGTGTCTTTTGTAGTATACTGCTAGGGTAAAAATCTATAATTATTGAAGGAGTTAAAATTTGATGTCCTGTTTTTCCCTTGAATATATTTAGTTCTTCTGGTTTTAAAACTACACTGAGCAAACACAGATAATATGGATACATTTCAAAAGGCTGAAAGGAGCACCCCAAACCCTCCTTAAGAGCTAAGTTTCTAGTACTTTGAATGTCATTTGTGCATCTCAACGGCATTTCTCCTATATCCTTGGCCAGAATTTGAACGCTTCCTCCATTATGTTCCACAAACGTGTGGACAGTCGTGTGATTTCTTTGTTTAAGTCCTTCCTCTCACCCACATGCCAAAAAATAGGATTAAGATTTCTAGACTCTACTCTGTGTCTGATTGACACACATGAGAATATTCCCCAGTTGGCATCATAGCACAAAGTTGGTGAGGTGAAAGCACATTTTATGTTAGCACAGACTCAAAAATCCTTGGAGCACTGAAATGCACATATGTTATCTTTGAACTGCTGCCAAATCATAAGGAAATGTAAAGAAATATGAAAATGGAGTTATAGAATGAGATGTTACCATTAATATCATGCATGGCTAGGCATCAGTCATTCGTGTTCTTTGAGCTCAGTTCGATTGTATTGATTATTATTTAAAGATTCTAAACAATTTTTCCTAAATTAATAAGAATGGTTTGCCAGATCATTTTGAGGGAGCCATCTCACACAGCAGTTTCTGAAACCTCTTCACTGCTTATTATAAGATAAATACTCATTGAATGTTCACTGTGGAATTGCTGTGCTTTCTGTTTTTATTGCTATTAACTCCAGGGATGACCTAGTGTTTAAAGACACACAACAGTGCAGGAAGTTATTGTATAATTTGAGGACGCCGTATTGTAGTAATCGAAAGTAATTGTGTTGTTACACATGTTTTGCATAAAGGTAGGAATTTCAGGATCCTATAATACTTGTGCTACATTCTTGCTTCCATTGACATGCCCATCTTTAGTTAATCTGCCCTTTCCATGTTATTGAGAGGGCATTCCAGATGTTTTTCCAACCCCAGATGCTTTTTCCCCACCCCGAGAAGCTTTCTGTGGCAGCACATGACTAATTGCCTGTTAGACTGTGTCGTTTTTAAGAGAAAAGAGTGAAAAGCCAGGTAGGAATGGTCTGTCATCCCTGTCTCTTCAAGGAATCATGGAAATGGGGCAGAAATGGTCATACAGCCTGGAAGGTGACTGGTACACACTTCCAGGAGTAGAATTAAATGATAAGTTCTCATCCAGGAGTAGAATTAAATGATAAGTTCTCATCCACTCTGAGTTGAGGCCATGTTTACCAAAGTCTGCCTTATTAATATGAAAATGTTTTATTTTTAAAGCATATTAAAACTAGCATTCTTTCCTAAACAGAAACAGCACATCATTATTCATTTTCATGAACTATCATTGTGGAAGTACTAAAAAGATGACAATTTGGTAGATAGTATTTATTGCTGTTGGAGTTAAATTGCTTTTATTTAGTATTCTTATGGTTGATTCCTGATATATTAATACATACGATAAACCAGACTCCATATTTTATAAATATAACATATAGTACAAATCATCACATTATAGTTTCATGTAGAGATTAGTGTCAGTTATTAATACAGACAAACATATTAATCACTAATCATTTTGACACCACCAATGAAAAAGCCTAAGTCAATGATGACTGTGTCATCGTTCTTGATAATTCAGTTTACAGTAAATGTAACATTTATCAGACTAACCTGTGGATGGTGGATTGTTTTAGGTAGAAAATGCTTTGTCTAAGACTGAAGTAACCATAACAAATGCTGATGGGAGAGAATGTGGATTGAGTACCTAAGACTAGGTTGTGGTGTAGTAACAAACAGCTTCAAATAAGACACTTAAAAAGTTCAGTATTCACCTGACTTGGGTGTTACTCTGTGCACGTCATATATTTGAGAGGAATCTATACTGAAGTTAGCATTTTTGTAGAAAGGTTAAAGAGACTATTACAGTGAGATCGTAACTGTGGTGAGTGTCACAGCCTCCCTTACCATTCATGGGACAGAGCAATGTATGTGATCAGATGGGATTCCAGTGGGGCAGGGTAGGTCCTCCTCTCACATGAAAGGGCAACAAACATTTTGAATCATGATAACCATCTCACTGAAGGTTAAGCAGGAGCTTGTGAGGCAAGGGGCAGGATCAGAAAGTTAAGCCCTCTGACATTTCCAAGAGGATATACTCATTGTCAGCAATGTTTGTAGCAAACCCAGCAGAGAGGGAGCAGTGATGAATATAAATAATCAGGGAGTTTGAGAGCCCAACTTTTATTCCACATAGAAGTAAGATGCACAAGAGAAAACTAAGAAAAATAAGGCAGGAGGTAAAGCTCAGGAGGATTTAGTCCTGAAAGTTTTTGAAGATTTCTACTTATAAAGCAGAAGGGACAGAATAATAGAAACTCAGCAAATTTGGGGGGCGTTATTTGAGTTGAGGACTTTTGTTCTTTTTTTTTTTTTTTTTTTTAAATGTGCTTCTTATTAACAGGATCTCTTGAAGCCCTGGCTTTCTTAAACTCAGCATATAACCAAGATTACCTTTGACCTCTTCATCTCCCTGCCTCCACTTTCCAAAGACTACAATTACAGATATACACACTGCACCAGAAATCTCAGCAACCTTTCAATCATAAAATATTTAAAATAGAGCACAATTACATCTTCCTATAGATGATGCATCCACATAAAACTATGATGAGGAGATACATCCACTCTTACTAGTAACCGACTATTTCATCGCTTGCTTCATGTTTTTACAAGTCCATATGTCTTGTAAATTGTTATCTATCACTAAAAGATAGGTCCTCATCTTTAAAATGTAAAATACCAGTCTTATATATAAAAATACAAATATTTTACGTTGTCTAATATTGAATTAGAGTAGGCTTTTTTAATTTATGAAACTTCTTTTTCTCAAGAGTTTATACTTTTTATTTTTATGAAATATTATGTCTTCCTTTTACTAAAATAATTATGCTATTAAGTATCAGAAGCACATTTTGCTGATACTTTCATTTTAAATTTTCTATGAATTTTTTAATCATATATGCTATTTTCTTATACAACATGTACTAACCAGAGTTTTCCATCCCTCTGCTTTTTATAAGTACACCACACTTCTCCTCTCCCCCAATCTCTTCCCTTTCTGTTTTCTCTTTAGAAAAGAACAGGCTTCTAAGAGGTGATAACCAATCAGAACAAAACAAGGAAAAACCCTGCTATTTCAGTTGAGCAAGGCAACACAATAGGAAAAAAAGAGTCTTAAGTATATGTACCCACAAATACTTAATTACAACCTTAAAAATGTATTTGTATACTTTTATGCAAAAATGCTGAAAATTTGTACATTTATCTTTGTTTTCTAAAATTTAAAAAAAAAGGGGGGGGGGAGAACAGGAAAAGATTCAGAAACACATTCACTCTCACAAAACCAGCAAGATGCTGTAGGAGTCAGAGAAATGGTTGTACATTTTTAACTAAAGTGGAATTGTGACACTTTCCTAATTCATTTTCTTCCTCTAGTCCTTCCCACAGACTTTTTTCACCATCCACTCTCACTCATTCTCCACTTTCAGGTTAATAGCATCTTTAACCTCAACTATTATTGTTATGTGTATAGGTATATTTGTATGGAAGCACAAATATATAAATATATCCTGCAGAATCCATTTTAGTTGATTATGTGTATATAGTTTCAGAGCTGAGCACATTCTATTGGATCATCTATAAAGAGGCTTATTTCTGAGAGAGGTTAATTCTCCCTGTCCCAACAGTCAGTTGCTTATAGGAATATGTATAGGAATAGGAACCCTGTGACATTCCTTTTTTATGTCTTTTAACATTGTCTTTGTTATGGTTAAGTTTATGCATTAAGTTCTAAGGTTTTCTGGTGTTTGTCTTTTTTTAATTGAACAACTTTATTTTAAAAAACAGTGATAAATGTACAGATTTTAAAAGCATATTGCATTTTGTCAGTATTTAGTTTATTTAAAGGTTTGATAGTATGCATTAAAATCTTAATAGTTATATTGAGCATAAAGTATATGTAAAACAAGATGTAACCTGGAAATAGTCAAAGTTTTATTGGTGTGTAAAGATTAAACATAATGAATTTTCATTTTTTTTTCGCCTTTGTTTTTCTTGAACTTCATGTAGTCTGTGAGTTGTTTCTAGGGTGTTCAGAGCTTTCTGGGGTTAGTATCCAATTATTAGTGACTGCATATTATGTCTGTCCTTTTGTGACCGGGTTATCTCACTTAGGATGATATTCTCTAGATGCATTCATTCTCTTAAGAATTTCATTAAGTTATTGTTTCTGATAGCTGAGTAGTACCCCATTCTGTAACTATACCAAAATTTTTGTATCCATTCATCTACTGAAGGGCATCCAGGTTCATTCCAGCGTCTGGCTATTATAAAAAGAGCTGCTATGAACATTGTGGTGCATTTGTCTTTATTGGATGTTGGGGCATCTCTGGGGTATATACCCAGAAGAGGAAAAACTGTGTCTTCAGATAGTACTATGTCCAAATTTATGAGGAACCAGCAGACTGATTTTTAGAGTGGTTGTACCAGGTTACAACCCCACCAACAGTGGAGGAGTGTTCCTCTTTCTGCATCCTCGCCAGCATCTGCTGTCGTCTGAATTTTTAATCTTTGCCATTCTGACAGGTATGAGGTGGAATCTCAGGGTTGTTCTGATTTACATTTCCCTGATGACTAAGGATATCAAGCACTTCCTTAAATGCTTCTCAGCCATTCGATATTCCTCAATTCAGAACTTTTTGTTTCCTCTGTTCCTCATTTTTTAATAATATTCATTGATTCTCTGGTATCTAACTTCTTGAGTTCTTTGTATACCTTGGATATTAGGCCTCTATCAGATGTGGGGTTGGTAAAGATCTTTTTCCAAACTGTTGGCTGCATTTTATTTTCTTGACAGTATCCTTAGCCTTACAGAAACTTTGCATTCTCATTAGGTCCCATTTGTCAATATTTTACCTTAGAGCACAAGCCGTTGGTGTTATGTTCAGGAAATTTTCTCCTGTGCCTATATGTTCTAAGGTTTTTTTTACTTTCTCTTCTAAAAATTTCAGTGTACCTGGTTTAATGTGGAGATCTTTGATCCACTTACACTTGAGCTTTGTAAAAGGAGATAAGAAAAGGGTCTATTTTCATTCTTCTGCATGCTGAGTGCCAGTTGGACCAACACCATTTATTGAAGAGGCTGTCCTTTTTCCATTGAATGTTTACAGCTCCTTTGTCAAAAATCAAGTGACCATATGTGTGAGGGCTCATTTCTGGATCTTCTATTCTATTCCATTGATCCATGTGCCTATCTCTGTACCAGTACCATGCATTTTTAACACAATTGCCTTGTAATATAGCTTAAGGTCAAGGATAGTGATTCCCACAGATGTTTTCTTGTTGTTGAGGATGGATTTCGCTATTCTAGGTCTTATGTTATTTCAGATGAAACTGCACATTGCTCTTTCCAACCCTAAAAAGGGTTGGGTTGGAATTTTGATTGGGATTGCATTGAATCTGTAGATTACTTTTGGTAGCTGACCATTTTTAAAATGTTGATTCTTCCAATCCATGAACATGGGAGATCTTTCCATTTTCTGAGATCTTCCTCAATTTCCTTCTTCAGAGATTTGAAGTTCCTGTCATACAGGTTTTTTACTTGCTTAGTGAAAGTCACCCCAATGTATTTCTTATTGTTTGTGAATATTGTGAAGGGTATCTTTTCCCTAATTTCTTTCTTCACATGTTTGTCTTTTGATTCGAGGAAGGCTACTGATTTGTTTGAGTTACTTTTATATCCAACCACTTTGCTGAACTTGTTAACCCAATGTAGAAGTACTCTTGTGGAATTTTTGGGGTCACTTAAGTACACTATCATGTCATTTGCAAACAGTGATGTTCTTACTTCTTCCTTTCCAATTTGTATCCCTTTGATTTCTTTTTGCTGTCTAATTGCTTCAGCCAGGATTTCTAGTACTATGGTGAATAGGTAGGGGGACAGTGGGCAACCTTGTCTAGTCCCTGATTTTAGTGGGTTTGCTTCAAGTTTCTCACTGTTACATTTTATGTTGGCTATTGGTTTGCTGCATATTGCTTTTATTATGTTTAGGTATGGACCTTGGATTCCTGTTGTTTCCAGGACTTTTAACATGAAGGGGTGTTGAATTTTGTCAAATGTTCTCTCAGCATCTAGTGAGATGACCTTGTGGTTTTTTCTTTGAGTTTGTTTTTATTTTGGATTACATTGATGTATTTCCATATATTAAACCACCCCTGCATCCCAGGGATGAAGCCTACTTGATCATGGTGAATGATCATTTTGATGTGTTTTTGGATTCAGTTTGCAAGAATTTTGTTGAGTATTTTTGCATCAATGTTCAGAAGTAAGATTGGTCTGAAGTTCTCTTTTTTTTGTATGGTCTTTTCGTGGTTTAAGAATGAGGGTTATTGTAGCCTCAAAGAGTGAGTTAGGTAGTGTTCCATCTGACTCTGTTTTGTGAAATAGTTTGGAGAGTATTGGTATTAGGCCATCTATAAATATCTGATAGAATTCTGCACTGAATCCATCTGGACCTGGGCTTTTTTTTGATTAGGATGCTTTTGATGACTGACTCTATTTCTTTAGGTATTATGGGATTATTTAGATGGTTTACCTGGTTTAACTTTAGTATCTGGTATCGGTCTATGAATTTATCCTTCAGATTTTCCAGCTTTGTTGAGTATGGGCTTTAGTAGTAGGACCTGATGTTTTCTTGAATTTTCTCAGTTTTAGTTGTTATGTCTTCACTTTCCTTTCTGATTTTGCTAATTTGGATACTCTCTCTTTGCTCTCTAGTTAGTCTGGCTGAGGGTTTATCAATCTTGTTAATTTTCTCAAAGAACCAGCTCTTGATTTTGTTGATTCTTTGAATGGTTCTTTTTGTTTCTATTTGGTCTATTTCTGTCCTAAGTTTTATTATTTCTTGCCATCTACTGCTCTTGGGTGTATCTGATTCCTTTTGTTCTAGAGCTTTCAACTCTGCTGTCAACTTGCTAGTGTATGCTCTCTTCTGTTCCCTTTTGGAAACACTCAGGGCTATGAGTTTTCCTCTCAGTGTTGTTTTCATTGGGTCCCATAGTTTTGGGAATGTTGTATTTTCACTTCCATTAAATTCTAGAAAATAATTTAGTTCTTATTTTATTTCATCTTTGACCATGCTATCATTAAATAATGCATTGTTTATTTTCCATGTTTATATGGGCTTTTTGTTGTCTTTGTTGTTTTTAAAGACCAGCCTTAAACCATGATGATCTGATAGGATGCATGGGAGTATTTCAATCTTCCTATATCTATTTAGGCTTATTTTGTGACTCATTATATGGTCAATTTTGGAGAAGGTGCTTTGAGTTTCTGAGAAAAAGGTGTATCTATGACTGTTTTGTCTATGATTTCAATGTAGTCTTAGGCCACTGAGATTCTTTCTTCCATTTCTTGTAGTCATTGGAGATGCTTGCATCTGTGACTCCTCATTTCTTTTTTAGATTTTCTACCTTCAGGGTTGTGTCTTTTAGTGTTATGTTTATTGTTTCCATTTCCATTTTAAATTCCTTCTTCAATTCTTTCATCTCTTTGGTTCTGTTTTCCTCTAGTTCTTTGATTTCTTTGAATGTTTTTCATGTTTCCTCTTTAAAAGCTTCTTTTTCTTTATGCTTTTCTTCCCATTCTTGTTTAAAGATCTCCATCATCACCTTGAGGTATGATTTCAGGTCTGAGTCTTCTTTTTCTGGAGTGTTTGGCATTCAGCTGTTTGCTTTGATGGGAGAGAATGGTTCTGATGTTGCCAGGATTTCCACTGGCTAAGTTCTTTTGCTTTCTTTTTGCCATCTTGTTGTCTGTGATTATATGTAGTCTTCTTGTCAGTTATTGGTTACAGTCTCTCCCGTGTACCTGTCCTGTGTCCCTCGATCTCCACTGTTTTAGGTAGCAAATGGCTTGAGCATTTTGTCCCCACACAAGGGCCTACCGAGTGTAAACCGAGTCCTTATGGCAAAGTTCCTGCTCCCCTGAACCAATAGGGGGCATGCTTTCTGCACTCCAGGCCTAGCCCTCCATGTGCCCTGACTACCACCAGCACAGTCTCTCCAGGCCTGTGTCCCTATATCTCTGCTGTTCCCGGTGGCAAATCTCTTGAGCATTTGGTTCACATGCAAGAGCCTTCTGGGTGGAAACCGAATCCCTACGGCAGAGTTCCTATTCCCCTGAAGTAATGGGTGGAGGTGGCACACTTTCCATGAGCTCAGCCCAGACCTCTCTGCGCCCTGGCTACTCCCAGTGCAGTCTCACCAGGCCTGCATCCCTGGATATCCACTGTTCCTGGTGCCTAGTGGCCTGAGCATTTGGTCCTCTGGTGTTTGTCTTTTATAATATTAATTACATGTCACTTTTTTCTTTTAATTCATTTCTCAAATCAAACTCTTTGTTATGTTCATTAATTTAAACAGTTTTTAAGTTTTCTGGAAATCTTCAGAATCAGTGGCACTTCAACCTTATGTTTAATTCTCCTTCACAATGTTGCTGTTATTATTAAATAAGCAATTCAGTTTAGGAAGAGATGTGTATCTGTAGTGGTCACTGGTGCTTGTAGAATGTGGCTGCAGGTTAACTCCTCTAATGTAACAAACCTTTTCGTCTTGACATGCCTTTTTCTATCTGGATATGGTGGTTCCAGGACATCATAATTTGTCATATTCTGTAGGCCTTTCCTTACCAGTACTTGTGACTGGCTTCCTAAATTTCACCTTACAATTCAGTCTACATTTGGGACCAGTTCTTCCTTTCATTACTTCTCTCTGTATTAATAGCATAGCTGAATCCTTTAACTCTCTAGAGTCCAATGAAAGAAATTTATTGCCAATGCTGAGTTGTCATCTTTGTGGACATGGCTCTGAAACTCAGTATTAGAGTAGTCGAGTCACACAAATGGTAAGGTTTTGCTGCTATGCTGTATAGAATTTGGCAAATTGGTACAGAAATGCATGTGTGAGAGAAGGTTGATAGACTATTTGATTTGTTTGTCTGTGGAGAGTTAGAAATCTCACAGTGGGGCTGTGAGCCACAAGTATAAGGCCTATATCCAAACAAGATACAACTTGGACTTTGTGGGCTGAAGAACAAAACTCCAGGTTCAGAAACTGATTAGATTGTACTCTGGTTTCATTCTATTCAACCCACTGCTGATGGTCTCACATTACATGCAGATAATTCTTGGCTTGTTCTAGTTATATTTTCAAGCCAGTATTTACTGGAAAAATCTTTCACAATAATATTTTATTAATTGTTTAGGTATCTCTTTTGTCAGGAAAGTAACAACAAAAATTTTCACTTCTACACTCTGTAAATCAAAATGTGTTTAAGGCAACATTTTCATCCTTGTTCCTCCTAAAGTGGGCCCTCCCTTCTGCTGTTTCTTTTTGTGTAAATATACACACAATTTCTTTTTATCACCCTACTATTTGAGTTATCATTTATTACTTTCTTTCTACTCATGATTTTGCTCTCTCTTTTGTAAATTCTGTTAATTTTACTTCCAAAATATAGTATAGGTCCATTCTATCCATTCTGTTGCCTCTGGTTCAAGCCACGTCCTTCCTCAGATAACTGTAGCCATTAACTAATAACTCTCTTATTTACACCTGAATCTTCAAGTCTCTCGGCTGTAGTCTGAAAGATATTTTAAAATTCTGCATAGTACACATATTTCCAAGCTTAAGATCGTCTAGGAACTTCTAACAGAGCTAAGCCTATTTCTGCCTTTTGACCTTTTCAGTAACTCTTACTTTTACTTGAAATGTTCTTCCCATAGATTTTATCACGGCTGGCTCCTTTGTGTCATTCAGATCTTTGCATAAATATCACATCCTCCGAGATATCTCCTTAAATCCTTTGTCTAAATTTGCATTCACTAGCACATTGCACTCTTAATTTTCTGCCAAATACTTATAATTACCTGAGAATCTTCTTGCATATCTTCTTTCTGTTTTTCTTTCTTTTATATGCTTCTAACAATATCATTTTACCCCTCTCCCATATGTCAGAGAGCACACATCACAAACGCAAAGATACACACACACACACACACACACACACACACACACACACACACACACAATTACACAAGGAACCCCAAAATATGTATCTTTTAGTTATACAGTTAGAATTGTGCATATTCAGTTAATAAAATTATCAAAACTTAAGGCAGACATATATGTAAATTACAAAATGACATAGGAATCAATTCATCTAATTTTTGTTAACAATTAATATTTATAAAACTGCATTCCTGATCTAAAAACTGATACTGAAAAATGAGACACTTTACGTCCTGCTGGTGCTGTGCCCTTCACTGCCATAAGCATAGAGAAAATTCCTCAAGTCAAGAAGCCTGTCTTTAAGGTTGGCAGTAAAAATATCATTGTAGACAAACTTCCAAATTAGAGTTCAGTAAAAATATGGTCCTGTTTCATGAAGCATGGAGAAGAATTTTATTTGCAATCATTCTGACTTACCAATATATCAGTAAGTAGAAAAGTAGTAAATTGACCACAATTTCAAATGTTCTCTTGTACTTCTAAAATGGCAATGGAAAGAAATACATAATGTTTACCTCAAGTAAAAAGCAAGATAGCAAGAAAATATTACATAAATAGCAAACAAATCATAACACAAGGGGATAATTGCCACTGTTGGTATTCAAGATAATTTTATTATTTATGGAAATGGGCAACTTTGTGGAATTGAATCTTTATTTAAAGGGGGAACCCATACAGTTAAAGGTTTTTAGCATTGTAGAAACAGAAGAGAGAACACCTTGCTGACTAATATCATCAGTTGTTCAATATATTCAGCGACCGGTACCCAAATTCCATCATACTCTTAAAATTTGCATTTTATTCACAGAAATTAATTAGATAAATGATTTAAGAATTGTTTACAAGTTTTCCTTCTTAAACATTAATTTGTGGGTATATATATTCTCTTTTTTGTTTATGTGAAATCATGCTGTACCAAGGAAGAAAGAGTTTAATTAACATGATGTCTTCATTCCTTGCCAGAATGACTTCTCATCACTCACTTGGGCTTCTCTTGACCTAGCCTTGATACCCTTGCTTAGCCAAGTAGCAGCTTCAAACAAAAAGGCCTGTAGAGAAGCTTTGAAAATCTGATCAAATGCAACTCACCACTATTTTGAACAAAAGGGGGAAGCCCTAATTGTTGCAGTATATATTTAAATTGAATAGATTACCTTTTTATTGTCCCCCACAGTCACTCTCCATGGACACAGCTTTTAGTATGGAGCCATGTGCATTGACTTTTTCACTCAGTCCTTTAGCTACCTCCTTCACATGGTTCTTTTCTCAGGTCACTCTGCACCCATCCCAGGTGGTGCTCACGACCCCAGCGTCTTCTCTCCTCCACTCTCTGTCACAAACATCACTTCAAAGCCTGGTAACTTTTCAAATGGGGTTATATGTAATTGATTCTCAATTCACAAACCCTCTACACAATAAGTTTACATTCAGTAGAGAAAGATTCAACCTATCCTTCTATATGAGATAAACACCTATAGAATCCTTTAAATATTTATATCTACCTATGTCTGATTACAGCCACCACAATCTAAGTCTGCTTTCCCCAGCTTCATCTTGATTTTTTTCTCCATCCGTGTTCCTCTTCCATTTTCCTACCTTTTCTCCGCCTACTTTCACTGTCCAATCACATATCGACTTAACATAAATCTACACTTAATATTTAATATTATAAGTGGAAAAATTCTCACAACTAGATGGCTTTTTAAAATTCGTATTACATTTTATTAGGATATAGTATTCTAAAGAAGCTGGTTTTGGCCATTATCTTAGTTATGGTTTTACTGCTGTGAACAGACTCAATGACCAAGGCAAGTCTTATAAATACAACATTTAATTGTGGCTGGCTTACAGGTTCAAAAGTTCAGCCCATTATCATCTAGGCTAGAGCAAGTTAGCTTCCAAACAGGCATAGTGCAGGAGGAGCTGAGAGTTGTGTATCTTTATCTGAAGTCTTCTAGAAGACTGGCTTCCAAGGAGCCATGATGAGGGTCTAAAGTCCACACCCACAATGATACACTTTCTCCAACAAGACCACACCTACTGTAACAAGGCCACACTTCCTAATGGTGCCTCTCTCTGGGCCAAGCATATTCAAACCATCATAGCCATGGAGACCAGAAGGCCTCAGGTCATCTGCATCACCAGATATATCCTGAGAACTATCCTGTGTGTGCTGGTAACTTAACAAGCATTCTCCAAAAAGAGTACATTTCTTTGCCAGTTGAGATTTCTTTCTAGTTCCCACAAACTACCTGTCTTAATTAAGATTTCATTGCTATGAAGAGACACCATGACCAAGACAACTTTTAAAAAGTACATTTAATTGGTACTGCCTTACAGTTTCAGAGGTTGTCCATCATTATCATTGTAGGAGGCATGACCTTGTCCAAGCCAATATTGTGTCAGAGGAGAAACTGAACACCTTTATATGAAAGCAGTTAGGAAGAAACAGTCTGATACTGGCCAGCGCTTTAGCATACATTACCTTAAAACCATGCCTCCACAGGGACATACTTCCTATAACAAGAGCACACCTCCTCCAACATGGCAATAGTCCCTAATATTGACACTTTACATGGGTAATGCATATGCAAGTCATCAAACTCAGTTAAACAACAACAACCAAGCCTTCTTTGCCCTTCCCTTCTCTTAAGACTAAACATTCATGTTTAATTTCTCCTTTGCTCTGAGCCCCTGGACATCTGTTCTGCTCAGTCCAATGTAGACAGGTTTTTCTGAAGAAATCCTTTTGGGCTGTGCTTCAGGCCAGTACCTAAGATGAATCTCAGATTCTAAGACCGCGGACAAAAGTCAAACAAGAACTTCAACAGAGTAGATGTCAGGTAGAGTGTCCCAGACTCCACTGCAGCCCTTCCTCCACCTACCACTCCACATGTTTAGGGCTCATAATTATTGCACAGAGTCATTTATGACTGTAAAATTGCTGTAGGCATTGAATGTTGCAGGAAATGCAAGGCTGTAGCATACACAAAGGTATTTGTAAAGAATGCACAGGGAACCAAATGGGTAGCCATTTCATGAAAATATATGGAATGACAGAGAGAGAGAGAGAGAGAGAGAGAGAGAGAGAGAGAGAGAGAGAGAGAGAGAGAGAGAGAGAGAATCAGGATGTCTCTAAGTGCCTAAGTACACACATTAATTACAAATGCATTCATTTTTTTTCAGAATCCTAAATGCATCAAAATATAAATAAAAAGTTTACAAGAAGTCATTAGAACAGGGAGACCATGTTTTCACCTCTACCCTACCTTCAACTCATGTCTGCCTCCTGAAACCAGTGGCAACTAATGAGTCAATGGAACCTTCAGTTTGTCTAGATGTCCGTGAGTTTCATGACATAAAGATGAAGACAAAGCATCAGATGAGAAATTTCAGGTTTTGTTGCTTTTGTTTTGTTGCTTTTGTTTTGTTGGTTTTTTTGTTTATGATTTTGATTTACAAAGGTGATCTTATTCTGTGTTCACAAGAGAACAGATTCCATGCCCCTTGAAACACCCAGAAGTGGACAAAAATAGATTTGGGTGCTAAAGAAATACGTTTTTTTTTTTCTACTTGTTGATAATGAGTGAAAACAAGACCCATTTAAGTGACTCCTGGAAGGTTTCTCCTGCTCCTTCCCTTGTCCTGGCTTTGCACAAGGACATGGTCAGGTAAAGTTCAAATGCTGCAGCCATCAAGGTCTGGTTTGTTTTCTAGAATGTTTTCACCCCATCCAGAGTGTCTCCTCAAACAGAAATTTTCCTAAGTTTGCATCTCTTAGTCACCTGTGCTTTGACAACCAATACTCCTACAGACTAGATTTTTTTACCTCTGATTCTTTCTTAATCTAAAAGCTAACTTTCTTCCGTTTTTTTTTTTAAAAAAAATTCTTTTTTACAGAACCGCCCTGAGACACACCCCCTCACCACCATCACCCTGCTCCCATTGTTGCCATCCTGAAGGGTCGAGAGCTACATTACTTGGTTCTCTTCTCATCTTCAGTATTGTGTTTTGCAAATTTTCTTTATTAAACTCCACACACTGTTCCTCTCTGCTCAAAGCATGACTTTCTAAACTCTCAGTAGTTCTTCTTAGATGATGAAGTGAGGTAGGGGGCCACACTGTGCCAAAATGACATGCTTGTCCCTTCTGATCAGGGCATTTAAATAAGACAGACTCTACTGAGTATCATATTATAAAACATTCCTAAGTGCACATTTACATGCATCTGTCTGAGTAAACAATTGGAGTACTGCAAGTTTCTTCCCAGCACAAATCCGAGAAAGTAGAAGAACACTTCAAGTACAATTTGCTTTTAAAGAACAGATGTGCTGTTTTTTTCATTTTAGAAATCTTGATACATTGCAACTTAAAAAAAAAAAATGAAAATTTTAATTTTGCTGGTTGTTTTTTTTCTATTTGATATTCCTTGCCCCTTTCTTTTGTTTGACAACCATAGCAGAGTTAATCAGCTACAGTAGTGCAAACAGACTTTTCTTAGGCCTGCTAATCATGCAAATATCCCTTTTGAAAGCAACCCTGCATTTTAAATAACAATTTTTCCATATAAGGTTATGGGGTGGTGGTGGGGAGGAAAATTTGCTATAATAACTTCAGTTTAGTAATCTAGTTCATTGGCTAGCTTTTTGTGCAAGAGACAATAGACCTACCTACAAGCACACAGTAAATCAGGTGTTAGAGGAACTTGCCCATGTTTGACTGACCTGTATTTGATCAGCAGTTAGCCAGTAAACTTCTTTAAGCTTTCCTTTTTTTACAATGGTATAGTAAGTATCTGCTTTCTAAGACCCAGTCCTTTAAATACTGTTCAATATTAGCATTTGTATAAATTGAGAAATACCTACTAACAGTTACTGTTATTACTGGTAGTATGCATGCATGCAAAAAAAAAGTTATGATCAGATTTTAAAAAAGTGGTGATTCAATTCCAAACAAGTCCAAAATGTTCAAGGCTACTTTCCTGAAGGCACAGTCTAGGAATAAATGCATATGTGTATATATATATATATATATATATATATATATATATTAAACAAAAAATGAACCTTCATGTTTATCAGAAAAATATTCATATGGTTTAAAGTGTATAAAACATTAATTTTGAATAAATTTACCTTTTTTAATTTTTATTTCTTTGCCCACTGGAGAAAAGGAGTGCACTGTTTCCCAGACACCCCCCCCCCATCCTTGGGAGGAAATGTTCTAAATAAAATGGTACAGCACAGTTTCTCACCACTGGGGTTCAAGAGTTTACTTCTCCCAAGTCAACAATAAACCAACTGACAAAATGGAATTCCTCTGCATTACACATTCAACATGTAGGATGAATGGACAAGTTGGCTTTATTTTATGTATGAAAATCTGGACCATTTTATTATACAGCACTATTGCTGAAAGGCTTCTTAGATGAGCTAGAGAAATATCTAGGAGAAGACATGGGTGAGCCTAGTGGAGCTCGGACCTCATTTGTATGGTGTTGGAATCCTCTCTCTACCACATCAAACAGCTGTGTGTACTGGGTGAGTAGAAAACAATGTTGATTTAATTAATTCCTCTAACACTGCTTCTTTACTTTGAGAGAATAGGGCAGGGGAAATTTTATGTGAATTAGTGTGGTTTTGCTTTACTTCCAATGCAAATTTTATTTTTGACTGTGAGAAGCCATGTTCAGGATCACATGCACTACATTTCTATGCCATCCCAGGTTTGGAAAACCCCATAACCAGATCTGTTTCTTCAAGAAACAAAAGCCAACTTTGTAGTTATAGACAAGACACACACGTTAAGCCAGCTCATATTTTCCTATAGCTTCTCTTTCTAGTTAAGTCTGCAAACTAATTTGGATTAAACTAAAACAGACTTTTGCTCCAAGCATTTTGAAAGTTTAAAGAGTTTGGCTAATTTTGGTTGTCTTTTCAAAATATTTCTTATATGGTTTCATGTCTGCATCCTGGAAGGGGACCAATATGTGCTTAAATCTTTCAAGGAGTTGCTCTTTTCTTCTGTCCAGGCTTCTGCAAAGCAATGGATGCATGGAAGTCATAAGGCTTTCTGTCTGCTTTTATCTAATGAGATGCTGGACAAAGTTCATTGCCACCAGGAGTCAGAGTCACTGGGAGAAATGCACAGTATGTATTTAAAACATATTGTCATCCTTGTGATATTCAAAGTGTGGTGGCATGCTTCATCCGTTTAAAGAATAGAAAGTGATCTAGCAATCTTACTAATTTCCTACTCACTGTGACATAATTTTTTGCCACTTGACTGAAAGGCAGCTATTGTGATTTCTGGTTTAGAGCCTCTGTTATCACTGGCTACATGTACTACACTGTGATGCTGTTTAAATGAAGAAATCTTCCTTACTAAAAAATCTTTGCCACTGATGCCACATACAAATACCGTATGGACTAACTCTCAGAGCCAAAGCAGGAAAAATCGCCAAAGGGTAAAAATAGTTCTTGATATGATGATACGCTGCTAAAAGCCACATGGTGTTTGGGTGCAGCATTTCACAGTCAAACAATCATAATTTCATGCCTAAAATGTGCATGTTATTTCAGGAAAATATAAAATCTGAATATTGCACATTTGCTACAGAATGACCAGTGAGTGTTGCTATAATGATTTGTTTTTCTTTTAAAAATGAATATTTCTCTCTGAGCCTTTTCATGCCATATTGCCTAGGGCAGCAATGGAAATAAGGACAAGATAAGGTTACAGAATGAAGGAGTATTGAGGATATTTGGTCTCAATTGATCAAATTAGGTAACAAAGTAAACTTTTTTCCACCCTTGAAATGCATGTATTATAGCCTTCATCTCAGAAGACTCATGATTTGTTGGTACAATTATGTAGACATAGAATGTACATTTCTTTGTCATACTCCTAATTTTTATGTTAATTTTAGTAAGTTTTTATAGAAAAGGCTCTCCTTACCTTAAAACTAAGATGGATTTGAGAGGGTTAAACTGGTTTGAGGTCATAGACATTACAGTAGAGATAAAAGAACACAAGTGTTTGTTTCTTTAAAATACTCATTATATTTTATTTAAACCATATGATGGCATGGAGGAGAGGGATAGGAAGGTACAGTAAGAATGAATCTGCAGGGGACACAGGGCATAAATCAAAGTAATTAGCTTCTGGTTTTGATGTATTTTGGTAACAAAAACCTTACATTCTCAAAGGACAAAACCAAGTACCAAAGCTGTTAAATGACTGGTAGATGTTTTGTGACATCTCAAAAATTAGACACATATTTTGTAGATCTCAATTGTAAAAAAAAATCCATTTGAGGGTGATAATAATCACAAGGACAGGTGAATTTTCCATTTACCAAAGTGGAATAAAGAGGAAAGTATCTATTAATTGCCATAAAATGTTGAAACCATTTTATTTATACATTTTGCCAATTTAGGAAGAGTAACATAAATTCTCTACAAAACTCTGAACAGGTAGTATTATCTTATCTGCTCTGTGGAAAAGGTTGAACAATAGTGAACTCAATAGGCCCATATATATCTCCAGAATCCCGCCCAGCTAAAACAGAATTATTGAGCAGATCCAGCATCTGTGACTGACCACACAGGACATATACAGCCTAGTGTTATGGCTGCATGAATATTTTTCAAGGTACTAAATGAGTAAAAAATGACCATCTGAGCAGGATATTATACTAAAAACCACTGAAGATAACTAAGTGTTGTTACTCTGGACCCTGGCCACCTACGTCCTCCCAATAGTATATGAGCAAAGCAGCAACAGATTTTTAAATTAGAGGGGACAGATGTTAAAAGTGTACTGGAATCTAGTGTTTTTCTGGAGGGTACTTATATTATGCACTGCACATCAAGAAACTATGAGACAGAGAGATACATTCAAGGCAATACAGATAGTTATGGTGTGGAAGAGCTTTAGATTTAGATGACCTGATTTTTAGATGAATGTTTATACATGTATGAAATGCAGAATAGAAACTAAAAGAAAGTGTCTTTAAAATGGTGGTGCAAAAACGCATGTTTGGGAGAAGAAATTCCAATATTCATGAATTCTTGAGCAAGCAGATGAAAGCAGGTACTGACTGCTCTTGGTAATAGAGTGAAGTAATCTCAGGCCACGAGGGACAGAGAAGAGATCTGAATTTGGACATGCAGAGATGGTTTCTCAAGAAGTCATTGAAAAATGGATACAAATTGGTCAGAGAAGAAATTAGGAAACATCCACAGCAAGAAGAATGCATATTTTACAGATAGAAAACTGGAGAAAAGTATTGAGACATGAAAATAGAGTCTAGTGGCAGACAATGGAGTGGGATATACATGGAGGCAAGAGCTATCCACTAAAATGCCTTCCATGAGCTAGGAAGAAGGCTGGACTTCATAAAGTCCTAAAGAAGAAACTGCTATTAGTTAGAATTAAATTGCAACAAGGTTACTGATGATTTAATCTGACAACTCATGACAATGAGAGCAATGTTAAGGGTTTCACAGTCTTCCAGGAGAGAAGGGAGTTGATTTGTAGATTAGTATGACTTGTGTAGAAAAGAAAGGCTGGATCTGTGATACTTTCAGGGTAGAATTGTAAGTAGACTTCTAATTAAGTACAGATGGTAATATTTCAAGATATGAAAATCTCTCACAGGACATAAAATCACAGGTAATCCTAAGCTTTATAGTTTATTATTTATGTCTATCATGAAACACAATAATGATATTTTCTAATTTCAGAAGCAATTGAAAGTGGTTTTTAAGTTGTGATTCTCATAGGATGAATCTGAAAAGAAATGGAGATTTAAGAGGAAAATTCTGGAAGTACTGATAGACGTCAGGAGAAAAACAATAACATTTAAGGAGTAGCTAGATTCAGAAAAAAATAAAAATTAAAGACTAAATAGATTTGTTTTTTTTCTAATCATCTGTGAACTAGATGACTCTCATCTCAATGATGGGGGATAACATGATTAAATGTAGGAGAGTAGGTATGTGCCAAGAGACTCTTATACTCAGAGCCCTACTGCAGAAACCTAATTGAATGGTTCCAACCAAAATTTATGGTTCCAGATTTTGTACTTCTGGGTTCACATTTGAACATGAAGTCATGTATCTTGGCTAGGCAGTTAGCAACAGAGCACAGTGGGTCATATTGCAGGAAATGGTTGATACACTATAACTGGACAGCAGTAGGTCTGGGTCTTCCCACTGTCCTGGCTGAAACAGAACTGTGTTACCTACTTGAGACTTGATCTAACTAATGCATCTTCTGTCATGGATTCCTTTATATGGTAACAGAATGACATTGCTTTGATAGAGAGGGAATGAGATTGCTCTTGCCCCTGGGAGAGATGTGGGCTTCTATGAGTGTCGATGGGTGCTGTGTGTATAAGATTTGTTTGTAAAATAATGTATATATTTTCATTTCCTCTGAGGAGTGTCTTCCCTGTTAACATTAATGACTCTATGATAATTCTAGATAGCATGAGTCTGAAAGACAAAGGTGTGGCTAATGTCTTAGCAAAATGGTAAATGCTGGGATCTTTAGGACACTCCTTAAACTGTGGAAAAATGACTGTAAGAAACAAGAGTTCAAAAATATAACATTTCCAAATAAATATGCAATATGAATTATATGTGGGACTTCACAAATCTAAAGGAACTAACGCAGCTGCAGTGTGAGCCAACTTACCAAAGTAGAGAGATTCCTGAGTTCATGGTACGCCTAGGACAGAGCAGGGGTAAAGCCAGGTGTGGTAGAAAGGGTAACTACAGAACAGGGTCCCATTCAGTTAGCTTATTGTCTGTGCTCCACAGAGGCAGGCAGATTTCTGCATTCTTTTGCAATGTTAAAAGAAAACGTGTGCTTGCTGTCTCCTAAGAATAAAAGGGCTGGGATAATAGGATACTGACTCATAAGCTAATCAAAAGGAAATTTGGAGTAAAAGACTAGATTAATATGGAAAATAAAAGACAGGACTTATAATCGGCAAGCAAGGAGCTCTCCATATTTTTAGAATAGCAAGCAAGAGCTGCTTGGAGAACTGTCATGAGCAGAAAGCAGAGGAAAAGCTGTCTAGAGATCTCCTGACAAAGCAGATCAGAGAGAAAAAAATGGAACATAGAGAAAGCAGGCAGGAAAGCTGTCTTAGGTAGAATATATACAGCCAGTCTAGATCCATGGTTTGCTTTGAGTTATTTGTTTTTGATGCTCCCTGATACCCTTTCTCTCAGAACTCCTCTTCAAGCATAGGCTGGTCCTTGTCAACAGGGATTATCACCACAGCATGAAGTTCTCCTACTCTTTTGTAGGTATGATTCTCCAAGATTCTCTTCTTCCACATTTAATTACTTTTAGGTATTCACTCCTGAAAGGATGCTAACTAGTGTTCAGGAATCAAGAGGCAAAGTAGTTTTCAGAAATCAAAAGGTGAGAGCAAAGAAATTACACGGACATTTGCAAGAAGTATAGAGTTGAGGAATGAGAGCAGGTAGATTCTCTGACACTGGTGAGACATAGAGGGCCTTTGGCAAAGGAGGGGCCTTTCTTATCCATGCAAAGAGAGACTAAAGAAAGGGATGGGATGCTTTTGTAAGTTTAAAAACAAATTCCTAATGTGACTTTTATTTATTGGATTAATCCTGTTCTATGAAACAGAACATGGACTCTCTGTTTGGAAGTGGTTAAAAGTTTAGAGAAAGTAGCTTAAAAATGATGCTTTAAGTCACAAAAGAACAGACATAATATGCAGTCACTGAGAATTGGATACTAACCACAGAAAGCTCTGAACACTCCAGAAACAACTCACAGACTGTGAAGTTCAAGAAAAGAAAAAAAAAAAAAAAAAAAAAAAAGAAAAGAAAAAAACATTACGCTTAATCCTTACACACCAAGAAAACTTTGACTAATTCCGGGTTCATCCTGTTTTACATGTACTTTATGCTCATTGTAATGAGTAAGATCTTAATGCACACTATCAAACCTTAAAAACAAAAAAAGCTAAGCACTGACAAAAATGTATTTCTATACTTTTATGCAAAAATGCTTAAAATTTGTATATTTATCATTGTTTCTTAAAACAAAGTTTTTCAAACAAAACTTGAACTTGCTGATATATATATATATATATATATATATATATATATATATATATATATATATATATATATATATATCCATGAATAAATATTACTGTATGCATGTAATATATAATTTGATATTTAATATTTGTGATGATTTGTTTAGAAATAAACTGTATTCTTTTTAGCCAAAGCTAAAAAATGATGCTTTAATTCTTATAATACAAAACAGTGACAAGAGAAAGGGATAAGAGACAAAGGAAGATCCAGGGCAGCTTCATTTAACTCTCTCTCCCTCACTCTTCCTTCCTTCTGTTTTCCTCCTTTTTTCCCTTCCTTCATTTCACATAACCTCTTGTGTTCCCTTCATTCAATCTTTCTTACCCTTGTATATTTTGTTTCATTGTTTTGTTTTCTGTTGAAAGTAGCCAAGGCTACCATTGACACATGGCTATCCTTTCTCAGTTTCTTCTGCGGTGAGATTTTAGGCATTTCAAATATGCCCTGTTGCTTGTATATTTTCTTAATAAATTCAATATTTTTGTATATGATAGCAGTGTAAGAATTGAATTTCAACTTCTATTTTTTTTATCTCAGATACTGGTCTGCTATGACTGTACACATTACTATGGTTTTCTCTTTAAGCAACTTAACTATAACAATTTCTGCATAATTCTGAGTTAAATGTCCCCGGATTCTTCAAAGATGCTAAGATGTTTTATCAGCATTTGAGAGCCTCCTGACTCTTACTGTGAACATGCTACTTGAAATCCATGAATAATGCCCAAGAGAATCAACTTATAAACAGTAAAGTTCTGCTCTGGCTCGGGATTTCAGAAATAATATCTGTCTTTAGTTACATTCCATACTAAGGTGAAGGAAGTTAGTTATGGTAGAATTGCATAGCAAAGCATTTCAGAATCTCATGGCAGGCAAGGATGAGAGAATGAGACCAAGGTCTCAGTATACCATATAAGAGTATTCCTCCAATTTATTCCAATCTGCCTGTCCTACTATCTCTTTACAGCACCATGTGCCTTAACACAAGGAAATTCTTGTGATCATTTTGTATCCAAACCTCAGCAACTAACAGAAAACCAGTATGTAATCAAATTAGAAACAAACCTAGGAATCTTGTCACCTGCTCATATCTCCATGGTTCCTGAGGAAGTTGTGACCTCTCTAGATATATTTTTTCTAGGTACCTCTAATCTATTTTACAACAGATAAATAGTGGGAACCTCAAATAGAAGACAAATGGAGGATATATTGTGACTTTTCAAATTGCCCTAAAGTAAGAGAGGAAAAATATTTACGGTCAGAAATCTTTAAAAAAAATCGAAAGGTCATTCTCTGCTACAGATGTATCTGGAGTTCTGGCTCCCTACATGTGTATTCATTGTTTGGTAGTTTAGTCCCTGGGCACTCTGGGTGGACTAGTTTGTTGATATGGTTCTTCCTGTGGGGTTGAAATCTCCTTCAGCTCCTTCAGTCTTTTTCCTATCTCTTCCATTGGGGTCCTCATGCTCATTCCAATTGTTGGCTGTGAGTACCTACATCTGTATTAGTCAGGGGCTGACAGAACCTCCCAGGAATAGCCATACCAGGCTCCTGTCAGTAAGCACTTTGGCATCAACGATAGTGTCTCATCTGCCTCAATGGAAGGGGAGGCCCTTGGTCCTGTTGAGGCTTGATGCCCAGGGTCATGGGATGCTAGAGCAGCGAGGCAGGAGTAGGTGAGTGGGTAGAATAACATCTTCATAGATGCAAAGGAGAGGGAGGATTGTGTAGGGGGGTTTGGAGGGGAAAATGGGAAAGGAAAAATGTAAATGAATAAAATGATTTTAAAATATCCAATGCTTTATTCCTAGGAGGTTAGTGAAGATTTAACGTTTCTTCTTCTTCTTTTTTTTTTTTATTATTTTCTCTCTTATTGGTTATTTTCTTTATTTACATTTTGAATGTTATCCCCTTTCCTTGTGTCCTCTGGAAAACCCTATCACATCTTTCCTCCCCCTGCTTCTATGAGGATGCTTCCCCACCCACCCACTCACTTCCTTCTACTTCCCCACCCTGACCTTCCCCTACACTGGGGCATCGAGCCTTCACAGGACCAAGGACCTATTTCCCCGTAGATGCCTGACAAGGCCATCCTCTGCAACATATGTGGCTGGAGCCATGGGTTTCTCCATGTGTATACTCTTTGGTTGGTGGTTTAGTTCTTGGGCACTCTAGGGAATCTGGCTGGTTGGTATTGTTGTTCTTCCTATGGGGTTGCTAACTCCTTCAGCTTCTTCAATCCTTTCTTTAACTTCATTGTTAACTGCAATATAGATAGTGGTTTTGTTCTATATCAAAAATGTATATATTAGTTTCTTCACTGGAACTTTGAAACTTAATTAGGAAGACTGTTGACCAATCAAATGCATTTCTCATTACTAACTGATTTATATATACATATATGATATGTATATGGTATATTATATATATATATATATATATATATATATATATATATATATATATATATGATTGCTGAAAAGTTAATTACCTGATGGAACAATCCATATGAAAAACAGTGTATAATACAATATATATATATATAATACAATATATATGTATACATATATATATATATATATATATATATATTATATATATACACAATGATAAGTTTAGATTATACTATGATCATACACTGAAGGAAGAACTGGTTTTCTAAAAATGGCATTGCTAAGTGTTTGATGAGGATTGGGAGAGATACCAATTTGAGACGTAGCACTCCAATTAGCTCTCCCCAAAACTACCCTCAAATAGAGCACTTTTGGTTCTAATGATTTTTTAACACATTTTTTGTTGTATTTGTTTTGCTTTCTATGACCAGGGCTTCATTCCTGTGACATTTCTGGAAGTCTTATACAAAACACACAAAAACATGGATACATAAAGAATTCACATGTATTTGTGAAGCTTTAACAATTATAACTCACAAGATTATCATATAAAAAATGAAATTTTATTCTCTTCATGTATTGCCTATTGATCATTATTCCCTTAAAAGGGGAGAGATAACTTTTACAGGCTTTAACATAATGGATACATAACCTCTCCCAACTTTTACTTTAGAAGACTTTTATGTTTTTTAGGTAAAATTTATTCCAGGTTTCTGGTACATATAGAGGGTCCCTCTACTTCATACCTCTCAAGGTTGCCTATTTCCATCATCTGCTGGCCTTCAGGAATTCCCTCCTCAGTCTCCCAATATTGGATCATGTTTTCTTTTACCCCCTACCTCCCCTCTTCTACTCAGGTCCTTCTGTACATCTGTCCTCACCCCAATGATATCGTTCTTCTCAATCACAAGTGGGATTGAAGCATTCTCAGTTGGACCCTTTGCTTCATTAATTTTCTTGAATTCTGTGATTTGTATCCTGGGTATTCTGTACGTTTTTTGACTAATATCCAATTATTAGTGAGTACATACCATGAACTATTTTTTGGGTCCGAATTACCTCACTCAGTTTTATTCATTTGCCTACAAAACACATGATGTCCTCACTCTTAATAGCTGAATAGTATTTCTTGTGTAAATGAACCACATTTTGTATTCTTCATTTGTGGAACATCTGGGTTGTTTCCATTGTTTGGTTATTACAACTTAGACCACTATAAATATAGTGATCATATGCCTCTGTGGCATGCTAAGGCATCATTTTGGTACATACCCAAGAAAAATATAGCTGGATCTTCAGGTATATCTATTTCTAATTTTCTGAGGAACCTCCAGATTGATTTTTAGAATGGTTGTACCATTTTGCAATCCAACCAGCAATGGAAAAAGTGTTGCATTTTTTCCATATCCTTACCAACATGTGCTGTCACCTGAGTTTTTGATCTTAGCTATTCTGATTGGTGAAAGGTGGAATCTCCAGATTGTTTTGATTTGCATTTTGCTGATGACTAAGGACTTTAAACATTTCTTTAAGCACTTCTCTTCCACTCAAGAATTCTCTGTTATGAGTTCTCTATTTAGTTATATATTCAATTGTGGGGGTTGTTTGTTTTTTGGAGATTAGCTTCTTGAGTTCTGCATATGTTTTTGATATTAGCCTCTATTGGATGTAGGGTTAGTGAAGACCTTTTTCCAATCTGTATATTGACTATGTCCTTTGCCTTACAGAAGCTTTTCAGTTTCATGAGGTCTTATTTATCAATTCTTAATCTTAGAGCCCGGACCATTTTAGTTCTATTTAGGAAATTTATTTCATGCCAATGAGTTTAAAGCTCCTAGTAAATGTACAAATATAGTGCAAACCTGTATGCCTCTTAGTTGACAACAAATTTGATGAGAGCGATATTCTACAAGAAAATTTTAAGGTATTTTTACAATAATTAACAATTTTCACAATAATTACAATACCTACTTTACATCAGGAATAATTATTAGAAAATTTCTCTGAGTATAAAAGGCCATAAATCCATTCTGATTTTCTGAGAAAAGAAAGTAAAGAAATAATTGTTATTCAGTGTAGATCTTATCCAGAGCAAGCCTTTTCTTTGTTCTAATATGTTAACTTTTCATTAACAACATCATTTTCAATTCATTTTCTGTCCATTACACTTTATCTGAGATTCTAATGGGAGGACTTTATTTTTAAAAGAATGAGAGGAAGGCTATTTAATGTGCCAGAAACACCCCCACTTTGGTTATAGACAATAATAAGCCTTATTTTCCTGTAGCTTTAAAGCTGGGAGTAATGATTATGTCATCTTTTAGGTAATAAATTGAATCTCCAAAAATACTATAAAAGCTACTACCCTGTAGCTACCAATCATTAAACTCTGCACTTAATATGTACAGATTAACTGTGGTTTCTAAGAGGCAAACTAAATGCAAAAGCTCATGGGTGAACTCTGAGGTCTATGTCCTAAGTATCTGTAACTTAGTTCATTTATAGACTGGTGAAGGCCTGTATCCACTAACACACCTGTTGCTGTTGTTATGACTAGATTCGGTATTTTTAATACACCCTTTAGTGCATGGTGTCATTTGACTTTTGTTTGAATGTCACATAATTATGAATGGATAACATAGATGCTGTCAAGGTATAATCACTAGGCATTGCACTGGAGCCTTTGCACTTTCATGTCAGTGAGGTAAGGGAACATTCACTTATTCTTTTTATAATGAATTGCTCATTGTTACAAAAGAACTAGGGCAAAGAGGGAAAAATGGTCATATCAGAGTGAATAGCTATTATGTTACCCCCAGTGATTTCTAGTTAAATTGATTTTGTTTTGTCGGTGTATGTCTGGGTGTGCCTGTGTGTGCCTGTGTATGTGTGTGTGTGTGTGTGTGTGTGTGTGTGTGTGTGTGTGTGTGTGTGTGTGTTTGGGGGCAATCTTTCTGCAATTATTTTTATTGAATTTGCTCTTTCTTTCGATCTTTTTTCTTTCTTTCTTTCTTTCTTTCTTTCTTTCTTTCTTTCTTTCTTTCTTTCTTCCTTTCTTTCTTTCTCTGTTAAACCTTAAACTTGGAAAATCACCTAGGAAATCATTTTGAAATCAAGATTTCCATCGAACTTGCTAGTGATAGACCAGTCACTTTCAGCGACAGCTTCAGCCCTGGAGGAAGAGCCTAAGGCCATGAGAAGATGAGTGCCCCAGGCCATTTGTAACTACACTTCTAGCTCTGAATGAACTCCGAGCTGCCTCCTAGCACAGATTCACATGTTGAAGTTTTTTTTTTCCTCTCTTTCTAGCTTTGAATCAAGATGGAGAAATCATTTTGCTTTGGCATGAGCAGAAAAGATGGGGGGAGGGAAGTCATGTGAGCTAAAGACAGAGAGAGGGAGAGAATAACTTAAGTCATAAAGTGTATATCTCTTCTCAGGATGAGGCATGAAATCCCCTGCTGACACTGACTGTGGCTCTGCAAGTGTACGCAGAAGAGAATAGACCACTTTAACACAAACATCAGTTTTGGTTCTCCTGTGAGTATGCAGCGACTGGCATAGCAGTGAATGATTCCATCCAGCAGGGTACCTCAACCATCAATCAATCCTGAATCACTTGCTGGAGGTCTTTTTTGCTCTCCCAACGTCTTACGGAGTCAAGCGTGCTGCAACTCTTTTAGGCTGAGCCTAACTACATTTACCGAAATAAGATTCCAATAATTAAGCGTGAGTTTTATAATTGTTTTTCTCTGAAGATCCAGAGCTTAATCTAGCTCTGCTTAATCATTTTAATTTGACTTATAATACAGTGTCGGTTTATTCACTTGGAATTAGTTTCTTATTTCTCTGCTTTTTGTAAGCGCTGCCTGTTTACTTAACAATATTTGGCTTTGCCTAATGATATGTACAGAAGACAGTGCTAAGTGGAACATCAGCTGTTTACATCAGCTCGAACAATTAATGCATGTTAATTTTTAATTACACTGATTGTACTAGAGGCAGAATGTATGTTTCTTCACAGAACAGATGTACTAGTCAGCTTGGCTGGTGAACATGCATATCGATCAGATGCTGGAGCTGCCAGCGATTCAGCAAAGTCTGCTGAGTGTCGGCTTCTAATGTACTTACACGTTGACTGCTTGGAGTCCTGGTGGAGGCAGCGCAGCTCGATACTGAATCCTCTAATGTTTACAGATAATCACAATATGTCTGTTTTGTGGTTAGCATCCTTTAACATACGGTTCGAAAGTTGTACAGGTATCAGGAAAATCAAAGGTGTGTCACCTGAGTGATGCTTTCTGCATGACTTTTCTATAGTCTCTTTAAAGACTTTCCCCAACCTACAGTTCTTCTCAATACACCTTTATTCCGAGAAAGAATATACAAAAAAACGTAGTCAGATGCAAAGAAATCTGTTCTGATGAGCACTACACCAAAACTAGTCAGGTAATACATACAAAACTGATAAATGCTAATGACCTGTCTAACTAAATCCATTTATTGAACATTTTGATATGTTGAGGATATCGTAAGACATAGGGATACTTAACCATGAGGGGTGAAAAGAATCGTCCAAATCCTTTGCTCTTAGAGAACTCTTACTAGAAAAATAAGACTTGTTTGCACAAAACATCAATGAACAATTATAAACTTTAGTGATGGATGGGTACTTCTTAACATGTAGTCAGCTACTTGAACAACATGACTTAAGATGCCACAGGACAGAAATGAACAAGAGTCCTTTGTGCTAAATATTGTGTAAATAGATGGGAATGAAGGAGCACATTGATTATTTTACTCAATCCTTCAATATAATTCTGTAGACGAGAATATCAAGCTAAAATATCTCTACTTAATCTCTAACACTTTCCCAACTGTAGCTCCCCAAAATATTTTCATTTGGATGTTTTAAACTTATAAGTTGCGGATGACTACCTAATTTAACCATTTTGACCCATTTATCAAACTTTTGTGTGTTCACACGTATCTGTATAAAGACTTTAAAAATATTTTAGATCTTTCTGGAAATGTGAAGACCCCCAAGTTAGACATGACAATATTAAAAACAAAGAAGAAAGTGAGCAAAGAGTAGGCTTAGTGGTTATGAAAACTGGAAGCTCTTTCAGACAACCAGGTTTCATTCCAGACACCCACATGGTCTCTGTAGCTCACAAACCCTAGTTCTAGAGTATCTGATGCCTTCCTCTGTGTCTGCAGGCTCCAGACATGCATGTTGTGCATAGGCGTACATGCAGGTAAAACACATGTACACACAACAAACATCAAAAAAAGATAAACATCTTATCTCATACTTTCACAATACAAAAAACTTTGAAACCTATAGTAGTCAATAAAGTGCAAATATATAAGGCAACTAAGAATTTAGATATTGGTTATATAGCAGTTGGTTTTCTGATGTGATAATAAAATATCAAAAAAAGAGTACATCTTATAGGAAAAAATTTTATTTAGCCAACAATGTTGGGGGTATCATAGCCACACTTGAAAGTCCTTCCTACTTTTCCATCACATACTGGGGGATGACACTATAGTAGGTACATGAAAGAGAAGAAGAAGGAACACATCACAACTTAGGAAGCTGGAAGGTCACCTTGCCATTTTCAATCATTTTCTCATAATAACTAATCAGATCCCAATAAGAACTACATCAATCCCTTCTGAGTAAGCTTTCCAAATGAACGTCTCTCTTCTTCCTAGAACTTGCTTTAAAATAAAATCCAACAATTTCTTAATATCCTTGCATTAGGTAACAGGGTTTTAACATGAGGTAACAAGGTTCTAAACCTTTAGGAAACAGATGCAAGCCTTATCCAGATCACAGTGCTGTGCAATGTTGTGCCAATTGGATTAAGATAGAACCTGTAATAAATAATTTCAGTCAAATCATATATCTATATAGATAAAATAGACATTAAATATATCTTATATGTGAAAAATTATTTAAGATAATTGATGGTTATTATTGTCAAAGATAAAACTACTGTTTCCAGGAAAAAATAATTATATAAATAGAACTATATATTATAACTATAATTAGTGGTAAAAGTATCCTTGAAACTAAATTTCAAAATTAGGCATAAAAAAATCACACTAGCTAAATAAAAATGAAGGCAAAAAAATAAAAGGAAGAGTAGATATTTATAAGACATATATCTGATGTATAAGAAATTCTTCAAAATTATATAAACAAAGGTTTATAAAAGTAGTCTTCTTTAATTGAAAAAAAAATTTTGCCAAAAGAAATGATGTCAATTTTGCAAACGAATAAAAAGCTAATTAACATGATCATTAAAGAAAATCAACCATAATGATAAAAAATAATATAATTTTACCAGAACTGCTAATAGTGAAACAACCAGATAAACCTATATGTCACTCAGTTGATGGCTTATCTAAAACATACATTTATTGGAGGTGAGAGAGTGCATTGGAACTATACTCTGGAAAAATAGAGAATGATAATAAATCATAGTCAACTACCCTTAAATTTCATTAAGAAGATCATATTCCTAAATAATATATCCCTCAAATATGCAATAGAATTGTTAGAGGAGATGCCTTTTAATAGCTCCAACCTGAAAAGAAAAGAAGCAAAAATATTCAGAACAATTGGTAGTTGTACTATAATCATACTATGAAACACATAAAAAGGAATCACTGTTATCTGCAATAGCCTAGATGTATGTCAGAAGCATTCTTTCATCAGAGGGAAGCAGGGATGACTCAACCACCTTTCATAGTATTTTAACACATTCTTTGTAGACGAGCAGATTGGAATCCTTCTGTTGTCATGGCTATCTGAATTGCATATAGGACCCACTCCCAACTCTAATGGTTAATCTTGATTGTCAACTATACACGATTTAGAAACACCAAGGAAACACATTCTCTGTATATCTGTGAGGGTGTATTAGAAAGAATACCGAGAAGACTGAGAAAGTAAGACATGAATATAGGTGGCACTCTTCCATGGGCGTGTGTTCCAGAATGAATCAAAAGGACAAAGGGAGAAAGTCTATGTCATCCATTTTCCTCAGCTTCTTGACTGTGAACATAATATGAGCAAGCAGCCTCATGTTCCTACTGTCAAATCCTCCCTTTCGTGCAGACTGTCTGACTTCTCAAACTGTAACCTGAAGTGAGCCTTTTCTCCTTTAAGTTGTTTCTTGTCAGATATTTGGCCACAGGTTTATGAAACGTGTCTACTACTCTAGTTAAACTGGCAACATTGAAGATGAAAACAAGAATTTAAAATTTCAGGGAATTCAAGGCAATAAGTGGAGAAAACCTGCTAAAACCCAATGAGAACTACAAGATCCTATGAAGTAGGAACCGAGACTTATATCTTTCCTATTCCTGGGACAGCTTAAAAGACTTCTCCAGCACCTTATTGGCAAGAACACAGAGAAAATCTCCTTTTGTGTTTTTTTTTTTTTGGGGGGGGGGGCTATTTTCTGTAGTGGTCTGATCCATTATCGACCTAATGGGAAGGCCCTCCTACTGGAGAAATCACTTACTCAAATCACCAAATGTGAAAAAATGAGCTGGTATCCAACTCAAAAATTGATCCAAACTGACTTGCTTCATGATGGCTCTGGAAGATTCTCTATACATTATTAGAAGAGGAAAGTTACCATCGTTTTCATCCAGCTACAAACCCTTGGCATACAACAACAACAACCTATCTGCCAGATATAGCAATGTGATAGTGCTGCATCAAGTGTTGTTACAAGGGAAACCAACCACTTTTTGATTGGAGTTTTGATTGATTTACTCTGTGCAACACATGCCTAGAATTGCTAAAATCACTAAGAACCTGAAGGTAGACAGATTATGTTGGCTAGGTGGAAGCATAGTAATATTATTCTATTAAAGGAACACAGAGATAAAATGAATCCTATTGAAATATTACTAAAGCCATAGATCAGTGCATGATTTAACCTTATTTCAATGGATGGTAATCAATAAGAAGATCCACAGCTAGATGATGTGCACAGTATGGGATACTTAGCCCTAAAGTAGCCTATATCAAACTCCTCCTCTCAAAGCTCAATGGTTTGTGCAAAAAATAAGGTAGAAAGATTTTAAAAGCCAGAGGTATTACATGACTGCAAAGAAAAAGTACCTCCTACACACACACACACACACACACAATGATGTATATATAAACTCACAGAGACATGAGCGTTAACACAGAACTTACATATGTTCAAATCAGACAAAATCACAGCACTGAGAAAGTGAACACAAAATCTCACCCCTAAGTAAGAAGCTGTTTGTAACTTATACCAGCTGGGAAGGGAAGTGTCATTGGGTATGTCAACCACACTCCAAGGAAAGCCCCATCCCCAGCAGTAGTTAGCCAACAAAAAGACTCCAGAGCTTTTTGTGAATTTGCCTTGGTATTCTCTGTCTTACTGTTTTGTGCTTGCTTTAACCTTTGTTTTATTTTATTTTTGTTTGGGAAATATCTAGGTAGGTAGATAGATATACACATAATTGCATGATAGACAATAGATAGATAGATAAATAGACAGACAGATACATGATAAATAGAACATGGGTTTAGGTAGGTAGGAAAGTGAGAACAATATTTGAGTAGTTGATGCAGGGAAAATAGAATAAAAATATATTTTATAAAAATTTTTAAACAAAATAACATAGCAATTATGAAGGAAAAGAAGAAGAGTTGTTATGAAAATGTTGCATCAGTATAACGCAATTATTGTATAAAGGATATCATAAAGTTAGTACAATAAATGGAATTAAAACTTCCCCTGGTGTGATCTTCTTCTTATGAATGTATCCTTTTACATATAATAAAATGATTTACTATGGAGTCTATCTGTCTATTTTTGTCTAGCTATCCTGTACATCTTTTGAAGAATCAAATTTTTTTCTCTAAAAAAACTTTCTTTTAAGAAAATAATGAGAAATCTTGAACATAGATTAGTATATATTATGCATACCAAAAAACCAGAGAAAAATAATGAAGAAAACAGTCTCTGAGAAAGATGCATATGTATATATATATAGCACTGTTGGACCTATAACATATAGAAATTAACTTATTGTAAAATACAAGGAAACAGATGGGTGAATGTGAAGTGGTACTGGATGAAGGAAATGACTACAGATGGAAGCTTAATCCAGTCAAATGAATCCATAAGAATAAATGTAGTGGACCACAAAGGATAAACTGGAGGGTTAACACACCAAAGCTATGAATATGCATCTTCTCATACTTGTCTCTTGTCTTAACTTGTACTATATATATATATATATATATATATATATATATATATATATATACATGAGATTTCCAAACAAGATGGTACATTAGGATCTATATCTGTGTGATAACTCAACAGAAGTTCAAATAAGAAACAGTGCCTCATATTCCTTTAAAAGAAAGCCAAAGAAAGACAAACTTGTGTGGGACTTTTTACCACCAAGATGTAGCTAAACCAAGAGTACCTAATAAACTAGTGACTGTTATACGGATTTTGCCAGCCTAGGGTCAGCTAAATTTGCCAGGAAGTCTCATAGGCAGGTACTGTAAGTGTTATAGAAAGTTATCTCTTGCTGTGTAAATTCATACATTGGCCAGACACAGCTAATGTAGAGAGTGGGCTTCAGAAGAGAAGACTAAAGATATGTCACAAGGAGTTTTCCAGTCTTCTCTGTCATCAATACCAGTAGCAGTTTTAGTTTCTCAAATTAGAAGAAATCAGATAAGACCCAGCCACAAAATCAAGACTTCTATAAGATTAGGCAGGGAAGCAAGCCCATAGACTTTGGAAGAAGATCAGGGTAAAGCTTAGCAGCAATGGCTCCATTCTAGCTGGCAAATGGTCTATAATTCTTTATCCAGCTCTTATCTGTGCCTCCTCCATGCTGTGCACGTCCAGAAAAGGGGCTTAGTTTTCTTCATAGCATCTCACTTTTTCCAGAATTCAGTCTGTTCTAGATAGATGTAAAATTTGCACAAATATGTATTGTTGTGTAAGTATACCTTATGTTGAAACGGGTACTAGAGAAAAGCATGGGAGAACTTTATACATGTTCTTTTGATGAGGACAGCTTTGCTGTTGCCTTATCTGATTGACTAGTTGACCGTTAATAACCTATTCTTCATTATATCTTGTTTTTTAGGGCTTTGAGCTGGACTACTGAAGTTGCCACCATCACTGCATGTACATCTTGGGCATTAGTCAAATCCAATTACATTCTATTGAGTTTTTAGCCCTTGAGTATGTATGTTTATTGTTCTTTATGTCTCATTTTGGGAACCTATTATTTAGTCTCCGGTTGAGTAAATTCCTCTCTAGAGGGACAAGTTGAGGTGTAAGACAGGTCCTGAAACAGACCAGGAGAAAGCCACATTCCATTTGCTCATCAGGTCTTGATGAGAGATCACAAAGAAAGAGTATGCTTTCTTGGCATAAAATCCTGATGAGCAGGACAAAGATAAATAGAAATGAAAAAAGCCTTCAACACTCTTCAGAGTCCCAGACAGAGAAAGCATTGTTAATGAAAAGAAAAGTTCCTGAAAAATTTAAAAATTGCTGTTTGAAGATGAGGGGACCTAAATGGGAGGAAAATGAGAGAACATAGATTGTAGGACTGGGAAAGAGTAGACTTCGGCAACAGAATTATTATCTGGAAGGACACACTGACTAAACGTATTAGAATCACCATGATGATCATTTCTCCCTTCTATCTGCGCTGATTTCTTCCACAGACAATTCAAGAGACTGAGAAATCCCATCATCTGAAGAAGGAAGAAATACAAGCAGACAACTCAAATGTCAGACAGTGTTAAATCTATCTTTTTATATCTTAGGATATACACTGTGGACAGAAAGGTACAAATTAGCTTTAAAAAGTCAAGAATATAAAAACAATATAGCATACAAGTAGCAATTGTAAAAAATACGAATTGGCTATTCTATTGTGTATTAGTGATATATAGTACAGATTTTAAAATGATTTTATTATATATAAGGGGGTTATTTCTAGTGGCGTAAAGGTCAACCCATTATGGGAATAGAATAAGTACACAAACATGTTATATACATAATAATAGAAAAGAGGCAAAAATAGAGAAGGATGAAACAATTCATCAGTAATAGAGAATTCAGTGACCCACTTTTTATAAAAAGTAAGTCATGTAATCAAAAAGGAGATTTGGATAACAACATAAACAATAGATACCAACAGGCCTCCATAGTGTATTCCACCTATGTAATAACAGAATAGTCTTTTTTCTTCTGAACTACAAAGAAAATGTGTTTTCTTTTAAATTTTAAAAGTTATTCCTTTCTCATATATTATACCCTGACTACAATTTTCTCTCCTTGCCCTTCCTCCACGTCTACCTCATCCAAAAGGAGCAGAGTCATCAACTTAAGTCAGCTTAACAAACTACAGCAGTACTAGGAACATACCCTCACATCAAGGCTGGAAGAGGCAACCCAGTAAGAGGAAAGGATCTCAAAATCAGAAAAGGAAGTCAGGGATAGCTTTGCTTTCACTCTTAAGAATCCAACAAGAACACTGAACTACACAACACACATAAGCAGATAACCTAAGTAAGCTAGGCCAAATAGTCTCCTTGATCCCTTCGACCCCCATGATCCCAGGTCAGTTGATTCTGTATGCTATATGTTTTTGGTATCCATGACCACTTTGGCTTCTATAGTCTTAAAAAGAAAATCTTATCATCATGGACCTTTACCCAGGGGTTACTACAGTGTTTGCCAGGTTCTTAAAGGAATGAAGAATAAACAAGAGGCATATGAATAGTGATAGAAATAGAGGCAGTTCATTAAAGAAGTCACTAACACTCACTGGAACTGTAATGAACTGAGATAGGTCTCAGATGTAAATCCCTCAACTTCTAGCATTATGAACTTTTATAGGTCATTTGCTTACCACCTACTTTCTCCTGATTATAAAAGTTGGGAGTCAGGTCTTTTCTTTGGACATTCTCTGTGTTGATATATATAGTCCCAATACACAGAGGTTCAAAGTCATCTTATACTAACTAGCCTTTACCCTTTAAGTATGTTAATCTTATATATATATATATATATATATATATATATATATATATATATATATATATATATATATATATATATATTACACATATGTATTTCTATCTTACCTTCTCTCTCTCTTTCTCTAGATCTCTCTTTATACACACACACACACACACACACACACACACACACACACACACACACACATATATATATATATTCTTCCCTAGTCAAAACCCCTCTACTTTGTTTTCACTGTCCATTTTTCTTCAAATAAAGGCAGGTCTCCAATAGATATCAACCAATTATGATTATGCCTCCAGCTTTAATAAGAAGGGGAGTGCCTAGTCATACTGCAACTTGGTAGTGTGTTGATCTTGACATATATTTCTTTACATGGTGCTTTTCTGCGATAACACCTTGACATATGTAGCTTTTGAAATCTACTTAGAATGCTGGAAGGTAAAGTCTTTTTAGAACTTTTCCATCACTAGTGAGAGGCATTATGCCTGTCTAAGAGAGACTGCAGATCTTTTCCTATTTTAGTTATAGGTTGGAGAGGGGACTCAAGGTATATATAGTTATATATACCTATATAACAGTAGCTATATATATAAACTATACACATACACAATGCGTGTATATATTTTGTATATATATATATGTATATGTATATATATATATATATATATATATATATATATATATATATATATATATATATATATACATTTTGAGCAAATCACAAATAGAAACACTGTTATTAAACTTGGTAAAATTTTAGGTTATATCATGAAAAACGATAATACACAAAGCACTAACAAATTATTTAGAAAGGAGCATACAAATATTTACTGCTATAGTTTGAATACGTTCATGAAGTCATATGTCAGAACTTAATTTCCAGTCAAATCACATTGAAACAGGGTCCTGAGGGGAAGTAGGTTGCAGTGATCAGTGTTTTTGCTGGAATACATTCATTATTCTGATACTGGAACATTTTTAAGCATGAGGTTGTCTTTTATCCTGAGCATGTCTCTTCCATATAGTGCCTTCTGACATGTTCACAAAGTTCTTCACTGCATGTGGTTCTTTTAGGTTGGATTTATCATATTCTGGAACCATAAATACAAACACACACACACACACACACACACACACACACACACACACACACACACACATACACACACATGAATTTTACCCATTCTGCAATATCTGTGTGGGACATTACATGTAAAATGCAAAACAAGATGAAACAAACATCAAACTAGAGTATAAAGCTAAAGAAAATGCCATAGTTATACAAATGTATGATCTGTAAACTCATGAGTAATGAGAAAATTGAGAGTTTAAATGACAGGTTTTCCATGGAAGTTTAAAATAATCTTAAAACTATCATATGACAGTTTTTAGGATAGCCAGCAACTGGAGAGATAAGGAGTGTTTGTTGATTTGTAATTGTTTGGGGAGTTTAGGCTGCATGAACAGGGACCTATGGATTCCCTGTTGCTGTCTGTCCTCTTCTGAGATCACAAATTTGTAGCAGCACACCTAGATACATTATGTATGGTTGATGGGAATCAAACTCAGCCATTTCTCCAGCCTAAAGGTTGTCTCTTGACAATAAAAGTATCTTCTACTAAGATTCTCTTATTGAAAATAAATGACTGTTGGTGGGTTGGTCTGTATGCACTCAAATTTATTGAAGATGCATATGGGCACACACAAAGGCACATTTCTATCCGATTTCTTCTCGCCACACAGCTCTGGAGCATTTAGGGTCCTCAAACCAGGAAATCATGTTACATATTGGGAAAAAAAGAAGTGCCTGTCTCGAATTTTTAACCCTACAGCAGCATATATTTCCTCATCACAAAAGCTGTGCTTTAACAAGGAAGAAAATTGACGACATGTTTTCAGTAGTTCAATGAACCTTTCATACTTTTTGGAACTGAAAGTATAATCAATGCTTTACTGTAGTTATCTAGCACTGGTCAATATGGTGTATACTGCATCTGTCCTTATTTTTAGGATTGTTACCGAATCTAATGAAAACCATCATGCCTACTTATATTTGGGGGGGGGTAGTCAGTTTCTATCAAGTAATACTTCAGGTAGCTCATCATATATACACATATGTCTGATGGCATTTAACACCTTTTTAAATATACAATACTTCTGTATATAAATAGAGGTTGGATAATTAGTGTTCAATAGAAAATAAAACATGAAGATTGAAAAACTGGTCTAACATTTATTAAGTTGGAACAAATGCTTTGTAACTCCTGAGTCCATGTTTTTATGTATTAAATCTATACTTTACAGCAAAAGGAATGTAACTCATATTACATTGTGAGTAAAGCAAAAATAGTTTATAGCTTTTGGAACTTAAATAACAGTAAAGTAACAATAACACACAAAGAAATAGTTCATTTGTTTTCTCGTGCTAGACAATTGTAAGGAGAAAATGAGCTAGCCTCTCTGAACATTAGAAAAAATTATTTAAACCTAAACTTGCAAAGCATTCTCCTGTGTAGTGTAAGGAAGTTGACTTGGAGTATGACAGGGCCATGTTACACAACACTCTGGGACTGAACAGGAAAGGAGTTCTTTTCGGCTGATGGTTTGTAATTACCCAACCAGAATATTAATTCCATTTGTCTTCCTTTGAAGGATGTTTCATCTTTTGTTTTACTCCTTGGTGGTACATCCAATTACTGAAAACAGGATGTGCCTATAAAAAAAAAAAAAACCAACAGTTCCCAGCATTGAGAAGCAAACGCACATCTACTAGAAATTGTCATTGAAACTGACTTCCAAGGGAAACCAAAGCAGTCAGTGGGAATGTTAACAATTTAAGAACAAAAACAAACCAAAACAAAAACCTCTTCATTATATTGTGCAATAAGAGAACCAGGGGAAAGAAAATGTATTTCTAGGTTTAGGTTTTTTTCTCCTGAAGTGAAAATACTAAGAGAAAAGTAATACTCCGGCTAGAGTGAGTTGTTGTTGTCACATCCAAGCTGTTTGATTTAGCAAGACATACAGAGGTGGAACAAGGCTCATATATTTACTGGACACCCTTCCTTAGAAAATGCTGAAGTCCACAGAGTTGCCGTCCATCTACACTACAGTAGCATTATTCACCATAGACAACTTATCCTTTTTTTGTACATCTCTGTAACTGTAAAGTAGCTATGAGACTCAATGCCCCTTTTGCAATGAGATGTCAGAGAAAGAAAATGAGCCAATGTTAGAATGAAATGTTGGGGGGGGGGGAATCTATCAGGAATGAAACCGAGTGCATTGTCAAAGATGTCTGCTTTTATACCCTTCTGGAAAACAGTGACTGCATAGTTACTAAATCAGTTCACAAGAGACCAGGACTTCTTGTATTATGAATTTTAGCAGCAAAGAGCACAGAGACCATTTGTTTGCTGAACTTATTTGTTTATATTCTCTTTACTATAGAAAAAATACTGTACTTTATCACTTATTTTCATTGAGACATCACCTCTCTGAAGTAGGGAAGGCATTCTCTGATGTTTTATTTAGTGTTCAAATCCCTAAACAAAACAAAGGCACTTGTTACAGGACTCTCTTTGAATCTTCCATGCTTGAAGATTCCATTCTGTGATTCATTAGGCAGTTCCTGTCTAAGCACTGGAACATTTAGTTCTTTGCATGGCTAAAGACTACATTTAACTATTTCAACTGTATCTGTCTCTTCTCTGTAAGTACACATAAGTGTCTGACATATAAAGTTTCCAACATGTATGCATCGTGTATATTTTCTCTACACATCAGAAAACATAGCCCTTAATGCATATTTTAGTGTGAAGAAAAATGAAAGAGAGATAAATTACATTTGAATAAAAGAAACCCAATATTCTTATTAGAACAAAGCTTAGTTCAGCTTGCTTTGTTTTTGAACTGAGTTGGAAAGGCGAGACTTGGGATCATGGTGCATGAGCTAAGAATGTGTAGTGGTAAAGGTCATGGTTTGCATTTGTAACAAAAATCCCACCTCTACTTACAATGTAATAAATATATTTAATATCTAGTGAATGAATCCTTTACAGGTATATGAGGATTTTATTTTGGAAAGTCAGTGTTTCTTACAACTCTCTAAGCAATGTGGTGTCTTAAAATTCAGTTGCTGCCTCTGACTCATGCCACCGGTGTGAGAGGCTGATGTGGTAACAGTGCTCATCTCCTTTGAGTACGACTACCTTCTGAATGAGTGTATTTGGCACATGTGTCAATTATGACAATGAAGTGATATGTACCAGATTTCTTTGACTATTTGTATTATTGTTTTGTCTGGGAATTTTTCTCAGTGCCAATCACCAGACAAACAGTTTGAACGTCTGAATGGTTCTGTCAAGTTTCTTCTATCACTGGGAAATGAGTGCAGATTCATTCATTGAAATGCTATGCCTCTACTGCCTCAACCTAGTGATGAGTTAGACAAACACATCTAAAAACTTAACCATGTTCTCAATTCTATGTTAAAGTCATCACAGGCAGCAATAGGATTGTTTAGAGATAATAGCATAAATATTATGACATTAAATAATGTTAAGTATGTTGAAACCTAATCAAATAATTGTGTTGTTACACAAAACCGTGTGTCTTTATCTCAAAAAGCTGTACCAGTAGAGGTGCAGATGAATTGAACAATGGACACACACACACACACACACACACACACACACACACACACACACACATTAAAACATGTCCTGTGAGACCACAGCATGAAGGTGGATGTTTAGTCAAAAAATTTTCATAGACTTTCAGCCTCCAAAATTGTAGGGAAATGGACTTTTCGATTCTTAAACACCAGTTCACCCTAAATTTAATGATAATATTAAAAAATAATACAACACTAAAGAGAAAGAAATGTAATAGTTAAGGGCTTATCAGTCAACCTCACCTATTCACTTACAAATTTCAATGCTACTTTGTACATTATGTTTCTCTTTTGTTTAATTCCCATTTTATAATGGGAAAAATTAGAAAAAACAGACTCTTAAGAGAAAAACCTAAGTTATTCATAATTAAATGGTTGACAGACCCAACTCAGTCTCTCTGCGCCTATTTAAGGCATTTTCTTTACCTTCTGAAATAATCCAAATTATTAATATGCTATATCAGGAAGATCTAATCATTTAAACTTAAAACACCTATTGTCTTTCAGCATAGGGGGATATTTGAACAAGTTTTTTACCTTGAATTTACTGTGAGGCACTCAACGAAAAATTGGCTTAATTGAATATTTTTACACAAAATTAATTTTAGCAACTGCTGCTTGGGATTTGACCATGGCCTCACAATTTTTGTAGCCTTGGAAAACAGTGTTTGAAGTAACCAACTGCAGTAACACTATCATGTCGTGTATCACTAGGGTACATTCTGCAATGATCAGGTTTTAAAAGTGAAATCTTAAAAGGTCCTAATCAGTGCAGATTTTGTCTGTAGGACTGCAAAACGGGGAGGAAGAGTAAACTTTTCTTTTCAGAGAGAGAGAGAGAGAGAGAGAGAGGGAGAGAGAGAGAGAGAGAGAGAGAGAGAGAGAGAGAGAGAGAGAGAGAGAGAGAGAGAGAGAGAGATATGTCTCCATTGGTATTAAAGCGTTGATTTTCCAGAGTACATTCTTCCACTAGGTGAACCATCACTAACTTTGGTAGCATATTTAACAAAATTAACAAATGTGCTTGTATCTCTAATGCTCTGTCTTTCCTTTTTGTTCATTGCCCCAAAGCTCATTCCCATGCACGCCTCTTTTCCTCACTGGCAACTTCTATCTCTTTTAAAAACATACTGCAGGCCATTAAATATTCAAAGTGCCAATTTTGCTAAAGTGCATACAGTTCATTCAAGCTTCATAAATAACCCCGCCTTTCTCTTTCCTCTCTTCCAGAGGAGTTCGATCTATTTTACTTATCTCGGTTTTACCACGGAACATTTAGTGTTACATGGTCATAGTGTTTGTGAGGATTTTCCAGTTGTCACACAGGCTCAACTGTCCTGAAGCACACCGCGGGTTTATTCCTTTATTTTCTATAAAATGTTAAAAAATATTCATGTATTTATTTTATGTACATGCACATGAGGATAGCCTGAAGTAATTGGATCTCTCTCCTTCTGCCATGTGGATTTCGGACACAGAATTCAGGTCCGCAGACTAGGTAGCAAGCACCTGTCCCATGTTGCAGACAACTATGTTTATTTGGATGGAGTTGAGCCATGTAGCATTTGTTTGATTGTGACAGAAGTTTAATTTATAGCCCTTGTCAACTATACTACCATCTTCCTTACAATGATCACCCTCTCACTTGGGGTCTCTGTCTTGTGCTATAGTGGAACAGCCAACCCTCCAAAGCTCTCAGCACTCCCTTTAGGTAAGCCTCAAAATTCAGATGTTCTCAAAGAACTAAAAAAGAAAAGAAAAAAAAGAAAGAAAGTCACCCACTATTTTGCAGCTACATCTGACTGTTTTGTGTACTAGAGCACTGCTTTATGGTAACAGAGTGCTGTCGAGATCATGAAAACACATGCAAAATTGCACACATAGTCTTTCCTCCCCCTTTAATATGTGCCCATTAAAAATAACTATATGATAATTAATGAGGAAGTAAGGTAGTGTCTGTGGATGGTTTGTCAATATTGTAGCTGGGTCATTCATCTGTGGAGCAGTGATATTCACCCACTCCCTCCTCTGGTGTGGACACGCAGAGCTAATATTTCCCTTCTTATTTCAGACACATTCTCAAGCATTGTTTTAAGCAGGCAAGCAGAGACCACTTCCAAGCTGAAGAGAGCCCGAATTATTTGAAGATGATTTTCCAATGAAGGGAATCTTCATTCCAAATGGAATTCTGTGATACGTCCTTCTCTTGAAATGAATGCCGGTAACTATGTGGGGGAGAAGCAGCTAATGAATGCTAAATTAAGTTGCAACATAGAGAAATGGGCAATGTTCATGTAACATGAGTTTACTTTAAAACACTCCCTGTTGACTTTTGCAAAAATAATATGCAAGCAATTTGAGATATTTACAATGGGTAGAAGTAGTTCTGAGACCTAATAGCCAAATCACTATTTGCAAACTGTTCTGCTTCTTCGATCCAAATTTCTGTAGTTTTTTAAGGCTGAGATGGAAAATAAGGCAAGTTTAACAAGAAAATTACTTGCTTCATGACACCAGATATCTGTACCCCATGAAGGTAACATGGATTAAGTTACTGGAAAATTAGCTCATTTAGTCACATGACACAAAACACCCGTACTACCAGGCCTATCTTCAGAAATCTTGAAAACACATAAACACAAAGTTGATGTGCCATTTCAGTGAAAACTTGCCTTTACACCATTTGGCATTTTTTAATCAAAAATAATCTTCTAAAATTAGTTCTATCCACTAATGAAAATTGTCCTCATTACTGACTTCTTGCATGCATACTCGGGTCTTATATATTTATAAATTGGTAGGGGAAAATTTTAAGTTAAAGCGGCAAAATAAGCATAGTCGGAGAGCTAAACAGGAGGACTTTTACTTCATTTACATTCATTACATATTATGAGTGTAATTACCTTCCTCAAATAATACTGGTCTGAAGGAAAGATCCTGAAGGAGGCGTCCTTCGGTGATGATTTTATTGATTGTGAGTGATGGATGGTATCAACATTTCATAGTGAAGAATCATGGTTTTGTTACATCAGGAAAATTAAATTGGGAGAGTTATTTTCTTTCCCAGTGATAGTGGCAGTTAGAATATTTCACCTGTAATGAGATGTGTGCGCTATGTGCCATCGTGAACCACGGCTCAGCCATTAAATATATGTAAATGAAGAGAAACACAGGAGAGCCCGAGCATAATAACGTGCAGAACAGAGAAATGGATCCTGGAAAGTGATTAATTTATTTGATGATGCCTCAAGTGAGGAATTTTAGGTCACAAATGAAGTGACAGAATGACAAATTACCATTTTAAAGAATTTACTGGGCATCATTACTGAACAATTGTCAGGTAGTTTATGGTGGCTGAGAAGACCGTATAAATATAGATCTTTTCCTTATCTGAACTGAATTATTAATCACCTTTTTAAAAATCTTCGTGAGTGATGGTTGGCTGTCTGATTGGAAATAATGTGTTCTACAATTTTAACTAAATTCTAATCCGATATGTAACAGGAATCTTTACAATTAAAGTCTCAGTGGAGAGTGGTAGGAGGTTTATAGTCAATTGCAGTTTTAATATGATAGAAGGGGATGAATCTACCAGCACATTTCAATAGATTTTCTTAGGTATCTCATCCCTGCTGTGATGCTATTCAAATGTTTACAGTTTATTTTCATTTGAAAAAAATGGCATTCAGATACTTAAATTGTTTTCCTTGGTTTATTAGTTAATGAAAATGAAATTCTGGTAATTGCTATAGTTTTGCAGCCTGCCACATTATTTAAAGGGAAGTGACTGGCTTTGTCAGCTGCATTGTAAATGTCATCTTCCCGTGTTTTGTCCAATTTTTGTTTGCTTTATCTATGTCATGTCCCTTCTCCGTCTATATGCCACTGTATCTAATACCAGGATCAAACAGTGTTTGGAAGGCATTTCTTTAAAATAAAGACATTTTCACATTTCTTTTATGATTCCTTAATTGAACTTACCTTGCAAATATCATTAATAAAAAAATAAAAATAAAGCGTTAGATGGAAGTGACTGAGCACCTTTAAAATGTCTGTTTCAGGATTCTTAAAACAGTTTCTGTTTTACATCTGCTCATATGTGGTCAAGAGAAGGACCACATCTATTTGTAATTATAGTGTTACTCATATTGGATATGAAATAGAGCATTAAACAAAAACTAGTATTTGCTAGCTGTTTGACAGGCTAGAAATGTCTAGAGAACTAATTTTAACGTGTTGTCTCTAAAACAAATAAGTAGTACTTCCACTGCAGTATTTAGGAATATCTGTCCTACACGGCTCATCACTTACTCAAGAAAAAAGCCTAATGACTTTATCCCTTCTCCCTCACTGTGAGCCTCTCATTTTGCTCTTGATCCAGTCTGAGAGGAAATTTTAAAATAAATATTCCATGTAACTCATGGCACCTTACATTGCTGAGTTCACAAGAAATTTAAATTTTGAATGGTTCATGCTACATTTTTAACTCATTTTGCTTTTACTTTTCCTGTTCTTCATGAGAGACACACTTTTAAAAATCTTTCTATTGTGTTACAAGAAGAAAGCCTTTCCTCTACTTTTGATTTGATGATCCAGTCTCCATTATGCACGTGGAGTTTCAGGGATGTTAGGTCATGGCAGTACTGACTCAGGATGATAAAGATGAGATATCCCCTTTCTCTCTATGGTGCTTAGGTTTCTTCTGGCAACCAGAGTCAAATGCCAGGGTAGTCTATGACAATGTTCCTCCGGTAGACATGATCTTACTTTTCAGCTACCTTTTTTCTCCTGATTTTGCTTGCCACAGAAAACTCAAATAGATGAGTAAGGATGTGCCATAAAGAAATTTCACATCTCATAGGATGCACTACAGTGAAGTGAGACTTGTTTAACAAAGCATAGATCACAGTGATTGTAAGAGTGTCCCAAAGCAGGCAGTGGCTGCCTTTAGTGAACAGAGCTCTGCTGCAAAATTTTCTACCTTTTATCCCCTGCCAGCTTCAATCTGGTGTCAGAGAGAATTGAACAAAAGAGGGAGAAATAAAGATATATTTGACTCTAAACAGATTAAAAGGAAAAACATATCCAGGAGAACAGACTCCTATGAAGAATAGTAAAGAATTGGTTTAAATTAGTTTAAGGCCACAGGAAAGAAGGTTTAGTGTAATTTAAAGCAGTGACCTACTCTTTTGTGATTCAGGTGTGGATGAGGAACAAGAGGACTGTTCCATTATAAATGACATCAACATATATACAGTGTATTACTCCACGTGCATACAGGAAAATCAATGTATGAGCTACACTGTCTGGGATAAATCAAAACAAGGTGATATTCCATCTCCTTCATGTATGAAATCTTCTCCAGTCCATGTGAAACTTTTTGTTTCCTTCATAAATCACTGTTGCTGCTGTTCTTAGAGTGGCCATGCAAGTCAGACAGGAAAAACTGATGTGGAACTCAATGCCTGCTAACTAGAAACCTTTTCTTTGGTTTTTAATGGGGATATTGGGGAAAAGAATGTTTTCCTTGGAGGTTGCAATGCAAAGGTAATGGAAATGTGGCATTTCCAACAGTCTTCTTGTCCTTAACATCTGTAATACATCGACAGACCTAAAGTATAAGACCACAGATATAGAGTAGACTATGGGAGAGAGACAGCATCTAATGTAACAAAGGAAGAGGAGAGAGTCATAGAGCAAATATGAAAGTGATATAAAGCCAAAAGTGTAAAAGTGAGTGACATCAGAACTCCATGAGGCCAGCACCCTAATATACTGCCTTAGGAAGTCTTTTATTCTCTAGCTGAGATTTTTAGTAGGTGGAGGATATGGACCCTAAACAAGTCACTTCCTGTAGCCAGGCAGGACTCATAATGGTAGCATAAGAACAGTACCCCCCCAAAAAAAAAACCTTTAGCCCAAAATACATCCTGCCTATAATATATGCAGGACAAAGACAAAGAAGAGACGAAGGGAATGGCCAACCAATGATTGACCCAAATTGAGACCCATTCCATGGTCATGGACCAATTAAGGATACTCTGTTATGCTTACAGACAGCAGCCTAGCATGATTGTCCTCTGGGAGGTTCTAGCCAGCAGCTAATGGAAAAAGATGTAGAGACCCACAATCAAAACTTAGATGGAGTTTGGTGAGTATTGAGGAAGAGCTGAAAGAATGAGGGACTTGAATAAGATGGAGACTCCACTGGAAGGCTATCAGAGTCAACTAACCTAGACAGTTAGGGACTCCCAGAGATTGGCCCCCACACTAAAGTGCATACAGGAGCTGGACTCAATCCCTGCCCTCCACAAGCATGCAGGTCCCTCAATAACTGGAGTGAGTAGAGCCTGTTCCTAAAATCTGGTGCCTCCCTTTGGATTTCATTGCCGTACTGGGCTTCCATTTCTGGCCTCAGTTGAAGAGGAAAAGCCTAGTCTGCAGTGACTTGACATGCCTGGGGCTGGGGATGTCAGGGAGTGGAGTATGGGTAAGGAGGGGTGATACCCAAGGACCTTCCACTTCTCAGAGGATAAGGGGAGGGCATAGTGTGGGGGAGAGAATCTGTATGAGGTGTCATTGAGAGAAGGGGGCAGATACTGGGATGAAAAGTGGATAAATAAATTTATTAAAGAAGTTTGTCAGAAATTGAGGAACAAAGATGAGACAGAGAATGAATAAATGGGCATTTAATAACTGGCACAACTTGATTTCTATCCCATGGGCAAGCACCAATCCTTGACACTATTATTGATACTTAGTTATGCATGCGTAACTATCCTCTGAGAGGCTCTGCACAGCATCTGACTGAAACAGATGCAGAGACCCACAGCCAAACGTTGGACAGAGCAAGGGGAATTTGTGAAAGACTTGGGGAAAGTATTGAGGGCCCTGGAGGGAATACGGGTATGGGACTCTCAGAGGCTGAAATATCATCCTAAGTGCATACATGGACTGGACATAAGGCTCCTGCACATATGTAGCAGATGTGCAGCTCAGTCTTCATGTGGGTTCTGCAATAATTGGAGCATTGACTGTCCCTAAAACTTTTGTCTGTCTTAGGATTTCATTCGCAATGGGAGAGGATGCCCCTAGCCCTACAAAGATTTGATGTTCCATGGCCAGGGGATATTAAGAGTGACTCTTCCCAATTGAGGATGCTTCAATTCTAATAGGGAGAGAAACAAACCAGAGAACATAGGGAGGAAGGGTACTGGGTGGGAGAGGGAAAGAAGAGGAGCAGGGGGAATGGGAAATATGACCAGGTCATGAAGGGGCAGGGGATGACCAAGAGTGAAGCCCTGAGGGTCAGTAGAATAAATAGAAATATACAACCTCAGGAGGTGGGAGGTAGGGAGCCCTCTAGAATGTATCAGAGACCACAGAGCTGAGAGAATCTCTCAAGACTCAAAAGGAGAGACCTTCAATGGAATGACCAACAGTGGAGAGAGGGAACTTGTAGAATTCACCTCAAGCAGAAATATAGGGCATCAAGTGGAGGGATGGGGTTGCCATCACACAGTCAAAAACTCTGACTCAGAATTGTCCCTGTCTAAAAGAACTGCAAGGACAAAAATGGAAAAGAGACTGAGGGAAAAGAGGTTCAGTGACCAGCTCAAATTAAGACCCATCTCAAATGGAGGATCCAAGGCCTGTAGCAGTACTAGGTCAGACTAAACACTAGGAGTAGAAACAAGTCCTTAAGTTATACCTTATCCCTCTGACCAGTCTTAAGAAAACCAATTTCAACATATCTTATAGTGACATCAAATTTTAAAATAACCAAGATATGAGAAAACATTTAATAAATGTCTCATTCAAAATCTTATTTAAAACAATGTTTCAATTACCAATTAATATTATTTTGATTGGTTATATTGTGAAAATGATTGTGAGGAAAGAATTAGAGATCGGCTATGCAGTAGATATGAAATACACTCTGGTCTTGTGTGTTGAAAACTTGGCTATAATATAGCAATGGTGAGATGTGGGTCTGGGTGATGCTAGTACTGGGTCATCTAGGTTCTAATCTCTACAATGAATGACTACCCTATTAGGTTTCAGTATTGATGTGATATTGGCATGTTGTGACAAGTTGGGAGGTAAAAGCTAGTTAAAGAGTATGGGATTATAGATTCATATCCTTGGGGATCATATCATGTCTTAACTTCATTACTCTAGTTTTCTCTGTGTCTGACCTCCATGAGAAGAGCACTGTTCCTGTTGCCATGGTGTTCTGTGTTGCCTCAAGCTTATGACAGTGGAGCAAGATGACCACTGACTACAGCTCTGGAAGTATAAGCAAAAATAGCTTTCGGCTTTTGAGATTTTCTTGTCTTTTTCCATATACATGAAAACTGACCAGACTAGGTTAAGACAACTAGTATAGTTTAACAAATATCAAGACTCTGAAATATATCTATATATCATAATTACAGTTACAAAACATGATTTCTTGTGGGACTGATGTCAGAACTCAGCACATTGTTGGGGATGCCACCCTGGGCTTAGAATATTGGGTTCCACAATGACTTGAGTGACCATGAGTTGGAAAAAGCAAGCTAGTATATAGTGGTCCTCCATTGAATATGCTTTAGTTTCTACCTCCAGGTTCTTATCTTGAGTTTCTGTTTTGTGTCCTTTGTTTTCTTCTCCTTACTGTAATCAGTAAGCCCTGTAAATCTTTTCATCCACAAGTGGCTATTGGTCAGTGTTATTACAGAAACAGAAAGTCAGAACAGATGATATGCTCTCAAGTGCAAAGGAGTATTTAAAAATATTCATTAGTAATATATATATATATATGACATACATATATATGACAAAAATTTATTAAATGGACTGCATTCTCTGAACTCTCCTCTTCCCCAACTTCCCACATTGTTATTTTGTTTTAAACTTTGTATTGATTGTATTAGTTATTTACATTTAAAATGTTATCTTAATTCCCAATATGTTTCCCCTCCAGACAATTCCTATTCAATCCCCCCATTACATGCTTTTATGACGGTGCTCCTCTACCCGCCCACTCATTCTTGCCTCACTAGTCTAGCATTTCCCTACTGTGGGGCATTGAGCCATCATAGAATCAAGAGCCTCTCTAAGGCCATCCTCTGCTACATGTGAAGCTGGAGTCATGGGTCTCAGCATGTGTACTCTTCTGATGGTGGTTTAGTCTTTTGGAACTTGAGGTGAAGTGGGGATCTGGTTTGTTGATATTGTTGTTTTTCCTATGGGCTTGCAAAACCCGTCAGCTCATTGAGTCCTTTCTCTATCTTCTCCACTGGCATCCCCATGCTCAGTCCAATAGTTGACTGCAAGCCTCTGCATCTGTATTAGTCAACTTCTGATAGAGCCTCCCAAGAGACATCCATATCAGGCTCCTGTCAGCATATATTTCTTGGTATCAGCAATACTGTCTGGGTTTGGTGGCTGGCATATGGGGTGGATCCTCAGGTGGGGCAGCCTCTGGATGGTTTTTCCTTCAGTCTCGGCTCCATTCTTTGTCCTTATATTTTCTTTAGATAGGAGCAATTCTGGGTTAATATTTTTGAGATGGGTGGGTGGCCCTGCCCTGACTAACATCCTGGATATGTTCTTTATAGGTTCTCTTTCCCCTTTGTTGAGCATTTCAGCTAATATTATCACTGTTGGGTCCTGGGAGTCTTTTGCTTTTTCTGGCATCTGAAACTTTCTGGTGGCTACTTACTGGTTCACAATCCCCCACTGCTACTCATCCCTGTTCATTTTCCTCACCCTCTGTATATCTTCCCCGTGTCTTCCCATACCCAGCCCTGAACCCCTTTTTCCTTTTCCCTCTTCTCTCCCTCCTAAGTCTCTCCCTCACTCTACTTCCCATGTTCATTTTATTCTTCCTTTTTTTGTCTTACAACTTTATTAAGAAAAACAGAGACATATGTACATATTTTACAAGCATTTTGGCATAAAACTATACGAATATATTTTGTCAGTACTTGATTTGTTTTAAAGTTTTGATAGTATGAATTGAAATCTTACTAATTATAATAAGCATAAAGTACATGTAAAACAAAACATAACATGCAAATTGTCAAAGCTTTCTTGGTGTATATAGATTAAACATAATGACTTTTAAATACCAAAAATTGTCATAAGGCTATCTTCTTAACTCATGAGTTATTAACGATTTAAGGTCTAAGTGTACCCCTCTCTGAGAGGGTGCTATACACATTTTTTTTTTGGTTGTTGATGTATTTTTTGTTGTTTTTTGTTTTTTGTTTTGTTTTTTTTGTTTTGTTTTAAGAAGGACTGAGCTTCTACTTTTTGGCCTTTCTTTGTTTGAGCTTCATATGGTCTGTGAGTTGTTTCTTGGGTATTTAGAGCCCTCTTAAGTAGGACTAAATCATGCACACTTTGGTCTCCTTCTTCCTTCTCTTAAGTAGTCTCTTTTTCCAATCTGTTCGCAAGAGAGTTGGGTATATCTTATCTCTGACTCATTCTGTCAATTCTGTGATTTTTCCCTTGTCGGCCCTTCAAATAAAGGTCACTTTCAGAGATGGCTGGTTTCTTCTACAAACTAACTTTGCCTTAATTGTTTTGGATTTAAGGTGTGTACTCAGAATGTATCTGCATTTCAGCCATATCATACTATAATCCAGGGCCTGTCTGCATTCTGGCAGGATCATATTTTTGGAAATGCTCCCTTGCTAGATCGGACATGTTTCTGGATTAAAATTCCTCTACACAAAAAACAATTGGTTTGACTTCTAGATCTCGGAACCATCTCACAGGCATGGCACTTATCTCTACTGAAGATGAAGAAATGTATTCGTGGAAATGCCCACATGTACATGTATCTGATACAGGTAGTTTCCTAAGAGAGACTTTCTGTCAGGTCTGTACTCGCAGCAAGTTGACATTTCAATTCAATTAAGGCAGTGCATTATTGTCATTCTGAAATTTCTGTATACCATTTATCATTTCATACAGTTGCATATCAGTGCAGAAGTAATAAACCCATGTAAATGGTAACACATGTAACAAATACCTGCACACCTTTACTAGATCTCTCGTGGTGATTCAAACAGGTCAATTCATTGGTTTGATGGCACAGGTGAAGTTGTAAGATTTCTAGTGCTTCACCTGAAAGTCATATAATTTTTACCATCCATCAAATTTTAAAATATTGAATTTTAATATGATTACAACTTATAACTCATACATAACCAGACCAGTTTTCTAGAGCAAAGTGATTTCTAAAATGGGAGAAAAGTTTGAGTAGACCATCGTAAAGTTTACAAGACAAGCTTGAGGATTTGAAAGCAATGTAGACCAAAAGTAACACACAGAGAAGCTGGGACCATAAAGAAAATAAAATTATGAAGAAAAGTTATGAAAATAGGTAGATAAATATTTTTACATATTTATTTTTCTCAGAAGTGTATCTAGACAAGGAAAATCATTTTACTTCCCCCCTTTTAGGCTCTTGTCAGTAATGTCCTAATTTAAAACCAGTAGTACAATGTTTATAAACTAATCTCATTTGGATGAGCATTACCCACTGTGGGTATTTTTATCATCAACAATCACAAAATTATTTAATGTGTGCTGGAAGAAAACCTTTTTGAAACTATATTACCTACAACTCATGTTTACCATTCAATTTTTAATAATTTTATTTCTCTGGAAATCTGAGAATTTGTATAGATTACTCATAAAAAATGGCATGTTAGTGTTTCTGTCATTTTTGATAGGTATTAGAACTATTTGACTTTAAATTCTTCGAATATTTGAATTCTTTGAGAAATGTAGTGGCTGACTATAATGCATGGTGAAGTAAAATGTCTAAGGCTGAGTGAGTACAACACAATGCTGTAACACAGAGTTAAAATGTGTTAATTTGGATTTCCCACAATAAATCAAAGTAAGCTTAAAAAGCTATTGTTTTAGGATTTGGTGAAAACTTGGTCGAGGAGCTCAACCCTTCTATGGAGAAAACTAGTCTGTGTTTAATTTAGACTTATAGATCATGTTTCTAGACAGAGAAAAGCAAAGTCATGGTTTGAACTATCCATTGAGTCAATATTTATGCCAGCTTGTATTAACTTTAACAAAACAGTTTATTTTTTTAATTTCAGGAGTTTATTTCCCTATATTTAATTATAAGACAATAGGCAAACAAATGTGATTTTACTAATATGCTTTGTAACATAGGATATAATATAATAAAATGTTATACACATGTTTCTTGACCCCTTTTAATAGTTTTTTACAAGTTAAATATGTATGTAATTGGATTTGATGAACTATAACCAGAATTTTATAGATATTTATTACTTCCCCTAAATGGAAGACAAATAGATACAAATTTTTTGAAGGATTTATTCATTACTTTTTACTAGTTTTAGTTGACCTTATGTTCCATGTTCACATTTACGGGTCTTTTTATCTTCTTCTTTGCTATTGCTAAAGGGACAAATGCTTATTCTGCTACTTTAGCTACTGTGCTGTGTTGGCTATCCACTGCCAACAGGAAACTCTCAGTAATACTTTAGAAGTATATGTAAATGTCTGTTTTTCTTATCTGCTCTTTATATTATATGCTATCTGTCAATCAAAAAATTAGAAATAGATCTATCTAAAAATCCAGCTCTGCCATTCTTGGGCATAAAACCAAAAGATGTCCCACTATGCCACAGGGGCATGTGTTCCACGATTTTGATAGAAGCCTTATTTGTGATAGCCAGAAACTGGAAAAACAAAAACAAAAACAAATACCCAGGTGTTTCAGTACAAAAGAATGGATACAGTAAATGTGATTCCTTTACACAATAGAATACTACTCAGGTATTAAGAATGAGGATATCGTGAGTTTTGCAGGCAAATAGATGAAACTAGAAAATATTATCCTGAGTGAGATAGGACTTCAAAGGACATGCATTGTATGTACTCACTAATAAGTAGATACTAGTCAACAAAAGTATAGACTACAGAGAACACAATCCACAGAACTCAAAAATATCAACAAGCTGAAGGGCCCAAGTGAAGATGTCTCAGTACCATTTGAGAAGATTAAAAAAGCAATGATAGGAGGGAGGAGGAGGGAGGGTCCTTGGTGGCAAAGGGGACACGGAACAGAAGAGGGGAACAAGATCAGGTATTTCGTGGTGGAAATGGATTGAAGGCCTGAGGGCCAGCAGATAGAATGGAAACAGACAACCTTGGGAGGTAGGAGTTGGGAGGACCATCCAGAATATATCAGAGACCTGGAGGTGAGTTACTGTCAGGATTCAAAGGGAGGTAGGTATATTGGATGAAATGCCTTACAGTGGGGAGAGGGAACTTATAGAGCCCACCTTCAGGAGAAAGACAAAATAAACAAAAGGACAAACTGCAGAATATATGTTTTCAGACATGACTAAGACAGCACCTAGCAGAGCAATCACATGTTAAAGCAAAGCAGAAATGGTGAGCCATGTCTGTCCCAGGTGACTGCCTGTAGTTTCTCAGTCACCATTTGAGAAAAATAAGCAACCATAAGGGTATAGTATACCTATGAACTGAAGAAACATATCTGGAAAAATCTTAGAAAGACAAAGCAAACAAAATACATGAATACAATGTTCCAGAAAAATGGCAGGGAGGCTGCCATTCTGGGCATGTGAAGAACCTTCCCTGAAGCCAGGGACACAAAAGGTACTAGAGACAGTGAAATAAGGACTCTAGTTAGAGTGAGGCCAGTATTGTTTCGTTCCACCACTACCTGAAGTAGAAACAGAGAAGACTGAAAAGAGATGTGGAAAAAATCTAGGAAAGGAAGTGAGGCATTGACTTTGAGTTGAAAATCATTGGTGCATTGTCTCTGTCCAATTAAAGAAGATTGTGATATTAGAGATTCCACACACTCTTTCAGGTGATAATCAGCCATTACCTGGACTCAGCAAACATGCAATTACTAATTTTGAAGAATGTACGTGATTGCATACATACAAAACTGATCAGTCAACAACACTTAATGCTTCAGAAAGAAAATCCTGGAAGACAAATAAGGGTGTGAGAATCACTCCCAACAAGACCAAATCACAATGCACGGCGAAAAGGAACTGAAAATTATTATGAAGCCTATTAAAGTACAAAATGAGGTATAGAAAAGAATTAAAAAATGTTGCAAGACATCCTAGAAATTAAACATGGTGGTCAAACTTCTTACATATAATACTAGAATATAAACATTAAATATAGCCAAAGCTAGTGAACTAGGACATAAAGAGACATGTTTCTTAAAGGGCTACTCTCAATGCTCAGCAGTCATTCTAGCACATGGATAAAAACACTGTTGGAGCAAAAGGGAATGGGCAACCTGTAGCAAAACAGTATTTGTCACACACACAAAATCTCAATCGCTGTAACTTCAAGAATAAGACTTCCACAAGATCAAATCAGCATGAATGGGGGAATGGCTTATGAAGTCCTACATTAGGAACTGCAGGCAAATGATGCAAGTAAGGAGAAGAGCTCGTTTTCTTCTGGAATGTGACTCCTGAGCATCTTCCTTGCTGCAATAGTTGGTTCTAAGATGGTACACACCATGGCAGTACTAAGTGGGTCCAGTAGAATGAAAGCAGATCACTTGAAGTTTGGAGGAGGGCAGGATATTGGAAGAGATGGGGAAGAATTGGAGGGAGGGAAATAAAAGAAATTGACCAAAATGTGGATGAATAGAAATGAAACTAAAAGTGGCAAAAGGATAAAAACAGGTAAATCTCAGAAATTTTAAATGACCACACACACACACACACACACACACACACACACACACACACTTACTTGGTGGAATTCCTGGAATGAGACCAGTTGTATGAGATGAAACATTAGAAAGGAAAAGGGAGAAGTATCCATTTGATAAAGGAGATTGTTTAAACTGTAAAACCAAACAAAAAGGTTCATTCATAGTCAGGAAGACAACTGGAATGATATCTCCACTAGCAATCACATTTTGCTAATGTCTAAAAAAAGAGAGCATTAAGACAAACAACATCCTAAAATCACTCAAAAACCAGAGGGCAACCAGCAAACAAGGAGAACTGCAGTCCTGCCCATGTGCATGTCTGCTACACGATAGCGCACAACTGGAACCACAGTCCTAGTGGGTCTCATGCTGTCCTTTACCAGCACAGACACTAGGAGAGTTTTGCCGCACAAAAATAAATGCAGTCATAACACTCATATCCATATAAGTCAAATAAAAGAAAATCTTAAAAAGAAGCAATATAATGTACGAATAATAACTAGATTTAAACTTTCAGCTATTGCTACACAAGACTTCTGAACAATGATTTTCAGGGAAGGGTTGAAAGAGTTCTTGATCAAACAATACACTATTACTTTTTAAATTTAATTTTCTCAAGAACCCATAATCTTAGGTTAATCTTCAGGTGTTTTAAATAAGCAGATATGCATTATCTTCATATATTCTATTCAAATTTTGTGATGAGACTTCCTGCAGTCTCTATGAGGGTGTCCACACCCCACCAACAATCCCGGTACTTCCTGCAGCCTGCAGTTTTTTGAGTTAGATGCGTCTTCTTTGACTAGACCCAGACCCAGCAGTCCTCTGCTGTATATGTGTTGGGAGCCTCATATCAGCTGGTAGATGCTGCCTGGTTGGTAGTCCAGTGTTTGAGAGATCTCAGGGGTCCAGGTTAGTTGAGACTGCTGGTTTTCCTACAGGGAGAAGCTCTTTTTCAGTGTCTTCTAGCTTTTTTCTAATTCAACCACAGGGGTCAGCAGCTTCTGTCCATTAATAGGTGTAAATATCTGCATCTGACTTGTTCAGCTGTTTATGGGTCCTTCGAAGAGCAGTCATGATAGGCCCCTTTCTGTGAACACTTCATAGCTTCAGTAGTAGTGTCAGTCTTCTGGGCCTCCGTGTGAGTGGGATCGCACATTGGACTTGTCACTGGACCTCCTTTCCCTCAAGCTCTTCTCCATTTTTGTCTCTGCAGTTCTTTCAGACAGGAACAATTATGGTCAAAGTTTCTGACAGTGGGATGGCAACCCCATCCTTAACTTGATGCCCTGTATGCATTGATTTAAAGTAGTGAGTATATCTGGTTCTCCTAAATGACTGCAAATTTCAAACTCTTTCAGTTTAGAAACTGTGCAGGAATTGAATTTTCTGTGGACTTCTTGCCAATCTTTTAGACACTTCACCATTTTGCAAATCATAGTATTAGTCCCAAGGGGTATAATAATACAATAATTTACATATTAACTCATTTTCCCTTTATCTCTTCACTTGAGCGGTCCATCTGCAGTGGTCTCAGTTGAGACACCGCCACCACTACCTTGTGTCTCAGACACTTGAATACTTGGTTCCCAGTTGGTGGCTATTTGGGCAGGATAAGGAAGTTTGGCCATTCTGAAGGAAGTATGTCACGGAGGAAGGCTTTGAGGTTCCAAAATTATTTGGGCCATTTTGAGTCAGCTACCTTTGGATCAAGATGAGAGCTCTCGGCTGTTTCTTCAGCCTCCCATTATCTCCCACTTCTTCCATCCAGCATAGATTCACCATCTGAATCCTTAAACCTCAAATAAGCTCTCCTCTTTGAGTACTCTTGCAATAGGGCCTTTTTACACTGGTATTAACTTGAGATATCAACCACCATTGTCACATTAATCCTTTAATTTCATATTTGTTAGACTATTTGCTTAATATTGTTCCTGAATGGAATAATTCTAATGCATCAAAAAAACCAATCAAAAATTTTATTTGTTTTTTATCTGTATTTTTTATTCCTTAGGAAGTAAATATATTTTTATTGAAAGAAATAAAATTACTCTCCTTATTAAGTATTATTTAATCTTAGCCACCAAGCATTCTTTCCCCTCAACTCTACTACATTTGTATTAAATAAAAATCCCCCCAGTTCCAGTGTTTGTTTTGCTTTGTTAAGTAAGAAATGTTGGATTTGAAAACAAAATTTCCTTTTCTTATGTGAAGTTGTGGATACTTTATTTATATTCTATGAAGAGTACAACAAAATAATACTATCTAAGATTATATATATATATATATGTGTGTATGTGTGTGTGTGTATATGTATGTATTCACACAGCACACATATATATTGGAATATATATCAATGTTTCTAATTAAAGTGTTATCATAAGACAAGCTATTCTTATAGGTTTATTATTTTTCTTGTCTCTATTGGAATCTAAATATTATAGAAAAGATAAAAATCAATGGTGTTAACTATTTTTAAGGTCTCATTGATATTATTATTATTATTATTATTATTATTATTATTATTATTATTATTATATGCTGGAAGTAAAACACAGGGTCAGGTATTTTCTAGGCAAGTTCTCTCCATGAACTACACCCAAACTTTGGTTATTTGGTACAGGTCTTTCTCTATAGACCAGGCAGTTCCCAAAGTCTTGATCCTCCTACCCCTCACTCTGGGTGCTGAGATTACCTGAATGAGCCATGAGCCATCAGGCCTGACTCTTGTTTCACTTTGGCTATCAGTTCTGACAAAGATCAAGAAAGCAAACATGAAGAGGTTAGCATAATATAATACAGTTACCAAACTGAGATGTTTGAGTGAAGCAATTAAAATACAAGCACAAAAGATTCCTCAGTGGGTTTGTATAGTAGTGTTGAAAATCTGAGGTGGGTTTAACCTCATGAAGAGACAAACTCATTCAAGACAGATTGAATTAAGATTAGAAAGGAAAGATGAAAGAGATAGAAAGAGATAGATACTCTATCTTCAAGTGTTCTAAGAAAAATTTAAATTAACCTTTGCTTTTGCCATTTTTCTATTGCTGAGGCGGATATAGTTATGTTTCCATTTTGTCCTCACTTTTATATATGATAATTGAGGTAAAGAGATTGGTGAAGGCTATACAGCTTGTGAATAGGAACAATATCTGGACATGGCTCATTACAGTTCCAGTGCATATTTTAACAGTGAACAAGAGTTCACTACATTTTTTGTCATGTGACTGAAATCTCAATGTAATGTATATAATTATTACAAACTTATCCAATAACAGTGTAATAAAGTGTAGAGTGATCTGGTATAAAGTATCTTTCTGTATTTCTTCTCTAAAATGTAAACAATATTTAAAAGACTAGAATCATGTTAAATGAAGCAATGTATATAAAAAAGCATAATGTTGTTTTTAAAATACTAGGTTATTACTAAGATATATTTTGATTGTCTAATATATCATAATGATGCTGAGATAATAAGTTAGTTCTTCATAAAACAGAATGTATTAAAATATGTGGCTATATAAAATTAAATTATGAAAAAAAGATAAATTAAAATTGCTTAAAAATAATAAAATTTATTCTATTTTTTCTTGTATGTTAGCTGTCATTGCACTAAGTATACAAGAAACATTAAATACTTTAATTCATAATGATACAGGTAAAGTAGAAGTTTATTCAATTCATCTTATTCAATGAGTTAATAATTTACAAATCTCAACAGTTCCTAAAACCTATCAGATTTATCATAGCATTACATAAACAAGGAGAATTGCCTAAGAGATGTTCCAATATGTCATTGTATCATTAAAGACAATGGTGGTTTGTTATGTATGTATGATCTTCCTTAGAACCCATCCAGAAAAACTAAAGAGTAGTCTGCCAAAGAGAAGTACTGTGGACTTCATTTGTATGTGATAATTGGAGTTCCCGATGTGACTATATTGGGGTATGGAGACTTTAAAGAGCTAATCAAAATTAAATAAGATAACAAGAGTAGAACATTGATCTGATATGATATGATTAGTGTCCTTATAAATTAAAATGCACAAGAGCCACATGCATGCTTAGAAAAGCTATACATGTATATAGTGAGAATGCAGCTATGTGAGTCACAGAGTCCTGTCTTAAGACCACCTTGATTTAAAATTCCAGCCTTGGAAACTGCGATGAAATGATTTTTATCACCTATGTCGTCTGTATTTCCTTGTACAGTAGCATTAGTAGACTGCATGTATAAGTAAATATGTTTTCTTCTTTCAACTTGCTGTGTCTTTTACCTCTAGATTAACGTTCATCCTACCAGGTTCATACTTACGGATTGCTTATTCTCTTTGAAAGCTGCTCTGATTGTCCCACACTCACTGGTACGTAATTTCATCCAGATCAGAAACTGTTATTAGGGATGGAAGCTCTAATGTGTACTTGAGATATATCACTGGGCATATATGTGTGCCTAACACTTCCAAAGCAAGTGAACATTCAGTTTTGCCTACATTGGTGATAAAGAAATTAAGGTTCACTGTTAAACTGCAAAGGTTCTTCAGATATGTCACCTGCATATAGGGAAGATGGGAAAGCTAATAATTGGACTCATAAGGCCACTTTTAACTGAGATTCTCATGAACAAGGACTTTACTTTTATGTTTCTTAAATGAACACATCTCCTATTTATTCATCAATACATTTTGGATTGCTTAGTATGGTAGCTTGAATGAGACTAGATGCCATGGGCTTATACATTTGAATACTTAGACATCAGGGAACGGCACTACTTAAGAAGGGTTAGTTAGTATGCCTTTGTTGGAAGAAGTATGACATTGAAGGTGGGCTTTGAGTTTCAATAGCCCAACAAGGTACAGTGTTGGTTTCTCGGGAAGCCAATGTAGTAGACCTCAATAATATTTCTCCAGAACCACACCTATTGTGTATCCCCATGTTTCCCACCATGATCATGATGAACTAAACCTCTGAAATGGTAAGTAAGCCTCAACATATGCTTTGTTTGATAAAAGTCAGCTTGATCATGGAGTCTCTTCACAGCAGTAGAACAGTGAATTAGACAGGCATTGGTACCAAGTGCGGGGTATAGCTGTAATGCTTACTGGCAGAATGAACTTTGGAACAGTGAATTAGGAAAGTAGTTGAGCCAGTTTTATATGGACTGGCAGCCTGCCCACAGGTTGCTGGGCACTCAGAAGAGCCACAGGAGGGCTCTCACTCAGCGCTGGGGTGAGTCCAAGTTTCCTCCCCACTGTCTATCCTGGGAGAGTATGCCCAGAACACTCAGGTCACAGGTGGCTCACAATCTCATCCTCCTTTCTCCTCCCATTTCATCCATGAAGGTGCTCCCTCTCCCAACCACGCTCTTCCACCTCAGTGCCTTGGCATTCCCCTACAAGGAAAACAAACCTTAACTCCACCAAAGGCTTCTCCTCCTATTGATGTCAGACAATGCTATCGTTTGCTACATATGCAACTAGAGCTATAGGTCTCCTCCACATGTGTACTCATTGGTTGCTGTTTCAGTCCCTGGGAGCTCTGGAGGGCCTGGTTGTTTGACAATATTGTTCTTCTTAGGGGGTTGCAAATCCTTTCAGCTCCTTCAGTCATTTCTCTAGGTCCATCATTGGAGTCCCCGTGTTCACTCCAATGGTTAGATGCAAGCATCCTCATCTGTATCAATGTGGTTCTGGCAGAGCCTCTGAGGAGGTATCCATATCAGGTTCCTGCCAGATAGAACTTCTTGGCATCAGCAGTAGCACATGGGTTTGATGGCTGCATATGGGGTGGATCCCTAGGAGATGTAGTCTCTGAATGATCTTTTCCTCAACCCTTGCTTCTATATTTGAACTTGTATTTCCTCCCATGACTGCTTTGTTCCCCCTTCTAAGAAGGACAAGACATTCATCTTCTGGCCTTCCTTCTCTTTGAGCTTTATAATGTCTATGAATTGTTCTTGGGTATTCAGAGTTTTAGGACTAGTATGCACTTTTCAGAGAGTGTATACCATCTGCATTCTTTTGTGTCTGGGCTACCTAACTCACTATGATAGCTTCTAGTTCTACCCATTTGCCTAAGAATTTCATGAAGTCATTGTTTTTAATAGCTAAGTAGTACTCCATTGTTTAAATGTACAACAATTTCTGTACCCATTTCTCTGTTGAAGGACATCTGGGTTCTTTCCAGCTTCTGGCTATTATAAATAAGAGTACTATGAACATGGTGGAGCATGTGTTATTGTTATATATTGGAGCATCTTTTGGGTATATGTCCAAAAGTAGAATAGCTGGGTATTCTACTTTTTCTTTTTTTTTTTTTTTTTTTTTAAATATGTCTCATTTTCTCAGGAACCACAAAACTGATTTCCAAAGTGGTTGTACCATCTTGCAACCCTAACAACAATGAAGGAGTGTTCATCTTTCTCTACATCCTCACCAGCATCTGTTGTCACCTGAGTTTTTAATCTTAGCCATTTTGATTGGTGTGAGGTGGAATCTCAAGGTTGTTTTATTGGCATTTCCTTGATGACTAGAAATGTTGAGCATTTCCTTAGGTGCTTCTTAGCCATCAAATATTTCTCCATGGAGAAGTCTCTACAAAGCTCTGTACCTCATTTTTTAATAGGATTTTCTGAGTCTCAAGGCTATAAGTTATTGAGTTCTTTGTATATATTGGATACTATCTCTCTATCAGATGTAGGATTGGTAAAAATCTTTCTCCAATTTGTTGGTTGCCGTTTTGTCCTTTTGATAGTGTTCTTGGCCTTCCAGAAATTTTGCAATTTTATGAGGTCCCATTTGTTTATTCTTGATCAGGCCATTGCTATTCTGTTCAGGAAATTTCCCCCTCTGCCTATGTGTTCTAAGGCCTTCCCCACTTTTTCTTCTAGTAGTTTCAGTATACCTGGTTTTATGTGGAGGTCTTTGATCCACTTAGACTTGAGCTTTGTACAAGGAAATAAGAAAGATCGATTTGGATTCTTCTGCATGCTGACTGCCAGTGAAACCAGCACCCTTTGTTAAAAAGGCTGTCCTTTTTCCAGTGAATGTTTTTATTTCCTTTGTCAAAGATCAAGTGACCATAGGTTTGTGGGTTCATTAATGGGTCTTCAATTCTATTGGTCTACCTGTCTGCCTCTGTACCAGGCACTTTTTTTTTTTTTTTTTTTTTTTTTTTGTCACAATTGATCTGTAATACAACTTGAGGTCAGGGATGGTGATTCCTCCAGAGTCTTTTTGTTTGGTTTTGTTTTGTTTTTTTTTTTTATTGTAGAGAATGGTTGGTCATGTTTCCTAAGGCAATCTACAAATTCAATGCAATTTCCATCAAAATTCCAACTCAAATTGTTCTTTCTAATTTTTTTGAAAAATTGAGTTAGAATTTTGATGGGGATTGGCTTGAATTTGTAGATTGCCTTAAGCAAGATGGCCATTTTTACTTGTGCATGATAGATCATTCTATTTTCTGAGGTCTTCTTCAATTTCCTTCTTCAGAGACTTAAAGTTCTTGTCATACAGATCCTTTACTTGCTTAGTTAAAGTCACACCAATGTGTTTTATATTCTTTGTGAGTATTGTGGATTCTCTAATTTCTTTCTCAATCTGTCCTTTGAATAGAGGAAGGTTTGTTTGAGTTAATTTTATATCTGGCCATCTTGCTGAGGATGTTTATCAGCTGTAGGAGTTCTCTGGTGGAATTTTTGTGGTCACTTCAGTATACTATCATATTATCTTCAAATAGTGATAATTTGATTTCTTCCTTTCCCATTTGAATTTCTTTGACTTCCTTTTAGCATTTAATTATTGTGTTTAGGACTTCCAGTACTATATTGACTAGGTAGTTGTTAAGTGGACAACCTTGTTGAATCCCTGATTTCAGTGTGATTGCTTCAAATTTCTAACCATTTAATTTGATGTTGGCTAATGGTTTGCTTTATATTGGTTTTACTACATTCATATTGGTATGGGCCTTGAATTTCTGATTTTTCTAAGAACTTTTACATGAACAGGTGTTAAATTTTGTCAAATGCTTCCCCATCATCTCTTGAGATAATCATGTTTTTTTTTCTTTTGAGTTTGTTTATATAGTGGATTATGTTGATTTATAAATATTGAAATATCCTTGCACCCCTGGAATGAAGCCAACTTGATCATGGCAAATGATCATTTTTACGTATTTTTCATTTGGTTTGCAAGAATATTATTGAGTATTTTTGTATCAATGTTCATGAAGAAAATTGTTCTGAAGTTCTCTTTCTATGTAAGGTATTTGTGTGATTTAGGTATGAGCACAATCGTGGCTTCAAAGAATGGATTGAGTAGACTCCTTCTGTTTCTATTTTGTGGAATAATTTGTAAAGTATTAGGTCTTCTCAGAAAGTCTGAAAGAATTCTGCACTAAACCGATTTGGTCCAGGGCTTCCTTTTTTTTTTTTTTTTTTTTTTTTTTGGCTGGGAGGCTTTTGATGACTGCTTCTATTTCTTTAGGTGCTGTGTGACTGTTTAGATGATTTATCTGATTATGATTTAAATTTGTTACCTGGCATCTGTCTGGAAATTTGTTTATTTTCTCTAGATTTTTTAGTTTTATTGAATATAGGTTTTTGTAGTAGGATCTGATGATTTTTCAAAATTCCTCAGTTTCTGTTGTTATGTTTTCCCTTTCATTTCTGATTTTGTTAATTTGGATACTCTCTCTGTGCCTCTAGTTATTCAGGCTAAGAGTTTCTCAATCTTGCTGATGTTCTCAGAGAACCAGCTCTTGCTTTTGCTGATTCTTTGTATAGTTCTTTTTATTTTAATTTGATTGATTTCACCTCTGAGTTTGATCATTTCCTGCCATCTACTCTACTTGGGTATATCTGTTTCTTTTTTTTCCTATGGCTCATTTGTTTACCATCTAGTTGTTGAAGTACACTCTCTCCATTTTCTTTTTGGAAGCACTCAGAGCTATGACCTTTCCTCTTTGCCCTGTGTTCATTTTATTCCATAATTTTGGGTATGTTGTTGCCTTCACTTTCATTAAATTGCAAAAAGTCTTTAATTTCTTTCTTTACTTCTTCCTTGACCAAATTGTATAGCATCCATGTGTATGTGGGCTTTTTTTGTTTTGTTTTGTTTTGTTTTTTGTTTTTTTTTGTTTTTTTTTGTTTTTGTTTCTTTCTTTTTGTTTTTGTTACTGAAGACCAACTTTAGTCCATGCTGGTCTGATAGGATACATAGAATTATTTTTGAACTTTGACTATATGGTCAATTTTGGATAAAGTGTTTTGAGGTGCTGAGAAGAAGGTATATTCTTCTGTGTTATGGTGAGATGTTTTATAGATGTCTCTTAAATCTCTTTTGTTCAAAACTTCTATTGGTTGCACATTGTTTCTGTTCAATTTCTGTTTCCATGATCTGTCCATTGATCAGAGTGGGGTATTAAAGTCTTACACTATTATTGTGTGTGGTGCAATATATGTTTTGAGATTTAGTGTTTTTTTTGTTTTTTTTTTTTTTTAATGAAAGTGGGTGCTCTTGCATTTTTATAACTTTGGCTTGAAAAATCTATTTTATTCAATATTAGAATGGCTATTCCAGCCTGTTTCTTGGGAACATTTGCTTGGGATTTTTTTTCTTCTCTAAGGTAGTGTTGTTCTTTGTCCCTGAGATGAGATTTTTGTGTTCTTTCTTTTTTCTTTTTTCTTTTTCTTTTTTTTTTTTTTTTTTTTTTGTTAGAGATAGAATTATGATCATGGGATTTTCTTCTTTTGAGTTCGTTGCAAAAATATTGCTTTTCCTAGCATATGGTTTCCCTCTTTGTTTTGGAGTTTTCTCACCTTCGTAGGGCTAGATTTGCAGACAGATATTGTATAAATTTGGATTTGTCCTGCAATATCTTGGTTTCTCCATCTATGATAATTGAGAGTTTTGCTGGCTATAGTAACCTGGGCTGTCTGTCTAGAACCTTCTAGCTTTCATAGTCTCTGTTGAGAAGTCTGGTGTATTTCTGATCAGTCTGCTTTATATGTTACGTGACTGTTTTCTTTTACTGATTTTAATGTAATTTTTGTTTTGAACATTTGTTGGTTTAACTATTATGGATCAGGAGAAATTTATTTTCTGATGCAATCTATTTGAAGTTCTATAGACTTCTTGAATGTTCATGGTCATCACTTCTTTAGGTTAGGGAAGTTTTCTTTTAGAATTTTGTTGAAGATATTTCTGGGAGTCTTTGCTTTCTTCTATACTATTATCCTTAGGTTTGGTCTTCTCATTGTGTCCTGGATTTCTTGTTTAGGATGAGGACCTTTTTGTTTTTTGCATTTTCTTGGACTATTGTGTCAATGTTATTCTCTATTTTTTCTCTTGAATTCTGTTGGTGATGCTTGCATCTCTGTCTCCCAAACTCTTTCCTAAGTTTCCTATTTTTATGGTTGTCTCCCTTTGTGATTTATTTATTGTTTATATTTCCATTTTTAGACCCTGGATGGTTTTGTTCAATTTATTCATGTTTGCTTGTTTTCCTGTAATTCTCTAAAGGACTTTTGTATTTTCTTGTGTTTATGCTATAAGGCCTTCTACTCTTTTGCCTATATCCTCCTGTATTTCTTTAAATGAGTTATTGATGCGCTTCTCGAGGCCTTCATCATCAACATGAAGTATGATTTTAAGTCTAAATCTTGTTTTCATGGTGTTTTGGGATATCTACTATTTTATGTAGTGGGAGAACTGGGTTTTGATGTTGCCAGTTTGCCTTGGATTTGTTACTGAAGTTCTTGTGCTTGCTTCTTGCCATCTTGTTATTGGTGATGTTAGTTTATGTGTCATCTCTGACTAGAGCTTGTTTTTCCTGTGGGCCCATGGGCTCAGGAGGGAGAGCGCTCTTGGGTGTAGAGCTCTCCACAGTCAGTCTATGAGTTCCAATGAAGGTGGTCTGGCTCTATCTGTGGGCATAGATTGAGACCAGAATGATTCATTTCCAGGCATCACAGTGATGCTAGGTCCCTGAGATTTCTGATGGTTTCTCCATGATAGTCAGAGAAGAGAAAGTGAGTACCAACCCAGTAGCACAGGAGGAAGAGTGCTTCTGGGAACTCAGCTCTCTGTGTGAAGGCCATGAGCCCTGATGGTTTTAAGACTGCTCTAGCTCTGGGCATAGATCACATTCTCATCTTAAAAGAGAAACTTCCAGATGTTACTGCTTGCTGATTTGTTGAAACTAGAGAAGTTTACTTTATCTAATTTATTCAAGTTTAGAATTTTGTCCTAAACTCATCTACAAATACAGGAAACCTTCCATTCCTTTATATTTATGTTCTGTGAGTGTATAGTATTTTTAGGCTTTGTAGAAAGAAAAGAGGTTCTGTAGTATGCAAAACTGTCAGGTTTCATATGGTATGGGAATCCAGCTGGTTTTGTTTCCCCAGTGTAATGTCTACTACCATTACACACTTCAAATGGAATAAGACAAATGGTAAAAAGAAGGTGAGGTTATGATGTTGACTTGAAACTTAACAAATGAAACCAATCACTTCTTCTTACTGAATTGTAAAAGGTCAGTTAGCAAAAAGACAAAGACCTGCAGAAACATACTTTTAGTGCAGCAGGGCTTCTGCTGGCACTGGGTAACCAGGTTAATAAACTCTCCTTAGTGGCTCTATTGTCATTTACATTTCTAAAAGGGCATGTTAAATCACATCTTTTATTTAAGAGTAAAATGTAATTATTGGGAAATTGTTGGAACCAGAGAAATAAGATTATAAAGGAAAAAAATAATAGTGGTAAATTAGACCCAGAAAAATATAGCAAGCATTTTCTTCTAATAGCCAGAGTTTTTAAAGTGTAGGCTATGATACTACTTTGAGAACCTGATGTGTGAACAGAAATATCAGTAAAAATAATGGATATTCTCTATTTAGGAAGATAATAAGGACTAAATTGCAAGATGGTAAGTTTTGAGCTTTCATTGCTACTCCTACAAGATGCAAAGATGACAGATTCCTGCTCTGATGCTGAGTGAATGGGTCAGAGCTGACAGTACATCTAGCTTCACTCATATGCAAACAATAGGCAAGGCACCTTATGTGACAGCTCTTCATTTAGTTTAATTTAGTGTAACTCACATGTCTTAATATATCAGTAGGCTCCCTGCAGTCCCATTTCTGGTGCTGTGTATGTCTCATATTCTCTGTATGTGATTCTCCTGTGAAGTAGTTGGGAACTCTATCATAGAAAGTATGAGTAAAAGAAAGATATTGTTTGGGGGGGAGTTTTTTCTTTTATGCAGTTGAGTAGGTAATCTGTACCCCACAAAACTGGTACAAACATATAGATTAACTAAATTGCTTCAGTATTTCTTGAAAAATTTAATAGAGAATATTTTACTGAAAAATAAGATAATTAATAAAGTTGTTTGGTTCGTTTGTGAGTGGACTATCTCACTCAGGATGATAGCTTCAAGTTCCATCCATTTGTGAAGAAATTTTATGAAGTCATTGTTTGTTTTTAATATCTGAGTAGTACCCCATTGTGTATATGCACCACGATTTCTGTATTTAGTCCTCTGTTAAAGGACATCTGGGTCCTTTCTAGGTTTTGGACACTATAAATGAGGCTGCTATGAACATGGTGGAACATGTGTCCTTTTGGATGTTGGAGCTTCTTTTGGGTATATGCCCAGGAGTAGTATAGCTGAGTCCTTAGGTAGTACTATGTCCAATTTTCTGAGAAACCACCAGACTTATTTCCAGAGTGATTGTAACAATTTACAACCCCAACAACAGTGGAGGAGTATTTTTTATTCTCCACATCCTCACCAGCATGTGCTGTCACCTGAGTTTTTAATTTTAGTCATTCTGACTGGTGTGAGGTGGACTCTCAGGGTTGTTTTGATTTGCATTTTCCTGATGACTAGGAATGTTGAGCATTTCTTTACGTGCTTCTTAGCCATTCAATATTCCTGAGTTGAGAACTCTTTGTACTCACTGATAAGCAAGTACTAGGCCAAAAAGCTAAGAATACGCAAGAAAAAAATTCACAGAAATTATGAAGCATAAAGAGAAGGAAGGGCAGAAGGTTAATGCCTCAGTCCTTCTTAGAAAGGAGAACAAAACACTCATGGGAGGAAATACAGGGACAAATAGAGGAGCAGGGATTGGAGAAATGATAATCCAAAGACTGCCTCACCCCTGGGGATCCATCACTTATGTAGCCTCCAAACCCAAGCAGTACTGCTGATGCAAAGTCATACTTTCTGATAGGAATCTGATATGGATGTTTTATCAGAGGCTTTGGCAGAGCCATACTGATACAGAAGAGAATGCTTACAGCTAACCATCAGATTGCACATGGGAGCCCCAATGAAGAAGTTAGAGAAAGGACTGAAGAAGCTGAAAGGATTTGTAACCTCATGGGAAGAACAAAATTATTAACTAACCAAACCTACCATAGCTACCAAGGATGAAAACACCACCCAGTGAGTTTTCATGGAGAGACCCATGGCTCCAGGTTCATATGCAGCAGAGGATATCATTTTCTGGCACCAATGAGAGGAGAGAACTTTGGTCCAACCAAGGCTCCTTTTCCTAGTTTAGGAAAATGCCAAGCCACTGAGGTTGGTAAGGGAAGTAGGGAGAGGGAGAACCTTTAATAGAAGCAATGAGAGGGGAGACAGAATAGAATTTGCTGAAAAGGGTTAACATATGAAATGTAAATACAGAGAATATACAAATAAAATGATGTAAAAATAAACTTGTTTTGTAATTTTAAATTGCACCCTACAGATTGGAAAAAGATCTTCAATCCTAATCTGATAGAGGGCTAATATCAAATATATACAAAAAGCTCAAGAACTTAGAATCCAGAGAACCAAATAATCCTATTAAAATGGGGAAAAGAGCTAAATAAAGACTTCTCAAGTTAGGAATATTGAATGTTCAAGATGCACCTAAAGAAATGTTCAACATCCTTAGTCATCAGGGAAATGGAAATCAAAACAATTGTGAGCTTCCACCTCACACCAGCCAGAATGGCTAAGATCAAAAACTCAGGTGACAGCAGATGCTGGCGAGGATGTGGCTAAAGGGGAACACTCCTTCATTGCTAGTGGGATTGCAAGCTGGTACAACCACTCTGGAAATCAGTCTGGTGGTTCCTCAGAAAATTGGACATATTATTACCTGAGGACCTAGCTATGCCATCCCTGGTCATAGACTCAAAAGATGCTCCAACATGTAATGAGGACACATGTTCCACTATATTCATAGCAGCCTTATTTATAGTAGCCAGAAGCTGGAAAGAACTCAAATTTTCTTCAACAGATGAATGTATACAGAAAATGTGGTATATTTACAGAACAGGGAACTATTTGGCTATTAAAATCAATGACTTTATGGAAAATCTTAGCCAAATAGATTCAACTAGAAAATATGATCCTGAGTGAGGTATCCAAACACAAAGAACACACAAGGTATTCACTCACTGGTATGTGGACAGTAGCTCAAAACCTCGGAATAGCCAAGATACAATTTACAGACCACATGAAGCTCAAGAAGAAAGAAGACTGAAGTGTGAATGCTTCAGTCTTTCATAGAAGGGGAAATCAAATACTCACAGAAAGAAATACAAAGACAAAGTGTGGAGCAGATACTGAAGAAAAGGCCATTCTGAGACTGCATACCTGGGGATCCATCTCATATATAGATACCAAACCCAGACAGTCTTGCAGATGCCAAGAAGTGTATGCTAGGAGAAACCTGATATTGCTGTCTCCTGAGACATTCTTCCAGAGCCTCAGAAATACAGTGGAGGAGTGTGCTAACCATTGAAATGAGCACAGTGGAGGAGTTAGAGGAAGGACTAAATGAGCTGAATGGAATTACAACCCCATAATAAGAACAACAATATCAACCAACCAGACCCCAGAGCTCCAAAGGACTAAACCACCATACAAAAAGTACACATAGAAGGACTCATTTCTCCAGCCACATATGTAGCAGACAATGGCCTAATTGAACACCAATGGGAATAGAAGCACTTGATCCTGTGAAGGCTCAATGCCCCAGTGTATGGGAATGCTAAGGCAGGGAGGCAAGAGGTAGTAGGGGTGGGTGACCACCCTCATCAAAGCAAGGCAAAGAGGGATGGGATAGGAGCTTTCAGGAAGGGAAACTGGTAAAAGGAATAACATTTGAAATACAAATAAAGTATCCAAAATATTTTCACCAATTTCTAAGTTATTCATTTTTATAGCTGCTGTTTTTGTGTTCTCAGTTTTCCTTTTCATAGGCAGCAAAAATGTAATCTCCCATGAATTTTACATAAAAATTGTCTACTTAAGGTAACTTTAACTTATCTGAAATTCATTACGTATGTTTTATATCTGAAAAGAATTAATCATTATTCTTTGTTTCTTTGTGCATGTATTATAACAACATAAAAATCATTTGCTGAAAATGATTTATTTCCCTGTTTGCTTATTTCTAATATAGTTTTTTCCCAAATAAATATAGATGTTAAACAGTCTTTGTGTATTTTTCCACCCAATATTCTTCTTAGAATAATTTATGTTCAAAATTTTCTGCTATTTCTAGTAGTGTTATTAGATTTCTCATTGACTTCTGGAATAGTTTATATAGTTATGTGGAGTTTCTTCATCACATATATGATTGGTAATATTTTTTACATTTACATTTACAATTAATTTTATGAATAAATCCTATGAAGAAATCTTAAAGATGATGCAATATAATTTATTTATTTCATTTTCATGGCTAGTGTTACAGGTATTCTATAGGTATATAACAACACTGTCATAATCATGTATAAAAGGAGCTTTGATAAAGATTTTTTAAAAACATTTTTCATGTTATCTTTTCTACTTGCTACATTTTTGGTTGATTTTTGGTTATGTGAGTTATGGCTTGGAAGCCATTTTCCACACAGTACTATCTACTTTTTCTAGTATTATTTTTTTGTTTCTTTGGTTTTTTTAAATTAGTAATTTTATTTGTTTACATTTCAAATGATATCCCACTTACTGGTTACCTCTCCACACACACCCCCATTCTACATTTCCTCTTCTCTCCCTCTGCTTTGCTTCTATGCGTTTTTCCCCCACCTACCTACTCTCTCCCTTCCTATTATTCTAGCTACCACCTATGCTAGAGAATCAAAACTCAGCAGGACCAAAGGCCTCTCCTCTAATTGATGTCAGACAAGGCCTTCTCTGACATAAGTATATGGCACCATGTATCCTTCCCTGTACACTCTGGCTTGTGGTCTACTCCCTGGATCACTGGGTGGTCAGGCCACCTAAACTTTGGGGTTGCAATCCTCTTCCTCTTCTCCAGACCTTCTTCCAGCTCCCCTGTCCATTGTCCCTGAGCTCAGTCTGATGGTTGGCTCCAAGCATTCACATCTACATTGGTCAGTTGCTGGACAAACTTCTGAAGGAATAGCCATACCAGGTTCCTGTCAGCAAGTACCTCTTAACAACAGGAACAGTGTAGGGGTTTGGTGTCTGCAGACAAGATGGGTCCCCAGGTGGGGCAGTCCCTGGATGGCCCATCCTTCAGTCTCTTCTCAATTTCTGTCCTTGTTTTTCCTTTGGACAGGAACACTTCTGGGTTAAAAACTTAAGAACATATTTTTTTCAGAAACAAATTGAATATGTATGTGTGAGTGGATTTTTTATGTATTAATTTTAATGGGTTAATATAGGGTTTAAAGGCCTGATATATTTAAGTTGAGCATAGTGGATTGATAATGGATGTCATACTCCTAAGTCACAGAAAATAATATATTTGGGAAACAGTATTATGCAGTTGTCAGGGGTGGTTTACTTTTCTGATCAAGCGGCTGATGAGTTTGTTGCTACTGAATAGCATAGCAAGCACCTTAATTAACTGTCTCACCTCATCACTGTGATAATATATCCCAGCAAAACAACTTAAAGAACATATGGATATGATGGTTCACAGTTCTAGCTTAGTCAATCAGGGTGGGGATATCACAGCAACAGAAGAATGACAGTATGGGTCATGTTATGTGATAAACAGTATGCAGAAGGAACTGTCTCCTATTTATTCTATCAAAACCCAAACTCATGTACAGATGCCAACTTATTTAATGGTTAATGTGACTGTGTAAATTATTATAATTAAAATAATACCTCACAGGTATCTCTGTAAGCTTGTCTCCTAGATAATTTTAGATTATGTTATGCTAATGCCCAGTATTATACATCATAGCAAGAAAGTAGTCTAGTACAAGTCACTAGCTCATGGTAGCATGAATATTCAAAATACAAGGGTCAAGGGTCCATATCTGTAACATATGCCTCACTAGGCATAACTTTGACCATAAATTTTATGACTAGAAGCAAAAGTGAAATAAAATTTAAAATTATTGCTTCCTTACAATTGTGATGTAAAGGATTTTCATAGCTGGAAATTATCTATTACTAGATATTATTTACTAATTATTTTTTTATTCATGAGAATATAATTAAAACATTTCCCCTGACTTTCCTTCACCTAAAACCTCCTACATACCCACTTCTGTTTTTCAAATTCAAGTTCCACTTATTTTTGATCTTATAGCACAAGCGATTGGTGTTTTGTTTAGGAAAATTTCTCCTGTGCCTATGTGTTCTAAGCTTTCCCCGCTTTCTCTTCTAATAGTTTCAATGTACCTGGTTTTATGTGGAGATCTTTGATCTACTTGCACTTCAGTTTATTACAAGGAGATAAGAAAGGATCTATTTTCATTCTTCTGCATGCTGACTGCCAGTTGAAAACAACACCATTTGTTGAAGAGGCGGTCCTTTTTTCCATTTAATGTTTTTAGATCCTTTGTCAAAGATCAATTGACCATTTGTATAAAAGTTCATTTCTGGATCTTCTATTCTGTTCCATTGATCTACCTGCCTATCACTGTACCAGTACCATGCGGTTTTTAACATATTTGCTTTGTAATATAGATTGAGGTCTGTGATGGTGATTCCTGCAGAAGTTTTCTTGTTGTTGAGAATAGATTTCACTATTCTAAGTTATTTTTTTTTTTTTTTGGTTATTCCAGATGAATTTGCAAATTGCTCTTTCAAACTCTGTGAAGAATTGAGTTGGAATTTTGATGGGGATTGCATTGAATCTCTAGAAAGCTTTTGGTAAGGTGGCCATTTTTACAATGTTGATCTTTTCAATCAATGAGCATGGGAGATCTTTCCATCTTCTTAATTCTTCTTCAATTTCCTTCTTTAGAGATTTGAAGCTCTTGTCATACAGATCCTTCACTTGCTTACTTAGGGTCATGCCAAGATATTTCATATTGTTTGTGATGATTATGAAGGCTATCTTTTCCCCAATTTCTTTCTGATCATGATTTTCCTTATAATAGAGAAAGGCTACTGATTTGTTGGAGTTAATTTTATATCCAGCTACTTTGCTGAAGTTGTTTATCAGCTGTAGGAGTTCTCTGTTGGAATTTTTGGGGTCACTTTAGTATATTATCATGTCATCTGCAAATAGTGATATTTTGACTTCTTACTTTCTGATTTGTATTCATTTGATTTCCTTTTGCTGTCTAATTGTTCTGGCCAGGACTTCCAGTATTATATTGAATAGGTAAGGGAAGAATGGACAGCCTTGTCTAGTCCCTGATTTTAGTGGTATCCCTTCAAGTTTCTCAACGTTAAGTTTGATGTTGGCTATTGGTTTGCTGTATATTGCTTTTACTGTGTTTAGGTATGGGCCTTGGATTCTTCTTGCTCTTTCCAAGACTTTTACCATGAAGGGGTGCTGAATATTGTTAGACGTTTTCTCAGCATGTAGTGACATAATCATGTTTTTTTTTCATTGTTGTTGAGTTTATTTATATGGTGGATTAAGTTGATGGATTTCTGTATATTGAATGATCCATGCATACCAGGGATGGAGCCTACTTGATCATGGTGAATGATTTTTTTGATGTGTTCTTGGATTCAGTTTGCAAGAATTTTATTAAGTATTTTTTCATCGATGTTCTTAAAGGAGATTGGTCTGAAGTTCTCTTTCCTTGTAGGGTCTTTGTATGGTTTAAGAATGAGAATTATTATGGCTTTGAAGAATGAGTTTGGTAGTGTTCCATCTGATGCTATTTTGTGAAATAGTTTGGAGAGTATTGGTATTAGGTCATCATTGAATGTCTGATAGAATTCTGCACTGAACCCATATAGTCCTGGGTTTTTTTTTGTTTGGTAGGCTTTTGATTTTTGATGACTACTTCTATTTCTTTAAGTGTTATGAGATTGTTTATATGGTTTATCCGATTCTGAATCAACATTGGTATCTGGTATCTGTCTAGACATTTGTCCATTTCCTCCAGATTTTCTATTTTTGTTGAGTATGGACTTTTGTAGAAGGAACTGATGATTTCTTAAATTTCTTCAGTTTCTGTTGTTATGTCTTCCCTTTCATTTCTGATTTTGTTAATTTAGATACTCTCTCTTTGTTATCTAGTTAGTCTGGCTAAGGGTCTATTAATCTTGTTGATTTTCTCAAAAACCAGCTACTGGTTTTGTTAATTATTCCTATGATTCTTTTTGTTTGTACTTGGTTTATTTCTGCTCTGAGTTTGATTATTTCCTGCCATCTACTCCTCTTGGGTGAATCTGCTGCATTTTGTTCTAGAGATTTCAGCTGTGCTTTCAAGTTGCTGTGCTAGTGTATGCTCTCTCCAGTTACTTTTGGAAGCACTCAGAGCTATGAGTTTTCCTCTTCATCCTGCTTTCATTCCATTCCATAGATTTGGTATGTTATACTTTCATTTTCATGAAATTCTAAAAAATCCTCAGTTTCTTTTTTTTTTTTTTTTTTTTTTTGACCATGTTATCCTAGAGTAGAGCATTGTTCAACCTCCATGTGTATTTGGGCTTCTTTTATGCTCAAGGTCATCTAGTTCTGAAGGGTAGGAAAATTTTCTTCTCCATTTTTGTTGAAGATATTTACTGTGTCTTTTAATTGATATTCTTCGCCCTCCTCTATTCCTATTATCCTTATGTTTGGTCTTCTCATTGTTTCCTGGATCACCTGGACATTTTTGATTAAGAGCTTTTTGGTTTTTGCATATTCTCTGCCTGCTTTGTCTATGTTTTTATGTTGTCTTCGTTCACTGCATTTCACTCTTCCATCTCTTGTACTGTGTTGGTGATGTTTGCATCTGTGACTCCTTATTACTTTTTTTGGTTTTCTCTCTTCAAAGTTGTTTCTTTTTGTGTTTTTTTTTTTTATTGTTTCTATTTATGTTTTCAATTCTATCATCTGTTTGGCTGTATTTTCCTGTAGTTCTTTTAGTGATTTCTTCTGGTTCTCCTGTAATTGTTTAAGGGATTTATTCATGAGCTTCTCACAGATCTCCATCATTATCATGAAGTATAATTTTAAGTCTAAGTCTTGTTTTTCTGGTGTGTTTGGCAATCCACTAATTGCTGTCGTGGGAGTACTGGGTCTGATATTGCCAGATTGTCTTGGTTTCCATTGCTTATGTTCTTTTGCTTTTCTTTTGCCATCTTGTTATTTGTGATTATAGGTGATCTTGTCACTGACTGGTACCTGTCTTTCCTGTGGATCTGAGGGACTGTGAGCTTAGGAAGAAATTTGCTTCTGAGTGTTCAGCTTTTTGTGAGCAAGCAGTAAGTTCTGATGGCAGTGACTCAGTTCTATCTTTGTGGACTCAGCTGTGGGAACTCTTGTGAGGCTGTTCTGGGAGCTCAGCCCTCTGCCCACAGGTCCTGAGTCCTACTGGTAGAGACCTGGCTCTTTCTTTAGGCCAAAAAGGACCATTTTATAGAGAGCACAGCACTCTCTGCTCTCTGAGAACTTCTGGTATGACCTCACTGGGCCTGTGCCAGGCTCTCTGATGGTGCCGGTGTAAATAAACCTGTGTGTCTGATCCGCAATCATAGTATTTCCTGCGATTCAACAAATTTAGTGCAAATTTGTCACCTTAAAACATGCATATTGTATATATATGTATGTATAATGAATTGAAACTATTTCATTATATATTTTACTTCATATATTATTTAGTTCAGATAATTTTCTTTTGCTTATGTAAGATAAAACAGTTTTAAAAATAGCATTTTTTTGTATAATGGTTAAATTGTCATTTATATACAGTTTTCTAAATGAATAAAAATATTAAGATAGTTATGTGCAGATATTCAGGTGATTTTGAATCAGTTTTATTCACAGATTTTATACTCAGTGCTATTGTAATTATTATACTGCTAATGCTTCAAGGATATGTTTTTATACTTAGGTCTTATCATTCATTAAATAAAAAACCCTGTGCATAATTATAACAAAACTCTTATGATTAAAGCCTAATTATAAACAGTGAAGAAATTGCTACAGCATTCTAAGTTCACCTGTGGTAACTTTGTTACTGTATGATATGAGCTTTAGTCAGTGCAGAAATACAATGGAATAATTCAAAATATCTCTGCCTATTTCTGTTCAAGTATTCCAGCTTACTCAGGTTTGTGTTCATAAATTTCTGAAGGCAATGGGAGTCAGTGATTTTACTCAAGAGTTGTTTTGAAACTATCACAATTATATCCAAAATTTGGAGAAGAAATGTGTCATATAGAACAAGACGCTTTTCTTAACCTCAGCTGTCAGCCTCCACTTAAAAGAGGTAGGCTTATAGATTTTCTTTATCATGACTGAATTTTATTCCTTTAATTTTAATGTAAGCAATTAAACTTTGATCAAAAATTATTGCTGTCTCTTATATATGTAGTTGAAATTAATTTTATAAAATATGCAATATAAACTATGAAAACAATCTTAATATTCTCATATCAAGAAGTTACTAAACTCTTCAATCAGATTCCTCTCCCTCTCTCTCTCTCTCTCTCTCTCTCTCTCTCTCTCTCTCTCTCTCTCTCTCTCTCTCTCTCCCCACTTGGTTGTTACTTGATAACTAATGTAACTTGTCCCTAGAGAAAACATAATCTCTCTCCCTCCCCCCTCTTTTATTTCTCAGCAACTACTGATTTCCTGTAGTGTTTTATGCAGAGATGAGGTCTTGTAAAATTTTCCCTGTCCATGTTTGCATGTCAACTAGTGTTGACATTATACAGGTCTTGTTTAGTTAACCATAGTGTTGGGATTTTATAGATGTATCATGCCAGACATATCTAGAAGATACCTCCCTATCAGTAAGTAACATTGTCCTTTGGACTTTTTAATCACTCTGTTGCCCATTAAAAATTTCTACATATAGAGACTCAGTTTATATATATAAGCGTCTACACGCACACACATTCATTTAACAATAAGCATAATTTAGGAAGAGGTAACAGATTCAACAGGGGAATGAGAGGAGTTGGAAGTGAAAAAATGATTAGAAGTAATGTAAATAAACAACTTATGAATGAAATTCAGATAAACAGTTTAAAAATAATTAATAAAAGTATATTATGATAAAATATTTGAATATTTTAATATTTATTAATATTATAAAATTTATTTTAGTAATAAGAAACACAACTGACATAAACAGTTTTAAACTAACTTAATTTGAGTTCTCTATAACCTATACCTCACTATGTTTTGGATTATTGGGTTAACTTATAGTGGTGAATGGCTTCAAACTCATAAAATTTTTAGGCTTAGTTTTGAGATTATACATGTAAATTATCACATGGTTCTCTTTATTAATAGTTAGAATAATAAAATCTTAATTTGCAGAAGACAATCAGTAGTGGTTATAAGATTCCTGTCCTATAGCAAATGGCACTAATAGGAGATATAGTCTTGTCAGAGGAAGTATATCACTGAGGAAATATGGTTTGAAGGTCTCATATATATGATCAGTGTGACCCAGACCCTCTTCCTGGCTTCTTGAGAAAAATAGTCTCCTCTTGGCTGCCTGTGGCACACAGTCCCATTCTGCTGTCTGCAGATCAGGATGTGGAACTCTCAGACCCTCCAACATCATATCTATCAGGACACTACCATGCTTCTTGCTATGATGAAAATGAAATAATCCTCTCCAAGTTTAAGCCAGCCTAACTAAATCTTCTTCTTTATAAGAATTGCCTTAGTCAAGGCATGTCTTCACAGCAATAGACACTCCAATTAAGACAGAATTTGATACCAGGGACTCAGATATTACTGTCATACGCTTGACCATGCTTTGGTTTGAAAGTATGTAGATTTTGGGACTTTGAATTAAGAAGGTAGTAGAATGCTTTTAATTTAGGTCAATCGGCCATAATAGTAAAAGCACAGAAGAGAGTTGTTATAAGAATGATGTGAACTTTGGGGACAAAGCTATAAGATTTCATAAAAGCGTTTTGTTATGATGCCTAGGTAACTTCTTGTGATATGTTGAAGATTGTGGCTGGTCTTTGCCCTTGTCAAAAGTCTTATAAAGAGTGTTTTGATCAATGATTACAATCTTAGAAAGGAAAAATACAAAATGTAGAGGCAATTTCTTGTGCACTGTGTGAAAATATCACTTTATTAATAAAGAGCTGATGGCCTATTTGCAAAATACAGGGAGTAGAAAGTGGAAGTTCCATTTGAAAGATTGGATTGTAGGAGTTAAGAGAGGAAAGATTTTGCCCCAATCTCTGAGATTGTAGACACATGAAACTGAGGAGAGACAACTAGCTTTATAGCAGAGTTTAGACTAGTTTAAACAAGATAAACGAGTAAATTTTATTTGGAACAAGCCAAATCTTATGTCCTAGGAATGTATTCATAAAAAATTAAGTCTTGGAATAATTATTTTAGGAACTGAGTACAGGTAGAAAAGCCCCAAGCCTACTGTCTTAGTCAGGGTTTCTATTCCTGCACAAACATCATGACCAAGAAGCAAGTTGGGGAAGAAAAGGTTTATTCAGCTTACAACTTCTAAAATGCTGTTCATCACCAGAGGCAGTCAGGACTGGAACTCAAGCAGGTCAGGAAGCAGAAGTTGATGCAGAGGCCATGGAGAGATGTCACATACTGGCTTGCTTTCCCTGGATGCTCGGCCTGCTTTCTTATAGATGCCAGGTCTACCAGCACAGGGATGGCACCACCCACAATGGGCTGGGCCCTCCCCTCTTGATCACTAGTTGAGAAAATGCCTTACAGCTGGATCTCATGGAGGCATTTCCCCAACTGAGGCTCCTTTCTCTGTGATTAACTCCAGCTTGTGTCAAGTTGACACAAAACCAGCCAGTACAATTGACCCCTTGTCAACTTGACATGCAAACAAAACAATATTAAGCTTCAACTCTTACTTTCTTGTTTATCCCCAATATCTAGATAATCTTAAGAGTCCCCCAGTCTTTACCAATTCTTACATTTTAAAATTGCAATGCCTTTAAAATATTCAGTCTCTTTAAAAATAATCAAAGTCTTTTTACAATTCAAAGTCTCTAACTGTGGGCTCCTCTTCTTCCTTCAAGAGGGAAAGATATCAGGGCACAGTTACAGTCAAAGCAAAATAAATCTCTAACCATCCAGTGTCTGGGAATCCACTTAAGAACATCTGGGTTCCTCCAAGGGCTTGAGTCACTTCTCCAGTTCTGCCATTTGTAGCACACATTTTATCTTCTAGGATCCAGCTGCCTTTTCTCCACTGTTGTTCTTAGTGCTCATCTCATGGTACTGGCATCTCTAAAACACCACTGTCAGTCCTGGGGCACTAATTGCCACTGAGGATGCACTTTCACCAATGGCCTTTCATGACCTTTCACAGTGCTGAGCCTCAGCTGCTCCCCATGATCCCTTCATTCCTTCAAAACCAGTACCACCTGGGTGACTCTTACACTTTACCAAGTCCAGCCACAACATGAGGTACAACCTTGGCTATCTCTGGAACACATCATCTTTGTGCTCTCAGAAAACAGTTCCCAGAAGATTTCACCTGAATGATGCTGGTCTCTTCTTAATCACCACTAATTTCTTAGCTCCAGGTGACCAGAATCAATAGTCCCAGTAATGCAAAGGTTTTGCTTTAGTCTTTCTGGTATTTTGTTAATCACAGCTGATTCTTCAGCCTCAACTAACCAAAATCATAGAATCTTCACAACCAAAACAGCAACAGCCCTGATTAAAGAGTCTTTAATCTTCCCTCTGAAATTTCACAAGCCAGGCCTCCATCTTCTGCACTGTTCTCAACATTATCTTCCAAGTTCCTACTAAACATCCCACAGAGTTCCTAATATGTCAATGGCTCATTTAGTTCAAAGTTCCAAAGTCCTTCCACAGTCCTCCCTAAAACATGGTCAGGTTGTCACAGGAATACCCCATTATGCTGGTACCAATTTGTCTTAGTTAGGGTTTTTATTGCATGTGAACAGACACCATGACCAAGGCAAGTCTTATAAATAAAAAACATTTAATTGAGGATGGTTTACAGGTTCAGAGGTTCAGTCCAGTATCAAGGCAGAAGCATGGCAGCATCTAGGTAGGTATAGTTCATGAGGAGCTGAGAGTTATACACCTTATCCAGAGGAAACTAGGAATAGTTAGGCATCCTCAGGCAGATAGAAGTGTCTCCAAGCCCATCCCCAGACTTCCCGGTGTCTTCTTCATTCTTGAATCATATATTTTGTAGTAGTAGGTGTGATGGTTTGCATATGGTTGGCCTAGGGAGTGGCACTAGTAGGTGTGGGCTTGTTGGAGGAAGTAGAATGTAACTAAATCCTACATTCAAAAATATTAAATAGAGTCAATGAACTGCTGACCTCAGGGCAAGACCCCATGCAGCTTAGATTATTGTTTATGTGTTTGGAGTTTAACAATGAATATTTATGTCATGTTTTGTGCTTTTATGACCTTGTTAATGTTTTCATTAAAACTTAAGAAGATATATTTGTATGTCAAATTGACAAGGAATAGATTGTGATTCTCAGTTGGTAACTTGACTATATATGAAATGAACTATAATCCAGAAATACAGGAATGTATAATATAATACAGAAATCTGTAATCCAGATATTGAGGTTGGAAGACATTAGCTTTTGATCTAGAGCTTGACATGGAAAGACACCAACTTTTTTTTTTTTTTTTTTTTGTTTCAGATTTGAGGCATAGTGGTCACAGATACTTAGATCCAGGCATGATGGTACATTTCTTTAATTCCATCATTCAGGAAAAGAAGGCATTCACATCTCTGAGTTGAAAGTCAGTTTTCAGAGCAAGTTCTAGGACAGACAAGCTTATTCAGTAAAGAAAATCATTGAAAACAGAAACCTAGTAAAGATGGGATTTTAAAAAAAAATGGGGTGGGAGACTGGGCTCCAGCCAGAACAACCAGCAGAACTTGGCGGTTTCAGTTACATGGTTCTGGCTTTAGAATCAAGAATAGAAGTGTTTACTAGGACAATTGATGCTGGTTAGCAGGAGTTAAAAAGATGACTACATGAAATTATTAGTCAAATGGACAGAACTAGAAAATATCATTGTGAGTGAGGTAACCCAGTCACAAAACAGCATGTATGGGGGATACTAACCCAAAAGCTCTGAATACCAAGCCATATGAAGATCAAGAAGAAGGAAGACCAAAATGTGGATGCTCAGAAGAGAGAACAAAATACTCATTAGGGGAAATAGAGGGACAAAGAATGGAGCAGGGACTGAAAAAAAGGTCATCCAGAGACTGCCTTACCTAGGGATTCATCCCATATGCAGCTACCAAACCGAGACATTATTGCTGATACCAAGAAGTGCTTGTTGACAAGAGCTTGATATGGATGCCTCGTCAGAGGACTTTCCAGAGCCTTACTGATACATATGAGAATGCTTGCAGCTGAGGCTTGGCATTCTGAGAAGCAGCTTCAATGGCAGTTGAAAACTAAGGACTGAATGGGTAATACAAAGAAGTTGAGGCTTGGAACAAGCCTATTAGAGGCTATTGATGAAAGTGCATCCTTAAGCTCATGAAGATCTCAGCATATTGGAGATGACAGTAACATGAGATGACCACCCAGAACAGCAGCAACAGTAGAGTGGAGTTGTCCAGAATCTAGAGCGTTACAGAGGCATCGCTGGAGAAGTGACCCAAGTTCTTTGAAGAAACCCAGGAGATCCTGTATTGATTAGAACATCAAGACTGGAACAAAAAATTGTAATGTTGAAGTTTCCTTCAAGATCCCAATATTTTAGAGATGCCAGAGCTGTAGGATACCTGCTAAGGAAAGCTGCTTATAAGGAATCAAAGCATCCCAAGAGAAAGAAGTATGTTGTATGCAACAAATCTGAAAGGAGTTAGACATCAAACATAGAGATGAGAGTTTTGTGTTTGTCCATAGCTTTTGGTCTTGCTTTGAACTAGTATTTATTAACTACAATGTAATAATGGAAATATATATACTTTGTTGTTGAAGTATGTGATCTCCTTTTTGATTTTTATTCTATAGTGGGGTACAACTAGCCCTATTGGGAAAAATTATCAACTAACTAAATCCACCACTCTTTGTTTGCCTTGAATTTTTTGAGGTCTTATAATTTTTTTTGGAGAGTTTTCAATATGAACTTTATTTTTCATTCTGATACCTCCCATCATTTCTGTCTTTTCAACTTTGCATTGCAAGATCTTCTCTCTAAGTATTTATTTATTCTGAGGACTTAGGTGAACACTCTTAACATATTCAAGTGGCATTAATAGGTATTATAAATATTTTAATGACTGATAGAAAATATTATGTATACTTAATGAATAGATAAAGGATAGTATTATTTTTTTATAACCTTTAATTAACTGCTTTGATTTTTATCTAAATTCCAGTCAATAATTTGAAATTTAGGACACATAATGTGAAATTTAAAATTGTCATTAGTTTGATTAGTCAAAATTAAGATATTTATTGAAACAGTACCATCTTCTTTACTATGAGCTTACTTTAAGAACAGGGATTCTCGATTATCTTGATAGTAATTGGATTTGGTGGTGTAAATGAAATAATAAGAAAGCAAATTCAATTTCGGGATTGGCTTTGAAAACTGATTTTATGCAGTTTTCCTCTATATCTCACAATTAAAATTCTTATATGGCTTTGTCAGATATCAATCAGTTAATGTGGCCCAGCTTTAAAATAAGAGTTGACAGTTCTTATGAGGAATTTTATTTAGAAATTTATGTGGCTTATGAACTGACAGAGTCTAAGATGATTGCCCTTTAGGCCTGGGATCTTGGGTCAGGCTGCTGGTAAAGTTCAGTGGCTGTGAAGGAGGTCAGTGATTACTATTTATAATTTGTTTTCTGATAATTTTATCATGCACATGTACTCAGAGGCCATGGGTTGAGGTTCATAAATTGAAACAAATGAATAAAAATATGTAAAAGTAATTATGGCAATTTTTGAAAGCACTAAGATATTTGTTATGTTCATTTAAATTAGTGTTCTTTATGCATTAACTAGAAAGCAGAGCCAGACAATAACAAGTCTCCTGTGCTGCATTCATTTTCTACTGTTTAAGATTTATGTATTTTTACAACAGGCATTGACAAAGAATTACAAACGTCATGAGAAAGTATAAAGCACACTTACTTTAATGTAAATCCAATGCAAAATTTCTCATGGAAATTTCCTTTTTATTTTAATGCTTTGGTTTGAATTGCTTTATCTTCCTTATATGTTTCCTACAATTACCATCTAAAATGTGTTTTTCATGTTTATCTCGACTTCTTGTCATTCGTAAGAGAGAGTCTTTATCTTTCACAGTGGGTAAATTCTGAGAAGGTTTTCTTTAAAGCTAAAGGTTTATTGCACTTGACAAACACATATTCTGCATGACATTTTCTATAATCTTCCTAGAAAATTTTGTTTCCTGGTCAGTTAATGAAATTAATTCTATTTTGAAAAAGAACTGTATTCTTTTATCATACTTTAAATGAGTATTAAGTTAAAATAATAAAGCGGTATTTGTTTCTTGGCTAAGTATCAGTGCCCTGGTAAATTTATAAAAGAAAAGAAGATGGTAACTCCAAAACATTTTCTTTTGTACAATTAGCTTTTCACAGGAAGATAATTTAATGGAGAACATAGAGTCATTCAGAAAGGAGATAGTTATACAACTGACAGCTAATCAAAATAAAAACACATTAAAAGAACAGAATTGTAACAATTTCTAAAACGCCTCAGCCCATTCTTAAGAAATAGTACAAAGATTTTCTTAGATTTTTTTTCTTAATGAGCTGAAAGAAAGAGAAATCATACATCGAATAAGTATATGTTGGTATAAATTTGACAAATTATGCCAATATTTGAAATTAAGTCATAGACAAGCCATTGTTACTGGGTACCAGTCTTTGTCATCCCCTAACTTTTACAAGATCTAATACATCTGCCATAAATAAGCATGTTGTGTCAAGTGTCAAGTGACTAGAGAAATTAAATTTAAACTTAGAAAATAGCTTAAAATTCTCATTAAAATGCATAAAAAGTGGGAAATCTAGAATAACTCACAATTGGCAATGAGGAGACTGGAATGTTGAGTGACATTATTTCTGGAGGATACGAAAAAGATGTCTCCCTACCAAGGTAGGAGACTGACAACGAAGTATGAATGCCACTAAAGTCTATTTTTGTTTGGTCTGTCGTTGCTTATAGGAGAACAGGATAAGAGGTAACATACATGACTTAAAGATAGCTGTATTTTCCAAACTCACCCCAGCATGGGTGACAGATAACTAAAGCCGGAAACGGGAAGTATACTACACCAAATGCAGACAGAGTCCGGGCTTATAGGTCCTGTTCTGTTTTTTTATCTTCCATGGACCTTAGCTAGTGCTTCCATTTCCAATGCATCTTCTTTGATCTCCATTTCCGACAGCACCATCTCTGCTTCTTCCAAATGCCTTGGCTGTTCGGGGCTTCTTAGAGTGGCTGTCTCAGAGATTCATTCAGCACTCCTATTGGCATGTCTATTATTGAGAGGGAAGAGCCTAGAGAACTGGTCAGTTTAAGTGGCCTACAGAAGCCATCAATCTTTTACTTCCTGAGGTCAGTAACCTTCCTCGAAGAATGAATGCTCTCTTCCTCCTGAACATCTTGCTGTTTTCCTTATCTTTAACATCCTGTACCATAACAAATTTCCCTTCTAGAGGAAACGTTTTAATTTCAAGGAAACTGATACATGACATGGACTTACAATAGGAACAAACAACGTTTACTCTTGTATACTTTGTGATTGATCTATAGGCCATTTGTTTACTTTCTCTAAATCCTGGTTGTTTCATAGGTAAATATATAAAAATAATAGACTTATCAAAGGAGCATCATGGATTCTGCTTGTAAAAGACTTTGCATAATGATTAGACATATATCCAATGGCATTGTTTAAATAGATTTCAAATGTTTATATACTTATGGTACAGAAAGGAGTTGTAGTTTAAATTAACATTAGCTGTTCTTTTGCAATTTTCTTTGAAGGGTGAATAATAATTCTGGAGAACTCCTGGACTAACCCTGGAGCCTGGCACTTGAACACACTACCTCATGATGATGACAACATTTTTTTTTTTTTTCATCTGTTTGGCATACTTTCCTAGAATAAGCCAGGGAGATGGCCATAAGGCTAGAAAAACTTACAATATGAATTCATAGACTCACATAGAAACTAGGTGTTCTTTCTTAAAATATGAAACAAGGTAAAGTCATGCTTCAAGTAAACCACTAGTATGAATTAGAAACTATTATAAAGACATTCTCATAAGAAATGAATTGCAAAGTACAAACAAAACCTTTTGCCAGGATGTGTACTTTTGCACAAGAAAGAAATTTACTGGGATGGACCAAACTTTTATCAGAACATGGACAATTTCCCATGTAAGCAACTTCCCCAGATGCCAATGGCAGAGTCATGCCTTACAAAGACAAAAAATAACAAACAAACAAACAACAACAAAAAAAATCCAGTACCTGGGATTTCATTTTGTTCCAACTATTTAGGTGCTGCGATAGTTAACACTGATTGTCACCTCGACAGGACCTGGGATATAAAAGTCTGAATATGTTTGTCAGAGAGTCTCTAAATTGTGTTAATTGACGTGACAAAACACATTTAAATATGGCTAATGCCATAACAGGTGTTAGACTGATTGCAAAGGAGAAGAAAGCTGGGTAAAATGATTCAGGTTTTCTGCTTCCTGGCTTGGATGCAATGTCAACAATGCCCCATATTCCTGCCACTCTGTCTTTGTCACCATGATAGACTGTACCCTCAAACTGTTACCTAATATAAATTGTTTCTTCATTAAGTTGCTACTTGCCATATCTGTGGTTACAAAAATAGGGTAAGTCACTAATTCAGTTGCTTCTGATGTGAGGCACCTCGTATTACAAACAGAACCCCATGATTATGGAGCTCAAAGTCAATGCTTTCAGCATTAAAAGGAGTTGATGAGAGTTTTCATATGGTTTCTATTTACTTTCTTGTTTTTCTCCTAAATGTGACTCCTCCTCATCTCTCCAAGAGTTATGGTGATAAAAACGAAACAAGGCAGGGCTTAAGAAGAAAGGTAAGAAGCATCCAGATGTTCGAGGACTTGAGTTTCAAACACTTTTGTAATTAGTCTTTATGCCTTTTTATACCTTTACCATATTTATTGAAGAAATTTTATGATTCAATATTGAAGAAATAGCAGTAGGAAATTCTCTACCCTTGGCTTTTCCTGCTCTACACATTCCTTAGATTCTCCTTCTCCCCACCTACCTGTGCATGCGGAAACAATGTGCAGTGGCCCAACCTGCCTCAGTCTAAGGGACTTTCTTGAGTAAATAATTCTCAGGAGAATCATAAAATGTGCTGACTGATAGCCATCTGACCCTCTGCAAAATCCCAGTTAGGGTCCTGACTCATATACCCACTCACCAACAGGTTTAAAGGTCAATATGCTTAACCAATTATTTTAAATTATAACATTGCTGTACCCCTAAAAAGTATAAAAACTGCTTATAACAGCCTTTTGGGGGCACCTGTCCTCTGGATGTAGGCCACCCCAGTGCACTGGACAAACAAACCTCTGGCTTTTGCATTAACTCTAGCTTTTGCATCAATTGCTTCCTCTTGTCTCTTTAAGAGGGGGTCTCCTGGACAAATGCCCTCGAAGTCTTTCAATATTAGTATCCTATAGGATACTTCTTTATAAATAGGTTTTTAATTGATATTTAGCATTCAATATCGTTCATTAAAAACTTACAATTGTAAATAATATTGTTTGAATTAGCATGTCTCTTCATACATACGTTTTCTAAGGTCCAGAGATGATGTGAGAAAATCAGTGATTTTAGCAAGATCTATGTTAGGAATATGAACACAAAAGGGTAGGGAATACCTCAAAAACTGAGGAACAATGAAGTCTGATTCTGTTTCTTCTCAAAGCATATAATTTTATTAATACAAAAGTGTCTGAAAGTTTTACATTTTTGATTATACTTCATAGTATAATCTATAACAGCGAACAATGTACATTTGTCTTTACCCCCAATGATAAGAGTAGTTCTCACTCCTCATCAATTGAACTTGTCTTTGCAACAAATATCATTAGAGAAAACAACAGACAACCAATATGCAAAGGTGTAGCACATATTTCCAAAGGATATAACCATAGCACAACTAGTGAATCATTCAGTGATCACTTCAAGAGAATCTTTATATAAAAGACTGTAAAAGCTAGAGGATCAGTGAACTTTCTCTGAGACTCTGTCTACTAGTATCAGCAAATGCTATACAGTTGTAAAATTAATAAATGATGGGTCTAGAACATTATAATGTATATAGTATGAGTCACATCTGAAGACACACATATTCCACTTCTGGGCATATACACCAGAGATGCTCCAACATACAATAAAAACACATGCACCACAATGTTCATAGCAGCCCTATTTATAATAGCCAGAAGCTGGAAAGAACCCAAATGTCCTTCAGTAGATGAATGGATACAAAAATTGTGATATATTTACACAATGGAGTACTACGAAGCTATTAGAAACAATGACTTTATGAAATTCCTAGGAAAATGGATGCTTCTAGAGAATGTCATCCTGAGTGTGGTAACCCAGTCAAAAAAGAACAGACATAATATACAGTCACGGACAATTGGATACTAACCCTAGAAAGCTCTGAATATCCCAGAAACAACTCACAAGCCATATGAAGCTCAAGAAAAACAAGGCCACATAATGAAAGCCTCAGTCCTTCTTAGGAAAAAAAAATACATGTATAGCACCCTCTCAGAGTGTGGTACACCTGGAACTTAAATCATTAATAATCCTAGAGCTAAGAATGTAGTCTTGTGGCAATTTTTGGTATTCAAAAATCATTATGTTTAATATATAAACACCAAGAAAACTCTGACTGCTTCCATGTTACGTTCTGTTCTACATGTACTTTATGCTTATGGTAACTAGTAAGATTTCAATGCATACTATCAAACCTCTAAAAGAATTAAGTACTGACAAAACTATATTCATATAGTGCTATGCCAAAATGCTTTTAAAGATCTGTACATGTATCTCTCTTTTTAAAATAAAGTTGTAAGAAAAAAAAGCAAGTCTTGGGATCCTGAAAAACAAAAACAACAACAACAAAAAAAAAGAGGAACAAAGAGGATTCCAACAAATTTACGAAACTGAGTGGACAAAATCCCAATAAGGTCTCACTCCTATTAATACACACACACACACACACACACACACACACACACACACACACACAGACACACACACATACAGACATACCACTACCACCACCAACAACAACAACAATTGATTCAAAGGAGAGCAGAGATGGTTATAGTGAGGACAAGGCAGAGAGAAATGCTGTAATTGAAATGTTATATTTAAAATAAACAAATAAAAAATGAATTGATTTCCCTGGATACCTATCTAATCCAATGACATTTTCTTTGTTTTAAGAATTATTTAACTCACTAAATACAATCTTCTGTTTTATTTTTCCATCAGATAATCCTTGGACTTCTGTGCCTTGGATACACTTCTATTTTGGTCATTGCATTTGCCCCTTTGAACTCTATTATTATTTATGTGTCCATCTCTGACAATAAATTCTAGTGTCATTAGGTATCTGTTCCTGATTCAAGGTTTGCAATACTAGCATACAATATGTGTTTCTTAAACTTTTCGTGAGTAGGCTGGCATTGAATTTAATTAAGTTGAGGAATTGTTATGTTTTCCCATGAAGCTATACACATTCTTTCTTCATTTCCTTCCAGACCAGTGACAGGTATTTGAAAGATGGACAGGTTTAAGGGCACAATTTTTGAAATGAAGCAGAACAAAGTTAAATGATCCACAAGGAGATCAATGCCTGGAATTAGACAATAGCAGCATGATGCTCCAACCAACATCCCACTATCTTAAGATCTAGAATGATGTTGAAGACACTTGCTTTCTTTTCCAGACTTGTGAAAATAAAGGAATTTAGCAGTAATACACAACCTGCTATTACTGTCTCAATTAGCACATAAAACATAAAATATCAATAAAAGTTCATGTGATCTGTAGTTATGAAATAGAATTCAAAACTGGAAGTAAAGATACAGCTGAAATAAATTCAAGTATAAATTCTAATGCAAAAGAACTTTATATCTAACTTTTCTAAGTTTCATTGCAGAATAATTTTATTTGTAAATTGGTATTATCATGCAAGTAAAGTTGGCAGTGTTTTATGCTGAGAATCAGATGTGTGGATAGACTTTCATTTGAATGAAAAGACTCTGTTAGAATGAACCATTTTAAGAGTAACTTGAATAAATATCTACTAACATGCTTCTGCATACACATTTCATGTATTCCATCACTATTAATATGAATCCAAGGGAGGAGTACTTCACATGATGCGCTTGCTTTTTTCCAGGTAAATCAAGTGTAGGGTACTGATCAAACATTAGTTATATGTACAGATTTCAAGTTTTCTAAACTAATTGGATAATAGCCATCATAATAGTTTCACATACAATTTGTCAGTATAGTTTTGATGGTTCGGATTAGGCCCCAAGAATCTGCTTCTTTGGTCATGGAGACAAAAGCACATTGGACATGTGTCTTCCTGTTGTCTCAGGAATGTGATAATTCAGAACACTTCTCTTCAATAACTAGGTCAGGCTTTGCTTTCAAATGCCTGTTCCCTGAGCAGGGCTATCTTTAATTAACAATCACAGTTCTTTCTAGGCGTTGACCATACTAAACTGACTCTATACACCTGTTTCTTCGTCATGTCTGTTCTTATGCATCACATCCTGAGCTTCCAAACTGTCTTTCCTTAGCTGATCAAGTTTCAACAAAACTTCAATCATGTCTCACCTCTCGTGGGCCTTTATATTGACCGTGCCCAAGCTTCCATTGGCTGTGCACTGAAGGAACCCTTTCCCAAACATGGAATTCTATTGGAATTTTCTCTTTACTGTTATGACTCCCCAAGTAAACCCAGAAGTTTGGTGATCAAGTCATTAGTTTCTTTGTGATCTTGGCGTAGCACAATACCTATCTTATAATGGATGTCTAATAATTGATCATTAAAAGATTAAAGCATCTACCTATGATTAATAGCTAGAAAATACATTAGTAGGTACAAAATAGTCAAAGTTGAAGAAAATAGACCCACTTTTATGTGCTTTGTATGTCTACTTTACATAAACAACTGTCATGAGTATTATACTTATTATCTAGAAGGCATTAATAAATAACCTATTGGTTTACTACTTTAATAATTGTACTGGGGCTTGAAATAGCTCAGTGGATAAAGGACTTTTCACAGGCATTCAATTCTCAGGAAATTCATGGTAGAAGGAGTAAATTGATTCACAAAAGTTATGACTTTCATAAGTAATTGTGTGTCTTACTACACACACACACACACACACGCACACATAGAATGCAAACTAAGCAATGTAATAAAAACTAGAATATTAATACATCTGTAAGTAAATACATAACATAATATACTATAATATGTCTTCCTTATACTTCCAAGTCATTATTTTATAGATATTATTAAATTTATGTTTCTATACAAAGGGCAATGTTAATACTTACAAACTGTATGTAGATACATTGTTGTGGTTGGTTGTTGTCAGCTTGACACAAACGAATTATCTAGGAAAAGCAACCTCAGTTTTAAAAAACACTTTTGTTAGATTTCCTATATGCTGGTTTGGAATGTTTTAGTGATTATGGGTTGACATGAAAGGACCCATCTTAGTGTCATGGTTCCACCCCTGGCAGGTGGTTCTTTGTGGTATAAGAAAAGCTGATAAAGCTATAGGGAGCAGTCCAGTAAGCAACATTCCTCCATGGTCCCTGCTACAAGATTCCTGTCTTGAATTCCTGTCTTGGCTTCTTCTGTCAATTGGACTATAACTAATAAGCCAAATAATTACTCTCCTTCTCAAGTTACTATTGGCTATAGCATTTATCACAGCAATAGAAAACAAACTAAAACTTGCGTCTTCTAGATTTTCATATGTGTGCAGATACAAATATGCTTCTAGTTTATATATGTGCCATGATCCTTTTAACCAGTGATTTGTCTGATCTCTTCTGTAAGATAGTGTACCATGAGCATTCTTGAAAATAAATCTTTATGCAGCAAAGATGTTCTTGATATATGGATATTCAAAAAATATTTTTTAATTAACCCTATGAAAGACTACAATAATTTCTATTGTCACCTAGAAACAGAAGTATACGACTCCCACTGTCAACTAATTAGGTTTTGTCACATACTTTATATTTGTGGGATGGCAGGTGATGTTTAATTAGCATCTATTACATATATGTTAGCACAAGTATGTTTTTCTAGGTAAGGCTGGTATTTCTGAGAATCTTTGGTTCCTCTTTTTGATATAGATATCTTTATATCTGTTCTTATCTGTGTTGAATTTCTACCAATGTATATATTCATACTTTAGATCCCAACTCCCTACTTATTTCTTACACTGTTTCCCATGCCCCATGTTTAATCATCCTAACCTGTTCTTTAGCACTTTATGTCAAAGATGTTTGGTTTTATATCATATCAGCTTTTAAATTTTGTCAGTTATTATATGGCATTTAAGTGTGCCTGTGGCTAATATATATTTTTAATACAACTTCTTCTAAACTGAGACTCTGTGTGTGTGTGTGTGTATGTGTGTGAATAGCCCTGTACTTAAACATTTTTACTGCTACTTAATTGTTTGAACTGTTCTCTGATATCACTATAAAAAGTATTGAAATAATTTTCATTGTTAGCTTACTGTACTGTGAATGAATCTTCAGAATATTTTATGTAGTCCTGAATTAATATAAATTAAAATTTCTTAGGATTCTAATAACTTATTTTTTCCCTTAAACAATCTATGTTCAGACATCAGTTTTGTTTGAACTGTAGTTAAAAGAACATTTCTCTCTCACTCACTCTCTTTCCCCCCCCCCTCTCTCTCTCTCTCTCTCTCTCTCTTTCACACACACACACACACACACACACACACACACACACACACACACACACACACACACACACTGACACCCTCTCACCAGTGCCTGTCTCCAAAGAAGAAAGGACCAGAAAGAAAGAGGAGAAAGGTACTTGACCTCTTGGCCAAGTAGCTCTGTTTGGAGAAGTTGTACCACATTGCCCTTGTGAGGCTTACAGCAAAAGCCAAGCAGAGGTCTGAAGTATAGGGACTAACAGTGTTATCATCAAAGGCCTAATTGTCTGCTTTCTTGAAGTTAGGGTTATTGGCAGCTGCCATTACACCATCCATGCTGCTGTCACCCAGCACAGCCAACCAGCATGCGCTAATTGCAGTGGCCTTTTCATCAAGTAAGATCATCCCACTATACACAAAGAGCTGTCTCTCCATTAGCACAGACAGTAGCCAGCTAGATCAGCTGGGCTCCTTGAGTATGATTGGACTGTCATATTGTTATGATTTGTTCAAGTTTAGAGCATTTAGCAGATACCCTTTGCACCTCTCTTTGTACCTGAATACTATAACCTGACTGCCCCTATCATTTAAGAGGGTACTATAGCTTTTCAAAGTTCAGCAGCGCACAATTGCAGGCAGGCAACTGGTTTCTGACAAGAGATCAATACTGTCCTTCCAAACGCTGGAGTCAAGCTGCTGGGTCTGTCAGAGGGATGTGTGCTGTAATTGGATCATGGATGCTGAGAGTCATCTGAGTTTCCCTTCAGGACTGTCACAGCTGTCAGATGTCATCCCTTTGTGCAGCTGTCACTGCAGGAGAGTTGGGGCTCTTTTTCTGTCCTAACCCAATGCAAATGTCCACTTAGCAGATGAATATTGAAGATATTAGACACTTCTTTATGCCTTTATGCAAAATAAAGATCTGTGTCATCTGTGAATTTCATGGAAATAAGTTGCAATTTATTCACTGTGAGAAAAGTGAAGTGAAGCCTGTAAAAATGAGAAATTATTTGGTTCAGGCTATTAAAAAAAGGAATATTTTACAGAATAAACAACAATATACATTTTGTGTTATTGGTTTGGATAGGCATTTAGTTTTCTGCAATATTTCTATGGTAGTCTTATAGTTATGAATATTTGAAAATATATGTATATTTTGTGCTTTGTACATACTCTTAGAAAAGGGACAAATCTTGAGCTTAGCTTATTTTAACTTAACTAAACATACTGAAAACCCATTTTCTGGCTTGAAGGGCAACCATGAAGTCTTTCAAGAAGCCCCGTGATATAGTCAGAATTAAAAGTCAGTTCAAGGTGTTCTCCAAAAAGTTTTCAAGACAAAAATATCAAGCTTAATGAAAACTCTTGGGCCACAGATTTTTTTTTCCTAAATGTTTACACGTGAAATGGAAAGACATGTCTATAGTTGGCAAAAGTATGTAACTTTCTGGAATTTTGACCCATTTGCTTTAAAAGCCAATATTCAAAGCAAGATACATTTTATACTTATGTGTGTGTATGTGTGTGTGTGTGTGTGTGTGTGTGTGTGTGTGTATGATATACATTAATACTTCTTAAGCAATGATGAATGGGTAACATTTACCACACATAAAAAAACATGAAGAGATGTTCCCAAAGTGGTTTCATCAATTATGAATTTTCAAAAAGGAATTTTCTAATACTGATATAGACACCTCAACTCTCCTGACTGATTCCAGATAAACCCAATCTTAACTGGTGGCTTATTTTTATTTTTTACTATTTCCTCGCTGTCTCCCTAAGCTGATGTCAGAATTGTTTTTGGATGGCCGACGGGGTAATTTTTGCTCTGGGTGGCTGACTTCCTTTTTCGTGAGGTCTAGACCACACACCGCCTTCTCTGTCAAACAGGCAGCCTGCTCTGGTCCCACTGACAGGGTAGCATGAACCTTATTTTCCAATATCTGACCTTAACATCCTGTCATCCGCCATGGGACTTACTGGGTCAGCCTCTCACATATCCAAACTTTTTGCCTCCATCTGGCATTATGAGGTGACCTCACCTCATTTGTGGCAGCTCAAGTTTTGAAGCCTAAAATTAGTGGCTGCCAAAATCAAAATAGACACTTGGTCCCCCATTGCAAGGCAGTGGGGGATGGGGAGCAGAGGTCCAGAACACTCCATGATCTTGCTTAAAAGATGGCACATATTCAAAATGGTTAGGATACATATTTTCAAGATAAAAAATATTGCATTTTCTTGGTTTACTTAGCACGCTCTCCACACTCCAGTGTAATTTTTTATCTTTTATTTATTTATTTATTTATTTATTTATTGGCTTTTAATGAAAGCAGGAGAATCATCTTAGAAAAACTAAAATGACTTCTTACTATAAAATTAATCACTTAGAGATGAAATCCTGATTGGCAACCACAGGAATGACAAAATAGTCCTCAAAAGTTACTCAGTTAGAAATTATAGAAATAAATGGAAAAAAATTAAATGTAATTTTTAAAGGTTATTCTTCTGTGATGACTGTGAACTTTATAGGCAACTGCAGTTACTTGAGTATGCATCTTTTTTTTTTTAAGTATGGTTTATGGCTAATTACATCAGAGATCCAAAACAGTCATTTCTGCATTTGCATTAATATCAGTATCACATGGCCACACGGAGGTAGAGGTAGATTAAAGATTGGTTAAGTATCAAATTGTGTTCCATATGTAAATTTATAGCAAAGATGTGCTGTGCAAGATGACTTACTTGCTATTTATCTGCTATACTAAGTAAAATTAAAAATTCACAACTGTGGTTTATGGGATTCTAAATGAATCTGATCTCTCTTTTGGGCAGGGCAAATAAGTGTTTTGTGATGTATTATTTTATATATGTATATATAAAAAATACCATTGTTATGGCTCATTTAATTTTGCGAGTGAATGATCTAAGATTAACTACAGACTAGTCAGTGCAGTTTAAAAGCTGAAAGCAATTTCCAGCCATAGATGGTAATGCCACATTCAGTCCACAACCGGATGACTCTGAATGACTGAGCTGCTAGGTCTTTGTATATGACCACAGGGCCTGATAAAGCCATAGGAACACCGTAAAAGCACAAAAATAGTTCCAATTTATTTGGTGCCATCTTCTTAATGAGATTAATACAGACATGTTCAAGTACCTAATTGGTAATTTTGTTTTAACTGGTAATGAAGGATTGAAATGTCAGGCAACAGGCTGCTTGCTGGACAGGAGTTTAAGAAAGAAAAGATTTTATTATCATTACTACTATTTTAAAAGGACACAATGTGCCACTCTAAAGTTTGTAACATTTCAAAACCTTGGATGCACTTAAATACATTATAGTGCTTTTTGTTATTTCATGAGGAAGCATGATTGTATGGCCAGTCATACAATTTGGATTTGATTTACCAGAGACCCTTCTCTAGACAAGACCAGGGAAAACTGGTATTTCAGGGACACATGTTCAGACTCAAAAGTACTGACCACTCAGGAACTGTGAAATTGAGAGAAGACTGCATCTATTTTAATTTTTCTTTTACAAACTCACTGTCTCTGAGAGACCATTAGACTGCCTGCCACACTTAATCCCATGACAGCATCTCAGTAAATAAGCCCTATTTGGGGGAACTTCACCTACACATTCTCTCCTCAAAGTGAGTGCAGTTGTAACCCCTTTAAATGCTAACACTATTAAGCCTGCTGCCAAAACACAAATGCTCAGCCTAAGTCATTAAAATTTAATTATAAGGGGGCAGCTGAGCCCAGTTGGGCTTTTGAATGGGAAAATACTTGTTTTATTTTTAAACTAATAAAAACAAAACCACCCAACCAAACCCATGGGCATCTGTCTCTCTTGGCCCAGTGAAGTACATTTAAATAAAATTGCCCATTGGATCAGGCTTCAGAATGCTACCATGTCCTCACAGTGAAAGATACTTGGGTCATCACTCAGCTATTATTAACATAGAGAGACGGCCACGTTTATCATGTCATTGTTGGCAGCGCAGTGCATAGCATCTCTCTCCTGTACCTTAAGTCCTACAGTCCAGGCCCCTTGCCTTCTAGCATCGCAGAAAGCCGCAGTGTCCAAGGTTTTGTTTCTCCCATACAACCGGGGTCTCAGGCTAAGGTATCTTTCTGCATGCGGGGGGATGTGGCAATAGGAGAAGCTGATCTTTCAGGTTCTATTAGGAAGCTCTGGCTAGTGTCACTGTGTACTGTTAAGATACTACCTTCCCAGAGAATGAAGACAGAAATATATTTTACATTTCTTGTCAGATTGAACTTTAAGACACCCTGACTGCTTTCTCTAAATTTAAACATCACAGCCCAAATGGCAACATGCTTTGTTCGGTTCCAGTGGTGTGGCGTTTACTGTGCTTCATTGATTCTGGAGGAAGCTGAGGCTGGCTCTGGGAGCAGGACTCTGGAATGAGGCTCTCAGTGCAGCATGTCAAGCCATTATACCGGGGACCAGAATGTCACCGTGGTCTCAATGGTTCGTCAGCTGAAGGATATGGTTAACAAATGTAAAACCAAACTTGAGAGGAGCTGGTTTTCTGTGCTAAGTGATCTGTATTCCCTGTGAATTTACTTTCCCCTAACCCCGTGAAATTAACAGTACTTTCTGACATTCGACCCCCTGACCTCACACATAATAAGAATTTAAAAAGCACCATGCATGAGTGTGTCTCCGTAATGCAAAACTGGAAAAAATGACCATGTCACAGTTTTATTATACAAAACCTTCTCAATCTTCATTGCATGCTTCGTCTATGAGCACTCAGTTTAAAGTTATTATAAAGAAAAACACAATTTTGAGAGTAATAATTCACTGCTCATGACTTTTATAGACAATACGTTGTAGCAAATACACATCGCTACCAAAAAGCTTTGTACTCCATTAATGCAGATATTTACCAAGATAAGTGTTAAAAATGGTATGCTGGAAGACTCTGATGCTTCAAAGGAAGGGGCTTCCAGGGAGCCGGTTGCCAAGGGTGTCCGCGCATGCACAATGTGCAGGTCTCCGGTTTAAGAGGCAGGAGCGGGAAAGTGTTAGGTGGAAATGATTTTGTGTTATCAGGCTCAGGGGATGACAGCATACAAGAGTAAGAACAAGGTGCTATGTGGCTTTTTCTTCACTGTGAAGTCAAGATTGGCAGCTGGAAGTAAGGCTTACAGACAGACCTGCACACAGGACCTCTTCACCCAGGACTCATAATCACTACTCAAAGGAAAACGCATTTACCAGGGAAAAGCGGCTGTAGCCATCAGAAGTGTGCTTAAAACACCACTTAAATATCACTTTATACGCTATTACCTGCAAACTGTGGCTTCGTATTAAATTATACTTGCATAGGCTTTTGCCTCGGTGCTGATAATGCTTTTGAGGTTGCATTGGTGAAGAAGAATTTAGGCCGCTTTGCAAGAGACGTGACCGGAATATTCCCCAGAGCTGACAGTGACAGGGTGAAAAACTGCAGAACTGTACTGTCTTTCCTCATATAGATTGTAATTTTAATTGTCATTGTGGCCCTTCTGTTTTAATTATGGGACTTCTTTGATATATACCAGGACATCATATTGAATGAAAATATGGTGCTATAATAGTCTCTTTATAATTAATGACCACATGTAGATCTTGGTGCATAAAAGGGAAGGAATAAATGAACAATTTATTTAACAAGGTTTTGGATTTCTTTCTGTCTTCCAGAGAATATAAAATGATCCCAGAGCTTCTGAGAGTGTTTGATGTTAAGAGCCGTACAGAATATTGAATAAAACGACTTGCAAAATTTAAAGTATCTTCTACCTACAATCAGTGATATTTAGCTACTTATTATACTATTTTTTAAAACATTTTCTCCTGAACAAAAGAGCGAAACTCTCTTATAAATATTTTAAATGTAGTGTTCTTAAACAGCTTTTACTTATCATTTAACTAATTTTTGTTCCTACAAAAAACGGTCCAAGATGCTTACTTTGACTTCTGACTTATTTACTTACATCAGAAGGGGGGAAAAAGCCTTTAAAGTTTTGCTTTCAAAATACTGTAGATCAGAGCAGCAAGTCTTTCCCCTGAAGTAAGAATAAATTTATCTCAGTTACCACCCCTGAACAGACGCTTTCTTTCAACAAATCCAAAATAAGTAGTCTATTCAAATGCAATTAAAGTCCCTGAAAACTGTGAAGAGGAACCGGAAAACAGTAGGCAGACAACAGTTTAGCACTTGACACAGCTCTCCAACTCTGAAATACCCGGTTTGCCACATAGACTACTGTAGCATAAGCATGCTGGGCTCATATGCATTTCAAGAGAGCCAGGCCTCGGTGGATTTCTGGAAAGCAGACCTATTTGTACGGGGTCTGTCACTGTAAAGCAGGAAAATGCCCTGTGACAAGCTACTGCTAATTTTATTGTAGCACGGAGTCCTGTGCATTCCGTCCTCCTCAGCGGATGCCGTTCAATTGCAGAGCAGGATGAAATCGGATCGGCAGAGACAGGGACTACCCTGGGGTCAGCTGTGACCATGGCACTTCTATGTGATGTCTAGTTGGGGTGATGGTGTGTAAATAAACGTAGAGAATTGCAAATCTTGTCATGGCCAAGCAGAGCGGCTCAAGCATTTAAAGATGGTTGCCCGCAAACCTAACTGGAAGGTGCTCGCTGCGTGGTGGCTGGGGAAACACTGCATGCCTTGGCCGCTCTTGCTCCTGACATATCTGAGAGCGCTGACCCAGCACTGTGTTGCTGAAGGGATTAATCACTATTTTTTTTTAAATCATAGTGAAAATCCAAGCAACAAAGTAATCAGATTTGAATATTGTGCTTTTAAAGCTACTATCCCGACACAGGGCTCTGTATTTGTATTATGGTTCTTTGATTTATTTGTTCTTTTAATGAGATGAAGCATCTCAATGTCCTACTGTTTATAGAATTCAGCACACTAAAGTCCTATGAGTTCTTGTCATTATTATGAACTTTTATAATGTTAGAAAATAAAATATTATAGAATTCACATTTTCTGCTTATGAATCTAATTTTATTTAAATACTACTTACAGTACTCATTAAAATGCACTTAGCTTTTCCTACCTACAGCCAATAAGATGTATTTTTAACCACTTTTACATTTACACATAGCTGTTTCTCTGTTACTTTTCCCATATGACAATTACCTTTCATTACAAATTTATAAAATCATTTACATTTTAGCAGTTTAAATGTTTCTGCTGACATTTTGTAACTATTACCCTCTTCTAGAATGGCATATGTTCAGGCAGTTAATAAAAAATTAAATGGAATAGCAGCAGCCAAGGTGAAGGTTTGCATCAGGCGCTCTCCACATCTCTGAAAATACAATCTTTGTGTTGCAAACTGTGAAGTGAGGTTAGGGCTGTGCCAATACCTGTATTTGTCACAACTGTCGCAGAGACCACGAACTAGCCAATCACATAGCCCTTAATTAGACAGTTATGTTTTGCTTTTTAGAAATTGTCCTCATGTAAAATGGTATCTAAGATTCAAGAAACGTGCTGAGAGCTAAGAGGGCAGAGAATGCCAGAGATTAGGAAGAAGAGAAAAAAAAAAGCATTTTAGTTTCTCTGACGCTTTATTAACTGCTGCATGATTCATTTCATGTAAAAATATACATACTGTGAAAGATATTTATGAATTTTAAGAGGTGAGGAATGTAGTTCATAGATTAATAAATTGGGATACATGGAATTAAATATTTCTATGATACTAAATGTTCCTAGATAGATTTTTAATTATAAATTAAAAATTAACAGAGGATGATCATTCCAATGCTGAAACTATTAAATTACTGTAACTGCAGTGGTGACATTGGCTTCATGGGAAATTCCATTTACAGTATTTCCCACTGAAAATAAATTGTGTGGAATTTGTTAAAGACAATTGCTTTGGATTTTTTAATTTCTAGAAGCAGTTCTATAATGATGGACGTCTACATTTTGAACAATGAAACCTTTCTCATGTTCTAAGAAAAATTATTATTTTTAAAATATAAATTTAATTACACAACATATACATATATATACCTATAACTATAAAACATTTTTGTAGATAATAAAGCAGAAAAAAATATATTAGCAAAGTATTGCCAGGGCAGTGTGTTTTCTATATTTATTGAAACTATTTACAAATCTGCTTTTACTGACTTATTTTTGCAAAGGAAATTAATATTCTATTTACCTTTTGAATATCAAACTAGTATATTTTACACCGTTTACCAGCAATAGTACCTGTGGATAAAAAATATGATGAATTTTTATAATCTTGCATATAAATAATAGTAAATCAAATTAGCATAAACATTTTCTTCTCATCTGAATTTTTAAACAATAAAAGTTTTAAGCTGATTACACTGGAGTAGACAACTTTCTCATTCTTGAACTTAATGCTGGATAGTTCTAAAATTTCCAATACGTGCAACCTATGGTTACAAAGACCACTTTTAAAAAATTAGTAATAATTCTAAGATGGAGGAAATTTTGTTTTTTTTTATTGTTATTTGTTTGTATCAGTAAAAAAAATCCATGTATTTTATGAGGAAAACAAAATATCTAATTTGGCGTTTGCTTGTAGGGTTCATCCCCTTTACGTCTTTCTTCAAAGTCTTTCTTCAAGAGGCACATCATAGAAGTTTTAACAGTCCTTGTATATTAACCTTGCCTGAGCAGTATAAGAAGGCCAGTCATCTGATGAATTTACATGCAGCTGGATGAAAACGCTATTTGGAGAGAGATTGAGAGTTTATTTGATTAAATCGCTTTCTCTACCACCTTGACCTCTTTCTTGTGAAATAATCAGAACTGTTTAGCAAGAATATTCGGGCATTAATAATGAATTGCTTTTGAGCTGACTTCTACTGCACTACAACAAACCCATTGCTGTCTCTGCATTCTCCACTTATCTTTAAAATAGTGCTTTATTAATGAATACTAAGATTAAAAACTACAAGAAGTATGTCTTGGAGGAGTTTTACTTTGTGGTGTGTAGGCCATTTATGGATCTTCAATACAAATTTCTGTTATTTTATCTTTTTCTCTTGAATTCTTTCCCACAAATCTGCCTGTAGATCAAGCACGTTCTTTACTACTACACACTTCAAGGTGGTTGTATGGAAATCATATCTTTCTCCCCACCGTTCCAAAGAATGATTTAAGTTATCAGAACCCTATAATCATAAATAATAGCATTTTCCTAGATTCCAATATGAGTGATGGTGGAGTTGGGGTGGAAGTGTCAGTTATGTGTGTGTGTGTGTGTTTATGTGTATGTGCTTTTCTTCCATTTACCTCCCTAATTGTTACACATTAAATCACACCCAGAACAATTTGGAGATCTTTATATTTATACATCATCTTGTATTTCTCACATTTGAGGGAAGGAAAACAATACATTTGAAAAATTAAATGAATCCTCTATGCTTTTAAGACATGGACACAGGTTGATTCCATGTTTACTATCCTCTAAGATTCAGGGGAAGCAAAGATTAACAACTGGCTCCACATACTCTAAGTATAGGTGAAAAAGCAAGTTTTCCTATGAATTAATTACTGGATGGTTGAAATAGAAGCTTTACATCTTAAAAGTTGAGAGGCAAAATGTATTCTCCACATGTCCCTGAGGTGTTTATCTCAGAGCCTTTGCTCTTTTGGCAAAGAGCACTGCATGGTGTTTGGAAATTAAAATAACTTTCAGTGAAGAGATGGGAGCAGGGAATCCTTTGGAGTACAATGCTATCATTCCTGGCACAGTTAGTGCACTTGAGAGTTGAGTCTCTTATTGGATAGCACATTTTCTGTCTACCTGCCCTGCCACACTGTCACTCACCAACAGTGTCTGGTCTTCATACTAAATTATACTTCATTATAATTTGTTTCATCATAACACGCACTTCACTGTAATATGTAAAATGCTTGGCTTTCATGAACAACTCTATGAAAAAGCCATACAGTAGCTCATTTGCATTTAGCAATTATATTACATTACAATATATTAAGCTGCAGAAAATCTAATCTAACATCATAATTTAAAATAATAATTTCCAGTGCTTTACAAGTAGGATACAAGTCGGGTTACAACACATATTGAGCTCTTTCTCTATTGGATAAAACAGAATTGGTTCATTTTCTTTTACTTCAAAAGTACCCAAGAAAGATTTAATTCTTTAATATGGAGAATAATATTAGATTGAGAGAGAAAGCTCATTTGCATTGCTCATAGGTAGGCAAAATTTGTGTTTCTTTATCATAATTTATCCTGTGATTTTGGATCCACTTATATATTACATGTAAAACTGTGGACAAATTTTATTAAATAAATTGTGAAATTTACTTATTCCATTTTAAAATATGTTTAAAACATTACTATCATTTTTGTTTTAATTATGGGTCTTAGGATCTTATAAAAATAAATAGAAAGCAAATATGATGAAGTAGATTTGCTGCCAGTGTTTTGAATGTTGATATATATGTGTAAAGAATTGTCAAATGGCACTGTAGCGATAACATTAAGAGTACATGCTGCTTTAAAAGAGAGCCAGAGTTCCATTCCCATCACCCACATTGGGGAGGCTCATAGTAGCCTGAATCTCTAGCAATAGAGGACCTGAAACCCTCTTTGGTCTTCCATGGGCTGCTGCACTCATGTGTATAAATGAGTATTCATGTATACATATATATATATATATATATATATATATATATATATATATATATATATATATATGTGTGTGTGTGTGTGTGTGTGTGTGTGTGTGTGTGTTTGTGTGTGTGTATACATAATAAAATAAATATTTAAAATATACTTAAGATTTTCTAAGGAAGTGTGAGATGCAGTTAATTATAAAATGCACAAGAAATGCCTTGTGATATTCTGATATTTATATTAGAAATGGTGTCTGAGTGTGTGTGTGTGTGTGTGTGTGTGTAGGCTCTGATCCTGTGATGTAAGAATAAAATTAAAGGCAGAAAATAATTAAAATCAAAGCATTTAATATTAGCAGAGGATCAGAACATCTGACTTTTCATTACCATCTGTGCTGGCTCTCCTTATGACAACTTGACACAACCTAGAATCATTTTGGAAGTGCGAACCTCAATTAAAAAGAATTCTCCTACTAGATCTACATGTGGACAGGCTTGTGGTGCATCTTCTTGATGGATAATTGATGTGAGTGGACCCAGCACACCCTTGGCAAATAGTCCTGGGTAGGTAGGAGGAGCCTCTACAATCTGTGGAGAGCAAGCAGAATCAAAAGTGTCAATCTACCATGGTATATGTATCTGTACCTCTCTCCAAGTTCTTGCCTTGAGTTTTATCCCCAAATTTCCTAGAATAATAAGCAAAATCAAATGTCTTCTCCAAAAGTGTCCTTTGGGCACAGTATTTTATCACAAGGGTAGAAAACTGAAGACATCTTCTCAGTCGAATAGTTTCTACTCTGAAGTAATTGGTATTCTTGTTGTATAGGGAAATATTAAAAGGGACAGTAAATTTTTCTTGTTATTATAGAAACTCATAAAAGCAAATTCTTAATAAGTAATGGAAAGAGGATACTTAGGAGAGCTATACTGGGGGATGATAAGTAAATAAGAAACACGATAATATGTCTACATCCTAAAAGGAAGTTTTCATTGTGGCTGAATAACAGATGCTGATGTAGGATGCTTGGCAGGTAGCACTTTGGAATACTGAGAAGCAAACTACAATCTTGGCCTTTTGTTCCTCCCTTTTTCTTTTCTCCTTCCTCCTCTTTCTCCTCATTCTCTTTCTCAGAGGAAGGCATTTTTGCTAGTTTTGTAAAGTATGGGGTAGAGAGGACAGACATAAACTAAGAAATTCTTATTCTGATTGAAACTAGGCGAACGTTTGCAGGCAAACTAAGGCACCTTCTAACTTCAGCAAGAATATTGTTCACTTACAAAGTATGCCTTTGGTACGTTGCAAAAGATCCTTCACCAGGTTTGCCTTGCATGACTGACTATCACTTGAAATAGAGGCAAAAAGTGAGAACAGTAGATAATAATTCATACAGCTAGAAAACTCAGCAACCTGTCATTCTAGATTACATGAATTAATAGAAGGGTGTATTAAACTCCCGGAGTAACCATACTCTCTCCTCATTGTTCCCAGGAGAAAGCTTTTACAGTGAAATATTTATTTCAAAGAGCCATCCTAGACCATTAGGTATATTTATGTAAGTGACACCAAGAAATCAAGAGTGATCATCAGGTTCTATATTTTTTGCATCCGATATAAATAAACCATAACAAAGATCATTTGTTTTGTTCAACCTTATGGTCTTAAACTGAACATCTGTCCTTTAGTTCAACTTTTTTCTTTCTTGTGCCAAAAGCTTTACTCTATTTAGGTTCTACAATCAACATATAAGTACCTAAATTTTAAAAATAGTTTATAAAGATGTTCTTAAAAGGCATAATTCATGTTTATACTACAGAAATTTTGTTTATTTTAATTTAAAGTATTGCCTTTTTATTATTCTACATATCTCTGAGGCATAAGCTAAATGTGGTAGATAAGAAATGACTTGCAGTACATGATTTTGGGACATGGCCTATTTTATGTGTTTGCTATTTTATATTACATAGTCTTTCTCCTTTTTCCTTCCTTCTTTCTTTGTTTCTTTCTTTCCTTTTTTTTCTTTCTTTCTTCCTTTTTTCCTTTCTGTATTCTTTCTTTCTTTACTTTCTTTGCAAACTCTACATAAATGAGATGCTTGAGACTATACCTCAGAAACAACTATGAAAGAAAAAAGTAAATTATGACTAAAATCTCTACTGATCAATTATTCAGACACTTAATTTCAGGTGTAGAAATATTTTGAGGTTGACATGGATTTTTCATATTTTATTTTATCTAAACATTTTATTTGGGGAGGGGTTGAGGAATGACTACTTAACAAAACGTTCTGTTCTTCTAGAGAATGTGGATTTGATTACTAGCACCCATATAGCAACTTGCAATTCATTCTCAGGGGATTAAATGGGCCTTTATAGCCTCTGGTGGCATAAAACATCCTCATGCATAAAGGGAAAACACCAATTCATATAACATGAATAATATAAATTATTAAGGATTTAAAATTGATTATGTTTTACAATTACATATGTATACATATTTTAAAATTAATATACTTTCAAAAATTCCACAATGTCTTTAGACAATAGCTTTTCTAATAATACACTACGATTTTTTTACATCACCTATGCAAATGCTTCCAGCTGATTCTGAGTGTCCAAATGTAATTTTGTGTAATTTACTTTGTGGTATTATCTAAACAACACAGTCAGTCATCCTCCAGGAGAGAGTCTGAGGTCAGAAACATATTCTCATACTGCATTTGTTTCAAGAAAAAAATTAGAAGCGAGTGTATAAGCTTATTACTTTCAAATCCATTTCTGATTTAATTTTTCAGAACAAAATGTAATATATGGTTTCTAGTGTTCCCTTCAATATCATCTCTGGCAAGCCAAATATACATTGAAAAAAGGGACAAAGTCTTTACTCTGTGTCTCCTTCTGATATTAGATATATGCTTCAATTCTTCTGTACAATATTTAATCTTTCTTCTTGGATACCTCATCATAAGTCATGGACTTACCCCATTAGGTATCTCTAGTGTGCTCTGGACAACAACTATCCTACTTAGCCATTAATAAGATAAGATAGAATCTACTGATCCCAGTCATGAGTTAATCATGGGACCTGGCCAAGGAGTGGAGGGAAGAGTCCAACAACTTGGAAAATGGTGCTGCTATGAATTAGAAAATAGGTAACCAAAATGGAATACGATTCCATTTTGTTTTTAATGTGGAGATAGATGATTGCTTTAGGAGATTAGTTTGCCTGCAATGACAGAAATAATTCAATTTAGATAAAGATTAAGGGACAAGTGGTCAGGTGTCCGGGGGTTACATGACAATAGTAGAGATTTTGTGGTTGAAAAAAGAAAATACTAAACAAAGTGATGTGGTGAGGAAAAAAATGATTTTTTAAGGCAGAGAAATCAGGCTCAGGTTTGATGACTCTATGAAAATATAAAGAAAAATTTTTAATGAAATAGCATTACATTTTTTTTTTTAGTAGAAAAACACTGAAGGCAAGAAAAGAATTGTTATATAATTGTACCTTCAGGACTCTAACAGGTCAACGCCTTGTCCTGGCTGAGACAACTCTCACACAGTAAGTCGGCTGTGACTGGTAACTATTTTCTTGATGATGGAGGGAGCTTTACATGTTATAATGAGAGGAATTAATAAAGCTACAAAGTTTAAAGAAAACCTGAGAAGTAGTAAATACCTTGCTATGGTTTAGTCCAATCCTTTTCGGTTTATATAATCAATATATTCTATTAGAATGAGTTACAGTTTCTCAGTGGTTTTATTCGTTTCTGGATGTTGGTTAAATAACGAAGGTTATTTTAAAAATTAAGTTTCGTATATTGTGTCCCAACTAAAGTTTCTGGAATTGTTCTGCATCATCATTCTCAAATTTGTTCTTGTGATAAATTAGGTTTTGTGAGGTACAAGGTTAGCCTATAGAATGAAGTTAATTAATCTGCAGGTATTCTTTTCAAACACTATGATGTCTTCTGTGCTTTGTGGCTGTACAGTGTATACTTCCTTCTGACACACAAGTTATAGACTTATTTTATTCTTTCACTGAAAAAAAATAGTGCTCCCAAAATTTCACTTATCATTTTGACAAATTTCAGATCAAATAATAGAAATTCTTATGAAGATGGTTGCTTGGCTTACTGTCTCTTCATATTTGTGGTGTATTTGTTTTGTGTCATTTGAGACCTAACTCAATTCTTTGTACATTTATGAATGCACTCTATTTTTTGGTTCATTTATTTATCAGAGAATTATTTTATTCATATAGATTTCATACTCTCCATTTCTATAGACTCATACTAGTACTTTTGCATATAGAGTATCATGAGAATAACATGGAGAAAAGAAATAAATAAAAAGTTATTCATAACAGACATAGAGAAAACTATGCAAATATTTTCTCTCATTAAAATTTTTATCCATGATTCTCAAATAGATGTAATTGCCTTTTTCTACTGTTGTAGAGTAAGCTCATATTGCTTTCTGACAATTTATTCTATAGTATGTGAATGCCTATGCAAATTAAATAGATAATAATCTTCAAAAACATTCTTCATGTCTCATCTAGGAAAATATGTCCATATTTAAAGAATGAAATAATGCATTCTTTCTGGTAGTCACCTATTAGATCATCAGTTGCTGAAATTTTCTGAAGAAGATGTAGGCATATTCCTGTAAATGTTGACATTCTCTGAGACTTTTATATAACTAAAACAAAAAACCTCTAAGAATACAAAAGTGAATGCACACTATAATTAATAAAATGTGTTCATATAATATGAACCACAAAATCATTGCCACTGGTTTAGAGACATTGATAAGACTATATAGCTACATACTTGTATCAATAAAATAGCTTATATTAGGTACTTAGACTCTTTTGCATTAAACTTAGTCTACCTATTAATGAAACCCTCAAGAAATCTGCATTAGGTTCTGACATGATTATGAAGTGCAGAAGAAAATTTACAATGTTTTGTTATATCATAGGCCAGCTCAGACATAATGTGAATCCATATTCCCCTATCTTGCCATGGTTATTACCACAGGCCCTACTTATCCCATTCATCTGCCACATTCATAAAAATGTCTTACGAATATATTTATTAATTCTTCGAAACCTTCTACATTAAAAGAGCATCTACACTGGTTGTCTAAATATTATGAACATGTTTCAAAAACGAACCATTTAGTACTTTTCAAAATATATTTTTCCTTGCAGAAAATGAGAGATAAAATAGAAATACAGGCTTGTAGTTAACTTCATCAAAGGAAAAAGGATCTCAAGTACATCTCTAGTGAAAATGCCATTGGAAAGAGCTAGTATTTCAGTTGCAGAGCGTTGTGAGTTGGAGATAGTTTCTGTGTTAGAGATGCAAAGACATCATCACTTCTCCCCTCAGTAATAGGAACCCATCTGTATCATATTCAGAAGACATAGGAAACAGGGAAGATCCCAGAGAATTTGAGAAAGGAGAGACTGTAATCAGAATACATTGTATGGAAAAAATCCGTTTTCAATGGAAAAAAAACTCATGAAAACAATCAAATTTATAATGCTGATGGAATTTTAAAAAGTTTTAAAATGTTTTAAAAAATGCTTCTAAAAACACATTAGAGTTATTTTTAAGTATATAAATATTAATTTAGCCTGAATTTTTCTTTTTGCATGTCTTTTATTTTATTTTATTGGTTATTTATTTACATTTCAAATATTGTCTCCTGACCCAGCTTCTCCTCCACAAGTCCCTATCCTCTCCTCCCTCTCCCCTGCCTCTATGAGGGTGCTTTCCCACCTGCCCACTTACTTCTGCCTCAGTAGCCTAGAGTTCCTATATCCCAGGTAAGCAAGACTTCACAATGTCAAGGGGCTCCCTTTCCAGTGGTGAAAGATAAGGCAATACTCTGTTACATATCCAACTGGAGCCATGGGTGCCCCCTGTGGACTTTTTCGTTGGTGGTTTAGTCCTTGAGAGCTTTGGGGGATCTGGTTGGTTGATATATTGTCCTTCATATAAGGTTGCAAACCCATTCAGCTCCTACAGTTCTTGCCCCAACTTCCCCAGTGGGACCCCCACACTTAGTCTAATGTTTGGGTGTGTATATCTGTATCTGTATTGGTCTGGCTCTGGCAGAGCCTCTCAGGGGACAGCTATATCAGACACCTGTCAGTAAGGCTTTCTTGACATCAGCAATAATGTCTGAGTTTGGTGTGAGCAGATGGGATGTTTCTCTAGGTGGAGCAGTCTTTGGATGGCCTTTCATTCAGTTTCTGTTCCACTCTTTGTCCCTGCATTTCCTTTTAGCAGGAGAAATTCTGGATTAATAATTTTGAGGTGGGTTGGTGGCCCCATCCCTCTACGAGGAGCCGTGCCTACCCACTGGATATGCTCTCTACAGGTTGTATCTCCCCTGTGTGGTGTACTGCAGCTAAAGTTTTCCCTGTTTGGTCCTGGGAACCTCTTGGATTCCTGGCATCTAGGAATCTTTCTATTGGCTACCCCCAGATCCCCCTCTCCCACTGCTACAAACCTACTTTCAAATCCCTGACCCTCTGAACGTCTCCTCCCATATCTGAGCTGGATGTCCCTTTTCCCTCTCCCTTCCCTCTCCCTCCTAGATCCCTCTCTCCCTCTACTTCCCAGACATTATTCTTTTCCTCCTATTGAGTAGTACTGTAGCTTCCATACTTTGGTGTGATCTTTCTTCTTGGGTTTCATATGGTTTGTGAGTAGCATTGTGGATATTCTAAGATTTTGTTTTTTTGTTTTTGTTTTTGTTTTTGTTTTGTTTTGCTTTTTGGCTAATATCCACTTATCAGTGAGTAGATATGAGTGCTCTTTTGTGACTCGGCTACCTCACTCAGATACTTTCATCCATTTGCCTAATAATTTCATGAAATTGTTTTGAATAGCTGAGTACTTCTACATTGTATAAATGTATCACATTTTCTGAATTGTCTGCTGAGGGTCATCTGAATTGTTTCCAGCTTCTGGTTATTATAAATAAGGCTGCTATGAACATGGTAGAGCATGTGTTTCTGATATATATTGAAACATCTTTTGAGTATATGCCCAGGTATGGTATACATGGGTCTTCAATTAGAACTATTTCTAATTTTCTGAGGTTCATTTCCAGAGCAGTTGTACCAGCTTGCAGTCCCACCATCAATGGAGGAGTGTTCTTCTTTCTCCACATCTGCTGTCACCTGAGTTTTTGATATTAGTCATCCTGACTGCTGTGAGGTGGAATCTCAGGGGTTTTTGCTTATTTGCGTGTTTTTTATTTTGTTTAGTTTTGTGATCTTTTATTTGCATTTTTCTGATGACTAACAATGATAAATTTTTTAAGTGATTCTCAGCCATGTGAGACTCTTCAGTTGAAAACTCTGTCTAGCTCTGTACCCCATTTTTTAATAGCGTTATTTGACTCTCTGGAGTCTAACGTTTTGAGTTTTTAAGTACTAAAAATGTATTGTTTCCTTGAAGGTGTGATTGATTCTGATTAGCATTTTAAGGCTAGTCTAGTTGTTCGCTTTGTTTCACGTTTTCATATTTTTCTCTATATTTCTTCTCAGTGTTTATAATGCATCCTCCTTTTTGTTTCAGACAAATCATTCCTAAAAGTCAGACTCTAAATTTCATGCAGGGGCTATGATATTTGTTGTATAACCTTTTAATTGAGGATATTTTTTATTGAAAATGTTTCAAGTGTTTTTAGTTTTGAGATCACAGATGTTTCATGTGCCTTTGCTTCCATTGTGCTAGAGAGAAATAAAGGTTCCCCGTGACCAAGAATTTTCTTTCACAAAGAATGTAGATGCCTACCTCTACTGATGTATGATAATTTCTTCCTGACAAATTGACATATGAATAATATTTGAAATTAACTCAAAGACAGAGTTTAAGGAAGGAGTGATAGGATCAATTATTTATTTCTAAAACTTCCATGTTTCCATTTTCTTCATATAAAACAAACTACCTTAATATCATCTCTGATATCGTAGGGTTAACTGCTATTAATGGTGTTTGAAAATGAGTTGTTTTTAACTAGCATCTTCTCCACCCTTAATTTTATTTTACATTTCATTCCCCTAGTTATGCTGTCTGGTTGATGATCATCTTGATAATATATGTTAGAAATTTTCATTTGAAGGACCATGTATCTTTAAATGTCTTCTTTTTATTCATCGTACTTTTCACACATGTAATTTCCCCTTTAATTTGACATCATTTAACGGCACATTACACGTCAATGATATGATCTGTGAATATTTACAATGTTCATGTCATTTTTATTTTCTCATCCAATTTAAGTAGCTCTGCTTTTTATGACATCATGAATTCTTCAGTCTTTTTGGTCTTTTTGGGACTAATTACTCTATTAGTTCCTTTGTAGTAGCACTGTTTGTCAGTCATTTCTTCCCTTTTGATCATAAGACCTTTGCTGTTCTCCTTTGAATGTACAAGAAGTCCGAGGCTGAAGCAGATCAGCTATTAGGCAGTGCAGTCTGCATGGTTGATTCTGCTTTGGATAACTTTTTCTGTCCAGAGCCAGTTTGTTAGTAAATCTCCCTATTACAAAACACAGCTTGTTACCTGCCCCAAATCGATATGCATTAAAGAACATTGACTTTATACCAATAAATGTTTTATATAGAGTAATTCTACTTGCTAAGACAGAGACGTTCAGAGAAAGTGGTAGTAACTAAAAATATTAGGATAAAAATGAACTAAATTGGTCAAAATATTGTAACAGTTGATTGTTTCATGTTGAATTTACCATAATGACACTGAATCATAGACTCAACTTCTGATCCAATCAATTCTTCCTTAAAGCTTTTCATGTCCCCCTTTGTCTGCTAACTTACAAAGTTTATGGATGTGATTAATTTTAAGCAGTGTAAAGACAAAAGTGGATCTACTGTGATCAATGTCTGACTTTGCCAGCAGTACCATTGTTTACCAGAAACGTGAGCATCTCGTGGGTATGGATGTCTGGCTGCCCTCCCTATGCGGAGGACAAGACCATGAGATCTGCTTTCTAAAGGCAGTAGAATTTCACTGTCCAAATTTTCTTCAAAGAAAATAGCAACAGGCACAGTTAATGTGTCATCTGAAAGGTTCGACCACAGGTGATTGATCCAATGAGCATCAGCAGCTTTGTTTTTAGTGTTTCTTTGATTTTGAAAAGTAGCAAGGCAGTTCACAGCTTCAACAGAAGTAATAGCAAGAATATTTAGAAATAAACCATAAGGAAAAGTGTAAAAAGTACACTCGTGGCTAAAGAGGTGGCTCAGAGTTTAAGAAACCTAGTTTAATTTCCAAGTGTATATGTCAGCTGATTTACGAATCCTTGTAACTTCAGTTCCATTCTTTTCTGACCTCCTTGATCAATCACATGCATGCAATCCATTCACACGGGCACACATAGGCACAAAAATAAAAAGAAATCTTAAAAGCAACAATAACAAAGTGATATTAATTGTTTAAGATTTTAGGCTGCATGGCACTGGGTTAGAATGACTCAGAATTTTTCTTTTTCTAATCCTGACTTCATAAAACAAGCTATTCATTCCTCAAGAGACAAAGTTTCTTTACTGCTCAAAGTCTCTTTTGTTGTAACCACAAACTCGTAAAGTGAATTTGCCTTGCGATGCACAAGGTCATACCCGAACCGTGAGCATTGTTATTTAAGAACCTAGGCTGAATGTCCAAACTCTAAGATGCTCTGTTCCTCCCTCCTTGTCCTTCTTCTGGGCTGCCCTCTACAATCCTGACTTTCTGATGAGGGACCTTTGTCCATATCATGAGAAATGGAGAAAGTTAATGATAATACCTAGACTCTCAGAAATGTGCACGATGGAGAAGGATGCTGGTGAAGGGAAACGTGGCCAAGGATGCTGACTATACAGCCCACAGAAAGGTTTCTGGGCAGAAAAGATTCCAGCAAAATTTTATAAGACCATGTAACAGTAATTTCAGTTACATTGTTTGTTGCTCTGGAAGAGTCTCTTGCTTCCACCCACCTGCCCAGGAACTCTTTGGATCTGCAAATTAAAGACACACACACACACACACACACACACACACACACACAAAATCTTATTTTTGAAATGCCTTGGATAGCTCTATATTTACATTTCAGATGTTATCCCCTTTTCACCAATTCCCTTCCCATAGCCTTTAGGAAGATGCTTCCTCTCCCCCCCCCCCATCTTAGCACCTTGGTATTTCCCAACACTGGGAAATGAGCCTGCACTGGACCAAAGTCCTCTCCTCTCATTGATGCCAGAGAATTCTGTCCTCTGCTGCATATGCACCTGGAGCCATGGGTCTTTTCATGCAAACCCATTGGTTGGTAAATGTACCACAATTTCTGCATCTATTCCTCAGCTAAAAGTCATCTGAGTTCTTTCAATTTTCTGGCTATTATAAATAAGGCTGCTATGAACATGGTTATGCATGTGTCCATGGTAGATGTTGGAGCATCTTTTGGGTATATGCTCGGGAGTAGTTTATATGGGTCCTCAGGTAGTACTATGTACAATTTTCTGAGGAATCACCAGACTGATTTCCAGAGTGGTTGTACCAGTTAACAACTATCAACAGTGGTGGAGTGTTCCTTTTTCTCCACATCCTAGCCAGCATGTTGTCACCTGAGTTTTTGATCTTAGCCATCCTGACTGGTGTGAGGTGGAATCTCAGGGTTGTTTTGATTTGCATTTCCCTGATGACTAGGGATGTTGAGTATTTCTTTATGTGCTTCTCTGCCATTTGGTAATCCTCATTTGAGAATTCATTGTTTAGCTTTGTTTAGCAATTCTAATACTCTGCCTAGCAATTATTTACTTCCCTTGGATACTCTTTACCCAATACTTTTTAAAATCTAGGATCTGACTTTGCTATTCTGTTCCTTCTAGGCACCCCCTCCCAGTCTTTTCTGCCCCAAATCCTTCTGGAGCTACATTCTTTTTCACTTTCCTTTTGGATGATTTTCCTTCTGAAGCTCAAAATCTGATCCATCTTCCTCTAAAATTTGGTGATTCTTCTGTTCTTCTCTCTCTCGTGTACTAGCCTCCACAAATAAAAGGGTCATGCCCTGTCCTCTTTGTCCAATCATAGCCAATGGCCATCTTTACTGATCAATCAAAAACCAATTGGGGATAAAGATCTTCAGCGTTTGGCCATAAAGATTCCTGATTAAATCAAAGCATTAGAACAAATGTCCCGAAGAACAAAGCCATCTTTTGTTGAAGTTGGAATGACAAAGGAATGTTGCAACATTATGTAATCACGACTCCATACATCATATATCACTGGTACTGTCAATCTCCATAGCCACAGGCTTGAGGTTAGTAGAATCCACCTGATATTTAAGATAACTGAAAAGATAATTAATGTATTCTGAGCATACATTGTTTTTTGGTATTTCTCAGTAAAAAATACATCATAACAACTATCTCCATTGTATTTACATTGTAATAGAAAGATGAATTAAAGTATATAGGAGAATGTTGAAATCTTATATACTAATTCTGTTATTCTAAAGGCATTGAGACTTAGGTACTGCCGAGGCATCCTGGAAACAGTATTCCACAGATACTGAAGAACTACTGTGTTTGTAAAGATAAATGAATAAATTTTATTTTAAAACTCTACAGTTATGAATTTGAATATCAACTCTACCCTTTGCTGCCTGGTGGTCAAACCCTGTGTTCTTCAATTTCTAGGAGACTCAGTTTCCACATTTGTAAAGTTGAGACTACTAGTTATATAATACTTTAAAATATTTCACCTACTGCCTGTAAACTAAAAAAAAAATTAATTAATTTCTGTATCTGGTCAGAATTGAAGCCAGAATCATCAATGTATATCTGTCTATGCGTCATTTAACAGGGGGCAGAAAAGGCTGTGATAACATCCTTTGCATTTCTTTCTTTTCAGTATTTTAAGTATATTTGAATATATCACGGGATATTTTTATAAAACATTTTTTTTAATTGAACAACTTTATTTTTAAAGAAACAAAAACTGAAGATAAATGTACAAATTTTAAGCATCTTTGCATAAAATTATATGAATACAATTTTGTCAGTGCTTGGCTTTTTTTTTTTTTAAAGGATTGATAGTGTGCATTAAGATCTTACTAGATACAATGAGCATAAAGTACATGTAAAACAGAATGTAAGCCGGAATTAGTCAAAGTTTTCTTAGTGTGTAAAGATTAAGAATAATGTTTTTTTTCTTTTCTTTTTTCTTTTTTTTCTTTTCTTCAACTTCACACAGTCTATGAGTTGTTTCTGGGGTGTTCAAAGCTTTCTGGAATTAGTATCCAATTATCAGTAACTGGATATTATGTCTATTCTTTTGTGACTGGGTTATCTCACTCAGGATGATATTCTCTAGATGCATCCATTTTCTTAAGTATTTGTAAAGTCATTGTTTCTGATAGCTGGGTAGTACTCCATTGTGTAAATGTACCAAAATTTTTGTATCCATTCATCTACCAAAAAACATCTGGGTTCTTTCCAGCTTCTGGCTATTATAAATAGAGCTGCAATGAACATTGTGGTGCATGTATCTCTGTTGTATAATGGAGCGTCTCTGGTGTATATGCCCAGAAGTGGAATAACTGGGTCTTCAGGTGGTACTATGTCCAATTTTCTGAGGAATCGCAAGACTGATTTCCAGAGTGGTTGTACTAGTTTACAACCCCACCAACAGTGGAGAAGTGTTCCTCTTTCTCTACATTCTCGCCAGCATCTGCTGTCATCTGAGTTTTTATCTTGGCCAATCTGACTGGAGTGAGGTGGAATCTCAGGGTTGTTTTAATTTGCATTTCTCTGATGGCTAATGATGTTGAGCACTTCCTTAGATGCTTCTCAGTCATTTGATATTCCTCAATTGAGAACTTTCTGTTTACCTCTGTACCCCATTTTTTATTAATATTGATTGATTCTCTGGTGTCTAGCTTCTTGAGTTCTTTGTATACCTTGGATATTAGGCCTCTATTTGATATGGGATTGGTAAAGATGTTTTCCCAATCTGTTGACTGCCATTTTGTTTTCTTGACAGTGTCCTTAGCTTTACAGAAACTTTGCAATCTCCTTAAGTCCCATTTGTCAATCTCTGACGTTAGAGTACAAGCCATTGGTGTTTTGTTCAGAAAATTTTCTCCTGTGCCTATTTGTTCTAAGGTTTTCCCTACTTTCTCATCTAATAGTTTCAGTGTACCTGCTTTAATGTGAAGATCTTTGATCCACTTGCACTTGAGCTTTGTACAAGGAGATAAGAAAGGGTCTATTTTTATTCTACTGCATGCTTAGAGCCAGTTGGACCAACACCATTTGTTGAATAGGCTGTCCTTTTTCCAATGAATGTTTACAGCTCCTTTGTCAAAAATCAGGTCATCTTATATGTGAGGGCTCATTTCTGGATCTTCTATTCTATTCCATTGATCCACATGCCTATTTCTGTACCAGTACAATGCAGTTTTTAGCACAAGTGCCTTGTAATATAGCTTGAGGTCAGGGATAGTGATTTTTGCACATATTTTCTTGTTGTTGAGGATGGATTTTGCTATTCTAGATCTTTTTTTATTCCAAATGGAGTTACACATTGTTCTTTCCAACTCAATGAATATTTGGGTTGGTATTTTGATGGGGATTGCGTTGAATCTATGGATTGCTTTTGGTAAGATGGCCATTTTTAAAATCTTGATCCTTCCAATCCATGAATATGGGAAATCTTTCCATATTATGTTTAGGTATAGGCCTTGAATTCCTGTTCTTTCTAAGACTTTTAACATGAATGGGTGTTGAATTTTGTCAAATGCTTTCTGAGCATCTAGTGAGATTACCATGCCATTTTTTTTCTTTGAGTTTGTTTATATAGTGGATTAATTGATGGATTTCCATATATTAAACCATTCCTGCATCCCCAGCATGAAGCCTACTTGATCATGGTGAATGATCTTTTTGATGTGTTCTAGGATTCAGTTTGCAAGGATTTTGTTGAGTATTTTTGCATCAATGATCATAAGTCAGATTGGTCTGAAGTTCTCTTTCCTTGTAGGGTCTTTGTATGGTTTAGTAATGAGGGTTATTGTGGCCTCAAAAAATGAGTATGGTCGTATCCCATCTGCTTATATTTTGTAGAATAGTTTGTAGAGTATTGATATTAGGTCATCAATAAATGTTTGATAAAATTCTGCACTGAACCCATCTGGACCTGGTCTTTTTTTTTTGTTTTGAGGCTTTGGATGACTGCTTCTATATCCTTTGCATTTCTAAACCATGTTAATGTTTGGCCTTTTCAAGTATTTCCAATTTAGAGAACAGTGATATTCAGTGGTGTTGGAACAGTCTTCATATTAACTTTCTTGGTACTCATGCCATATTGGCTTATCTTTAGATTTTTCAGACTGTTGTTATGAGTTCTGCTTGACTATGACTACCTACTCTTATAGCTTGTTTACAGGCTACTTTGGTTTAATTTCAAAACTAAGAAACAATTTGTTTGGTTATTATTTTACTACCTTTAACTTTGCATTAACACAGGGATTGTTTTAGAACTCATGTTTAATTTTATGAACATATATGGAGAATGTATTGAGGAAAAATCAATGATTATCAAATGAATTTATAAGGGGTGACTAAGTCTGAGAACTCATGTCATCATAATCTACTCTTGAAGAGAAGAGAAAGTTTGGGATTGAGAAGGATATGTACAAAAACATTCTTTACTGACCTTCTCTTGTAACTTGGTTTTTCTTAGAGGACAAAGAAAGAACACCAAATATTTCAGTTCTTTGACTTTTAAAAATAAAAGTTCCTGATATTATTTTCATTAGAACTGTTCAGCGTAAGCTTTACAGGTTACAAAACTGAACAGTTCTTAGTTAGAAAGGTGGCCAGAATACCTCAATCTGAATCTGAAAACTGTGATTTTTTTTTTAAATTTTATCTATGTCTTTGGGTGGATTACTGTGACTATTCCTGCTCAAGAATTCTCTGCTTTAGATGAGAGTTTGTCCTCAGGACTCACAAACCTTTATTGTGAGGAATAAGTGGTCGATCTCCAGTGGAGTAATGTTTTGTGTTCACAGGGATGAGGAATAATATAAGTAGGGTTTAGAGACAGTTCATGTAAAATATTTTACTATATTGGTTTAAAAGCAGCTCTCTTTTTAGATTTTTTTTTGGATCATTGTAAGAATTTTTTTTTGTACAGAATACAGTAGCATGCATGTAGATTAAAAGTCTGTTGTGTTTTTAGATGAATCATACAGCACTTTGTTGGGCACTGTCTCAACTTGCTGAGTGCAATCACAGAATGTTCAGAAATATCACATCTATTTCTTTATTGGTGACTTGGTAATTATAAAAAGTTTACTTGTTTGTCATGTGACTCCTTGGTGATGCCTCCTGTTTTTAGTATCCTCTTTTGCAGCATATAATCAATCATTGTTGTAACTGTAAGTCAAGAGTACAAATTTTATGAATTCTTCTTAAAGGTTTATGGTTTTATGTTTTATTACTAATATACAAAATGACTGTTTTATGTCTCTAATGATTATGTCTCCATAGCCCAATACAATTACTAGTGAAATGAGCTCTAATAGAATTATTTTTATCCCTGAGTTGCAGGTAATTCAATCCACAGTGTTGATGTACTCAGTTAAACATAGCATATTTGCATTTCTATAGATAGATATATGCAACCAAGGAATCTGACTGGTATCATGAATAATAATTATTCAATTTGCTATTTATCTAGTGAAAATTTGGATTCTGGATGCCTTATATGATTTTTCTCAGACGATCAATATTAATGAAGAAGAAAAAATTATAGAAATTGCATAGGCCTATGGATAATGGAAACTGAGTTTGTCAGATTTATAAAAACAACTACAAAGTTTGTATTTAAAGTGAATTGTTTTATCAAAGTGAATTCATTGAAAAAAATTAACAACATTAGTCTTTCTTCTTGTTAAGCTTCATATGGTCTGTGAGTTGTATTGTTGGTATCCTGAATTTTTGGGGCTAATATTAACTTATCATTGAGTTCATACCATGGATGTCCTTTTGGGTCTGGGTTACCTCACTCAGGATGTTATTTTCTTTTGCAAAGTTTATGAAGTTGTCTTTTTTTTTAATAGCTGAGCAGTATTTTACATTTTCTGGATCAATTCACTTGAGAGAAAACTGAGTTCTTTCCAGCATCTGACCATTATAAATAAGGCTGTTATGAATATAGTGGAACATGTGTTCTTGCTATATGTTTGAGCAACTTTTGGGAATATACCCAGTAGTGTTATATCTGGGCCTTCATGTCAAACTATTTGCAGTTCTCTGTGGAAGTTTAGAGAAAATTCTTTAGCTCTGTACCCCATTTTTTAATTGTTAAATTGGTGTTGTGAAGTCTAACTTCTTGAGTATTTTTCACATTTTGGATGTTAACTCTCTAGCAAATGTGGGGTTGGTAAAGGGGTTTTTGTTTGTTTGTTTGTTTTTTCACAGTCTTAGGTTGTCATTTTATCTTTTTGATGTTTTTTTTTTTTTTTTTGCCTTAAAAAAGCTTTTCGGTATCATGAGGTCCCATTTGCCAACTTTTGATCTTAGAGCCTGAGCCATTGATGTTCTGTTCAGGAAAAATCCCCCTATGCAGTTGTGTTCAAGGCTCTTTTCCACTTTCTTTTCTATTAGATTCAGAGTATCTAGTTTTACGTGAAGGTCCCCCTTCTACTTGTACTTGAGCGTTTTACAAAGAGATAAAAATGGATCAATTTGTATTATTCTACATACAGACTTACAGTTAGATCAACTTCATTTGTGGAAAATGCTATCTTTTCCCCCTGCATGGCTTTAGCTTCTTTGTTAAAGGTCATGTGACAATAGATGTGTGGGTTTATTTCTGGGTCTTTGATTTTATAGCAATATACTTTTCTGTCTCTGTATCAGTACCATGAGGTGTGCAGTTTTTATCATGATTGTTCTTTAGTATAGCAAGAATTCAGGGATTGTAATTTCCACCAGAAGTTCTGTTTTGCTGTTTGTTTATTTTGTTATTCCTGATGAATTGCTCTTTCTATCTCTGAACAATTGAGTTGGAATTTTGATGGGTATTGCATTGAATCTAGATAATACATTGGAAATATTGCCAGTATCACCATGTTAGTTCTATTGATCCATGAGTATGGCAGATCTTTCCAACTTTTAAGGTCTTCTTCGACTTCTTTCTTCAGAGACTTGAATTTCTTGTCATAGAGATCTTTCACTTGATTGGCAACACAAAAGTAATTTATATTAGTTGTGACTATTATGAAAAATGCTATTTCTTTAATTTCGTCTTAGTCCGTTTATTCTTTGTGGAAAGGAGGGATCTGATTTATTTGAGTTCATTTTATGTCCAACTACTTTGCTAAAGTTGTTTTCAGGAGTTCTCTGGTAGAATTTTAGGGGTCGCTTATGTATGCTAGTCATATCATTTGCAAATTATGATGTCTTAATTCCTCCTTTACAATTTGTATTTTTTTGCTAACTGCCTCCATTGTCTAATTGCTCTAGTTAAAACTTCTAGTACTATATTGTATAAATATGGAGAGAGTAGGCAGACTTTTCTTGTCTATGATTTTAGTGGGATTGCTTAACATTTCTCCACATTTAATTTGGTGTTAGGTGTTGGTTTGCTATATATTGCTTTTACTGTGTTTAGGTATATGCCTTGACTTCCTCATCTTTCTAAGACTTTTCACATGGAGTGATGCTATGATTGTCAAATGCTCTTTTAGTATCTAAAGAGATGATCATGTAAAATTTTATTTGAGTTTTTTTTAATTATTGGGTATTATATAATGTTGATGGATTTCCATACATTGAGCCTTTCCTGCATCCCTGGGATGAAGACTACTTGAGAGGGGTGAATGATGTCTGTTTTTATGTGTTCTTATTTCCGGTGTGTGAGAATTTTGTTGAATATTTATAAGTGAAATTGCTTTTATGTTCTCTTTCTTTGTTGCATCTTTGTGTGGCTTAGGTATCAGCAAAACTATGCCTTTTTAATGAATTGGGTAATATTCCTTCTGTTTCTGTTTTGTGAAATAGTTTGGGAAGTATTGGAATTAGGTGTTCTTTGAAGTGCTAATAAAATTCTGCTCTAAATCCATTTTGCCTTGGGCCTTTTTGGTTGGGAAACTATTTATGACTGCTTCTATTTCCTTAAGGATTATGGAACTGTTAAAATAGTTTTCTGGTCCTGATTTCACTTTAGTAACTGGTATCTGTGTAGAAATAATCCATTTCTTCAAGATTTTTTAGTTTTGTGGAATATGGGATTTTTTTTTTTTTTAAAAAAAATAAGATCTGATGTTTTCTTTTCATTTCCTCAGTTTCTGTTGTTATGTCTCCCATTTTATTTCTGATTTTGTTAATTTGGATACTGTATCTTTGCCCTTTCGATAGTTTGGTCTTTTCATCATGTCCTGAGTTTCAAAGGATGTTTTGGGTTAGTAGCTTTAGGTATTTCTATTTTCTTTAACTGTTGTGTCAATGTCCTCTGTGGTATCTTTTACACTTGAAACTCTTTCTTCTATCTCTTGTCTTCTGTTAGTGATGCTTGTAACTCCTGATCTCTTTCCTAGGTTTCTCATCTCTAGGGATGCCTCCCTTTGTGATTTCTTTACTATTTTTATTCCTACTTTTAGATCCTGGATTGTTTTACCCAATTTCTTTGCCCCTTTGCTTGTGTTTTCTTACAAGTCTTTAAAGGATTCATGCATTTTCTCTTTAAGGTCTTCTACCTGTTTATCTGTGTTCTCCTTTATTTCTTAAAGGAGTTGTTTATGTCCTTCTCAATGTCTTTTATCATCTTTGTGATATGGGATTTCAGGTTGGAGTCTTGCTTTATAGCTCTGTTATGATATTCAGGGCTTGCTGTGATATGAGAACTGGGTTCCAATGGTACTAACTGTCATTGGTTGCTGTTGCTTTTTTTCTTCTGCTTGCCTTTGTCATCTGGTTATCTCAGGGGTAACTGGCCTTGGTGCTTCTGTTTAGTCACTATCCTATCTGTGTTCTTGTTAACACAATTGTAAAGAACCGCCTGGGTGTCAAGCTGTTTCTGGGTGTTTCAGGGTATCTGGAGCACTAGCTCTGCTCATGACAAAATTGTTAGTTTGTATTCATTTATATTATCAATAATTTGAAATATAGACTTGAAGCTGAGAGACAATTTTGGACTTATTGCTATAACTATATTTTTGCTGAAATCAAATTCACCAAATCCAGTAGGATAACACAGACACAGAATGAATCTTATAAATCATGGCGTGTACTTCTGCAAGCAAAATCCTTCCATTCAGTAAGTAAGATTCAAAGTGCTTTTAGAGCCAACTGGGTTAGAGTAATTCTTCTCTACTTTGCCTTATGTTCTAAAAAATCTGAGAGAAAAACATTCATTTATATTATCAGAGTTGCTGTGAATTTGAACTGACTATATGGCAGGCTGAGTATATAAAAATTACAACTTATTATGTAACATATGCTGTGTCCTCAGAGACAAGAACTGAGAGGAGTAGAGTCCCACCTTGTATACTATTCCAAGGAGGAATATTATTCATCAAATAAAATAATAAAGGGCTAGCTTCTATATAAAATATTGATTTAATTTGCCTGATTTTGACCTCAACTATCAATTGTTATTTTGTTATTATTTATTATTTTTTTTGTTGTAAAGGACTACAAAGTCATTCTTGAACCGAGGCTATGCAATTAAACATACAAAATGTATTTGGGCTTGTCAATAATTCCACATTCTGACATATCCATTTGAATTTATACGTTTTATTCACATAATAAGATTTTGTTGGATAATCTTTGAAAAGTTTTACAGGAAAGTACATTTTTTATGAATCCTAATTTAGTAATTTGTTTTTGATCAGGGACAGGTGAGTTGTAAAAGTATTACTTAGGTTTCTTTATTCCAGTCAACAAGATTGATGGTGCTCCTGTCTGGTTTTCCTTTTGATCAATGGCATGGATTTATAAAGTGGCAAGGCCAATAGGTACAAGGTTTATTAAGAAATTAGGATATTAAGTTTTTTTGACTATAGTTTAGATTTATTTTCAGGTAGGATGATTATCTTATATATTCTCTACTATCACCTTATAGTTTTGTGATACCTACTGTTTTAATTAAGTGGGTTATCACATATTTTAAGTATTGGTTTTGGATAAATGATATATGAAATCTTAAAATAGAGGTGATATAGAAATATGCACAGACCATGTAAGATTTGGTTCTGTCCTTTCAGACCATTTTCACTATATAGGAAGAGACATGTTTGTAAATGAAGTACAGTATAAACTATATTTAATGCAATCTTGCTAATGACTAAAAAAGAAAAATATATATTCTAAAATGGAATTGATAGGTAATTATTATATAGTTTTGAGTATATTATAGCAAATTCAACGAAGATTTGATAGGAGGAGCTACTTTTGAATAAAATATAATAGGAGGCACAAAATTATTTTTTATAAGAAAACTATTTAGGGATAAAATAAATTGAAAAAAAGGTTTAACCCCAAATGTTTTTGAATTCATTATTGCTTATTCATCAATTGTCCTCTGTGTTAGTTAGGGTTTTACTACTGTGAAGAGAAAAGCGTTACCCAAGCAATTCTTATAAAGACAAATAATTAACTGGAGCTAGATTACAGTTTCAGAGGTTTAGTCCATTATAATCATGGCAGGAAGCATGACACCCTTCAAGTAGATGTGATGCCAGAGAAGAATCTGAGATTTCTACATTCTGATCCAAGACTTCCAGAAGGAAGATGATCATCTGCAGGCAGCTAGAAGCAAGATCTCTCCAAGTGTGCTCCAAGAACATGGTCACAGCTATTATTCGTGCCACTAAGCATATTGAAACCACCACAACCTCCTTGCAATTAGAATCATATAAATATTAAATGTTTAGGGCCAGTGATGATCTAAGTCCTGAGTGCCACAATGATGAAAATAAAACACACACACACACACACACACACACACACACACACACAGCCATTTAATACATGAACTACTTACATGAAGTTTATCAATTTAGCACTGGTTTACTTATGGCTTAAAAACTACTTACAGGGAGTGCATTATCTTCTAAGCATAGTTATTTTCTAGAAATCAAATAGAATAGGAAAAGTGTGATGGTACAGAATTACTCTAAAATTGGAGAAAAATGATCAAAATAGACATAAGGGAAAACATGTGTATTTTGACCTTCTTTGTATTAAGTTAGTGTTGATGCTGACCACCAAGTATTCAGCCAATCTATGATATTTTTATTGTAACTGCACAGTAAAACAAAAGGATTTTAAAGAATTCAGATCAAGTCCTGTCCTCTATCCTCTCTATCCTCAAAGGCATGTTAACTTGGTTGAGAGTGTTACTTTGAGTCATCCTGTTCAAATTACTTTTCCTTGTGATTTTGATTTTATAATGTGGGGATGAGCAAATGAAATGTTGGTGAAATTAGGAAACAGATCGTGATATTTCTAAACAGCTATTGTAAATACCATTTATTTTCCTATATGTGTATATGTTTCTAACTACATCTGTCAAAATATCAAAAAGATTGTTTCAGTTATAAAGTATAAAATCTTTGAATAAATTGATAGAAGAGATATGTAAAGAAATGGTATTTAGTCTTTTCATAATTAGAAGAGTGATATGTTTAAAATACATTTTGGTGAATTCTTTGTTCGTTGTGTGTAGAAGCAGCTTCTTTTTCCTCAAAGGAAATAATGAGATTAGAGGAATACCTAAGCTTTATAAATAGATGGCTTGGGATAAGCCCAGAGAATTTCTATCTAACTAATCTCAGGCCTAGGCCTGAAAGTTTCTAGCCTAAAATGAACTCTATTTTCCTTCAAGCCCCAACCTTGAAGGCTATGGTTTTAAGCCTTCATCTTCTAACCTAGGCCTATCATGTTTTCAATCTCTGAGATATACTAGTGAACAATTTCACTCTCTATTTCTTTCTGAACTCTGGTTGGCTGGTTAAATTCAGCTGTTCTGGCTCAAACTTCTCTCCAAGGTGACTGATTCCATCTGGCTTTTCTTGGCTTCTCATTGATGTTTTCTGCTCGGCCTCAAGCTAACTCTGGCATTTTGTTTCAATCTTCTGGCTCCTTCTGATTCTCTGGCTTCAACTGGCTCTGCTGACCTGCATTGTCTGAACTCAACTGAACAGCACTCACTGAACTGCCCTCTGCCTAGATGTCAGTTTCGAACATTGCTGCCTCTAGCCTTACTTGCATTGTGTTAAAGCAGATGAATTACAGGTGTACCATTCTACCCTTTTCTATGTGATCACACCAACATAGTCTTTGGAAATGACACCTTGCCAGAGAAACCACGTTGCTGGATTAAAATTTCCCTACAGTTATATTTATCTGTATATCTACCTGTGTGTAGCTATTGAGATTTTTATCTTCAAGTTTAACCTGTGCAAGTGACATGAACATTTTTAGGACTTTTCCTCTACAAAATGAAATATTAAGGAGCAGGAAACTCTTTGAATTGGTGACTATGAACTGCTATGCTTTGGGATTGTATCATCCAAAAAAAAAAAAAAATCTAACACACACACACTCACACACAAACATCTTGCAAACACATGATAATTAAGCATGGTGAAAAACTCAGTTTAGTTATTATGTGACTATAATATTGGAATGAGGAAGTAACTGATTTTTTGAGTGGTAATAGATACATTGCCATTTAGCTTGTAACAAACTTAAAAAAAGGAAAAACTCAACAAAGTTATCATCACATGAAATACAGACACTTTAGAAAGGCTACCCTGTGTGCCCTTGGTTTTTTTTATCATAGAGATAAAAAAAAAAAAAAAAAAAAAAAAAAAAAAAAAAAAAAAAAAAACGTATCTGCAATATATTCTCAGAACTTATAATGCCCTTCATTGAGTTGTATTTTTTATTTAATCCTAACCATCTGTATGTTTTTTGCCACTCTGGTCTTTTGTTGAGTCATACTGCCATAAACCACTTGGGTCAGATGTGATAAAATTGTACCTCAAAACAGAAACTATAGCCTTCAATGGTGAAGTAATTTTGTTTCACTAGAAATACCTGAAGAAATATGATGCAATCTTCAAATACATATGCAAATAATTTGCAAATTATATGCTAATGCACACGTGGTCTGCCTAACTATTACATATAACTTAATTCAGCCCTTGGGAAAATCTTATTGGAGATCATTGGTCTAATGAAAATTGCTACTGCACACTAATTATCATGACATGTATGCTGCTGTATTGCCCCTTAGTGGTGATGGAGATGACAAAGGTTAGGTGAAGAAAGATGACTGACTGACAAGACTGTGTCTGTGATCACAGAGATACGTAGCAGAATATCTCTACCCATGAATAACCAACTTCTCTGACTTCACGTTCAAATTAAAATACAATAGTGGATTAAGCACCTGTTTATGAAGATTAGCATCAAAAGCTGTAAATTATCATTTGACTTTTTATAAAGATGTTCCCAAATATTTATGTTTTACCAGATGACTACATCATTGAAAAGATATGGACACATTCTATTGATCTAAAGAAACAACACCTTTTGGAGGTAAATCAGGTTCCAGAATGATTTGAATGATATACTATTTATTTTTGAAATAAAACAAAGCCTAGCTCCACTAAATATCTAAACACCTCTAAGTCTTCAGTTACCCCCCCCCCCACTGAGTTGTTAGAGAATACCATGGAATTTCACAGAAAAAAGAATAAGATACAGGTTCTGAGAATCTAGTATATTTTAAGTAAGTGCTATTTTAAATCTAAATATCTATTCAATTTTTAAATTATCTTTAATTTTTGATACTTAAATATTGGAATTGGAGAAATACTGAATGTTTGAGAGTTGGTCAATTCTTGTTTAGGACATTCAAAAAGAAAAAGTTAGATTTGACTATGGTACAGAATATTAAACAGATTTTGTGATTGTTTCTAAGAATCTTAATATCATCATTTGAGACTCATTTGTAAGCTCAATTGTGGGTAAAAGAATTAACTTAATTATTCATTAACTTAATTAGCTTAATTAATTTAAGCAGTTCCCCTGCTTGAAAGAAGTACTTTCCTGAACTTGTTCAGAAATCTCATCTACCTTCATTAAAGCCAAAATAGATATAAAATGTTCAGGGTGCATTTGCTACAAAGTTTGGGAATCAAAGTACTTCCCAGTGATGGGGTTAGGAAGTAACTGAGTACACTCTTCAGTTTGGTAGGATTTATCTCTTCTGTCCAGCCATTTGGTATCTTGTCCAAAGACATAATTTTCGTCATTTCGAAGATGAGTTTTAATTGAAAACTGCTTGAGGTTCTGAGACAGGCATGGAGAGAAATAAGAGAAATTTTTACTTTGTAAATGTTACAACATAGAGATGCATTCAGGAACTAACATCAATGCCTGTCTTATGAAAGGCAAAAATATAGGTTAAGATACCTTTGGTTATAGATATTTATAAACAAAATAGAAAGTAGTATATGGAATATTTAAGTCATTGTGCATATTTAAACATTAGACATAAGCACATCTTGGGGTTTGTATATAAAAGAGAGGTCTATAAAAGGTGTGCATATTTTTTGTTGGAATCTGTGTTTATATCCTTATATTTTTCTGCATTGAATATTTATTAAACAAACATGAAAAAGAGTGCTCAGTAAGCTCTTACCTATAAATGCAACCATGAAGGACAACAAAATATTTGACTTCAAATTTTTCTTGAATTTTCTAAATTTAAAATATAATGTTACATTTTTTTCCCAGCACACAGGACTTGGTTGCCAAAAAGAATAAAGACTTTGTCCAGTTCTTAATGACTCAGTTCTTAGACAGTAGATTACTTTATCCTTATTGAACTTACATTCTGTAATTTGCAAGAAGAAGTCAGAAGGATGTTAGGAAATGACTTGAAGGTTTAAATATTTCTGATCACAGTTTTCTTCTATAGTAAAAATTCTGTTCAGGAAACGCCTTGCTCTCTGAAAGGCATGTAATTGAGTGTACCTGTGGTACAGGGTTAAGTCTAATCAGTAGACTGTGTAGCCAAAGAGTCAAATGCCATTCATCTGCCTCCCCTGAGATTTGTGGAAACCCGAATGAGACACAGGAGTAAGAAAAAGATACACAACAATGCTGACCACCAAAGTTCATGGGTAACAACTTAATTATCTATGTTCAGCTATCACTCAGAAGCAAATGTGTACTTTAAGTATTTTATAATTTATGCTAGAAATAGCACAATGCTAAGGACAGAGCTGCTAGAATTAGAATCTACATTAAGTCTGTTTAATTTTTCTAATTATATTCCTAATAGCTTAAATATGTGCACTGATAAAACAGTTAACCACCTGCATTTAAATGCCACCTGATGCGTTTATTTTGGAACAGTAACAGATTGGTATAATTTGAGATCAAGTTCGTCTGAACATTTTTCCACTAATGGTTCCTAAATTAATCACTATGCCTGATCAGCTAAAGCTGTTATAAGGCAACAGTTATTGTGAAAATAACCTTAACAAGGTTCTATTCTATTCTTACTTTTTTGATAGTCAAATTCAGATTAGTAGATGAATTAAAAATAGCATTTTCCACTGGCATCTCCATTTTCCTATGGAATTTCAATGTTGGACCACTGTCTGGTTAAAAGAAATCAATTCAGTGAAATGTTTGCAGAACACTGTGTGAGGAAGGTTATGTGAATATGCACTATGTCTACTGAACCAGATGAGCAAACATATGGAGAGGCTCCTGTTTCCATGTCCTTTCTATATACCCTATATATATTTAGGCTGCTGGGATTATATCAAAACAGACTAATTTGTTGCCCAATAATCAGGCTAACCTTTGAAAAATCTGATAACTGGTATAGACCTTATTCTTGTCTTTCAGGAAAAAAGGTTAATATGCACAGAAAAATTATCAGAATTTTATCAAAACAATGGACCAAAAATTTTCTAATTTTTGTTATTGTTTACAAGCACGTTTTAGGGAAAAGATTAAATCGCTCACTTTTAACCATATGACAGAACTTGCAATGTTAAGTATTAGGATGCCATATGAAAAGGCTTCAGTAGTCCAGCTTATAATATCACTCTTCATTCTTTTTGAGTGGGGCATAACTCATACTTGGTATGCTGCTATTCACAGAAGTGTGAGCCAATACCTTCAAAGGGAATGATGAGACAGACCTAAAGAAGTCCAAGTGCTTGCTTCCTGAATATGGAGTCAGTTAGCAGTAGTGATAATAATATTGATGACTGTACTAATACTTACAGTGTTCAATTTAGGTGACTACAAAACAGAAAAGAACAGGGGGAAATCATTAGTGAAGGGTTGGTGCTAATATAAAGATATTAGGATGATTTTGATCGAGTGACCAAAGCTCTCAGAGAGTAACTCACATGGGGGTGTTTCCATTGAGGGCCTTTACTGGGGCACTTTGGATCCATATGCAAGACAAACATTATTTTAACTCATATCTATCCAGAAAATATAAAATTGGAGAAAGGCAACCCTTTCTCTATAATTTTTCCTTCTTTTCTTTTTTTTCACAAAGAAAACTGAGGTTCTGACAATTTCCTCAACACCGTGCAGTCATAGGAAGTTGTGTTTTAGGTTCACAGAGGCAGTAGAAGTAGAATGTACAATTCCAGGAACAGAAAATCCACTGGGAAGAAAATCAGCCTTGAAAACACTGAAGAGCAAGAAAATGAAGCATGAATCTGACAGGTGATGGGACAGACCTGAAATGTTGAAGGTTATATAATAAAATGAGTGAAATAGGTTGACTCGATCAAAGGGCATTATGGGAAATTGTGTCATTACTGTATAGTTTGTTTCTGTGATGAATGAACAATTCTATTTCCTTGACTTACGATTAAGATGTCTTCTATTCATAATTTCTCCCAAATCTACTTTGTTACAGAAAAGAGATTCATTTGTACAGTATTATTGTATTTGTCTCTTGGTCCAAATTGTATATGTCATTTTGTGCTACTCAAGATAAATATTGTGGTGATATGTTCTTATTTTCTGTCCCTGCCTTGAAAGAAAAACAATTGCAGGTAATGGGCAGCTTTGAAATCAGTAGAGGTAGCTAGTACATGTCAAAAAGATAATAACAAAAATTACTTAGAATTTCATTTGTGATAAATTTATATAATAAAACAATCACTCCAATTTGGATTTAAGTCATCCCTAGCATTAAGGAGAAATGACAGTTCTTTTTTTTCCGATATATTTAATTATTCTGGTCAAGACGTGCCAACATGTCTTATAACATATGGGCTATTAATGTCCAGAAGGAGAAGTCACTTTGTAAATTCAAGACCTTCTTACCATTGAGTGGTTGAAGAAAAAAAAAAAAAAACTTTGAGGCAGAGCAAGCTTAACTAGAGTTGAATGGCTGCAGGATAGCTACCCACACTTCAGTCCATCCTTTGTTCCAGGAGGACAAAATCCCTAACTACTTATTTAGGGCCTGTTTCACACACCATATGAATAGTTTACTTGCTAAAACTTTATGTCTGACTAACACACCAGACGCTTGCAGATAGTTTGTCTGCTTAATTTAGTTGTGTAATAATGATTATCAAAACCAACTGATGCTTAATCACAATTTTACAGAATTATAAAGTGAATGCTTTTGGTATTGGGGAAAGCATTACAAAATATATTGAAATTTATTATTAACCAATACTTCATGATATCTTGTGGTAAGCAGATATTCTCAGAGCCTTTATTTTCTGGGTGCAAACATTGTCCATGAACACTGTCCATGTTAATACTTTGTCAAAACAGAATTTTAAACCTAGCTATTTTGTTTTCTCTTTTTATATCAACAATCTTATTTAGGAATTTTAGTAACCCCTACAGGAAGAGCCTTTGATTCTGTTTTTATGCCTTGTTATTTTTTTTTGGTATATTTTGATTTATTACAGAGAAATGATTCCTTCACTTAGGCAAGTATATCAGGACGCAGGGCAAGAGAAAAGCAGGGACCTAGTTAGGGCAGCAAGCTGTCAGAGAGGAATTCAGTTAGAAATGAGGCATGGACATAAAGAAAGTAAAGTAACAGAGAAGTCAATTCCTAGTGGGTAAGAGACTGTTCACAGTTTGTACTAAGTACAGAAAGAATCAGAGGTGACATGCAGGGATTATATGGAAACTTTTATACACAGTTCCCTAGGATTCACTACATAAAATGAGATAGGGAGAGGTAATGCTTGAGATCTTAATGTTCAACTTGATGCAGTCCATTTAGAAATGATTCAGTACATGTTTCTTATAGGTCTTTTGGAATCACTTAGAAAGTGGGCATATAAGTCAATGTGTTCTTTTTTTGTCTATCTATCATCTATCTATCTAACTACTTGTGAGTACCTGTGTGTGTGTGTGTGTGTGTGTGTGTGTGTGTGTGTGTGTGTGTCTGAAGCTTGCATATGAAGGTCAAATCAATGAATAGCTTCTTTTTTCCACAAAATAAATTTTATCATAAATTCTCTACATTTACATTTCAGATGTTATCCTTTTCCCACAATCCCATTCCCTCTCCCTTTCTATTGCCTCCATGAAGATGCTCCCTCTCCCAAATACCCTCTCCCTCCTCAGCACCTTGCTATTCCTCTACACTAGGAAAACGAGCCTTCACTAGACCAAAGGCCTCTCCTCCCATTAATGTCAGAAAATGCCATCCTCTGCTGCATATGTACCTTGAGCCATGGGTCTTTCCATGTGAACTTATTGGTTGGTGTTTTAGTCCCTGGGAGCTGTGGTGGATTTGGTTAATTGGTCATTTTGTTCTTTCCATGGGATTGCAGACCCATTCCGCTCCTTTAGTACTTTCTGTAGCTCCTTCATTGGGGTCGTAATGTTCAGTCTGACAGTTACCCGCAAGCATCCTCCTCTGTATCAGTATGGGTCTGGAAGCAGATTCTGGAGAAAGACCCAAGACATCACTTACATCAGTTGAGTTATCTCTCATGGCCTCAATGAACATTTTAAAAAGGCATACCAAGGAAAATTACATAAAATTGTCAGGTTTTGATACAATAAATAAGAATTTTCTGATTATATGACTTATTCCTGGAGAGCAACTTATGATTATGACATTGAAATCAGAAATTAGGTTTGATGTTTTTCTGCTTCCAACACTTCCATAGTGGTTACTAATTTTTACAGAATCACTAAATCCTACTCCATAGTTACAAAGAATCTGTTGCTTTTGTGTAGACTATGACATGACATACTCACAAATCTTCCCTTGACAAACTTTGATTCCTCTATCTGTAATATTTTATGATTCAACTTTAGCAAACTACATAGTCTTAAATATAAACATATGTGTTGACCACAGGAAGACATACAAATGACCCCACAATTGTGCTTCTATCATCTACATTCTCATATGGAACATTGTTACTCCTATAGAAAGCCCTCTTTGGTCGTAGTACAAGGTCATCTCATTGTTTGCTTCTGTTCAACTCTTCTTCCATCAAAATGTGTCTTATTATATTGTATATTTATGTCTTCCTGAGAGTATGATCATTGTTGTGAGTATTAAACTCATGATATTCTGTTTGCACTGTTTAACACTGTGGCAACACCTCCCTATAGAGGAATTTTGGTTCCACAACATGGTTGCTCTGGCAAGAGAGCACATCCAAAGACCTTTCAAGCCTATGTGATCCAGTTGTAATGCAGACATACTTTGAATTATAGTACCATCTGGCTGAAATACAGACATGCCTTTAGCACATACCTTTCAGGTAGGTAAAGTTAGTTTGTAGAAGGAGCAGTGGTGTTTGAATATGAAGTCTAATCAGTGCAGTCAGTTAACTATAAGAAATGCAGTGGAGTGAGTTTGGAATAAGTGTTGTGTGGGCAATGAAGTGCAGATCGGTAGAAGCAGTTCAAGACAGAGAATAAGAAGCCAGAGGTTTAGAGCAGATGCTAGAGTGAGTTTGAGGCCAAACAGAGCAATTCACTGAGAAAATGAGGAAAACTAGATTGAATCAGTCAGCTTGGAGAGGAGGTTGAACCAGCACAGCTGAGTTAAAACAGCCAGCCAAAGCTCAGAAAGAATTTGAGAATGTGACATTATTCAGCAGTAAACCTACAAAAGTACAGGTATAATAAAAGCTATATTTATAGCCTTCATATTGTAGGAGGTACCTATTTTGGGTTGTGGAGTGACTCCCATAAGTGCAATTTGCTGTTTGTTATGGTTATCCTCCAAATTTCACCAATAGTGCTATGTAACTATAGTCCTAGCATGCGGTAGGCACTCAAGGTCTTGGATCAAAAAAAATGAGTATACGAATAAATAAGTGATTTATTTATTTAGAAAATAAATGTCTTCCTTTCTAAGACATTTCTTCACAGAACTGAACTGAACATGTAGCTTTCATACTATTAACTCTCAACATAATAGCTGTCAGAGCTGGGAGAACCAGGGATGTACCATTGCAAGTTCCATGAGCTCCTGTTTTAGTGTAAGTCCTTGGAACCTCAGGGAGAAAAGTCTATGAAGACCCCAGGAAACTAGAGTTAGGAGATAGGTGGCATGAAAAATGAATGACTATACCTATCTACCTCCATTTATTATTTTGGCTCCAACTGAGGCAACCGAGTGGCTGTTTTTTGTTTAGTTTTCAAAAACCATTTTTGAAGGTATTTTACCTAGCAACTTAAACACAAAGATGGCATATTCAAGTTTGAGAAAATGAAATCAGCGTTTAATTACTAAATATCCTACCTCTAAAATTAAAGAAAAAAAGCTTAAATAATTCAGTTTGATTTGGTCTCATTAGTCTGATTTCCTTGTATTTAGACTTAATTATGTGATACAGAAGCCCTAATTATGTGGCACATATACAGTGCACTCTCTAAAGTTAAAGATCAGAACGGATACTGACTTAAATGATAAAATATGTTAAATTATTAATGATAATTAATCTTACAAAATAGGCATAATTAGTTTAAGTACTTTAGATATTATTTTTAATAGCATTACAAATAAAATGACACAGTTTGATCATTTGAAAAATACTTTATTGGAAAAAAAGGCAACACTAGCAATGTTTTTAATGGATTCTTGGTGCTATACAAATACAGGGTAGCTGTCATTGAAAAGATGAATTTGCTTTAACCCATAAAATGCTGCATACTAATTAAATAGGAACCACTGCCTTGAAAAAAATACTTTTAAAACATAAGTCAAAAGCCCTTGAACTATACGATCACACTATCAGTGACTAAAAATAAATCTGCTATTTAGTAAACATTTTGTAGATTTAGGAATTGGCCAACTTTAATTTTGACCCCTTTTGTATTTATTCTAAAAAAGACATAGACTCACATATAGATATTGCATATTTTCATCACAGTTCTTCCAAGTCATGAAAATTATTCTGAACTGTCTATAAAATTTATGTTTAACATATAAAGGCCTAAATACATTTTTATATATTTCCCATTTTTGGTGGAGCATTTCACAGGAATTCTTTGCATTTTTATCAGAAGTGATTCTCTGTATTTACTGCCGTCTCCTGTACAATGACACTGTGAAGACTGAGATATGCATTAATGTACAAGCAAAGAGATCCATATTTAAAAGGAAGTTTGATACTATACATTTAGCAATGTTTAGAAGTTTAGCTAAGGAAAAGTGATTAGATCATGAGGATTCTGATCTAAACTCTGGGTTAACTACCCAAATGGATTGATAATCTGGTTGCTTTATTAGGAGATGGTGGATATTGGGAGATAGGGCATAATTCATGAACGTAGATGGACCAGTACTAATCCTGGTGGGATATAGGTTGTACTTGTCTATTTTCCCCGTGTCTATCTCTCCCTACTTCCCCCTTTTCTCCATCCTTCCCTTTCTAATTCTGCCTCCCATGCAGTAGACTGCTGTGAAGTTTTAAGCACTTTGGATTCAAGAGCAATGGAGCTAGACAAGCATGAACTAAAACCATGAGCCCAAGTTCCTCCCCTCAGTTGTTTTTCTCAGGTATTTTGCACAACAGAGAATCTGACATAGCTCTCTTCTTTTTGATTTTTTCATTTCATTTTCAACCAGTTAAGATTTAAAAAATGACATGAAGATAACATTGATAGTAACTTTTTCCATTTTTTCCATCAATTATGTGTTTGTTAGATATCAGATGTATAACTAATGCATGGTGTTACATAGTCAGTTTTTCATCGCTCTCTGTTCTGAAAAGCAGGGAAGACCAATGAAAAGAGACATTAGATATCATTCTGGCGATGAACACCTTGTACTTTTAAACCTTAAGTTTAAATGAAATATATTCCCTCCTTCTATGCCTTCCTTCCCCCCTCCATTCCTCCCTCCCTCCCTTCCTACATATGTACTACAGGCCATGGGACTTTCCAGGTGAACTCATTGGCTCATGTTTTAGTCCCTAGGAGCTGTAATGGCTTTGGTTATTTGACAATTTTGTTCTTTCTATGAGGTTGCAAAACCTTTCAGGTCCTTTGATCCTTTCTCTAGCTCCTTCATTGGCATCCTTGCGTTCAGTCTGACTGTTAGCTGCAAGCATCCTCCTCTCTAACAGTATGGCTCTGGTAAAGCTTCTAAGGAGGCATCCATATCAGGTTCTTGCCAGGAAGCAAACCTTGGCATTAGCAATAGTTCTTGGGTCTATTAGGCACATTTGGGGTGTATGACCAGGTAAGGCAGTCTCTGGATGATCTTTATCCTATTTCTGCTCCTCTATTTGTCCCTCTCTGTCCTCCCATGAAGGTTTTGTTCTTCCTGCTAAGAAAGACTGAGGCATCTGCTTTCTGGTCTTCCTTTTCTTTGAGTTTCATAAATTCTGTGAATGATTCCTTGGGTATTCCGGGCTTTTTCGGCTAGTATCCACTTATAAGTGAGTACATGTGATGAATGTTACTTCGCTCAGGATGATAGCTTTACGTTCGACCTATTTTCCTAGGAATTTGATGAAGCCATTGTTTTGGATAGCTGAATAGTACTTCATTGTGTAAATGTACCACAATTTCTGTATCCATTCCTCTGTTGAAAGACATCTTTTTTTTTTCCAACTTCTGGCTATTATAAATAAGTCTGCTATGAACATGGTTGTGCATGTGTCCTTTTTAGATGTTGAGTCTTTTTTTGGCTATATGCCCAAGAGTGGTATAGCTGGGTCCTCAGGTAGTACTATGTCCAATTTTCTGAGAAACCACCAGACTAATTTCCAGAGTGGTTGTACAGTCCCACCAGCAGTTCAGGAGTGTTCCTCTTTCTCCACGTATATGATGCTTATGCTTATAGAGCTTACATATTTAGCAAATCATCCATATAGGTGAGTAAATAAATACTAAATCATTAAAAAATGTTATTATTGTCAAAATCATGACCGTAATTGGGGGCAAGCTATAAACAAGTCAAAGGAGACCAATATACATATGACAGATTGGAGAAATGCTTGCATGATAACAGAACTGCTTGTTCATTATTTAGAAACTATTCTGTGACATTTTGCATTAACTTATTACCATTATTTATCTTGGAAAAATCACAGAAGTCTCAGTTTTCTCTTTCTTCATAAAGAAGATTTCATAAAAAACTCACCATGCTAAAATAATATATTTGTATAATTTAATAGTTCACATGAATCTTGGGACTATATTTAACCCACCCTTAATATGATTTACATAGTGTTTACACAGTAATCCAGAAAGAAAAAAGTAGACCAAAAAAAGTAATTCTGGACAAAAGAGAAAAGATGAAGAAATTATTGTGAGTAGAATTTAAGTGAACTAACAAAGCAAAATAATTTGTGGTACATCACCAGGATACTTTGAACTGGTGTGATTAGCAAGTGAGCAGTGAGAGGAATCGTGAAAAATTGTTGCAGACACCTGCCCTGCAGTTGTTTGAATTACTGTATAAGTCAGGTGTTTTTCTCTAATTATTTATGTAGTACAGAATAAATTCAGTCTGGAGTTCATTGAGACAATTATTTTTTCTCTAAAAATTTTATTTATTCTCAGGAACTCAAGTATTTCTTTTAGGCTTTTGATTAATTATCATGTGTGTATCTCCTCCTAGACTTCCAGACTTACACACTAAATATGTACTGTGTGCTGGCTGTATCACCTATTTTTACTTTAGCTTGAACCATTACTCACTCATCTCTGCTCATTAACTACAATGTATTACATGAACAGAAACTTTCCACATTTATATTTGGCACTGTTAAGGACTATATGAATCTTTGGAACGTTCATTAATAATAATCCTTGCTTACATATTAAATAAGGGTTGTTAATTTTACAGTCTTAGACTCTGTTTCTCTTTTTTATTGGATTTTTTTTCATAGTCTTGGGTTTTATTTTCATAATTATCTTCCTTCAGAAACAATCATCTCATTTCCATCAACAACATATTAATATTTTATTCACCAAAAAGCTGAAAAAATATGATAATGCACAGATTTCATACACAAATACTATACTCTGCATATTTACAAATTCAATATATTAAATATGCTCTGTTGGCTGACTGCACTCACTATAGACAGCACTAAACACTAGATGATTCTGAGCATATTCATGCAGACTTTCACGTTCATAGGGAGGGTGCTAGAGTTCTGCTTGCTCTAAAGACTACGTTTTCCACTTCTAAGTTCACGAGAACAAAGATTTAATACAAATAGAAAAATAAAATGTGTACATGAGGAACAAATGCTCCTTCTGAGACACCACACAAAATAACCCTGACATAAACAAATGAGTTCGAAGTCCTGCACACTGGTTCCAAAGGGGGAGGTGGGAAGTAGGCACTGCCTATGCACCCCTGCTGCTCCACAGTGATCATTGCTTTTTTGTTTATGGTGTATACAAGTGAAATTGACCCTCCACAACGTTTTGTTGAACAAACCAAGCCATAAAAGTCTAAAGTAACTTGAGTACTCCCAAATACATTTTAAAAGTCTTGCTAATTCACTCAAATAAGCACCAATGTTTCTGGTTGGATCTAAAGGTAAATTCAACATTGATCTTGGAAATACCAATTTCCTTCTTAAATAAAATTTTGGAAGACAGCTTTATGCATAATCGCAGCGCAATTAAAGAGAATGTGCTGGGACATGAAGAACTGTGCAGGTAACTTAGGGGAGAGCATAAACTTGTATTAGTGTTTTGCATCAGACCTGCAATCTGCACAGGGACTGTGTAGAGACATCCACTCACTCAATTTTTCTTTACTTACATTTCAGATGTTATCTCATGTTCCAATTTTGCCCTTTCCCTTGCCTCTATCAGAGTGCTCCCCCACCCACCCACCCACTTCCTCCTACTTCTCTGCCCTGACATTTCTTCTCTGCCCTGACTGGGGCATTGAGCCTTCACAGGGCCAAGGCTCTCTTCTCTCAATAAAGCCATCCTCTGATACATGTGCAGCTTGAGCCATGCGTCTTTCCATGTTTTCCCTTTGGATGGTAGTTTACTCTCTGGGAGCTCTCATGGGTCTGGCTTGTTGATATTGTTGTTCTTCCTCTGGGATTGTAAACCTCTTCAGATCCTTCGGTCTTTTTTCTAACTCCTCCTCTTAGGACCCCATTCTCAGTTCAGTGATTGGCTCTTAGCACCCACTTCTGTATTTGTCAGGCTCTGGCAGAGCCTCTCAGGAGACAACAGGCTCCTATCAGCATGCACATCTTGTCATAGGCAATAGTGTTTGGGTTTGGTGACTGAATGTGGTATGGATCCTTAGGTGGGGCAGTCTCTGAATGGTCTTTTCTTCAGTCTGTGCTCAATACTTTGCCTCCATTTTTTTCTCCCACGAGTATTTTCTTCACCCTTCTAAGAAAAACTAAAGCATTCACTTATCTTTTTGATAAGTTCTTCTATCTTTTTGAGATTCACATAGTATGTGGATTTTATCTTGTTATTCACAGATTTTGCCTAATATCTAGTATGTTCACAGCAGCCTTATTTATAATAGCCAGAAGCTGGAAAAAACCCAGATGTCCTTTAACAGAGGAACAGATACAAAAAAACATGGTACATTTACACAATAGACTATCACTCAGCTATCAAAAAAAAAAAAAAAAAAAAAAAAAAAAAAGACTTCACAAAATTCTTAGGCAAATGAATGAAATTAGAAAACATCATCTTGAGTGGGGTAATCCAATTACAAAAGAATACATATGTTATGCACTCACTGACAAGTGGTAACTAGATCTTAAGAATGGACTGAGTTTATGAAATGGGAAGCTGTAGAGTGTTGGATTTCCATCTCTGTCTCTTGGCCTACTTTGAGGCTGAAGTTCTAGGTTCTATTGCACCCACTTGCCACAATGGACTGACAATTAAATAGAATGAGCCAAGATGAATCTTTCCCTCTAATACTGCAAGTGGAAGAACTAACATTTTTCTTCTTTTTTCCTGGATATATTTTATTTACATTTCAAATGTTATTCCCTTTCCCCCATCCCCCTCTTCTGTGAGTGTGTTCCCCCATTCACCCATTCCCTCTCACTTCCCTGCCCTGACATTCAACTACACTGGGACATTGAGCCTTGACAGGACCAAGGGCTTCCCCTCCCATTGATTTCCAACAATGCTATCCTCTGCTACATATGCAGCTGGAGCCATGGCTCTGTCTATGTGTACTCTTTGGATAGTGATGTAGTCCCTGGGAGCTCTGGATTGTTTATGTTGCTGTTCTTATGGGGTTGCTTTCTATTTGTTACTAACTGGCAGAGTCTCTCAGAAAACAGTTACATCAGGCTCTTGTCAGCAAGCACTTTTTGACATCAGCAATATTGTTTGGGTTTGGTGGCTTTATATGGGCTAGATCCCCAGGTGGGGCAGTCTCTGGATGGCCTTTGCTTCAGTCTCTGCTTCAAACTTTGTTTCTTCCTGTGAATATTTTTGTCCCCTCTTCTAAGAAGGACTGAAGCATCTAGACTTTAGTCTTCCTTCTTCTTAAGATTCATGTGGTCTATGAATTGTTATCTTGGGTAATCTGAATTTTTGGGCTAATATTCACTTTTCAGTGAAGGCACACCATGTGTGTGTATGAGTGTGTGTGTGTGTGTGTGTGTGTGTGTGTGTGTGTGTGTGTGTGGTGTGTGTGTGTGTGTGTGTGTGACTGGGTTGCCCACTCAGGTTATTTTTTAGTTCCATCCATTTGCCTAAGAATTTCATGAATTCATTTTTTAAATAGGTGAATAGTACTCCATTGTGTAAATGTACCACAATTTCTCTATTCATTCCTCTGTTAAAAAACAGCTGGGTTCTTTCCAGTTTCTAGGTATGATAAATAGGGCTGCTATGTACATTTTTATTGTCTCTAATTTACTTCTATCTATGAACCTGTTCTTTCTCTATTTTTAAAAATTAATTAATTAGTTTTATATGTGAGAACACTGCTATAGTCTTCAGATACATCAGAAGCATGCATCAGATTCCATTATAGATGGTTATGAGCCACCATCTGGCTGCTGGGAGTTGAACTCATGACCCCTGGAAGAGCAGTCAGTGCCCTTAACCAGTGAGCCATCTCTCTAATCTCCTGATGTTTCTCTTGTAGCCTGCTTTTCTGAGTTCTATATCTGATGAGTTAGCTATCCCACCTGTCACAGGGAGTGAGGGGCCAATTCCCACTCCACAGTAGATCATGGGCCTAGCAAGCATTCCTGTGCTCTTGTCATGCACACAAAATACCAGAGCCAGTTCTCCCATGTTGCCCAGGCAAGAGGCAGGGCCCACTCTCCTGAGTGTGGTGGCCAGTGAGGAGCAGGGACAGTTCAGCACAGTGTTCATGTAGCAGCTAAGACCAGGGATATCTGCACACTTTTTGATGGTAGGACAGACTACAGTGATCAACACAGATCCTATATGCAATTGACCATGGACCCAGATATGACCCCTGGCAGAATCATGGGACCAAATATCATGATGGCCTTAAATGGCAGTTCAGGACACTCAGATTTTTATGGGCCCATGTGCCACCATGGTACTCAGACATCCACATGGTTTTAGATGGTAGTCTAGACCACAAATATCAGTGTGTCTTTGGGTGGCAACTTGTTCCATTGACCAGACTCTGCTTTAACATGTGCTCCATCACTCCCTTGTCCCTAGCATACATTTATTTGTCATAGTGGCACTTCCAATGGGACTGGAATGGGCACTTGGGTGTCTTTCTTCTGGGCTGCCCATGGACTACAAGGTTGCAAGAATTTGTTTGTTTCTTAATGATTGAATTATAAGTCTAAGTTAGTGTTTTTTAGTTGCACTAAACAAAATTCACTCCCTGGTTTTCAAATACTCTAAAAAAATATATATCTGGCAGTGTGTTGAGATATTGCAGGATTTGTCTATCTAAAGTATAGAGTTATTTAGACTATTTATAGTCTATATATAGGAGCAAAGTGAAACCCTCAGCTCAGAGCAAGAAACAAAGTCATGTACTCATGCATGCTTTCATTGCTTACCCATAGTTAATAAGCAGTTAGATAGTAGGTGCTATGCTCACAGAGACTTTAAAAACATCTTATTTTCCCTTGAGTTTTAATTAGAAATATATGAGGAAAAAAATCTAAACAGCTATTTGAACAGAAAATCTATATTTGATTAGGTTAGAAAGTAGCAACTGATCAGAATTTTAAAAGGCAATTAGTTGTTATGCAAAACAGGAAGAAATAATTTGTTTTTTAATAAAAAGTTGAATAAAAAGATGGATAGCAAAAGAGCAAATCTTGTTCTATTAAAATGAAGACCCATTTTCATTGGTGAGCATTGTAATTCAGGCAATGAAAAGCTTAGGTACCTTTGATTTTTTGGAAATTCCTACATGCAAAAAATTGAAGCCTATATACTGTATGTATACATGTATATACATTAAATATTAATAACATGAAATCGAAATCTTCTCTGAAATATAAAATAACGACAAACATCTTGATCAAATCTGATTATCAGAGAGTGGACGAAGGATCTCAGTTTTCCAGAAAAAACATGGACCGAAAACATATATCTGTAATCATTAGTAGTAGTGATTGTATGACGAGATAGAGAATAATGCAGATGTTGGAAGTTAGGTAAGAGCTGCTACTAACAATGTTTCAATAGTATTTGTAAAATGAAGTAAAGTAAGTGGAAAAACAAAAAACAAACTCTAGAAAAATTAGAAAGACAATATTGAAAACACAGACAAAACACTCAGAGAAGATGCAAAAACCAAAAAGCTCCTAACCCAAAATGTCCAGGAGATCCAGGACACAATGAGAAGACCAAACCTAAAGATAATAGGAATAGAAGAGGGCAAAGAATATCAACTAAGATGCGCAGTAAATATCTTCAAAAAAATCATAGAAGAAAACTTCCCTACCCTTAAGAATTAGAAGACCACGAGCATAATAGAAGCCTACAGAACTCCAAATAGGTTGGACCAGAACAGAAGTTCCTCCTGACACATAATAGTCAAAATGCCAAGTGCCCAAAGCAAAGAAAGAATACTAAAAGCAGTGGGGGGGGGGGGGAATGTTCATGTAACACATAAAGGCAGACCAATCAGAATCACACCCGATTTATCAACAGAGACTATGAAAATTAGAAGATCCTGGAAAGACATCATGCACACCCTAAGAGAGCCCAACTGTCAGCCTGAACTGCTATACCCAGAAAAACTCTCAATCACCATAGATGGAGAGACTAAGATATTCTAAACAAAATGAAATTTACACAATATCTGACCACAAACCCAGCACTACAATGAATTACAGGTAGATAACCAAATACAAGGAGGGGAAATACATCCTGGTAAAAACAAGAAAACTCCTAAGCAAGAAAACAAAAAGCAGAAAGACACGCAGGCACAATTCTAGGGCAAAAAGCAAAAATAGCAGGAAACAACAACCACTATTTCTTAATAACTGTTAACATAAATGAACTCAATTCTCCAATAAAAAGATATAGGGTATCAGACAGGTTACATAAACAAAATCCAGCATTTTGCTGCATACAGGAAACTCATCTCAGACAGAAAGAGAGACACTTTCTCAGAGTAAAATGTTGGGAAAAAAACTTCTAACTAAATGGCCCCAAGAAACAAGTTGGAGTGGACAGTCTAATATCGCATAAAGTAAATTTTCAAAAAAAAGTTATCAAAAAAGATAAGGAAAGACACTTTTTACTCATTACAGTGAAAATTTGTCAGGAGGAACTTACAATCCTTAGCATATATGTTTCAAATACAAAAACACCCATATTCATAAAAGAAAATGTACTAAAACTCAAAAAAATACAGTGCACTCAACACAATAATAGTGGGAGACTTCAATACCCCACTCTCACCAATGGACATATCATGGAAACAGAAACTGAACAAGCATACAATAAAACTAGGAGAGGTTATGAACCAACTAAATTAAAAGATATCTAAAGAACATATCATCCTAAAACAAAAGAATACATCTTCTTCTCAGCACCTTCTCAAAAATTGACCACATAACTGGTCACTAAATGAGCCTCAATAGATATAAGAAGATTGAAATACTCCCGTGCATCCTTTCAGATCACCATGGTCTAAGGCTGGCCTTTAATAACAACAAAGACAACAAAAAGCCCACATGCACATGGAAACTACGCAGTGCTCTACTAAACAATAGCAGGGTCAAAGAAAAAATAAAGAAAGAAATTAAGGATATACTAAAATACAATAAAAATGAAAACACAACATACCCAATCCTATGAGATGCAATGAAAGAAGTACTAAGAGGAAAACTCATACCTCTGAGTGCTTCCAAAAAGAAACTGGAGAGAGCATATACTAGCAACTTGACTGCACAATTGAAAGCTCTAGAACAAAAGGAAGCAGATTCACCCAACAGGAGTAGATGGCACAAAATAATCAAAGTTAGGAGAGAAATAGTCCAAATAGAAACAAAATGAACCATTCAAAGAATCAACAAACCAAGAGCTGGTTCTTTGAGAAAATTAACAAGATTGATAAAGCTTTATCCAGACTAACTAGAGGGCAAAGAGATAGTATCCAAATTAACAAAATCAGAAAGGAAAGTGGAGAAATAATGACTGAAACTGAGGAAATTCAAGAAATCATCAGATCCTACTACAAAAGCCTATACTCAACAAAGCTGTAAAATCTCTAAGAAATGGATGAATTCCTAGACAGATAACAGATACTAAAGTTAAACCATGACCAGGTAATTCATTTAAATAATCTCATAACACCTAAATAAATAGCAGCATTCATCAAAAGCCTATCAACCAAATAAAAAACCCCAGGTCCAGATGGGTTCAGTGCTGAATTTTATCAGACATTTATTGACGACCTAATACCAATACTCTCCAAACTATTCCACAAAATAGAATCAGATGGAATACTACCTAAATCTTTTTTTTTTTTTTTTTTTTTTTTTTTTTTGCGGCTACAATAACCCTTGTTCCAAAACCAGACAAAGACCCTACAAAAAAAGAGCAATTCAGACCAATCTCACTTATGATCATTGATGCAAAAATACTCAACAAAATCCTTGCAAACCGAATCCAAGAACACATCAAAATGATCATACACCATGATCAAGTAGGCTTCATCCCTGGGATGAAGGGATGGTTTAACATAAGGAAATCCATCAATGTAATCCACCATATAAACAAACTCAAAGGAAAAAACCACATGGCCATCTCACTAGATGCTGAGAAAGATTTTACAAAATTCAACAACCCTTCATGTTAAAAGTCTTGGAAAGAACAGGAATCCAAGGCTTATACCTAAATATCATAAAAGCAATATACAGCAAACTAATAGCCAAACATCATACTTAACAGTGGGAAACTTGAAGCAATCCCAGTAAAATCAGGGACTCGACAAGGTTGCCCACTCTCCTCCTACCTATTCACATAGTACTGGAAGTCCTATCTGGCGCAATTAGAAAGCAAAACAAAATAAAATTGGAAAGGAAGGAGTAAAAACATCACTATTTGCAGGTGACATGATAGTGTACTTAAGTGACCCCAAAAATTTCACCAGAGAAATCCAACAGCTGATAAACAAGTTCAGAAAAGTGGTTGGATATAAAATTAACTCAAACAAATCAGTAGTCTTCCTCTACTCAAAGGACAAAGATGTAAAGAAAGAAATTAGGGGAAAAATACCCTTCACAATAGTCACAAAATATATAAAATACCTTGGTGTGACTCTAACTAAGCAAGTGAAAGACCTGTATGACAAGAACTTCAAACTTTAAAGAAGAAAATCGAGGAAGATTTCTGAAAATTGAAAGATCGCCCATGCACATTGATGGTAAGGATCAACATTGTAAAAGTGGTCATCCTACCAAAAGCAATCTAAAGATTCAATACAATCTCCATCAAAATACCAACCCAATTCTTCATTGAGTTGGAAAGAGCAATGTGCAATTCTTTCTGGAATAACAAAAACCTAGAATAGCGAAATCCAACTTCAACAATGAAAAAACATCTACAGGAATCAGTATCCCTGACATCAAGCTATGTTACAAGGCAATTGTGCTAAAAACTACATGGTACTGGTACAGAGATAGGCACGTGGATCAATTGAATAGAATAGAAGATCCAGAAATGAGTCCTCATGTATATGGTCACCTGATTTTTGACAAAGGATCTGTAAACATTCATTGGAAAAAGGACAGCCTATTCAACAAATATTGTTATTCCAACTGGAAATCAGCATGAAGAAGAATGAAAACAGACCCTTTTTATATCCTTGTATATAGCTCAAGTGCAAGTGAATCAAAGATCTCCACATTAAACCAGGTTCACTGAAACTATTAGATGAGAAAGTAGGGGAAAACATAGAACTCATAGGCACAGGAGAAAATATCCTGAACAAAACACCAATGGCTCATTCGCTAAGGTCAAAGATTGACAAACGTGACTTCATGAGATTGCAAAGTTTCTGGAAGGCTAAAGACACTATCATGAAAACAAAATGGAAGTCAACAGAATGGGAAAAGATCCTTACCAACCCCACATCAAAGAGAGGCTTAGTATCCAAGGTATACAAAGAATTCAAGAAGCTAGGCACCAGAGAACCAAACAACCTTATTTAAAAGTGTGGTACAGAGCTAAACAATACATTCTCAATTGAGGAATATTGAATGGCGAGAAGCATCTAAAGAAGCTCTTGACATCATTAGCCATCAGAGAAATGCAAATCAAAACAACCCTGATATTCCACTTCATACCAGTGATATTGGCCAAGATCAAAAATTCAGATGACAGCAGATTGTGGCGAGGATGTGTAGAAAGAGGAACACTTCTCCACTGTTGTTGGTGTTTTACACTGGTACAACCACTCTTTCCCCCCGCCCCCTGCGGATTTGTGCTAGAGGGACTTGTACTGCCATTCTTTTTTTTTTTTTTTTAAACAACTTTATTTTACCAAACAAAGATAAATGTACAGATTTTAAACATTTTTTGCTTAAAATTATACATTTTTGTCAGTACTTTTTTTCAGATTTTAACATAATTTTTACATAAAACTATATAAATATATTTTTTAGTCAGTACTTGATTTTTTTCAAGGTTTGATTGTATGCCTTGAAAACTTAATACTTACAATGAGCTAAAGTACATGTAAAACAAAATGTAACATGGAAATAGTTAAAGTTTTCTTGTTTTGTAAATATTTTTTTTGTTTTGTTTTGTTTTCTTTATTTCTTGGACTTCATCCAGTCTTTGAGTTGTTTCTGGGGCAGTGCAAGCCTCTGGGGTTAGCATCCCACTATCAGTGACTGCATATTATGTCTGTTCTTTTGTGACTGGGTTATCTCACTCAGGATGATATTCTCTAGATGCAGCCATTTTCTTAAGAATTTGGTTAAGTCATTGTTTCTGGTGGCTGAGTAGTATTCCATTGTGTATATGTACTACAATTTTTGTATCCATTCATCTTCTGAAGGACATCTGGGTTCCTTCTTGAAATCAGTCTGGTGATTCTTCTGAAAATTGGACATAATACTACCTGAAGACCCTGTTATTCCACTTCTGGGCATATAACTCAGAGGAGGCACAACATAAAACAAAGACACATGTACCACAATGTTCATAGCAGCTCTATTTATAATAGCCAGAAGCTTGATAGAACCCAGATGTCCTTCAGTTGATGAATGGATATAAAAATTGTGGTACAGTTACACAATGGAGTACTACTCAATTATCACAAACAATGACTTTCTCAAATTCTTAAGAAAATGGATGCATGTAGAGAATATCATCCTGAGTGAGATAACCCAGTCACAAAAGAACAGAGATAATATGTAGTCTCTGAAAATTGGATATTAACTCCAGAAAGCTCTGAACACCCCAGAAACAACTCACAGACCATTTGAAGTTCAAAAAAAGAAAAAAGAAAAAAAGAAAAAAAAAACATTTTGCTTAATCTTTACACACCAAGAAAACTTTGACTAATTCCAGGTTACTTCCTATTTTAGATGTACTTTATGCTCATTGTAACTAGTGAGATCTTAATGCACACTATCAAATCTTTAAAAAAAAAAACAAGCACTTACAAAAATGTATTCACATACTTTTATGCAAAAATGCTTAAAATTTGTACATTTAACTTTTTTTGTAAAATAAAGTTGTTAAGATTAAAAAAATAGAAAGCCAGAAGCCAAAACAGATATCACATACAATGTAAATAAAACCAATCAAAGTCCAAAATGTATGTGATTAATAGAATCAACAATGTGTATTATGGAGCACTGTTATTATTTGCATGATGGACTGCTGGTATTCCTATTCCTTGTCCAGCATGAAGGATAGAAAAGGAGGAACATACAACATCTGAAGTATAATTTCTAGTGAAATACACAGCTTTTCCACCATTCTAACATCTACATTCCAACCATCACTGAGGAAAAGATCTGAAATGTTACACTTATTATTTATTATGATATGAATAAATTAGCTTTATTCAATCAACAGATTAAATGCAATCTCCATCAAAATTCCAACTCAAATCTTCATAGACTTGGAAAGAGCAACTTGCAAATTCACCTGAAAAAAATTCCCTAGGATGGCAAACTATTCTCAACAACAACAAAAAATTCTGCTGGAATCACCATCTCTGACGTCAAGCTATATTACGAAGCAATTGTGATAAAAACCGCATGGTATTGGTACAAAAATAGGCAGGTAGATCAATGGAACAGAATTGAAGATCCAAAAATGAACCCTCCCACCTATGGTCACTTGATTTTTGACAAAGGCGCTGAAAGGATTCAATGGAAAAAGAACAGCCTCTTCAACAAATAGTGTTGGCTCAACTGGCAGTCAGCATGTAGAAGAATGAAAATTGACCCTTCTGTATCTCCTTGTTCAAAGCTCAAGTCAAAGTGGATCAGAGATCTCCACATAACACCAGGTACACTGAAACTATTAAATGAGAAAATGGAAAAGAACTTAGAAGACATAGGCACAGGAGAAAATTTCCTGAACAGAACACTAATGTCCTATGCTCTAAGACCAAATTCAACAAATGGGGTCTCTTGAAAAATCATTATGTTTAGTCTTTACACACCAAGAAAACTTTGACTATTTCCATGTTATATTTTGGTTTACATGTACTTTCTGCTCATTGTAACTAGTAAGATTTCAATGCATACTTTCAATCATTTAAAAATATCAAATACTGGCAAAATATATTCATATAGTTTTATGCCAAAATGCTTTTAAATATCTGTACATGTATCTCTGTTTTTTTTTAATAGAGTTGTAAAAAATAAAAAAATACTGCAAAGTTTTTGTAAGTCTAAGGACACTGTCAATAAAACAAAATGGCAGCCAACAGACTAGGAAAGGATCTTTACCAACCCCACATCTGATAGAGAGCTAATATCCAGTATATACAAAGAACTCAAGAAATTAGACTCCAGAGAATCAAACAGTCCTATTAAAAATGGGGGACAGAGCTAAACAAAGAATTCTTAGGTTAGGAATTCAGAATGACTGATAAGGACCTAAAGAAATACTCAACATCCCTAGTAATCAGGGAAATGCAAATCAAAACAACCCTGAAATTCCACCTTACACCAGTCACAATGGCTAAGATAAAAAACTCAGATGACAGCAGATACCTCCAAGGATGTGAAGAAAGAGGAACACTCCTCCACTGTTGGTGGTATTGTAAGCTGGTACAACCACTCTGGAAATCAGTCTGAAGGTTCCTCAGAAAATTGGACATAGTACTACCTGAAGACCCAGTTATTCTACTCCTAGGCATATATCCCAGAGATGTGCCAACATATAATAAGGACACATGCTCTACCATTTTCATAGCTGCCTTATAATAGCCAGAAGTTGAAAAAAAAAAAAAACCCAGTTTTCCTTCTACAGAGGAATGGATACAGAAAGTGTGGTACGTTTACACAATGAAGTTACATTTAATTTTAGAAACAATGACTTTAGGAAATTTCTAGGCAAATGGATGGAACTAGAGAATATGATCCTGAGTGAAGTAACCCAGTCACAAAAGAACACACATGGTATGCAGTCACTGATAATTGTATACTAGCCACATAAAGTTCTGGATACCCAAGAAATAATTCACAGACCTTTGGAAGCTCAAAAAGAAGAAAGCCCAAAATACAGAAGCCTCAGTTCTTAGAAGGGAGAACAAACCACTCATGGAAGTAGTTACAGGATCAAGTGGAGGAGCTGAGATTGAAGAGGGGTTTATTCAGGGACTTCCTCACCTGGGGATCTACACCATGTGCAGCCACCAGGCTCAAACACTATGGCTGATGCTGGGTGGTGCTTGCTAGCAAGAACCAGAGAGGGGTGCCTCCTCAGATGTTCTGTCAGAATCATGCAGCTGAACAGGCTTGCATCAGACTGAGTACTGAGACCCTAGCAAGGGCACTGGTGTGTTTGTGGGGGGAGGGGGGGTAGAATGAAAAAAGCTGAAGGAGGTTGCAGCCTCAAGGAAAGAACAAAATTGGGGACCAAACAAATCCTCCACAGCTCCCATGGACTAGATCATCAATCATGGAGCACTCATTGAGAGGCCCATGTCTCCAGTTGCATATGCAGCAGAGCAGTGTCTGGCATCAATGTGTGAAGAGACCTTTGGTCCAGTGAGGGCATGTTTTCTCAATGTAGGAAAATCCTAAGGCATGGAGGAGGAGAGGGTGATTGGGAGCTAGTGCACCTTCATGAAGACAAGTAAAGGTGGAGGGGAGAGGAGACAAGGGGAGGAAAAAGGAGGAGGGGAACAGGGTGGGCAATGGGGAAAACATTTCAAATGTAAATACAGAGAGTTTCTAATAAAAATTATTTTTAAAAATGAAATAAAATAAAATAAAATAAATTTTCTTTATTAAGGTAATATCATAAAACGGAAGACCAAAATTGTTCAGGAGTTTATTCTCATTAAGTATTTATTGGAAGCAGATTTACTGAAGTGGCTATATTGCAGCAAAGTACTTCCATATTGTGTTCTAAACCATCAGAAATAAGCAAAAACTGTGGGCATCACAATGGCACTGTATATTTTCTGTGGTTTAAGGAAAAGAGATGGGAGTGGATTAATCCATTCCTGGAATTTCTGGAATGACTTCACTTATTTTCTGATGAGAGAGATGCCTGTGCTCAGTCACGTCTGATGTGAGGTATATGAAGTTATTGGAATATGGGAACATTTTTATTAAAATATTTGTTTAATGTATGGAGAGGCCATTATTTGCATACTGAAATGCATGCATGGAGGTCAGATAGCATCATAAAGTAGGCATTTGGTTCCTCATACCCTTTGACCTTCAAAGCTGTATCTCGAATTGTTAGTCTTGGTTGCAAGCACTGCTCACTGCTGAGCCATCGAACCAGCAAGTCTATGTTTTACTTTTTATATGTATAAGTGTGACAATTATATATCTTGGCAAGCTGAAGATATTATTTCTGAAAGATGCTACGCTTCCAGTAGTTACCAGTGCTGTGCCCCGTGCATTGCCATGAACCGGTGAGCTTCAGTGAAAGCAAGGCAGGCTGTGAACACCACTAATGCTTCAGGAACTTGACTGAAACAGCTGAGCTTGATTTCAAGATCTCCAATCTAAAGAAAGCATCATTCCGAACTGAAATCCTAAAGATGATTAAAGCTTTACAGATAAACTTTGACTAGAATAGTTTTCAGAATTCTTTGTCAACATACAAATCTTTAAATAATATTCTTAAGTGTAGAACTTCGGTTCTTTATGTTTATAACATTACTGATTTTAACCAAAGTACTTAGAATGTTTCTCAACCTTGTCATGTTTTTCTTCAGTAATTCAATTGATGTTATGCATAATCACTGTGCGTTGTGTTAAATAGCAGCTCTGCTCATTCTAGCACACAAATGAATAGTGGACAAATTAAAGTGAGAGTTATTGTAGAAAAAAAGATAAGATCCTTTTTGAATTCTAGAAATACAGAAGTTGACTTGTGAGGAACATAGATGTGCGTGAGAAACATGCAGATACAAGCGAGTCAGGAAATCTTAGTTATGCCTAAAGGCATAAAGTGCCTGAGAAGCAATAACCACATAAAGGGCCATTGTTGTCCTATTTCTTTGGCCTCTTATTGGGGTTATACTTTTGGCAAATGATCTATCCTAATATGACACAAAGAATCTTTGTAGGGATGGTGCATAATTAGAGACCGTTTACTGGACAATACTGCAAGGAAAAATATGTCTGTATGTTAGTGTGTGTGTGTGTGTGTGTGTGTGTGTGTGTGTGTATGTGTGTTTGTGCGTGCACACATGCCTATGTGTGTTTTTGTGAGTGTATTTTAAGGAAACAATGATTTTCACAAACTTGGTTAAATCTTTTGGGAAAATGTAAACAGCAAATCTCCAGATATTTAAATCTGCATTTGACTCTTTAAAAACCTACAAATGATTAGACAAATGTTTTATAAAAATGTAAGATTAACATTTTACCAAGAAGTGAAAATGATCATATCTATAAGTTTTAATAGAGATAGTACAAAGTTAGAGATGTTTTAATGCTTAGAATAAATTTCACTAGCACATCGTGATTTTTAAAACTTACTCCTAGGATTTTGCTGTGTTAAAATACAGTTGGACTTACAAACCAGCAATAAATTCAATTAAAATCCAGTGTTTCAAACTTACTGTTAAGTATTACTATTTGAAGACTTAGCATGCATGCATCACCTCTATTATAAAATATAGTGTACAGTAGTCTGGAGTAGCTGTTTTTATTCAACCTAACTACTAAGCATTTTGTGAAAATCTTTGGTAATATGTATCTAAATCATTTCCCAAAAAGAGTTCCAAAGTACTTTTATCATTACACACTCTCACCAGGAAAAAAAGAGAGAGCTCCAGTCACATAGTATCTGTTAAATCTAAATATAAAATATCATCCATAGCATCAGGTTCTGAATGTTTAATCTTTCGTGGTGCTGCTTTGTAGAGGAGCAGAGGAGTGGTGGCATCTAGGACAAGATCTCTGCCATGTACAGGTGACTTACTAGAGGCAGGTCTATCTGAAAGTTGTGGCCCTGCTTCCTAAGTTTCACTCTCTGCTTTCCGGTCTGTCATGATGTAAACTTTCTCCATAAACCTCTAACTCTTGTACTCCAAAAATGTCTCCCTGGCGTGATGGACTGAATCCTTGTAGAACCATGAGCTTGACAACATCTTTCTTAAGTAGTTCTTTTCTGGTAACATCATCAAAATGATGTGAGAATAAGCAGTACAACATTGATGTTCATTCTGGTTATTTTCAGCTATTTTCCCTTTTGTTAGCAAGATTGAAACAAGAGATTTATATCTACTACCAAGGTACAGTATTCCTAAGTAGTAAGGCCAGACCTCTTTTTTATTTATTTCTTTTCATTTATGGTTGGGAATTCACCAAATGTTAGGAACTATATTAAAGAGTTGAAACACTCTCATAGAATGATGGAGAGCCAGAAACCTAGTGTGTGTGTGTGTGTGTGTGTGTGTGTGTGTGTTTCTCAGTGTAAGGGCATTGTGGGAGTGCCATTCTTTCTATTTGGAGGTCAGAGGATAGTTTTATCCTCAAACACATTGGTTTGGAAATTGAAATTATGTCAATAGGCTTGGTAGCAGATGCCTACACCAGCTGAGATTTATTGCAGGTATCAATTCTTCAATTTAAGGAATTAAATATTAGTTTTATTTTTATACATAAGATTATTTGGCAGTTTATAATATGAAAATAGATAGATTCCATTCATATTTATTATTACTTTCTACAATCATAATATATGAGTTTTGTGAAGTCAAAGTTACCTTTTTTTTAAAGATTATATTATATTATTATTTTTTTAAAGATTATATAAGATTATTTTTGTGTGTGTGAGTGTGTTTGTGTGTGTGTGTGTGTGTGTGTGAATATATTGTAGCTGTCATCAGACACACCAGAAGAAGGCATTAGATCTCATTTTAGATGGTTGTGAGCCACGATGTGGTTGCTGGGATTTGAACTCAGGACCTCAGGAAGAACAGTCAGTGCTCTTAACTACTGAGCCATCTCTCCAGCCCTATCTTTATTTTATAATTCTCATTTGGAAACCTGGAAATAATTACTTCCTTCAGATGAAAAAGATTTTCCATGCTGTTATCTTATAGATTTTCCTTGACACATTCACATTTAAACCCATCCTCTTTTTAAAGTTAGTGTCTATGTGTTATTGAAGTACACAGGTACACTTAGATTTTACAAAAAAATTTCTGCTTTAGTGTATCTGCTTTCTCTCTTACTAGATTACAGTCTATCCCAAGGAGCATCTTTACTGATGATCCTTTCTATTATATCAAGTTAATAAATGTATTTCATTGAAAAATCCACTTGGGGAAATTATTATCTTTAAAAATACAAATCCACAGAGTTCATCTATCTAATAGTTTTTTTTTCTCTTTACTTTTATTTTTATTTTCTTGAATCTTCATATTTGGTAGCCAAATATACCCATGATTCCTAATTCATTCATTCTTTTTTTCTTTTTAATATTTTAGAACAGATTCTTACCTCAAATAAATCTTGAAGGCTCCAATTTTCCCTCTTTCAACACAACACTGAAGAATATACTACTTTCACTGTCAAATAGAAAAAAAAATTCCATGTGGAAGAGGAAGATATTATAGTCTTCAAAATTATAACACTAAATTATGAATTTCCATGTACCTCTGCCTCACTAGCTCAAAAACATGGATGGTATACTCCACACAGATGAACTAAAGATAAACCAGTATTTCCTGTGTTTAAGAATGAGAAGAGGCAGCACTTAGGAACAGATTAGGCCAGGACTCATTGATAAAGAGTCTTTGATTTAAACAGATGAAAAGAAAGGTGAAGCCTAGAGGTATTGTCAATGAATATGGAGATTTCAAGGGCAAACTATAGGATAGGGAAAGCAGAGGCTATAGGATAGAGAAAGCGGAGGCTACAGAAAAGCAAAACACATTTAAGTAAGAAAAGGTAACTTTGAGGAGACTTTGGGGGAAATCCACATGAAAATGTGTAATATGCTAGTAATTGCCACACAACTCTGAATATAATGAAAACATTGAAATGCAGACTTATACTGAGAGTTTTATGTAAATTATATCTTTGAAAACTCTTACAAAAATTTGAAGCATACACAGAGTTTAAAAAATAAGCATTTCTGAAGAATGAGAAAAGTGATCAAAAGAAAAAAATCTATTTGAAACCAAAATGACACATTATCTCTGTGAGGTCATTCAGACTCTGGGGTTGGATTGTCTCATAATCTACAGAGAGCCTTACACACTCATCCCATGCTGACAAAGTACAAGCGCAAATTCTGAACTATTTAAAATTACATTTTTGTCTTTAAAACTAAGAATAATTTCAGGTGAATAGCTGATATTGTGAAGGGATAACTAATGTCTGATATTTGATTCAGAATGTTTATATATGCTTAAAATATAAATAATAAAAATATCATATAGACTATGATTTTATAAAAGAGACACAATTTAAATAATTAGTTCATGCCTTCTTTTTAAGCAGAGGGAGGATTGGTTTAAAAGTTATTCCTTGTTAAACTCACAGGGTTAAGTGGTAATTACAACAATAAGCAGGTTTTTCCCAGACTAGTTTCATTGTGTCTACCAATCAGCCACCAAACTGTGACCATGTAGCTTGTTTTAAGCCATACAACTGGAGATGATCTGTAAAACTTTTCCAGCTCTTCATACGCAGTTGAGATACACAAAAAATAAAATCCTACTGGAAAAGCATCAGCTGAGGACAGGACCAAGGAGAGCTGGCACCATCACCAATGTCGTGGATGCACATGCCTTGATTTAGGTAGCTCTTTCCAGAGAACTGTACTGGGCCATCAGTGCCTGCCATAGAACTAGATGTCAAGGGGCAGCTGACAAATGGCATCTGTCCTCTCATGAAGTTGATGTTTATGCAGGCTGGGATCACTCTCATGGGATAGCTAGAAGAGTACCAAGTGAGGGCAAAATGCTTAGAGGGCAGCTCTGACGATAGGAAGCTCTTGTTCAGTTGAGCAAACCTTGCTGAAGGCTTCATGCATCTTAGATGAACTCAAGGAATCAAAGACTCTTCTGTCTGCCTCACTTTCTGACTGGGTTGCTAAATTTTGAGGGAAAAAGGAAAAAATGACTGTACAATCAAGTCACAGCAGATTAGAATCTTCCCTGGTACTGGTTAGTGCGTGGGAGTCCACCCACAATTTCAGATTAAATCCCACAGTGGTTCTCTCCTCTGAGGACTTTAAAGAAGCCCTTTTCACTCAAGTCAATGTTCAAACATTTGGTGGCCGGCCAGTAGAGAACTCCATCCTCATCCCCAGCCCAGGATGAGGATGGCATGGCCACCCACCAGATAACCGGCTTCATGCTTCTATACGCCTGATTTGTAAGTCACGAAGCCAGCAAACACAGTGAAGGCTTCCTCCACTGGGCCATTTTTGTTAGATTTCTGCCATGATTTTCTTCTCATTGTCAGCCACACTGTAGGAAGTGTACACATAGCACCTTTCTTCTTTGTAAGATTGGGAATAGCCAGCCTCACAGCTTTGTTGTACCTGGGAGTATCTCCTTCTCCAGTGCGTGGGGACGGGAGCCTTTGACATGGTGCTCACAGGGAGGGATGGTGTACGGTAAGCAACCTACATGAGAATTGTTGACTCCATCAGAAACCAAGCCTTTTTTTTCTGTCTAGAAAGTCCGTGGTCCAGAAGAACAGCCACCATTCGAGCCACTCCCACACTGGATACAACAACTTGTAAGCATGCCCTCAGCATGGTATAATTTTTTCCCTCATTCGCCACTTCCAGTTCATTTAGCATGCATCATTTTTCTCTGAGACTTTATCCTGGTCATGTAAAACAGGCTCACACCAACTAATGTATCCTTTGTCCCTCAGGTTCATCAGTATTAACTTATAGATATCATAGATATTATTTTGATTAAAATATTAATCCTCTGCAACACCAGGTTTTACTGACCCTCACCGACTCTGTGTTACTGAGCAGTAATTGGCAAACGAAGATGCACTTATCACTGAGCTGTACAGCATTTGGAAGTGTATTTTAAAATGTTACATTTTTTAAAATTCTATATTGTTCTTTTGAAAAATCTTCTTATACGTTTCTGTTAATATCCCCTTGTGATAGAGTACAGTTGTGGAGTTCTATACCTCATGAGTAAAATATTGGCGAGGTATGCTCAAAATTCATCTTTCACAAATGCCATAAACATGACAAAATATTTTGGGAATAGATACCTTAATGATTGATTTATCACCGGAATTCAGAGTCTGACATATGTGTACCACAATGATCGGAGGATGCTAGAATTTAGTGGGTCAAGAGGAAAGGAAAGAAATGCTGATGTTTACATGGCAAAACTCTAATGAGACTTCTTTCAAGTTACAATTTCAAAGACAGGAGTAGATAAATACAAAGTTGGATAATGATACAAAGCAAAACTAAATTAACAAAACAACAGATACTTATTTTTTGAATAGGGAATATGAGTTTTCTTTGAAAACTTTTATTGGGTGTGGGAATAATTTTTCTAAGGAAGTGAAATACTTGTATAATAAAAGATTTAAGACATTAACAAGAGAAATCAAAAAAGGTACCAGAGAATCGAAAGGTATTCCACAATCATTCATTACTATTGTTAATATTGTAAAAAATTCTAGAAATCAGACTAGAGGTATTACAAAACAGACATAAAACAAACTTATTGGTTAACAGAATTGAATTGAGGTCATAGTATGAGCCTGCAATCCTATGGTCATGTGATTTTTTTTTTTTTTTTGACAATGAGTCAATAGTAGACAAAGGAGGAAAGACAGCATCTTAGACTGAACAATCTAGATAGCTGTCCATATAAGAATGGAACTAGACCTTCATCTCAGATACTGCATAAACACAATCAGAAGAAGAAAGTACTTGGACATAAAACTTTGAATGGATACCCTGAATCTGATAGAAAAGGAAGTAGAGGTTCCACTTTTTTATTGAACAACTTTATTTTAAAAACCAAAAATAATTGTACAAATTTTCAGTATTTGTGTATAAAAATATACAAATACATTTTTGTTAGTGATTGGCTTTTTTCTTTTAAAGGTTTGATAGTGTGCATTAAGATCTAAATAGTAACAATGAGCATAAAATACATGTAAAACATGATGTAACCCGAAATTAGTTTTCATGGTGTGTAAGGATTAAGCATAATGGTTTGTTCTTTTCTTTTTTTCTTTTTTTCTTTTCTTGAACTTCACACAGTTTGTGAGTTGTTCCTGGGGTGTATACAGCTTTCTGGGGTTAGTATCCCATTATCAGTGACTGCATATTATGTGTGTTCTTTTGTGACTGGGTTATCTCACTCAGGATGATATTCTCTAGATGCATCCATTTTCTTTCTTTTTTTTTTTTTGTAGTTATTAGTGGCTGTGTTTTATTTATTTTTTTTAAATGACTTTATTTTACAAAACAAGATATATGTACAGATTTTAAACATTTTTTGCTTAAAATTATACTTTTTTGTCAGTACTGTTTTTTCAGACATTAAAATAATTTTTCACATAAAACCATGTGAATATATTTTTTTTAGTCAGTACTTGATTTTTTTCAAGGGCCCGACAATACGCATTGAAAACCCAATAGTTACAATAAGCGTAAAGTACATGCAAAAAAAAACGAAACATAGAAACAGTCAAAGTCTTCTTGTTTGTAAATATATGTATATTTTTTTTTGTTTTCCTTATTTCTTGGACTTCATACAGTCTGTGAGTTGTTTCTGTGGAAGTGCAAGCCTCTGGGGTTAGCATCCAACTATCAGTGACTGCATAGTATGTCTGTTCTTTTGTGACTGGGTTATCTCACTCAGGATGATATTCTCTAGATGCAGCCATTTTCTTAAGAATTTGGTTAAGTCATTGTTTCTGGTGGCTGAGTAGTATTCCATTGTGTATATGTACCACAATTTTTGTATCCATTCATCTTCTGAAGGACATCTGGGTTCCTTCCAGCTTCTGGCTATTATAAATAGAGCCGCTATGAACATTGTGGTGCATATATCTTTGTTGTGTATTAAAGTGTCTCTGGGGTATATGCCCAGAAGTGGAATAGCTGGGTCTTCAGGTAGTACTATATCCAATTTTCTGAGGTATCACCAGACAGATTTCCAGAGTGGTTGTATTAGCTTGCAACCCCACCAACAGTGAAGAAGTGTTGCTCTTTCTCCGCAGCCTCGCCAGCATCTGCTGTCATCTGAGTTTTGGATCTTGGCCAATCTGACTGGTGTGAGGTGGAATCTCAGGGTTGTTTTGATTTGCATTTCCCTGATGGCTAAGGATGTGGAACACTTCCTCAGATGTTTCTCGGCCATTCGGTGTTCCTCTACTGAAAACGTTTTGTTTAGCACTGTACACCATTTTTTAATAAGGTTATTTGATTCTCTGGTGTCTAGATTTTTGAGTTCCTTGTACACCTTGGATATTAGGCCTCTATCTGATGTGGTGTTGGTAAAGATCTTTTCCCATTCGGTTGGTTGACATTTTGTTTTCTTGACGATGTCTTTAGCCTTACAGAAACTTTGCAATCTCATTAAGTCCCATTTGTTAATCTTTGACCTTAGAGCTTGAGCCATTGGTGTTTTGTTCAGGAAATTTTCTCGTGTACCTATGTGTTCTAAGGTTTTCCCTACTTTCTCATCTAATAGTTTCAGTTTATCTGGTTTAATGTGGAGATCTTTGATCCACTTACACTTGAGCTTTGTACAAGGAGATAAGAAAGGGTCTATTTTCATTCTTTTGCATGCTGAGTGCCAGTTGGACCAGCACCATTTGTTGAATAGGCTGTCCTTTTTCCATTGAATGTTTACTGCTCCTTTGTCAAAAATCAGGTGACCATATACATGAGGGCTCATTTCTGGATCTTCTATTCTATTCCATTGATCCACATGCCTATTTCTGTACCAGTACCATGCAATTTTCAGCACAATTGCCTTGTAATATAGCTTGAGGTCAGGAATAGTGATTCCCACAGATGTTTTTTTTTGTTGTTGAGGATAGATTTCGCTATTCTAGGTCTTTTGTTATTCCATATGAAATTGCACATTGATCTTTCCAATTCCATGAAGAACTGGGTTGGAATTTTGATGGGGATTGCATTGAATCTGTAGATTGCTTTTGGTAGGATGGCTATTTTTAAGATGTTGATTTTTCCAATCCATGAGCATGGGAGATCTTTCCATTTTCTGAGATCCTCCTCAATTTCTTTCTTTAGAGGTTTGAAGTTCTTGTCATACAGGTCCTTCACTTCCTTAGTTAGAGTCACACAAAGGTGTTTCATAGTTTTTAAAACGATTGTGAAGGGTACGTTTTCCCTAATTTCTTTCTCCACATGTTTGTCTTTTGAGTACAGGAAGGCAACTGATTTGTTTGAGTTAATTTTGTATCCAGCCACTTTGCTGAACTTGTTTATCAGCTGTAGGAGTTCTCTGGTGGAATTTTTGGGGTCACTCAAGTACACTATCATGTCATCGGCAAAGAGTGATGTTTTTATCTCTTCCTTTTTGATTTCTATCCCCTTGATCTTTTTTTGCTGTCTAATTGCTCCAGCCAGGACTTCCAGTACTATGTTGAATAGGTAGGGGGAGAGTAGGCAGCCTTGTCGAGTCCCTGATTTTAGTGGGATTGCTTCAATCTCGCCATTAAGTTTGATGTTGGCTGTTGGTTTGCTGTATATTGCTTTTATTATGTTTAAGTATGGGCCTTGGATTCTTGTTCTTTCCAGGACTTTTAACGTGAAGGGGTGTTGGATTTTGTCGAATGCTTTCTCAGCGCCTAGTGAGATGACCATGTGATTTTGGTCTTTGAGTTTGTTTATATGGTGGATTACGTTGATGGATTTCCCTATGTTAAAACATCCCTGCATCCCAGGGATGAAGCCTACTTGGTCATGATGAATGATCATTTTGATGTGTTCTTGGATTCGGTTTGCAAGGATTTTGTTGAGTATTTTTGCATCAATGTTCATAAGTGAGATTGGACTGAAGTTCTTTTTCCTTGTAGGGACTTTGTGTTGTTTAGGTATGAGGGTTATTGTAGCCTCAAAAAATGAGTTGGGTAATATTCCATCTGATTCTATCTTTTGGAATAGTTTGGCGAGTATTGGTCTTATATCCTCAATAAAAGTCTGATAAAATTCTGCACTGAACCCGTCTGGGCCTGGGCTTTTTTTGGTTGGGAAGCTTTTGATGACTTCTTCTATTTCTTTAGGTGTTATAGGGTTATTTAGATGGTTTACTTGGTCCTGGTTTAACTTTGGGACCTTGTATCTGTCTACGAATTCATCCATTTCCTCCAGATTTTCCAATTTTGTGGAGTATAAGTTTTTGTAGTAGGATCTGATGATTTCTTGAATTTCCTCAGTTTCAGTGGTTATGTCCCCACTTTCCTTTCTGATTTTTTTAATTTGGATACTCTCTCTTTGCCCTCTAGTTAGTCTGGCTAGGGGTTTATCAATCTTGTTGATTTACTCAAAGAACCAACACTTGGTTTTGTTGATTTTTTCAATGGTTCTTTTTGTTTCTATTTGGTCTATTTCTGCCCTAATTTTGATTATTTCTTGCTGTCTACTCTTTTTGGGTATATCTGCTTCCTTTTGTTCTAGGGCTTTTAGCTGTTCTGTCAGGTTGCTGATGTGAGCTCTCTCCAGTTTCTTTGTGGAAGCACTTAGGGCTATGAGTTTTCCTCTCAATACTGCTTTCATTGCATCCCATAGGTTTGGGTATGTTGTGTTTTCGTTTTCGTTGAATTCTAGAAAATCCTTAATTTCTTTATTTATTTCTTCTTTGACCCTGCTATCCTTTAACAGAGCATTGTTTAGTTTCCATGTGTATGTGGGCTTTGTTGTCTTTGTTGTTGTTAAAGACCAGCCGTAGACCATGGTGATCTGAGAGGATGCATGGGAATATTCAATCTTCTTATATTGATGGAGGCTCGTTCTGTGTCCAATTATGTGGTCAATTTTCGAGAAGGTGCCATGGGGTGGTGAGAAGAAGGTGTATTCTTTTACTTTGGGATAATATGTTCTGTATATATCTATTAATTCTAGTTGGTTCAAAGTCTCTGCTAGTTTTGCAGTGTCCTTGTTCAGTTTCTGTTTCCCTGATCTGTCCATTGGTGAGAGTGGGGTATTAAAGTCTCCCACTATTATTGTGTGGAGTGAAATGTATTTTTTGAGCTTTAGTAGGGTTTCATTTTATGAATGTGGGTGATTTTTTATTTGGAGCATATATGTTAAGGATTGAGAGTTTCTCCTGACAGATTTCCCCGGTAATGAGTAAAAAGTGTCCTTCCTTATCTTTTTTGATAACTTTTGGTTGGAAATTTACTTTATTCGATATTAGAATAGCCACTCCAGCTTGCTTCTTGGAGCTGTTTGCTTGGAAGTTTTTTCCCACCCTTTTACTCTGAGATCGTGTCTGTCTGTCTCTGAGATGAGTTTCCTGTATGCAGCAAAAGGCTGGATTTTCTTTATGTATCCAGTCTGATAGTCTATGTCTCTTTATTGGGGAGTTGAGACCATTTATGTTAATAGATATCAAGGAATAGTTGTTTCTGTTTCCTGCTATTATTGCTTTTTTTGGTTGAGTTGAGTCTGTGTTTTTTTTTTTTTTCTTCTTTTAGTTTTCTTGTTTAGGAGTTTTCTTGTTCTTACTACGCTGTATTTTCCCTCATTGTATTGGGTTTTCCACCTATAATTTGTTGTAGTGCTGGGTTTGTGGTCAGATATTGTGTGAATTTTGATTTGTCTTGAATTATCTTTGTCTCTCCATTGATGGTGATTGATAGTTTTGCTGGGTATAGCAGCTTGGACTGGCACTTGTGCTCTCTTAAGGAGTGCATGATGTCTGTCCAGACTCTTTTAGCTTTCATAGTCTCTGTTGAGAAATCGGGTGTGAGTCTGATTGGTCTGCCTTTATATGTTACCTGACCTTTTTCCCTTACTGCTTTTAGTATTCTTTCTTTACTTTGGGTGCTTGATGTTTTTCCTATTATTTGTCGGGAGGTATTTCTTTTCTGGTCCAACCTATTTGGAGTTCTGAAGGCTTCTTTTATGCTCGTGGTCATCCCATTCTTGAGGGTAGGGAAGTTTTCTTCTATGATTTTGTTGAAGATATTTACTGTGCCTCTTAGTTGATACTCTTCTCCCTCTTCTATTCCTATTATCCTTAGGTTCGGTCTTCTCACTGTGTCTTGTATTTCCTGGACATTTTGGGTTAGAAGCTTTTTTTTTTTTTTGCATCTTCTCTGGCTGTTTTGTCTATGTTTGCAATGTTGTCTTCTGCCCCCGAGATTCTCTCTTCGATCACTTGTAATCTATTGGAAATGCTTGCTTCTGTGACTCCTGATTTCTTTTTTTGGTGTTCTGACTCTAGGGTTATCTCTTTTATTGTTTTCTTTATTGTGTCAATCACTGTTTTAATTTCCCTCTTCCATTCCTTTATTTCTTTGGTTCTGTTTTCCTCTAGTTCTTTGAGTTCTTTGAGTGTTTTTCTTGTTTCTTCTTTAAAATCTTCTGAATCTTTTTGCTTTTCCTCCCTTTCTTGTTTAATTAACTTTATCAGCATCTTGAGGCATGATTTCAGGTCTGTGTCTTCTTTTTCTGGAGTGTTTGGAGTTCCGATGTTTGCTGTTATGGGAGAGCTGGGCTCTGGTGTTGCTAGATTGTCTTGGTTCCCTTGGTATATACTCTTTCTCTTTTTTCTTGCCATTTTGTTGTCAGTGATATGTTCTTACCTTTCTTTTGTATCTGGTCTGTGTTTCTGGTTCTCCACTGGTTGAGGTGTCAGATGGGTCAAGCCCTGTTTTATGCCTCAGAGTCGTCGGGTGTGAGCAGAAGTTCCAACGTTCTGTTTCTGTTTGCTGGATCAGGCACAGTTGCTCAGCCTTTATGAGCCGCTGTAGGCCAGGCTCCACTCTGAGTCCGGAAGTTGCCTCCGGGTGGAAACAGAAGTTCTAATTTTCTGTTCCCAATCGCAGTTGCTCAGCCTCTATGAGCCGCCGCTCCGCCTGGCAGGTAGGCCAGGCTCTGCTCTGTGTCCAGAAGTCGCCTCCGGGTGGAAACAGAAGTTCTAATTTTCTGTTCCTAATCGCTGTTGCTCAGCCTCTATGAGCCACTGTTCTGCCTGGCAGGTAGGCCAGGCTCTGCTCTGTGTCCGGAAGTCGCCTCCGAGTGGAAACAGAAATTTTAATTTTCTGTTCCCAGTCGCAGTTGCTCAGCCTCTATGAGCAGCCGCTCCGCCATCCATTTTCTTAAGAATTTCATAAAGTCATTGTTTCTGACAGCTGAGTAGTACTCCATTTTGTAAATGTACTACAATTTTTGTATCCATCCATCTACTGCAGGACATCTGGGTTCTTTCCAGCCTCTGCCATTATAAATAGAGCTGCTATGAACATTGTGGTGCATGTGTCGATGTTGTATATTGGAGTGTCTCTGGGATATATGTCCAGAAGTGGAATAACTGGGTCTTCAGGTAGTACTATGTCCAATTTTCTGAGGAATAGCCAGATTGATTTCCAGAGTGGTTGTACCAGCTTACAATCCCACCAACAGTGGAGAAGTGTTCCTCTTTCTACACATCTTCGCCAGCATCTGCTGTCATCTGAGTTTTGGATCTTGGCCAATCTGACTGGTGTTAGGTGGAATCTCGGGCTTGTTTGGATTTGCATTTCCCTGATGGCTAATGATGTCGAGCACTTTCTTAGATGCTTCCCAGCTATTCGATATTCCTCAATTGAGAACTTTGTGTTTAGATCTGTACCCCATTTTTAAATAGGGTTATTTGATTCTCTGGTGTCTAGCTTCTTCAGTACTCTGTATATCTTGGATATTAGGCCTCTATCTGATGTAGGGTTGGTAAAGATCTTCTCCCACTCTCTTGGCTGCCATTTTGTTTTTTTGACAGTGTCCTTAGACTTACAGAAACTTTGCAATCACAGTAAGTCTCATTTGTCAATCTTTGACCTTAGAGGACAAGTCATTGATGTTCTGTTCAGATAATTTTCTCCTGTGCCTATGTGTTCTAAGGTTTTCCCTACTTTCTCATCTAATAGTTTCAGTGTACCTGGTTTAATATGGAGATCTTTGATCCACTTGTGCTTGAGATTTGTACAAGAAGATAAGAAAGTGTCTATTTTCATTCTTCTGCCTCATGAGTGCCAGTTGGACCAACACCAATTGATGAATAGGCTGTCCTTTTTTCCATTGAATGTTTACAGATCATTAATCTAAAATCAGGTGACCATATATGTGAGGGCTGATTTCTGGATCTTCTATTCTATTTCTTTGATCCACGTGCCTATCTCTGTACCAGTACCATGCAGGTTTTAGCTCAATTGCCTTGTAATATAGCTTGAGTTCAGGGATACTGATTCCTGCAGATGTTTTTTCGTTGTTCAGGATCGATTCACTCTTCTAGGTCTTTTGTTATTCCAGATGAAATTGCACATTGCTCTTTCCAACTCTGTGAAAATATGGGTTGGTATTTTAATGGGATTGCATTGAATCTGTAGATTGCTTTTGTTAATATGGCTATTTTTACAGTGCTGATCTTTCTAATCCATGAACATGGGAGATCTTTCCATTTTCTGAGATCTTCCTCGATTTTCTTCTTTAGAGGTTTGAAGTTCTTGTCATACAGTTCTTTCACTTGCTTAGTTATAGTTGCACCAATGTATTTCATATTTTTTTGTGATTATTGTAAGAGGTATCTTTTCTCTAATTTCTTTCTCCCCATGTTTGTCCTTTGAGTAGAGGAAGGCTACTGATTTGTTTCAGTTAATTTTATATTCAGCCATTTGCTGAATTTGTTGATCAGCTGTAAGAGTTCTCTGGTGGAATTTGTTGGGTCACTTAAGTACAATATCATGTCATCTGCAAATAGTGATCTTTTTACTTCTTCCTTTCCAATTTGTATCCCTTTGATTTCCTTTTGCTGTCTAATTGCTCTGTCCAGGACCTCCAATACTATGTTAAATAGGTGGGGAGAGAGTGGGCAGCCTTGTCCAGTCCCGGATTTTAGCGGGAGTGCTTCAAGTTTCCCACCATTAAGTTTGATGTTGGCTGTTGGTTTGTTGTATATTGCTTTTATTATGTTTAGGTATGGGCCTTGGATTCCTGTCCTTTCCGAGACTTTTAACATGAAAGGGTATTGAATTTTGTCAAATGCATTCTCAGCATCTAGTTTGATGACCATATGGATTTTTTTTTTGAGTTTGTTTATATGGTGGATTACATTGAAGGATTTTCTTATGTTTAACCATCCCAACATCCCAGGGATGAAGCCTACTTAATCATGGTGAATGATTGTTTTGATGTGTTCTTGGATTCGGTTTGCAAGGAATTTGTTGAATATTTTTCCATCAGAGAGATGCGTCTGAAGTTCTCTTTCGTTGTGGGGTATTTGTCTGGTTTAGGAATGAGGGTTATTGTGGCCTCGAAAAATGTGTTAGGTAGTGTTCCATCTGATTCTGTTTTGAGGAATATTTTGGAGAGTATTGGTATTAGGTCATCAATAAATATCTGAGAAAATTCCCTACTGAACCCATCTGGACCTGGGCTTTTTTTGAATGGGAGGGTTTTGATGAATGCTTCTCTTTCTTTATGTGTTATGGGATTACTTAGATGTTTTACCTGGTCTTGGTTTTACTTAAGTATTTGCTATCATTCTAGCAATTCATCCATTTTTCGAGATTTTCCAGCTTTGTTGAAAATAGGCTTTTGTAGTAAGATCTGATGATTTCTTGAATTTCCTCAGTTTCAATTGTTATGTCTCCACTTTCCTTTCTCATTTTGTAAATTTGTATACTCTCTCTTTGCCCTGTAGTTAGTCTAGCTAGGGGCTTATCAATCTTGTTAATTTCCTCAAAGAACCAGCTCTTGGTTTTGTTGATTCTTTCCATGGTTCTTTTTGTTTCTATTTTGTCTATTTCTACCTTAAGTTTGATTATTTCTTGCTGTCTACTCCTCTTGGGTGAATCTGCTTCTTTTATTCTAGAGCTTTCAACTGTGATATCAAGATGCTAGTGTATGCTCGATCCAGTTTCTTTTTGGAAGCACTCAGGGCTATGAGTTTTCCTCTCAGTACTCCTTTCATTGCATCCCATAGGTTTGGGTATGTTTTGTTTTCATTTTCATTGAATTCTCTAAAATCCTTAATTTCTTTCTTTATTTCTTGTTTGACCCTGCTCTCATTTCGTAGAGCACTGTTTAGTTTCCATGTCTTTTTTGTTATTAAAGACCAGCTTTAGACCATGGTGATCTGAAAGAATGCATGGGAGTATTTCAATCTTCTTATATCTATTGAGACTACTTTTTTGATTAATTATGTGGTCAATTTTCCCCAAGTTTCCATGAGGTGCTGAGAAGGTGTATTTTTTTGTTTTAAGATGATATGTTTTGTAGATATCTATTAATTCCTGTTGGTTCATAACCTCTGATAGTTTTCCAGTGTCCTTGTTCAGTTTCTGTTTCCATGATCTGTCCATTGGTGAGAGAGGGATATTGAGGTCTTCCTTTATTATTTGTGGGGCACAATGCATTTTTTGAGCTTTAGTGGGGTTTCTTTTATGAATATGCATGCTCTTGTATTTGGAGCATATATGTTAAGGATTAAGAGTTTCTCCTGACAATTTACCCTGTATTGAGTAAATAGTGTCCTTCATTGTCTTTTTTGATAACTTTTGGTTGAATATCTACTTAATTTGATATTAGAATGGCCACTCCAGCATGCTTTTTGGGGTCATTTGCCTGGAAGTTTTTTTCCCAACCTTTTACTCTAAGATAGTGTTTGTCTTTGTCTCTGAGATGAGTTTCTTGTATGCAGCAAAATGCTGGTTTTTGTTTATGTATCCAGTCTGATAGCTTATATCTTTCTATTGGGGAATTGAGTCCATTTACGTTAACAGATATCAAGAAATAGTGGTTGCTGTTTCCTGCTATTTTTGCTTTCAGGGGTAGAATTGTGCCTGTGTGTCTGTCTTCTTTTGGTTTCCTTGTTTAGGAGTTTTCTTGTACTTACTAGGATGTAGTTCCCCTCATTGTATTGGGTTTTCCACCTATAATTTGTTGTAGTGCTGTGTTTGTGGTAGATATTGTGATATAATTTAGTTTTGCCTTGGAATTTCCTATTCTCTCCATCTATGGTGATTGGTAGTTTTGCTGGGTATAGTTGCTTGGGCTGACACTTGGGCTCTCTTAAGGTCTGCATGATGTCTGTCTAGGCTCTTCTAGCTCTCATGCTCTCTGTTGAGAAATCGTGTGTGATTGTGATTGGTTTGCCTTTATATCTTACATGACCTTTTTCCCTTACTACGTTTAGTATTCTTTCTTTGCTTTGGACACTTGGCTTTTTGACTATTATTTGTCGGGAGGACTTCTTTTTGGTCCAACCTATTTGAAGTTCTGTAGGCTCCTTTTATGCACATGGGCATCTTATTCTTAAGGGTAGGGAAGTTTTCTTCTATGATTGCTGAAGATATTTCTGTGCCTCTTAGTTGATATTTTTTGCCCTCTTCTATTCCTATTATCCTTAGGTTTGGCCTTTCATTGTGTCCTGACTCTCCTGGACATTTTGTGTTAGGAGCTTTTTGGTTTTTGCATCTTTTTTGACTGCTTTGTCTATGTTTACAATGTTGTCTTCGGCCCCTGAGATTCTCTCTTCCATCTCTTGTAGTCTGGTGGAAATGCTTGCATCTGTGACTCCTGATTTCTTTTTTAGGTTTTCTACGTCTAGGGTTCTCTCTTTTAGTGTTTTCTTTTTTGTGTCCATTTCCGTTTTAAATTCCTTCTTCCATTCCTTCATCTCTTAGTTTCTGTTTTCCTCTTGTTCTTTGAGTTTTTTGAGTGTTTTTTTTGTTTCTCCTTTTAAAGCTTCAAATTCTTTATGCTTTTTCTCCCGTTCTTGTTCAAGGATTTCTATCATCATCCTGAGGTATGATTTCCTGTCTGAGTCTTCTTTTTCTGGAGTGTTTGGTATTCCACTGTTTGCTGTGATGAGAGAGCTAGGTTCTGGTGTTGCCAGGTTGTTTTGGCTTCCCTGGGGTACGTTCTTTTGCTTTCCACTTGCCTTCTTTTTGTCTGTGTTTATATGTGGTCTTGTTTCCAGTGATTGGTTTTTGCCTCTCCCTTGTATCTGGCCTGTGTTCCTGGATTTCCACTTGTTCTTGTTTGCGAATGTCCTGCGCGAATGTTCTGCACCCAAAGGCCAACGGCTGGGAACAGACAGCCCAACGCCAATTTCCTTGTACCCTGTACCAAGCAGGGGTGGGGAGCATTTTCCTTGTGCTCAGCAGAGATCTCCCTGCTCCCCGGCTACTGGGAACACCTTCTCACCAGACCTGTGTTCCTGTATCTCTGCTGTTCCTGGTGGTGGATGGTCTGAGTTCTGCACCCAAAAGCAGAAGTCTGGGAACAGACAGCCCAATTCTGGGTTCCTGGTTCCCTACAACAAGCAGGAGAGTTGAGCACTTTCCATGTGCTTGGTGGCAGAGATCTCTGGCCCCTCACACTTTTAAATTTATAATGGAAGTAAATTTTTTAATTAGCAAATATAAATAAAACAAAATTACTTTTATTAACAAAATAAACACAACCATATTTTTAAATAATTTTTTCTTTTTAAAGGTTATTCTTGCACTTTCTTTTATTGTATACGCATGCATTTGCACACGGTGGATTTCAGAGAATAGCCTATAGGGGATCGTTCTTTCTTGCGCTGTCACAGGAATGTAACTCATCATCATTCTTGATGGTAGGAGTGTATTCACTGAAACAGATAAACAGCTCTTTTTCAAATTTTAAAGACTTTTATGTATAATTATTCTATGTTCAAATATTCATTGAATTTAAATAATGTTTTTATTTTTGAAAATACAACTCACAGACTATATGAAGTTCAAGAAAAACAAAGGCTAAAAAAAAGTAAATGAAAAACCATTATGCTTAATTTTTACACACCAAGAAAACTTTGACTATTTCCAGGTACATCTTGTTTTACATGTACTTTATATTCACTGTAACTAGTAAGATTTTAATGCATACTATCAAACCTTTAAAAAAGCAATTAATGACCAAAATGTATTCATATACTTTAATGCAAAAATGCTTAAAATCTGTACATTTTTCTTTGTTTTTTTTAAAATAAAGTTGTTCAATTAAAAGTAAGAAAATAATTTTGTTGCAATGAACTCTCAAATAAAAACATTAGTTAGCCATGTTTACAGAAGCTATTAAGATAAACTCTTGCCTAGACCCAAAATTTGCAAGTCTCAATGAACATTAATATAGTCAGAATGGACATTTATTATAACAAGTATGCTTTATGGAAGCAGGAACTGAAAGATGTTGAATAAAGTAAGATTGATTAATATTATTATTATGTACCCATTATTTATTTTCTTCATATATTTCCAATATTCTCCTAGGGTTAGCCTTAGCAACATTCCTGTATTAAGCTAAAGTATTGTATAAAAGGAGTATATCAATTCTCAATGCTTTTTGAGCACTTCCGTATATAAAATATAGTGTCTCTTCAAGCTGTGTTTCTGTCAATGGAAGTGATCTATACAAAAAGGTTTCTTCTCATGAACTTCCTTATAATTTTTTTTTAAACAGAATTCTCTGGTATTACTAGTAAAATAGGGGATAACACTTTATAGCAAAAAATTTACTCAAGAGATTAAATAAACAATGAATTAAGCATGCAATATCCAATGTCTTAATACTTAATATTAGAAAAACTGATAAAATGTAAATGATCCTCACAAGTAACCACGATGTATAAATAATCTTCCTGCTGAAAATCTTTCCTAGAAACCTTTCCTTAGAGGGAAGAATCATATAAGAAAATATATCATCTTAATTCCTTGCTCCCACTATTCTTTCATTTTCTTTCATATTGAAAAGAATTAAAATATTTATGCAGCAAGGAGAATTTAGCTTCTATTGCAGTGGTTAACATTATGTAAAAAAAGAGCATTTTAGAATTTAGCGTTGAAATAATAATATAAGTTAGAGCACTCTAATACAACCTTATTGGTTTATAGCTAGAAAGCCTACATTCTAAAATTATGAGAAACTTCAAAGTTGTTCACCAAAGCAGTACCAGAGTATGAATTTTCTTATTAGCTTAGGGAGCCTGCTCAGTATTGCAAGAAGTTAAACTCAGCCTATGGCTGGAGATCTTTTGGGGAGACTAAGGCTTAGTTTAGATTCTATTATTTTCTCTGTGTCTTTCTCTTTTCCTAAACTTGGTAATCAATCTTTCCTGAACATGTCTCCAATAAACATATTATCTATTTTCAGTAAAGCCACATTTGATGTCAAGACTTCTTCAACAACCAGTTACAAATGTCCTTTGCAGTAGTTGGTAATTTAATTGCCCCCTTTATCAGTCAAATCTAGAAGCTTATATTTGACATGCAGGGTTACAATCCTTGGTAGCTTTTGACACAGATCGTTTGGTAACGAGAATTCAAATCAATGACTTTGAGAGTAAATTCTGTTGTGGGGGCACTTTTGGCCATGGGAATGTTACAATTACAATGTTATGATTCAAATGTCCTCTTTGAGGATGAAATGACTACTGTGTCCATTTATACAACAAAGTACTTAATACTGATAGAATACATATATGTGTCACTTAATAACTCCATTTTCATCATGGTTATGATATCAAAGTTTGTATTAATTCTGCTTTGTGCTCATTTTCCACTGTGGTAGAGAGGGGGCACATATGTTTGCTTCCATTTGTGGTAACCCTGAAAATGAAAGATGATCATTAGGGATATTAGGCCACTGATGCTTCATAAAGTTATTGAACATAAGAGTTTAAAAACCTTGCAAAACATTGCAAGTGTTTTTTCCTATGATTATGATTTATTATACTTTATGTCACTAATATACTGTATGAAACGCTGTACGTTGGCCCCCAGGTGAGAGATGGGGCCACCCACCCATCTCAAACTTTTTGACCAAGAAATGTTCCTGTCCAAAGAAAAATAATGAAACAGAGTCTGAAGAAAAGGCCATCCAGAGTCTCCCCTACCTAAGGTTCCATACCATCTGCAAACAATAAACCTCCACACTATTGCTGATGCCAATAAGTACTTGCTGATAGAAGCCTGGTGTGGCTGTTCCTCGAGAGGTTGTACCAGCACCTGTCCAATCTAGCTGCATGTACTCACAGCCAGCCATTGACTGAGTGGGTGGATGCCAATGGGATAGCTAAGGGGAGGACTGAAAGAGCTGAAGGGGTTTGCAACATCATAGGAAGAACAATGTCAACCACCTGGACTACCCAGAGCTCCCAGAGACTAAACCACCAACAAAAGAGTACACATGGAAGGACCCATGGGTCTAGATACATATGAAGCAGAGAATGACCTTGTCTGACGTTAATGGGAGAAAGGCCCTTGGTTCTGTGGAAACTTGATGCCCTAGCATGGGGGAATACTAGAACAGTGAGGCAGGAATGGGTGAGTGAGAGGAAGAGCATCCTCATAGAAGCAAAGGGGAGGGGGGAGAGGGAAGAGGGAATGGAGGATTTGTGGAGGGTTAATCAGGAAGAGAAATAGCATTTAAAATGTAAATGAATAAAAGAATTAATAAAACAGCTGTAAGTCCATCATTGAATTTGAAACGATTGTGGTAGAAATACAGTTCATCTTCACATTTCTAGGGCTTGTGTGTCTTTCACTGCATTTGTGGTCTGCAGCTACACTAGTGATAGTTGTAAAGATGCAAGTAAAGCCACTTCCATCCACAGTAAACTGAACACAGTCATCTGCAGAAAACCCCAGAAATCAAACCACATTGTCACAGGACTATCCCCCTCTTCTTTTTTGTTTCTGTTTTCCTTTTCTTTCTTTTTTTTAGTTTTAATTTTTTTAATTAATCATTCCATTCATTTACATCTCAAAAGATATCCCACTTTTCCGTTACCTCTCCACCATAATCTTATTCCCACATTTGCCCTCCCCACTACCTTTTGCCTGTATGAAAAAGTGCTCTCCCACCCACCAACGCTCTCACCCCCACTACTACAGCTTCCCCCATTCTGGGGCATTAAGCTTCCCTTGAATAAGAACCTCCCCTCCCATTACTGTCAGGCAAGGCCATCCTCTGCTACATATGAATCTGGAGCCATAGATTCCTCCCGGTATACTCCTTGGTTAGTGGTCTAGACTCTGGGAGAACTGGGTGGTCATGTCAGCCTGTTGTTCTTCTAATGGGGTTGCAATCCTCCTCCTCTCCTCCAGTCCTTTTGCCAGCTCCTGTACCAGGTTCCCTGAGCTCCAACTGATGGTTGTGGAGGCAAGAGAATCAGACTTTCAAGATCATCCTTAAATATAATCTCGACTACATAAATCACCATCTCAAGAAGGGGAAGGAAGATAAGGGGAAGAAAGAAGACCAGAGAAAGGAAAGAAAGAAGGAAAAATGGAAGGTTAAACTCGGCAGGTGGCTGTTCCTCCAGTATCATGCCTACTACTCTTGCTCCAGCTTGCTAAGGATACCTTTTCTGACCCTTTTCTCTCTTTTGCTAAAACTCATCACATTTTATATGTTTATTCAGGAAGTAAAAAGTTGCTGTACACAGCACATGTTCAAAGTACAATTAACCAATGTGTTTTTGTATGTGTGCATGTGTGTGCGCCCAGGCATGTGTGTCTGTGTATGTAGCTGTGTTCTTACGGGACCCCCAAAAGTGGGGGTCCCCTTTAATTCCATATAAAACCAATGAGATGTAGCTACAGAATTTGAGGGTTGAAATATCTAACTGTAAGTACTATGTTAAAGAAGAAAGTTCATGGATGGAGCATTTACCTCAAAAGTTACAACAGGAGGATCAGAAAAATGCAGAATAGAGTAGAAGAAAATTATGAATTACTAAAATAGAAAGAAAAAAAATGAAGAAAGTAAATAAACCCAAAAGTAAGTTATATGAAAAAGATTAAGGAAGGCCTGGAGGACATGGTGATCCCAGCACTCAGGAACTCTGGAAAAGGCACAGGGTGAGTGTGAGGATAGCCAAGGCTACATAGGAGAACTGTGTCTCAAGCAAAACACACACACATACACATACACTGACACACACACTGACACATACACAAAGATACACAGATCGACAGACAGACACACACACACACATAAACACATAGAAACTCAGGCACACAAAGGTATACAGAGAGACCCACACACACACATAGAGAGAGAGGAAAAAAATGTAATTTATCTAAAAAACTTTTAAATTTTATAGTTGAAAGTAGAATTTTCATTAACATAGTTTAAACATATGACATATATTATATCATATTTAAAACTTATGAAATTAGTATTTTATGCTGATTTTTACTGAAGTACAGTATGATACTTTGTTTATACTTATAAATTCTTCATAAACATATGATACTGTATTTTTCATAAATGTACATGGCAAATTAATGATTTTTCACACTAACCATATGCCATTAGTAAGAAGTGTGTGTATATGTGAACTTACAGTTAGAAAACTATAGAAGGATCATATATAGTCACCAACTCTGAGTGGTGTTGGCACACACCTTTAATCTCAGAACTCTGGAGGTAGAGGCAGACAAATCTCTGAGTTCAAGGTCAACCTGGTCTGCAGAGTGAATTCAGGACATTTAGGGTTACACAGAGAATTCATGTCTTGAAAAACCAAATGAAACCAAATCAAATGAAACCAAACCACACCAAATCAAACTAAACCAAACCATACCTATCCAAACCTAACCAACTTAAACCGAATCAAACAAAAAAAATTATACTCTAAAGAACACTTAAAATGAGCATTTCTACATGAAGTTTGTCATAAAAAATTAATCATGGTATGCCTAAAATCCTAGGAAATGTTATGTTGCAATGTTTGGTTCAAACATAGTTTCTCTACAAATGCAAAAAAACAAAGACATGTAAATTTCTTTTTTTAAATGAATACTAAAATTGATGCTTACTGTGAATCTGTGAGGATCTCAAAATATTACATAGCAAAGTATCTAAAAAATCTTACCCCAAGAATACAACATATGAAAATTAGTATGTTGACAAATTATTCTTCATTAAAAAGGAGAATATAGCTTTTTATTCATATATATGTATAATATACACTATAGTTCACATATATGTGTGATGAGAGAGTAACTGCATCTTATCAATTATATAAATAATATCAACTTTTCATTCGAACATTATCAATACCTCTCCCAGAGTTCTTTGTAATTTAAATCGTCTTTGCATTTGACAGTTTGTTTGACCTTACAAACTGTATAGAAAGCATGCTATTTTACTTTTTACGAATTGAGAAGTTTTTAAGATGTTAATTTACTTTTGAAGAGAAGCATTCTGGTGGGCACTAAATCTAAAACAACAATTTGAATAATATAAATGCAGCTATGGGTTGTTTTTCTAGTTTAAAATTCGTACCCTACATCACAAGGTTGGAAAACAATTCTGTCCCTCTGCCGGACTTGTGTTAGTTTGATGATTATACTGATATTAACCGCTTCACTTGAGTAAGCAAAGAAGAAGTAAAATACCAGTCCGACCAGCTGTTAATTCACAGAGTGCTGTACTGTGCTTATTAAAAACACCCAAAAGATGTACCTTTGTGGTTCAGTCTTTTGAATTAGAATCAGAATATTAATCATGCCTCGGGCCTAAATTAAACATTGGAAGGCCCCTTAAGAATTTTCACCAAATTTTCTTGGATTTTTCTTTATTGGGTCTTCCCGGACTCTGTTTAGCTCTGTAATTGCTTTGCTCCTTTGTTGATAGGTTAAAGCACAACGTGCTTTCTTCCATGTCATAATATTTAAGGGGACGGCTCAGTGGGCTCCTCCAAGTTGGAATATGCAGCTGAGACACCAATTTATAACAGAAATCTTGTTTACAATGTCAAATAAACTGCGATGTATGAACTGTTGTGTGTTTTAAAATCCATAGCTATAAGGACTGGGATGATTTCTATCTTCACAGAATTTGCATTCTAATAGGGCTAATTATTAAAAGTGTCTCACCAAATATGCTTGGCCTGCCTTTCTATGGGCATGAAAAATTTTCAATTGTTGTAAAAAAATAAAACAAAATAAAAAAGCGACTAAAAAGAAACCCTACAGTTTTAGCTTGGTCAAAATGCATCTAGCCTGCAATGTTGTTAGCAAAAATGGACTTGAACAGGCAGATAGACACATTTAAAGATGTTCAGATATCCTATTGTATGATTTCAGAGGATGTATATTGTTTAACACCATTTCACAGAATTGGAATGTGGAAATAGTTTCATTACGACACCTATCTGTTAGTAACCATTTAGTATGTTCTTTTTATATAGGGTTCACTCCAAACTCCATATATTGGAAAACAAAAAATATATACATATATTATGATCTTTGAAATGATAATGTTGAAAATATATGCACTTCCTCCCTGTTAAGGAAAAGGATGAAAGAGTAATATTTAACAATGTGAGGAAAACCATGTCATTTTAAAAGGCACATAATGGTAATCATGTATTGTTAATACTTTTGCCCTATCAGAAAATTTTCCTTCTAGTTTTTTTAAATTTGAATTTATAGTAAGTGACTAATATTTAAGTTTAAATTAGAATTGCGTTAATTCTAAGCTCCTCCACTATAATTTGTGAAGATAGAAAACAAACGTCTGCTGAAATTGATATTTCAATTTATTGACACATTTGGTAGATACAACATGCTCGGCTTTTTAAAGGTTTGTTTAACAATATTTGGGCTGAGCTGATACTATATAGAGTTTATCTTGGCAGTATCTTCTTGTTACATAACAGAAAGAAAAGTATATAGTGCGATGTGCTTAAAAAATACAAGTAATTATCAAGCTATTGTATTGTTAAAACAAGAATATGAAAAAAGATATGTTTTGGAATATATGTAGTAAGCAGCATCATATTTACTAATATGCTGACTAATTAATCAGTTCCCTTTGCAAGTTGTTTGCTATGTTAGCTGTTTTCATTACAGGAATTAGCAAAATGGGAACAGGTGTTGACCTAATGGGTAGTACAAAGCAATTGTATCTTTACTCTGTTTTAAGCTCCTCAGGTTATTGTGAATGACATGGAAAAAACGAGAACAATAAGAATGGGGAAGCCAGCATTTCAGAAAGAAACATGAACACAGTGGAGAAGCTAGCCTCTTCGAGAGTGCTAAATGTGCAAAAAGTCTGTCTTCTGCTCTCATCTTCCATCTCTCTAAAAATGTTTTCAGCTTCCTGGGGAATAGACATGTGCTTTACAGATTACTCATTAAGGGACTGGACTATGAAATAACCTCACTGTTGGAAAATCATATACAGTTTCATTAAGTATGTCCATGAGACATTAAACTGATATCAACAAAAGATTATCACCTGAACGACATTTCCAATTCCAGGATTTGTCATGGACAGTAACAAGAGCTGAACAAAACTGATAGTATGTTAATTTTTTAAAAGTGAAGCCATGAGATTACTGGGATCATGGATACAGTTTACACCCCACAAATATGTTAGAATCCCCTTTACAGGTGGACTAATATTATGATGAAATGTTATAACTCAGCTCTAACCACATGCTTTGTAAACTTTTTTCTTACAACTTCATTTCAAAAAGAGAGATATATGAAGATTTTTCAAACCATTTTGGCATGAAACTATATGAATATATTTTTGTCAGTACTTGATTCTTTTAAAGGTTTGGGTAAGTGTATTTTCATTCTTTTTTGTAAATCTTCAAAAGCACATTCCAAATGGCATTTTATTGCATACTTTAATACCAGCCTACAGATTATTAACCAAAATATTACTTTTTGCCAATTTTGTTGCATTTCAAAGTAGTTTCCAAAGGAATAATTTCTTCCTATACATTTCAATACACATGCCCAAAAGTTACATTAAAAAAATAAGTTATTTAACATAATTTAACGAATTAGTCTGCATTTAATTGAATGTGTTCATTTTTAAATGAGCACTATTTTAGCAGAGTTTCAGAAAGAGAACCTAACAAATTTAGAAGTTGCAGTTAGTAAATAAAGGCTCTTAAATTCTTTGAAACACGTGATCTCTTTCTCTTTTCAATTAACAATTTCTTTATATACCTGTTATTTTCCATTAGAATGTCACTCATTTGGATTTGGTTGTTTGAATTGTATTTACCATTGAACTTACAATTTTATTTAGAAACTTTTGATTACATTCTATTTCAATTTAAGTGTTTTATTTTGTATTTTTACATTACAATGTATGTTTGGATAATATTCATACTTTTATTAATGTTAAAATATAAAAAGTAAATTAATAAAACATTAAAATATTCATTATATTATGATCAAAACAATGTCCAAATAAAAATTATTAAATAATTCAAGTGAAACATGCAATTGATTAAAAATAGAAGATAAGTTAATATATGTACATACATTTGGAAGAAATACATAGAATGCTATGTACAAATAAAATATATATGTAATATATAATGCAATATATATACATTTGTATAGCATGATACCATCTTAATGAGTATTTATGTATGCATATATATATCTTAAATATTGCATCTAATTGTATAAAACTGAGCATATAAATTATAATTTAAAAATGCACACATTATCTAGAGTAGGAGAACAGAAAGGGAAAGAAGATGGGACAGTTTATCAATGCATTAATATTATGTGCTAATTGATTTTGTAATAGCATCTGGGCTTTTTCATAAATATGATTATGAATTTACGAATACTGTAAGCACTTTACCCATTCTTATGTATGATCTGTACTTCAATATAAACAAAGAGTAGACATTTGTCTTTCTGAAAGCTTTTCAGAGATTTAATACAGAGCAATTTGAGAAAGAAAACACACATACTCTGTTGTGTCGAAGGAGTAAATGCACCTAAACGGTTCATAGTTAACAGAAAGAGGATTTCCAGGCACTGTCTACTTCACCGTCTACTACACACTCTAATAAAGTTATTGTTGCAAAAACCAAAACTGAAAACTGATCAAACTTTTGATCTAATGCTTGGCAAGAGAGTTAAATAACCAATGAGATAAAATCAAACTATGAACATCACAGGAAATTATAACAAAGAAATAACAAATTAAAGAGGAAGCAGGCAGCAGAAAGCTCTGGAAAGAAAACTTATAGAGAACCCATGCTGTTAGATAGTTATTTGAATAAGAACTTACATAATTTTTCAATAGTAATCTATGTAAGTTTAATGCACCTGATTTTGGTAAAAAACATTATGTTTAATTTGATAATAGTATTATGAATATTTTTTATTGATTCATATATATTTTAGTTAAGTTGCCATTGTAAAACTAAAATAAATTTTTATGATTTACTAAATCATACAAATGGAATAAAAGATGATTCGGCAATTCTCTGAATGTCAACTAGCATGAAGAGGAAATTAGGTTAGATCTTTCATGGGAATTGTTGCTAAATTGACAACTCTTGAAACTGGAGAATCCGGTTATTCATGTCTCACCCGTTTCATATAAATAGATACAGAGCTTCCATAGTAAATAAATGCGCTCTAGTAGATTGTTAGGATCAGTCTGATACTTGATATATAAAACTGATAAATGAAGATATACACCAATCTTCATTCATAGGATTTAATAAGATTTAGTATTCAATTTGATTGTAAAAAGCACATGCTTTTCTGTTACGCAATACCCACTATAACCTATGTTTACAAATAAAAGAAGTTCTTAACATAGTCATGGAGTTAAGCTTAAGATAGTTCATCCTGGCAGCAACAAAAATTCTGACCCCTTCTTCTGATTTGATAATTTTAAGTAGCATATTACTAAACGGTAAATTCTTTTTTTTCACAGAAAATACTATCTGTTTCTTGAAAGTACTCTCTCCACAGAACATATTCAGATCAAGATTTTTACTCTCTAATCTCGTCACAGATCTTCCCCACCTCCACATCCATTTTATCCCATGTTTTCTTTCTATTGTTGAAAACAAAGAGGCAAATAAAAAAGAATTAACAAATGAGAATAAAATAAAAGCACAAGCAACACAAAAACAAACACAGACTAATATATACCCTAGACTAAAACTCATAAAAATCAACAATTGGTAACCATAATGTACAAGTAAAAAATAAGAAGTAAATATGCCCCGAAAGTGCAATGTAAGAAAAGAAAAATTCCTAAAAAATAGCACTGTGTCTGTCTTGCATTGGCCATCTACTACTGAACATGAAACCTACACTTAATTTTGGTTTATGTACTCAATGAGATGCCACTAGAGAAAAAAATTTCTCTTTTTTTGGGGGGGGTATTTTATTTTATTTATTTACATCTCAAATGTTATCTTCTTTTCCAGTTTTTTCTCTGGAAACTCCTTATCCCATCTGACTACCCCTACTCCTATGTGGGTGTTCCCCTACTCACAAACCTACTCCTGTCTCTCTGCACCAGCATTCCCCTTCACTGGACCAAGGACCTCTCCTCCCATTGATGGAAGACAAGGCCACCCTGTGTTACATATGCTGATGGAGGCATGGGTTGCTCCATGTGCAATTTTTGGATGGTGGTTTAGTCCCTGGGAGCTAAACCACCATCTGGGGTTGGGGGGTCTCTTTGGTTGATATTGTTTTTCTTCCTGTGGGATGCAAACCAGTTTAGCTCCTTAAGTCCTTTCTCTAATTCCTCCATTGGGGAGCTGTGCTCAGCCCAATGGTTGGCTGCCAGTATCTGCCTAGTATTTATCAGACTCTAGAAGTGCTTATGAGGAGATGGTTATATCTGGCTCCTGTCATAAAGCACTTCTTGGCATCCTCAATATTGTCTGGGTTTGTGTCTGTATATGACATGGATCCTCACATGGGGCTGTCTTGGGATGACCCATTTTTCAGTCTCTGCTCCACACATTTCCTCTCTATTTTCTCATTTGAGTATTTTGTTCACCCATCTAAGAAGAACTGAAGCATCCAGGCTTCAGTCTTCCTTCTTCTTGCACTTCATGTGGTCTGAGAATTGTCTCTTGGGTAATCTGAGCTTTTGAGATAATATCCACTTATCAGTGAGGGCATACCATACTATCCTGTTTGTTTGTTTGTTTGTTTGTTTTTGCAAATGAACATGCAAGTTGCTCCTTCTAACTCTATGAAGAATTGAGGAGGAATTTTGATAGTGATTGCACTGAGTTTGTAGATTGCTTTCAGCAAAATGGTCATGTTTTTTCTATATTAATGCTGCCAGTCCATGAGCATGGGAGATCTTTTCATGAGCATGGGAGATCTTTTCATCTTCTGAGATCTTTGATTTCTTCACAAATGTGAAGTTCTCATCATACAGATTCACTTGGTCTGTTAGTGTCACACCAATGTTTGTTATATTGTTTGTGACTACTGTGATGGATGTTGATTCCCTAAATTCTTTCACAGCCTGTTTTTCTGTTGAGTAGAGGAAGGATCTGTTTGAGTTAATTTTATATTCAGCCATTTTTCTGCAGTTGTTTACCAGGTTTAGGAGTTCTTTGGTGGATTTTGGGGGGCTACTTAAATATACTATCATGTCATCTGCAAATAGAGATATTTCAACTTCTTTCTTTACAATTTTTATTCCTTTGACTTCCTGTCCTTATATAATTGCTTTAGCTAGGATATTAAGCACTGTATTGAATAGGTAGAAACAGAGTTGTCAGCCTTGTCTAGTACCTGATTTTAGTGAAAGTGCTTCAAGTTTCTCTCCATTTAAATTGATATTGGCTACTGGTTTGATGTATATTGCTTTAACTATGTTTAAGTATGGGCCTTGAATTCCTGATCTTTCCAAGACTTTCATCATGAAGGGGTGCTGAATTTTGCCAAATGCTTTCTCAACATCTAATGATATGATGTTTTTTTTTTTTGTTTCCTTTGAGTTTTAACAAAGTAGATTGTGTTTATAGAATTCTATATATTAAACCATTTCTGAATCCCTGGGATAAAACTTCTTGATCATTATTAATGATCATTTAGATGTATTCTTAGATTCAGTTTGCCAGAATTTTCCTGAATATTTTGCATGTGTATTCATAAGAAATATTGGTCTGAAGTTCTCTTTCTTTGTAGGGCCTTTGTGTGGGTTAGGTATAGGAATAATTGTGACTTCCTAGAATGAAATGCACATGGAATTCCTATGCAGTTCATCAGTTTCTATGAGTTCATGTGTGCAACAGCCATATGACTTTTTGAGGACAGCCTTTCATACATGCTTTTCTCATTCTTTAATCCTCCTTTTTGACATTTTTTTTTTTTTTAATCCATACTCTTCAGTGTTGTTTCTGAACTCTTGGGTGGGGTTATTCATATGTCTCATATACAGCTGAAAACTTGTAATTACATATTTTCAATACTTTGCACAGTTAGGAATCTTTGTATTGGCCATCATACATGTCAATGGGAAAGCTTTTTTGGAGAAAGATGTAAATACTCAGAAGTCAGGTTGATAACATGATTCTTTTCAAGATATGCATTTGGCCATAGTTATAGTACCAAGCATGATTTTCTCCCTGTAGAGCAGGACTTAAATCAAGTCAAGTGTGACATTGCTTACTCCCATAAGCAGTTTATCATCATTGTATGACTGATAAAACTTAGCCTAGTAGGTCAGAATTGTGTCAAGACAAGAAAAGCTACCTACCTGGGAAAGCTTCTTGGTCAGTAGATTTCTCTATGTCCTTCATCCAAAGTTGTGGCATCCTCATCAATGAAATTTTATCATATGCTTAGAATTGTTATGCAAGCATTATATGAAGAACCAATGAGTTTTGAAAAACATCATCATTCATAGGTCATATGGGGTAACCTGTTTTATATTGAAACTTTTATTTAATAACCAGTGTTTTATGAGAACATTATTCACGCATGTAATGTGACACTGCTCAGATTATTTTTAAATATATCTGTTTACTACATATAAGGAGGTTTCATAAAATACATCTTTAGTTTTAGAATCCACCCCTATCTCTCTTCCCTTACTCTGACTCCTCACAGTGAATAACATTATTTATTTAACTGATTTCACAATAAATTCTAGATTGTAAAATCTTATTTTTGTTTATATATCATACTCAAAATAATAAAGTTTACATATCTCCTTAGATGTTTATGTTTTCTACCCTGCACTGAAAATATTGATAGTTGCTCATTTTTTAAATAAGTTTAACAATTACATAAAACGAAGAAACTAGGGAAAGGACTGAAAAAGCTGAATAGGATTGCATTCCCAAAGGAAGAACAAAAATATCAATGAACCAGAGCCCCCCCAACAGAGTTCCCAGAAACTATACTACCAACCAAATAGTACAGATGGAGGAACGCACGGCTCCAGCTGCATATGTAGCAAAGAATAGCCTTATCTGGCATCGATGAGAGAGGGCCCCTTGGTCTGTGAAGTTCCAATGCCCCATAGTAGGGGATGCTAGACTGGTGATGTAAGATTCGGTGGGTGGGAGGGAGGGTGGGAACACCCTCATAGAAACTGAGATGGGAGGATATGATAGTGGGTTTTCAGAGAGAAACCAGGAAGGAGGATAGCATTTGAAATGTAAATTAATAAAATAATCAATAAAGATAAAAAAAATCAAAGGAGGTTTGTTCTGAAAAACAAAAAGTAAAAAAAAAAAAAAAAAAAAAAAAAAAAACTAAAAACAAAACCAATTATATCTTCCATGTGCATTTGAACCTTTACTTTTGACATTGATTTTATTTAGAATTTTTTTGAAGACTTTATTTTTTGATTACTGTTGATTTAATTTAAATTATATATTGTTAATATTTTCTTTTGGAATATTATTGATTAAAAACAGTTTTCTATTCTGGGGCAAATAAAACTAATTTACACAGAGTTGTATGTGCTTTATTAGTTAGTTTTCAGGTTTTGTAGATTATTCTGAGTATTCCTCTTGTATTTGAATAATTACATAAAATATACCTTTGGCTCAAAGCTAACAAAAGATACATTATATAAAGGTGGTCTTCAAATTTGTCTTCCTTTTCTTGATATTTTAATATAATTGCATTATGTTTCCTTTTAACTTTATCCCTCCAAACAATGCCATGAAGTTCCTCTTTCTAACTTGTAAACATGTCTTCTTTTTCACTAATTTTATTTATGTGTGTGTGTGTTTGTATATGCATATTCATGTATATTCATAAATATAACATGCTCTGTCTATATAATGTCATTTGTATATACGGTTTCAGTACCGACCATATGGTATTTAATAACCTATTGTGTTCTTCTCTGGGGAAGACAGGTTAACTTCCTGTCTACATTCCTCAGTTTCCCAAAGTTGCTTGTTTAGGATTGAGGATTATGAGCTTATTCCAATTGACTTTAGCATGTCTATCAATGTTATCATTGTTTTGGTTATGTTTAGGGAGTCATTTTGGTGGGGCCTCATGCATGTAGCTTTTGATATTGGTAGGAGATACAATTTTGCATCAAAGTTCCTAATGTGTTATTATCCACACTATTATTAAGACTTATTCTTAAATGTTTTCTGAGTTTTACATACAGGAGTATCTTCTGGATGTATTCACTGAGATCAGACTCCACAACTCTACATTTTTCCTGCTTTTGATTTCTTTGTAATTGATTCTTTATGTTTCATTGAGAAGTTTTTGTGATGAGGGTAAATATCTTAAAATATTTTAATGATCACCTTTTTGAAAACATTTAATAGTTAATCAATTAGGGAAAATTATAAGTTACATGTTACTAAAATTTCTATGGTATTTGCCATGCATGTGAAAGAAAAAAATTCTACCAGGTTATCTTTACAAAGAACAGCACGATTATTATTATCACAATCATCATCATCGTGGTTGTTTTGGTCTTTTCATCATCATGATCATTATATAATGTATAAATAGGACAAAAATTTAAAAAGTGAGTTAAACAGATTGCTACAGATGTGTCCTCTAAGCTTCTAATCTTCTGCGAATTAAAACTCTAGGTTTCATTAGTTGAGCCATTTAATTGGCAACATTTTGGTTTTAGGCTAATTCTTCTCTAGTTAAATGAAGGGAAGAATTAAACCAATTATACACTTATTAGGAAAACATACATGTTTTCCTCAAATGCATTTTTCTGCTTTTGTAAATCATTTTCTATTAACACAATCACATAGATTTTATTTATTTATATTTCCTTTGGTCTGAGGAAAAATAAATTGATAGATGTTTGATAAAAAAGATAGTTGTAAAATTTTTGGTGAGATAAAATATATACAAAATAAAGTAACTCCCTAGTGTTTGAATGGATAAAAATGCATTGTTCAGGATAGTATTGATAAATATGCTTTGTATGTAAATAGATCTCATTATCCTTGTTGCTGCTATGTGATGTTGGTGAACATATTTCATTGTCTTAGAGTAATTTTTTTTCCTTGATGATTCTATATTCTACTCAACTAGTCTAGTTAGTTCTCCAGGCTGCACTGGGGATACACAATTATTTTCTAGCTTTGAAATGAATGACTATTAGCGTACAAAACAAACTGAAAATATAGAAAACAATGGTTTATACATCCTTTATTTCCATTCACCTTTTAGACTCACCAAAAAGCTCTATACTTTGATTAATAAGTATATTAGGCACAGTAAATACCTCTGTATTTTCTAAGGCCTCTCCTGTAAGTTATACATTTAAAGGAAAAAGAAGCTTTGGAGGTATGCTTACATAATCATAGTGAGATGACTTTGTAGTCCTTGTGGCTTCTAAGAAATCAAAAGTGTGTTGCTGAGAAGAGACAAAGGGAGATTCTGAAGTTAGAAAATGCCATGATGTACAGCTGCCTTTGAAGATGGAGGGCACAGCAAGCACTGTGCAGTGACACAGTACCAGAACGGGATAAAGGTGAAGGTATACTCCAGGAAGCATGTGGCATGTGTGGAGGCCACATCTCCACTGCCACTTTAATTTGGACCTCATCTAATAGATTTTAGGTCTTTGAATCTGTGGAGAAGAAAATATGGGCTGTATTAAATCACCAAGTTTATGATAATGAGTAAGAGGAATCTAATAAGTTTTCATATACTCTACCTTTGCACATGTAGTTCTGACCCCTTAGCCAAGAAATTATTCTCACTTTTCTACTTCATGTGAAAAACACTGGAGTAGATCAAGGAGCTTCTGATCAGCAATTTATTAAAAGCAAAGGACATCCAGAAAGATAGACAGAACCTTGAAAGTATTTGATATCATCCCAGTCCTCCATCAAGGATAAATTTAAATTCTACAGCTCAACACATTAAACCTCAATGTCTGGTTCTTCTTATTCTGAAATATAAAAAGTCCTAATATCTTACTCTAATAGCATAGTAATATCTGAATCTATATACACAGTTAATCATCTCAAGCTTTGATCAGTGTGTTTGGAAGGAGAAATATATAAGATTCTGACAACCAACCTGGCTTGTTCAAGAGTGAGGAAAAACCCTGTTCCATCACAACCACCCTCTGAAGAGTAAGTGTGATTTAAGTGATTTAGCTCAGATGAGCAAAGCTATTATACAAGATAAAAAGAACAACTCTTCCAAGACCCAAAGACTGGCTGAAAGAGGCTTGAAGGAACTATTGCAAATGGAGATACACGGAAGAGGAAGTAAAGAAAACAGCAAAATATAATCCAATGGTGGTAAAAGTCACCAATTAAGCAGTTTGTTATAAATACATTTTAAGTTTTATTTTATTTGGAACAGGTACCAGAATAAGCAATGTATTGAAGACACTTCTCTTATTTTTATTTCATTCTGAAAATCTGAAATATAAACTATAGAGATCCTTTGTAAGTGTATAGTCTAGGCCCAACTATGCTCCCACTTTTAAGTTTTAAACCTCTCTCAAGTTATTTATGAAACTTTTTGGAGATATCAGACATAGTTTTGAACAGGCCTAGTAAGGGACCAACATGAGATAAAGCTTAAAGATCGAACTGCTCTGATGCTACTGGAAATGGAACAACTAAAGATATTCTTAGGAGGTAAAATATAACAATAAGCCGTAGACTGAGCGTAGGATTAAATGGCAGGCCTTCCCAGCTATTGGCACCACAGTATGAGTATGCTATCCAAACTATGCTGGGCTTCACTCACACTTTCTCTGGGTGTCATGTTGAACATGTCTCCACGTGGTCAGGAAATATTGGAGGAGAAGAAGATATGGATTAGACTATGAAAAATTCTCTGGCATTTGGAAGCATTTAAACTTTGGAGAGGCCAGAAAGGTACTGGAAGATGAACAAAGAGAAAAAGAAGTAAGTAATTTATCCTGTTATATTTCACCAGGCAGTTACTCACATCTCTACTATAGTTACAGGCTTTACTGTGTTCTTATAAAGTAAACATTGTTTTTTCTCTTTGAGGCAGATGTGGAAATACTATGAATTTCTACTCTTGTAGATCTCTGTGGAGCATCATTTTTCCTTTCTTGATTTCGTTAAACGTGACATTTTTGTAAATACTCCCAATACCTAATATAACTGTGCTTTTGCTTTGAGAGCACTAAATTTTTACTGCTTTCTTCTTTACTGATGAAGTTATTGTGGGCTATCCAAAAGCAGAGTCCAAAATGAAAATACAGTTGGGCTTTCCAGTTACTACAGGAATAACTGTGAGACTGGGGAGTAGGAGAATCAGTCCAGTAGTACTTAGTCATATTCACAAGAATGGAACAGCAGAGACATGGTGTGTTCTTTAATAAATGAACAGCACACACTGTGAACTGAACAGAAATTAGGGAAAGTTACAGTCTACAGGTATTGACAAATACATAATGACATGCATGTTCTACACAAGGTCACACAGAGTCATTGTGCTGCCTTAAAGATAACCTGTGCTCTGCTGGTCCATCCCTTCACCATGTAGCTTCTGGCAAGCACTGATATTTTCACTGTCCCTATTTTGCTTTTTCCAGAATGTCATGACGTTGTAATTATACAAAATGATGCCATTATGTATTGGATCCTTTTCTCTTCAGGTCTCTCTATGTCAGTTCATGACTTGATAACCCATTTCTTAGCACTGCATGTCTGGTAGAATATCTGCACAGACCACAATCTGTCTGTGAATGGATCTACTAAAAGGCAGCAGTTGCTTTAAGGTTTTTGTAACTGCAAACAAAGCTTCTATAAATTTCTATGGATCATTTCATAAATAAACAGAATCTGTAAGTATAACTCCTGAATCCCATTGTAAGGGATTTTTATCCACATGTAAAAACTGTCAAAATTATTTTGTCAAAATCTCTACTACTGTTCTTTCCTATCTTCTGTCAATAACCACTGCAGTTACTCTTATACCTAGTAGCACTTGTGGCTGCCCACGGCTTTGTTGATGAACACTGAAACATGTGTAATGACAACTCAGGATAATTTTAATGTACATTCCTTAATGTCACAGGAAATTGTCTTTTGTCTACCTACCAATTTTCTACCTATAATATCTCTTTATTTAAAAATAAACAGATTTTCCAAAAAAAATTGTTTAGATCAGCTGCTCATTTTTAAGCTTAACTATTTATTTTGTAATTATTATCATGTTTTTATATATTTTGTCTAAGTCTTTTATCACCTATATTGGTTTGCAAATACTTTCTCACTGTTTGTCATAAAATATCATTGTCTTGACATATTATTTCAGTGAGCTAAAATTTTGATTCAGTGAATCCACCTTATCTATTTTTTTCTATTAAGAGGCATGCTATTAAGAGATCTTTTTTGAGGACAGCCCATTCAACAAATGGTGTTGGGCCAACTGGCACTCAGCATGCAGAAGAATGAAAACAGACCCTTTCTTATCTCCTTGTACAAAGCTCAAGTGCAAGTGGATCAAAGATCTCCACATTAAACCAGGCACTCTGAAACTATTAGATGAGAAAGTCGGGAAAACCTTAGATCTCATAGGCACAGGAGAAAATTTCCTAAACAGAACAGCTCGAGCTCTAAGGTCAAAGATTGACAAATGGGACTTAATGAGATTGCAAAGTTTATGTAAGGCTAAAGACACTATCATGAAAACAAAATGGCAGCCAACGGAGTGGGAAAAGACATTTACCAACCCCAAATCAGATAGAGGCCTAATATCCAAGGTATACAAAGAACTCAAAAAGCTAGACACCAGAGAATCAAACAACCCTATTAAAAATGGGGTACAGACTTAAACAAAAATTTCTCAATTGAGGAATATCGAATGGCTGAGAAACATCTAAGAAAGTGCTTAACATCCTTAGCCATCAGGAAAATGCAAATCAAAACAACCCTGAGATTCCACCTCACACCAGTCAGATTGGCCAAGATCTAAAACTCAGATGACAGCAGATGCTGGCGAGGTTGTGGAGAAAGAGGAACACTTCTTCACTGCTGGTGGGGTTGTAAACTGATACAACCACTCTGGAAATCAGTCTGGCGGTTCCTCAGAAAAATAGACATAGTACTACCTGAAGACCCAGTTATTCCACTTCTGGGCATTTACCCCAGAGATACTCCAACATACAACAAAGATACATGCACCACAGTATTCGTTGCAGCTCTATTTATAATAGCCAGAAGCTGGAAAGAACCCAAATGTTCTTCAGTAGATGAATGGATACAAAAAATGTTGTACATTTACACAATGGAGTACTACTCAGCTATCAGAAATAATGGCCTAACAAAATTCTCAAGAAAATGGATGCATCTAGAGAATATCATCCTGAGTGAGATAACCCAGTCACAAAAGAACAGACATAACATGCAGTCACTGATAATGGGATACTAACCCCAGAAAGCCCTGGACACCCCAGAAACAACCCACAGATTGTGTGAAGATCAAGAAAAAAAAAGAATATATTTTAATTAAAATAGAACTTGATCACATCCCTCTTTTTCTTACAGCCGCTCCCAGTTTCTTTCCTGTCTCCTCAAATTAATCACCTTTTTTTTTATATTATTGTTACATATATACATATGTGTATGTATATGTACCCACAAATACTTAATTACAACCTTATAAAATGTGTTTGTATACTTTTATGCAAAAATGCTTAAAAATCTGTACATTTAGCTTTGTTTTTTAAATAAAGTTAAAAAAAGAGCTCTTTTGATTTCTCATTTACTGTTACCTATAGTGTCATAGATTGTGTTTTAGAGTTAGTCTATTATGCAAAGTTCCAAAATAAAAGCACACATGTCAGATAAAATAATTTTTTAAAAAAATCTTCCATCTAGTATAGAAAACAAACTACAGAGTGAAAAGACAACCTATGTTGAAATGAAATCATACATTTGTCATTTATAAATTATGTAGGGAATTAATACCTAAGATATAAGGGTAACAAAAATAACTTAATTCCCAGAAAACAAGTTACTGAATTTTTAAAAATTAACAATTAATCAGAACCAACATGCTTAATATCCATAAAAACAGTTAATAGGTGTATAAAATATATATATATGTCATTTCTATTCTTCAAAGAAATACAAACTGAACTCTTGTGTGATATCACTCATCCCCAGTGGAATAATTACCGTTAAAATTACAAGTTACAAACTAAGGGTCATGATGTTGATCAAGGGATGTATGTCCTTGTGCCCAATTGACAAGATGCAAATTTATTAGAGCAAGTTTTCAAGACAGTAGGAAAATGTCTCAAGAAGAAAGATGAAAATACCACATGATTCTATTGAGAAAAAAATATGCCTAATAACTATTGCTACCTCATGTTCAATTTCTTCAGAGCTATATTCACAGTAGACAAAAAAATCAAGGAACCAAATAGTGGCAGAAGAAGAAGGAAAAATGGTACCTAAATACCAATAGAGTGTTATTCTGACTTGTAGAAGAAATGTTTGTCATTTCTTACATGGGGAAAACTCTTAAGTATAGTAAATTAAATACATACAAAATAACAAAGATGAATATAGCAAAGCAATACTTAGACATAATGCCTAAAAATACTCAAAAGGAACAAGAAGATATCAGTTTGTCACCAGGGCCTAGAATTATATAAAGATTAGAAAAGTATCACAATGTTACAAAATTTAATAGGAGAAAAAAGTTCATAAAATTATTTGTCTACCACTACCCACAATACATGATCCTGTTCCCCTTTCACCTCCTCCTCTTATTCCCCCACCAAGGTTCTTCCTTCCCTCTGCCTTCTTTGATTACATTTTTCTCCCTCCTAACTGGGATTGAAGCATTCACACTTGGGCCCTTCTGCTTGTTAACTTCCTTGAGTTCTGTGGATTGTATTCTAGGTATTCTGTACATTTTTTGGCTATTATCTACTTACTAGTGAGAACATACTAGGCATGTCATTTTGGGTCAGATATACCTGACTAAGGACAATATATTCTAGTTCTATCAATTTGCCTGCAAAACTCATTATGTCCTTGATCTTAATAGCTGTATAGTATTCCAGTGTGTAAATGAACCATATCTTCTATATCAGTTCTCTGTGATGCCTTTGTCCTATTTCCATTTTGTAAAAAAATGGTATACCTGGATCTTCAGGTAGCTCTGCTTCCAATTTTCTGAGGAACCTTCAGACTGATTTCCAGAGTGGTAGTACCATTTTGCATTCCCAACAGCAATGGAGGAGTGTTCTTCTTTCTCTGCATCCTCTTCAGCATCTGCTGTCACCTGAGTTCTTGATCTCTACCATTCTGGTTGGAGTAAGGTGGATTTTTAGGGTCGTTTTGATTTTTATTTCCCTGATCAGTAAGGACTTTGAAAATTTCTTCAAATGCCTCTTGGTAATTTGAAATCCCTCTATTGTGAATTCTCTGTTTAACTCTGTGCCTCATTGTTTGATTGCATTGTTTGTTTGTTTTTTGGAGGCTATCTTCATATATATATATATATATATATACATATATATATATATATATATATATATATATATATATATATATATATATGAGATATCAACCATCTATTGATGTGGGGTTATTAATTTTTTTCCAAATCTGTAGTTTACCGATTTGTCCTATTGACTATGTCTAAAAGAACTTCAGGGATACAAATGGAGAAAAGACTGGGGAAATTGTGGTCCAGTGACCAGCTCAAATTGGGTTCCAGCTCAAGGAGAGGTTTCAAGGCCTGATACTATTACTGATGTTATGATGTGTTTACAGACAGGAGCCTGAACAGGAGGCCAATCAATCAGCTGAGTGAGACAGATGCAGATACGTATACCCAATCATTGGAGTGAAGCCAGGGAGCCCTCTGGTTCAGTTAGGGAGACGCTGGAAGAAGCTGAAAAGAAGGGTGACCCCATAAAAAGAACAGAAGTCTCAAATAAGCTGGACTCTTGAGATTTCACATATTGAGCCACCAACCATGCAGCATACATGAGTTGGTCCAAGGCCGCTGACACATATACAGGAGAGGAAAGACTGGTCCTGCCTCAGTGGGAGAAGATGTACCTAACCATCTAGAGATTTGAGGTCCTAGCAAGTGGTGAGGCCTGACAAGGGTTAGAAGAGGGACATCCTTTTCCAGATAAGGGTTTGAGGAATAGGATGAAGAGCTATGGGAGGGCAGACAGGGCAGGGGTTGATGATTGAATTGTAAAAAATTAAAGTAATAATAAAAAATAAAGTAGTCCAATTCATTTTTATACAGTTGTAATTCCACACATTGCTTGACCTTGCAATTCTTTTTAGACTCATACAGAATTTTAATCTATAGTCTACTGTTAATTTTTTTAATATTTAAAAGCAAGTTTCATACTTCTATTCATCCCCAGACTTTGAAGTTTCTCATCTTCTTAGTCATTATATTGCTGCCATGTTTGTTTCAACACTGAGCAAGTACTATCTGAAGATTCTGGCTATGGTTTTCCCATTGATGTAGTCTCACATGGAATCAGATTCTTTGTCAGCCCCATTACAGTATATTTTTAAAAATATAAGAGAACTGTAAATGTCTGAGAAAGATGAAATGATTAAACACTGTGTAATGTGCATGCTGATGACAAATTGTATAAAGCAGCCTCTACAAATCCAACTGCTTATTTATTAGTTACAGCATAGTAGAGATTGTTTCTTAAATATCTCCAAACATTTCACCCTGGATTCGATCACTTCTGGGATGAGAAACCGAATTTTCTTTATTTTTCTTCTTAAGCTAATCTACCCTAGGATATTATTGCAGCTCTTCGGTTCCCACAGTGCTCTGATCTCTGCATCTTCCGATGACACCAGCCTTGACAATTTAAATCAATCAGATAAATTGTGAAGTAAGAACAAAATCAACAGACACATACGAGAGTCTGCCAGATTCTGAGCACAATCATTCCTTCATTTCTTTTTTTAAGTTAATGAAACCATATGAATATTCTCCATGTGTTGAAGGTCCTGAAAAATAGCTACACATTCATAGAATCGTTTATACTGTAAAAACACCCCAGAAATGTTGATACATGACATGTGTTTAAGCTAAGTGCAAGGTGTGCCCACTAGTAGCATTTTAAAGTTAAAATCCCTTTTCAATATGTGACATGCCTTGATAACTTTGTACAGAATAAAATAAACCACCAATAGCTTGAATTCTCTGCCTTATTCCTTGGAATAGCTCTTCAGAGGTCAAAATCTTCGAAATTAGAAAAACAGTTTTGTTGATGTAATTTATTTGTAAATAAAATTCAGATTTTGATTTCCGAATGGATCATAAACTAAGTGACCTGAAGGATGAATAGATATTACTGTAACGTATTTACAGACTGATATTCATTGCTCTTAAAAATTGTCTTTGAAAGAGAGAGCAAAGCTCTCCAGTGGGATGTTCATGAGTGGCAGGAGGCTAAACTCCACACTCAGGCTTCATCTGCTCTGGCTGTTTGATCTGCTAGAACACTGTGGATAGGACTTCTTTCAAAATATCTTGGGAAAGGCTAACACAGTAGGTGTGTTTATAGTTCTTCAAAAGGGCCGGATCTGGAGACGAGAAGATTAACGATCTTTGTTGTACAAGGCCAGGTATGGGCTCAGGTAGCTTCCTAGGAAGTCCTGCACATTGCCATGGTAATGGACTTCCAGGCTGACCCAGAGAGACACCTTCTGTGGAAGAAAGATGTGCTCTGTCTGTCAGTCAAGCATCCCGTGTTGTCTCTCAGTACTGTAAAGTCTTATGTGAATAAAATAACTAGGAAGCTGCATTACTTTATAGTTTAAAATTTAATTTAATTTTTTTTTTAAATTTTATGTGTTTTGGCTATCTATAGGCCAGGAATTTTTAAGAACTGGAAAAAAAAAATGTTTTCACTTTTAGTCATTTATACATTGCCTTGTCAGACAGGATTAAAACAAATGAAACTGTTGGTTAAGTGAGATAAAATGTCACTGTAGAGGAAAAATGAAAATTTTCAAGTCATTGGAATTTACTAAGTACTGGGTATCTTGAATTGTAATGCATGTAATTAAGATAAATTTAGAAGGGCTTTTAAACTTGTATTATATTTTGGAGCAGGTGTTGTGGTCAGTGCCTTTAATGAACTTAAGTAGCACCCACCTAAATAGCTGGATGTTGAGCCCAGTCCATTTTTTCTGTTAACATATTAGGTATTCTTTATCCCTGTTACTCAAACATTATAATTTTTAAATGTTTTAAAGCTATGTAAGTTTTTGAGAATTTTAAGAACACAACACTGAAAAGAAGAACTAGGTTCATGATTCGGGCTGTTACTTAGTAACGCTGAAAAAAGCTTCAGCTTCTTCATTTTTATAAATACCCACATTTTCCTTGTCATTGGTCTTCAGACCACACCAAGTGCCAAAGCTCTGTGTGAAACACCTAGCACATTTCTTTAAAATTACATTTCAATCAAAACAATTTTCAGTCATAGAAAATGATTCATATAAATACTAGACAATGCATTTTAATACAACTAGATTAAAAACAAATTCATAGATTGACCCCAAAAATTCCACCAGAGAACTCCTACAGCTGATAAACAAGTTCAGCAAAGTGGCTGGATACAAAATTAACTCAAACAAATCAGTAGCGTTCCTGTACTCAAAGGACAAACATGTGGAGAAAGAAATTAGGGAAAACGTACCCTTCATAATCGTTACAAAAACTATGAAATACCTTGGTGTGACTCTAACTAAGCAAGTGAAAGACCTGTATGACAAGTACTTCAAACCTCTAAAGAAAGAAATTGAGGAGGATCTCAGAAAATGGAAAGATCTCCCATGCTCATGGATTGGAAAAATCAACATCTTAAAAATGGCCATCCTACCAAAAGCAATCTACAGATTCAATGCAATCCCCATCAAAATTCCAACCCAGTTCTTCATGGAATTGGAAAGATCAATGTGCAATTTCATATGGAATAACAAAAGACCTAGAATAGCGAAATCCATCCTCAACAACAACAACAACAAAAAATCTGTGGGAATCACTATCCCTGACCTCAAGCTATATTACAAGGCAATTGTGCTGAAAACTGCATGGTACTGGTACAGAAATAGGCATGTGGATCAATGGAATAGAATAGAAGATCCAGGAATGAGCCCTTATGTATATGGTAACCTGATTTTTGACAAAGGAGCAGTAAACGTTCAATGGAAAAAGGACAGCCTATTCAACAAATGGTGCTGGTCCAACTGGCACTCAGCATGCAAAAGAATGAAAATAGACTCGTTCTTATCTCCTTGTACAAAGCTCAAGTGTAAGTGGATCAAAGATCTCCACATTAAACCAGATACACTGAAACTATTAGATGAGAAAGTATGGAAAACCTTAGAACACATAGGCTGCGGAGAAAGAGGAACACTTCTCCACTGTTGGTGGGGTTGCAAGCTAATACAACCACTCTGGAAATCTGTCTGGCGATACTTCAGAAAATTGGATATAGTACTACCTGAAGACCCAGCTATTCCACTTCTGGGCATATACCTCAGAGACACTTTAATACACAACAAAGATATATGCACCACAATGTTCATAGCGGCTCCATTTATAATAGCCAGAAGCTGGAAGGAACCCAGATGTCTTTCAGAAGATGAATGGATACAAAAATTGTGGTACATTTATACAATGGAATACTACTCAGCCACCTGAAACAATGACTTAACCAAATTCTTAAGAAAATGGCTGCATCTAGAGAATATCATCCTGAGTGAGATAACCCAGTCACAAAAGAACAGACATAATATGCAGTCACTGATAGTGGGATGCTAACCCCAGAGGCTTGCACTCCCCCAGAAACAACTCACAGACTGTATGAAGTCCAAGAAATAAAGAAAACAAAAAAATATACATATATTTACAAAACAAGAACACTTTGACTTTTTCCATGTTGTGTTTTGTTTTGCATGTACTTTACGCTTATTGTAACTATTAGGTTTTCAATGCATACTGTCAAGCCCTTGAAAAAAATCAAGTACTGACTAAAAAAAATATATTCACATGGTTTTATGTAAAAATTATTTTAATGTCTGAAAAAACAGTACTGACAAAAATGTATAATTTTAAGCAAAAAATGTTTAAAATCTGTACATTTATCTTTGTTTTGTAAAATAAAGTCATTAAAAATAAATAAATACATAGATAAATAAAAAAAACAAAGTCATAAGCTACTCTATCATGAAAAAGATAGCACATTACATTTAAATTATTATTAAAACACCATGCTACAGGCCCTACACAAGCTGACAAGGAAGAAAAGCAACTAAAAGTCCTACACTGTTGTAAAACTATGGACCACAACACTGAACAGCATGGCAAGATAGTTACAAGGATCTAGTGATAGCGCTTTTGTATTTTGGGTGACCAACAGAGACTGAGTTGGACTTAAGGCCAGCCTAGTAAGAGAGAATTCTTTGTTGGCACTGTACACAAAATCAACATAGCTCATGAGGCTATGGACCCTAGAGGAGAGCCTAATACTTTTATGTTCCTAGAGTAATGTATAATGACCAATGGCATTCTATATACTGATCTTATTATATATTTGATATATAGTATATAATATACAGATTTGTTTAGCTCTATCCCTCATTAAAAACTTTTTATTGGGGTGGAGAGATGGCTCGGCAGTTAAAAGCACTGATTCCTATTCAGATGTCCTGAGTTCAATTCCCAGAAACCATATTGTGACTTGTGGCCAGTTGTCATGGGATCTGATGTCCTCTTCTGGTGTGTCTTGAGATAGCTACAATGGGCTCACATAATTATAAAGTAAATAAAAAAATCAAAAACTTATTAAATTTTGTGACAAACTTTATTAAAACATTTAGGTAAAATAAAAGAGAAAATCACAGAAATCCACTGCTGGTTTAAAAGCAGAAACAGTGCACCGTAGGTGGCCAATCCTAATTGATGCATTCACAATACAACCATCAGATCTACAGCTCAGCACACATTACAGAAGAGGGAGTATAAAGATTGTAAAGCCAGATGACTAGGACTTTTGTAGAAGTGTAGTGTCTGCTACATACGACAAAGAGACACACCCATGAAGTCTTAACAGTACGGTCACCTAAACAAAACCACAATGACACAATTTCAAAATGCCAACTATGAAAGTTGGCATCCTATAGTGGATGGGGCAATCTCCCAGGCACCATTCCAAGATTAGATACTGGCAAGTTAATGGCTCCTATGAGAGAATCACTATTCCGAGGGAATAAGAATCTAAACCGAAGTGCTCATCCCTAAATGAGTATACATTTGGGCAATACTAAGTGAACTCAATAGGTATTTATATAGACATGTGTGTGTATGTGTATGTGTATGTGTGTGTGTGTGTGTGTGTGTATGTGTATGTGTGTGTCTATATGTATATTCATGTGTTGCAGTCATGATTCTAGAAGAACAGATATCCTGAATTTGAGATATAGTTAGAAATACAGGAAATAGAATAGGAAAAGTACAGAGTAGAATCTTGTAAATATAGTACCAGCAGATGAAAGTTATTTCAGAAAAACAAATACAAATAAATGTTTAAAATCTAAAAGTAAAAGAGCTTTAGATGAGATTTTTTTATAAGTGTATTTGTTCATGAAGGATATGCAGGAAGCACCTTTTTCTTAGTATCGTTTTTACTTATAAACTAGTTGGTGGTTAATAGAAACCTTCTTGGGATCAGAAAGACAGGGGAATATCTATCAATTTTGCTGTTATGTTTCAGGGGTGCTATAGCCTCTGGCAATAATGGCAATATTTAAATGTATAAATACACAGGTATATAGACACGGGCATATATTCCCACGTGTACACACACACACACACACACACACACACACACACACACACACACCCTACATTCACAGATTAGTGTTCATCTATGAACCTGCCCAGGATAAATTAAGTTCAAATCTACAATCAGCACCCATGACTGCTGAGAACTGGCAAAGCATTGACTTCATGTGGCTTGGTCCCTAATGTACAATGAATTTCTTTGAAAATGAAGTTGTGGTGCTTTTTTTGACTTTAGCAGAAAGGACAAAACAGGAGTATAATGAACTAGGAATTTTCATGTATTTATGAGTATTTATAGCTCACTCTACAGTTTTCTTTCTCCTGATTTTCCACGCATTTGTTCTGGACTTGGCTCTAGTAGCAGGTTCAGAGCATTTGACCTTCTGGTGAGAACAGCTACATCAGATCTACATTAGCCAGCGAATGTTTTATTTTGTGTGGAGCCTTGCAGCACAGGGAGGCTAAACTCATTCTTCACTTGAGCTTAGTCATAGGGCAGGAAAGTGATTAAACTGCTGCTTAATATAGCACACTTTTCACACCTCTGCTGGAGAACAATTTGCATTTATTTTATTTTGTTTTTTTAAGATAAAAGTAATAATTGTCATGAAGATAATAATATGAATTTAAAAGAACAACTGTCATAATTTTTTAGCATTATTCATACATGTAGTGTGTGTGTGTGTGTGTGTGTGTGTGTGTGTGTGTGTGTGCCTGTATATGAAAGTATCTTTTGGCAGGAAAGAGATAAGTAAGTTGGCTGCCCTATGTCTCTGTTCCTGTGATTATTTATAAAATGCTTGGATTTGTATTTCTGGCTCTATTTGACTTGCAGCATAAGGGGGATCATTGTTCCAGTTAACTATGTTAGACTTGCTACCAAGAAAATAGTATTTCATTGATTGACAATGACATCTCTGCCACTTTAATTGTGGCCTGGTGCTTCATGAGATATACCTTTGCTATTCTGGCTTCTTTCCCTTCATGCAAGTTCAGCATAGCAACAGTGGAAAAAGGAGGGAAACAGTGTGTGTGGGACCCTCAGCAGGAACAAATCCTGCAGGGCCACTGGTGTGCAGAGGCCTGCTGAGAAATGTGTCAGAGAAAGGTCTACTCAGGGACCAAGACTGTCACTCAAAGAGCCCCTGCTAAGTAGAGGTGTTCAGAGGAAGAGTGTGTATTGGAGCAAAATCCTAACTTCATTCAGCAGCATAAAAACTGTTTACAGTTGTGATCACTGTATTGAAGTATATAAAGTGTTGGAGGCCTCTTCTTCCCTCCTTTCATCATTTTTTTCTTAATCACCTCATTAATTTCCAGTTTGCCTTAAAACATCCAGCAGGCGAGAATCTATGGCTCATTTATTCTACTTTACTTTATTTACTTTTTCAAAGTAAAATGGATAAAGTCAATTAATAAATTTAAGCCCATTTGCTATGATTTGGAGAGCTGATAAATAATATGTCTTCTCTTCTTTGCAAATGTACCATGAAGTAATTTTTCTGTAAGGTTGTGAAAATGTCCCTATCCTTACAGTGCAGGGAGAAGTTAAGGATTTCCTTGACCCTGTCTGTGAGCCAAACCAAGCTTCTGCATCTTACATGACTCGGGTCATTTCTGTAACTGCTATGAGAATTGTACACAGATGTTAGTTGCAATTATGTATTTGGGTTTTAAACTACACACTGCAGACAAAACAGTCAAAGTTACTGTTCAACACCAATCTGGAGAGAATCAAATTGATACTAGTAAACCCACACAATATGAATGAATGCTAATGAATATATATATATATATATATATATATATGAAGTATATATTCACAATTTATATATATTATATATAATTTATAAATAAGCTATATTAGAAAGGGATAGAAGGTTTGGAAACAAGGTTGGAGAGAATAAAGGGATGCTCAACCCTGCCCAAGAAAAATAGAAGAAAATGGCTAGTAAATGAAATCTTCAGATTTTCCTGAGATAGGCACTGTCTAGCTAGCGTCAGCACCAAAGACAACACATACTGCTCTTCCACTTAAGAGAAATGGAAGAATTGTTCACTATCCCGTTTTTTTTTTTTTTTTTTTTGTTTCTGTTTTTCCCTATGAAGTTGAAAATAGCTCTTTCCATGTCTCTGAAGAATTGAGTTGAGATTTTGATGGAGATATCATTGAATCTGTAGATTGCTTTTAGTAGGATGGCCATTTTTACTATGTTTATCCCACAGACACATGAACATGGGAGGTCTTTTTATTTTCTGACCTATTCTTCAATTTCTTTCTTCAGGGATTTGAAGTTCATGTTATATAGATCTTTCACTTCCTTGGTTAGAATTACATCAATTTAATTTATATTATTTGTGGCTATTATGAAGTGGGTTATGAAGGTTTAGGGTCATGCTAGTAATTAAGCCTTGACCAAGAAGGGCTGAGCTATAATTATTGCTGTATTAACACTAGAAGTAAACACATACATACATGTATGCACACACACAATTTTAGAAGGGAAAAAGACAAAGAGTATTATATAATAAATTAGCACAAATTTGGATGAGGTTAGAATTGTTCTTTTTTTCCCTTGGGCTTTAATTAAATAGTAATGTGTTTAATGTTGAAAATCAAAATGAGAGAGAAACAAATTCTGCAAAAGAACATGATTTATACACTTTCTTGCTATTTCTCTGAAAATTTTATTTTATGTGTATGCATGTCTCCATTTATATGGACACAGAAAATTCATGATGCTTTTGTAAATTAAGGAAAAACATGTTTAAGTATGCTACCTTCTGTATCATGAGCTGACTTGGTTACATTTACTGCTTTCTATTCTCTTATACAATCTAATCAAACCTCTGCACAAAATATGCAAGACTTACATGGTTATTTTAAAATTGTCTACATCACCAATTAATCATATTTATAAGCCATCTACATGGCATTTTATTTGTATACCATTTCTGTATGTATGTCAGCCATCCCTTTCTGACAATGAAGAGTCCATTAATAAACAGTTAATATAACAAATGTACGATGAGAGGTGTTTTAGTTATTTTGAAATCTTTTTATTAATAACTCATTGATGCTCAGATAGGGATTTAGAAAATGTGCGAAGAGTGTTGACAGCATGTCCACAAAGTGTCCTGTAAAGCAAGAAAGAAATTAAGAACTAAAACTACACTGCCGTAGAGTGTTAAGGATGGGGAAACCTCAGAGAAAGACTTAAGCCAGGGAGGATTGAATGGTTTGTTCAAGGTCACACAGGAACTAAAACATGGGTGTATTGCCTTTCTGTTTCATTTGCCTGGAGGATTTTATGTTGTTCATAAAAATAATATTTTGTTCTGTGAAGAAAAAGCATAGATTGAAAGAATTAAAGAGAATGGATTTTTTCCCCTATTTATCGGATATTCTCTGTATTTACATTTCAAATGTTATTTCCTTTTCCTCAACTACCATACAGAACCTCCTCCACTTGCTTCTAGAAAGGTGCTCCCTCTCCCAACCACCCTCCCCCAACACTCCCACCCCCACCTCAGCACCTTAGCATTTCCCTACACTGAAGGAACAGGCCTTCACTGGACTAAAGGCTTCTTCATAAATTGATGCCAGACAATATCCTCTGCTACATAGGCATTTGAGCCATGGGTCTCATCACGTGTCTTCAGTGGTTGGTTTTAGGTTTAGGGTTCAGTTTTAGGCCCTGGAAGTTCTAGAGGGTTTGATTGCTTGACTTGTTGTTCTTCCCATGGGGTTGCAAACCCCTCAGCTCCTTCAGTCCTTTTTTTTAGCTACTTAATTGTGGTCCCCTTGTTCAGTCTGATAGTTAGCTCCAAGCATCCTCCTCTATCAAGATGCCTCCTCAGAGACCTCGCCAGAGACACACTGATACACATGAGGGTGAAAATGTTCAAATCTGAACAATTTAAAGGTCATTATGCTCTGCCCCTAAGTATTTACAATAGAACTTAAGGCATATAATTTGTACCCAGAAATGTTACTGCGATTTTACAGATAATGTAAGCTATTCAGTGGTAAATTTAGTTGGCCAAGCATACTATTTCAAATGTTACCATATTTTGGTATAGAGATTAAAGTTAAGAATCTAAGTCAAAATATTCTTATCAACCTAACACATTAACATTTACTACTTAATGCCTTATAAACCACAATTGGGTAAGTAAAACTGTAATTTATTGTCAACTTTTTTTTACATATTATACAAATTACATATACGATGCTATGAACTCTCAAGAGCTGTTTAGATAAAATAATGTTTCTATGTTACTGCATTGTTTACATATTAAAACTGTAAAATAGGTTAGTCTTCTCATGTTATTTCTTTGTGATCATGTGTGTGGATGCTGAGAATTGAACTTAGGGTCTCACACATACTAGGCACACACTTTACCACTGAGCTATATTCCCAGTTGTGATTTTTCAATTCAAAGGTTAATGTGTGCAGGACACTTTTTTAATCTGAATAAATGTTGAATACTTTCAGTTATTTATCTGTGCTAAATCATTTAAAAAATTAGCAATAACTTAATATGGAGACACATTTAATATATTGTTAGTACTTCTGGAGTAAAGTGTACTTAAGGGTAAAGCAGAAAATGCAAATTGTTAATGCATATGCCCAGAATATATTCACAGTGCTGAGAAAGAGTGGGGGTTTTTGGTCAAGGCTATTTAGACAACATTTTGTTGTTGTTGTTTTGTGTTGTTTTATTTCAGAGAAAAATGCCCAGTCAGTAGGTGCTCTTTATAAGCACATTGTTCTTCAATATACTAGGAATCCATTTTTGAGACTGCCTAAGAGCAAAGAGGCAGGAAATATAGAATTAGTTTTTCTGCACTCAAATCAAATAATTGGCAGGGTCCTATTTCCTTCACAGAATCTTGAGAAATTCCTTCCCTCTCCTTGCCTTCCTCAGTTTTCTGAAGGATGACAGCACCTTTTGTACCCATATTATGTGAATATCTGATACATTGTTAGTTTGTCTCCCCTTGTCTATGTGTTATCTTTCAGCTTCTCCTATATAAATAAATGCTTTTTTCTTTATTATCTATTTACTTACAATTCAAATGTTGTGCCCTCAGTAAACTCTCCATCTCATCCTGTCCTTTGCCTGAAAGAGGGCACTTCCACACTCACCTAAACACTCTCTGTCTTACTTCTCTAGCATTCACCTTTGCTGGGACAAGCCTCCGCAGCACCAAGTATCTCCCCTCCCACTGATGTCAGATAAGGCAGTCCTCTGATACATATATAGCAGGAGGTATAGACTGGCACTTGTATAATATTTTGTTGGTGGTCAAGTCCCTGAAAAATCTGAGGAGTCCAATTAGTTGATATTGTTGATCTTTTTATAGAGCTGCAATCCCCTTCAGCTTCTTCATTTCTTCTCCTAACTCTTCCATTGTGGTCCCTATGGTCAAATGGCTGGCTATATCAGCATCTGTCTTAATCTAGTGCTGGCTGAAGCTCTCAGAGAACAGCTATACCAGGCTCCTGTCTGCAAGCACTTCTTGGCATCAACAATAGTGTCAGAGTTTGATGTCTGCAAATGGAATGGATCCCAAGGTGGAACAGTCTCTGGATGGCCTTTCCATTAGTCTCTATTCATATTTTTATCTCTGCATTTTCTTTAGACAAGAATACTCCTGGATTAAAGATTTTGAGATGAATAAATGGCCCGATCCTTGAAATGGGGGCCCTGTCTATCTACTGACATGGTCTCTTCAGGTTTTATTTCACCTCTGTTGGCTATTTTGGCTACAAAATAGTGATTTCCCCAGGCTCTCTACACCCCCAGCCACAGTCCCCACTGCTACATATTTCTGTTCATTCTCTTAGCCCTCTGGACTTCTCTCCTGTCTCTTCACCATAACTGATCCTATGCCATCCATTTTTTCCGCCCTCTTACCTCCTCACACCCAGATCCCTCCCTTCCTCTGCCTCCCGTGATTGTTTTGTTCCTCCTCTAAAAGAGATTGAAGCACTCACACTTTGGCCTTCTTTCTTGTTAAACTTCGTATGTTCTGTAAGTTGTATCATAGCATTTAAGACCTAAACTTCAAGGTTAGTCATTTCATCTCAAAATCCTTAATTTCATTGCAAGTATTAAAATGAGCACACCCAGTGTCATTCCAGGTGGCACTATCCTTAAAGCATGCCATCAACAGACTGTATTTCATTCTTCTGCACTTCAGGACTAAATGCTGAATTAATTCTTAAGCAGCACACAAAGTACGGAGACTTTCCTATTACTTAATAGTCCAAACTTACACCTAAGTCTAACATCTCTTTTTAAAAATAATTGTATCAACTTACATTCCAGTCATTGCCACCCCTTCAACCTGATCCACCCTCCAACAATTCTTCATTCTATTCCTCCTCCTTCTTGCCTCTGAGAGGGTGCTCCGCAACCCAGCAGTCCTCCTCTTTCTCTGGGGCCTCAAGTCTCTTGAGAATTAAGTGTAACTTCTTCCACATTGACCAGACAAAGCATATCTATATTATACATGCAAGGTGCCTCAGACCAGCCCATGAGTGCTCCTCTTTGGTGGCCCAGTCTGTGGGAGCTCCAGTCTGTGGTGTCTGGGTTAGTTGAGACTACTGGTGTTCCTGTGGAGTTGCCCTCCCCTTCAACTTTTTCTATCTGTCCTCTAATTCAACCATGGGGTCCAGGACTTCAATCAAATGGTTGGGTGTAATTATTGTTTCTGTCTTAGTCAGCTGCTGTTCAGGCCTCTCAGAGAGCATCCATTCTAGGCTTTTGTCTGTAGGCACACCATAACATCAGTAATAGTGTCAGAACTTGGTTCAATTGCCACCACTCTATTAAATGAATCCCAAATTGGGCCAGTCATTGATTGTACTGCCTTTCCTTCAGGCTCTTTTCTATGGTGTCTCTGCAGTTTTTTTATGCAGGAATAATTATGGGTCAGAAATTTTGACTGTGGTTTAGTAACCCAGTGCCTCCATTGAGACCTTCTCTCTCTACTGGAGGTAGACTCTTTGAGTTCCCTCTCCCCAGTGTTGGGCATTTTGGCTAAAGTCACACTTATTGAATCCTGAGAGTCTCTCACCTCCAAAGTCTCTGATACTTTCTAGAGGGTCTTCCCAATTCCCACCCCAAAGCATCATATTTGGATTCATTCTCCTGTCCCCACTATCCTGTTACTGACCCCATACCCAATCCTGTTCTCATTTTCCCCTCCCACTGCCCTTTCTTATACAGGTCCTTCTCTGTTATTTTGTTCCCTCTTCTAAGTGGGATTAAAGTATCTTCAGTTCTGCCTTTCAGCTTGTTACTCTTCTTATAGTCTGTGGGTTCTATCCTAGGAATCTGTAAATTTTTCCTAATAAGTACTTATCAGTGAGTACATACCATTTATGTCCTTTTGAGTCTGAGTTACCTTACTCAGGATGATATTTTCTAGTTCCATTCATTTGCCTGCAAAATTTATGGTGTCCTTTTTTAAAAGCTAAATATTATTCCATTGTGTAAATGAGCCTCATTTACTGTAACAATTCTTCAGTGAAGAGACTTCTGGCTTGGTTTCAGCTTCTGGCTATTACAAATAAAGATGCTATGAACATAGGAGAACACGTGTACTTGTGGGCATCTTTTAAGTATATACCCAACAGTGGTATATCTGGGTCTTAAGTTAGAACTGTTTACAGTGTTTTGAGGACTCTCCAAATTGATTTCAAGAATGGTTGCACAAGTTGCAATCCCACCAGCAATGAAGGAGTGTTCCCCTTTCTCTACATCATTGCTCCATGTGGTGCCACCTGAGGTTTTGGTCTTAGACATTCTGATGGGTGTGAGGTGAAATCACAGTTGTTTTGATTTGCATTTCTCTGATGACTAAGGATTTAAATTATTGTTCTTTATTTTATTTTTTAATATATATTTTTAAATCCAGTTGTTATTTCCCCTCTCAGTCTGCACTCTGGCTGTTCCTCCTTCCATACCTCCTCTCATTTCTACAAGAGGATGTCCTAACCTCCCTCCCTCACCCCACAAGACCTACCACACCACAGGGGGCTGGCTACAAGTTTCTTGATGCTTTTTCTCTCACTGAGGCAAGACCAGGCAGTCCTCTGTTAGATATGTGCCTGGGGTCTCAAATCACATGGTGTATGCTGCCTGGTTGGTGGGCCAGTGTCTGAGAGATCTTAGAGGTCCAAGTTAGTTGAGACTCCTGGTCTTCCTATGGGGTTGTCCTCCTCCTCAGCTTCTTTCAGCTTTTCCCTAATTCAACCACAGGGGTCCCAAGCTTCTGACCATTGGTTGGGTATAAACATCTACATCTGACTTTTTTTGCTGCTTGTTGGGCCTCTCAGAGGACAGCCATGCTAGACTCCTGTTTGTAAGTTCACCATAGTATCAATATATTAGTGTCAGGCCTTGGAGCCTCCTCCTGAGCTGGATCCTAATTTGGACCTGTCACAGAACCTCCTTTATCTCAAACTCTTCCCTTTTTTTCTTTGCCCCTGCATTTCTTTTACACAGGTACAATACTGGGTCAGAGGTTTTTTTTTTTTTTTTTTTTTTTTCCTGTGGGATGGCAACCCCATCCCTCCCCTTCATGCCTTGTCTTTCTACTGCAGGTAGACTCTAAAACTTTCTTCTCCCTACTGTAGGGAATATCATCTAAGGTCTTTAAATATCTCTTTAAGTGCTTTTCAGTCATATGAAATTCTGTTGTGAATTTTCTGTTTAGCTCTGTACCTTGGTTTTTAAAATTGGGTTATTTGTTTTTACTGTAGGTTACCCTTTTGAGTTCTTTACATATTTTAGAATTTTGCCCTCTGTGGGGGGTAGAGTTAGTGAAAATATTTTTCCAATTTGTAGGTTGTCAATTTGTCCTATTGATGGTGCCTTTTGTCTTACAGAATCATTTTAGTTTCATGAGGCCCCATTTATCAACTCTTGATCTTTAGAGCTTGAGTCATTGGAGTTATGTTCAGGAAAATTTCTCCCTGTGCCCATGTGTTCGAGACTCTTTCCCACTTTCTTTTCTATTAGTTTCAGTATATCTGGTTTTATGTGGAGGTCCTTGATCAACTTGAACTTTAGTTTTATGCAAAGAGATAAAAATAGATCTATTTGCATTCTTGTAAATGCTGACATCGGTTGAACCAGAACCATTTGTTAAAAATGGTATCTTTTTTTCCCACTCGATGGTGTTAGCTCCTTTGTCAGAGATCAAGTGACCAGATGTGTGTGGGTTTATTTCTGGGTCTTCAAGTCTATTCCATTGATCCACTTGCCTGCCTCTGTAACAATACCATGCAGTTTTTAGCATGATGGCTTTGTAACAAAGCTTGAGGTCAGAAATGGTGATTCCCCCAGAAGTTCTTTTATTGTTGAAATAGTTTTTGATATACTGAGTATTTTTGTTATTTCAAATAAATTTGCAAATTGCTCCTTCTAACTCTATGAAAAATTGAGTTGGAATTTTGATGAGGATTGCATTAAATCTGTAGATTGCTTTTGGTAAATTGGCCATTTTTTTCTATGTTAATCCTATTAATCTATGAGCATGGGATATCTTTCCATCATTTGAAGTCTTTGTCAATTTGTCTTTCAAGGATCTAAAGTTTTTTTTATATAGATCCTTCATTTGCATGTTAAGAATTAAACAATGTTATTTTATTATATTTGTGGCTATTTTGAAAGGTCTTGTTTAATGATTTTTTTCTCAGCCTGTTTATCATTTGTATAAATGCTACTGGTGTGTTTGAGTTAATTTTATATCCAGCCACTTTGTTAAAGTTATCTGTCAGCTGTAGGAGTTCTCTGGTGTATATTTGGGGAGTGCTTATGCATGCTATCATATCATCTGCAAATAGTGATATCTTGGCTTCTTCCTTTCTCTTTTGTATCCCCTTGACATACATTTGTTGTTTAATTGCTCTAGCTAAAACTTGGTACTATATGATTTAGACAGGGAGATACTTACCTCCCTTGTTTTGTCCCAGATTTCAGTGAGATTGCTTCAGAATTTTTCTTCATTTAATTTGACAATTTGCTGTTGGTTTGCTATATATTACTTTTATTATATGTAGGTATGTGCCACATTTCCTGATTTCTCTAAGAGTTTCGACATAAACATGAAGGAGTGTTGTGTTTTATAGAAGGATATTTCAGCATCTAATAAGATGATCATGTGACATTTTTCCTTGAGTTTGTTAGTATAGTATATTACATTGATGGAGTTTTATATGATGAAATAGCCTTACATTCCTAGAATGAAGCCTACTTGATCATGCTGAATGATGGTTTTGATCTGTTTGTGGATTCAGTTTGTGAAAATTTTGTTGAGTATTTTTAATTGGTATACATATATGACCTAATTCTCATTTTTGTTTCTTTGTGGGGTCTATGTATCAGAGTAACTGTAGCTTCATAAAATATATTAGGTAGTGTTCCTTCTGTTTCTATTTCATGGAATAGTTTGATTACTATCAGTATTAGCTCTACATTGAAGGTCTTATAGAATTCTCCACTATAATCATCTAGCCCTACACTTTGGTGGTTGGATGTTTTTTAATGACTACATCTGGTTTTTTCTGGGGGGGGGGGTTATGGGCATACTTAGATAGTTTACCTGATCTTGATTTAACTTTGGTACTTAATATCTGTCTTGAAAATCATCCATTTCATCTAGATTTTCCGGTTTTGTTGAGTTTATGCCTTTTTAAAATACATTCTGAAGATTTTTTTTTTAATTTTCTCAGTTTCTGTTTCTATGTCACCATTTTAATTTCTTATTTTGTTAATTTTGATACTGTCTCTGTGCCCTTTAGTTAGTTTGGCTAAGTGTTTATTTATCTTCATGATTTTTTTTCAAAGAAACAGCTCTTGGTTTGCTTGATTCTTTTTACTGTTCTTTTGTTCCTAATTGGATGATTTCAGCCCTGAAATTTTACTATTTCTTGCCATATACTCCTCTCGGGTGTGTTTGCTTCTTTCTGTTCTATAACTTTCACGTGTGCTGTTAAGTTGCTTGTATGAGAACATTCAAGTGTCTTTATGAAGAAACTAGTGCTATGCATTTTAGTCTTAGCACTCCTTTCATTGTGCCCTTTAAGTTTGAGTATGATTTGTCTTCAATTTCATTGAATTTTATAAAGTCTTTGATTTGTTCCTTTCTTTCCAAGGCAACTAATCATTTTGCAGAAATTGTTCAGTTTCAATGAGTATGTGGGCCTTCTGTTGTCATTAAATCCCAGGTTTATTCTGTGGTGATCTAATAAAATGCATGGGATTATTTTAATCAGATCGCTATGAACATAATGAACCAAGTGTCATAATCTCTTTTCAAATAGAAATTAGTTCCAAATAAAGTAAAATGTTGATTGTGGTAGATTTAAATTCCTTCTTTAAATGCTTTACTTCTTTAAAAGCACAGCAAGGCAGGGTGTCTCTGAGATTAAGAAAATTTACTATTCTTGCAGATGCCTTGAATTGCATTCCTAACGCCCATATGGTGGCTCACATATATCCAGAGTTCAATTTACAGAGGATCCCACACCTTCTTCTGTCCTCAAATTACACCTGCAGTTATGGAATGCATACTTTTAAATGCAGACAAAATACACTTTTACACGTACACCTTTAAATTTTTTTTTTTTACAAAGGATATAGCCAGAGACTTCTCCATCTATAAAATCAAGTCTTTCCTTCAATATAAAGTCATATTTTTTTTCTTTAGTAGGTGTTTTAAAGAGACAGCATCATATGGGACAAGGAAAATATAGGTTGAAACTCTCCTGACATATAACAACAGTTGGAGTATAGATAAATAATGTGATCTTTCTCCCTCTGTGTCTTCACAATGGAATAGGTAGGAATCAAAATATTTAACCTCATCTAAGTATATATCTCATTTGATTATATATAAACACATATGTACAATCTTAAGAAGGTAAAAATGATGCCTATTAGGTTCTTTTTCTTCCCTGCCATAGAAGATGAGCAGCACAGAGTCATGTACTCAGGGAATAGCAGCTATCAGCAACTTCATTGCATCATTGACTGCCATGCTTTTCTATGCTGCCCAGCATCACAGAATGTAGGGAATAGCCTGGATTGCATTGGTACAGGAGACAACTTCCGGAATAGAATAGCAGTAGTGCAGGCACTAAGATCAATAATTTAAAAAATGGGACCTCATGAAACTGACAAGCTATTGTAAAGAAAATGACATCATCAATAGGACACAACTTTTACATTAAATAAGTTATATTCTCATTTGTTTGTAGCAATTGTTGGTAATTGATATTATACAAAGTATAGAAAATACAGGGTGAGCTGAAGTTGATTACTAGAGCAAATGTGAGTCTGAAACTAGATTCAAACATTATTTAATAGCCTTTTCCCTACAGAGCCTACATAGTCACTTCTCATTGCTGATAATCCACTAAGAATCTTTCAGCTGCCCCTTGGCTTTTTGTGCCACGTAGATTTACTCTTGTTCACAGCCAGTTTTAATTATTTTCTATTCCCTTTCAAAGCCTATAAAATAATAATATGTCACATTTTTAATAGTGCCGCAGAGGAAATGATTTCCAGCATGTGAACATTTAACAAATTCAGACTTCCATGAATGTGGATGATAGCAGATGATGTTGTTAGCACTGCTCTGCCAAGAAATTTTATTCATTTCTTGAGGACACTGATTCCCAAGCAGGTGACTCTCTTTCAACTTAATATACCTACATAGACGAATACTTCCCCAAATCCATAGAACATACAGATTGTTATATCTTACAAAACATCAGTAAAGTAATATTTTCGAGGAACAAAATTATTGGCTCCTGAGTCAGCCATGTTACATTTTTACCAAAGTAATATTTTTATTATTTGAAAAATTTATATAATGTTCCCCTATCACATTCATTTTCCAGTCCTTCCAGGTCTGTCCCCTTCCTCTTGTGACCTCCCCCAAAAAGAAGAGAAAAATAAAAATAAAAAATATAGAAGAACAAGTCAAATTCCTGTTTGCCAAATACTCTGTGGAACACGGTCAAACACCCAGTGGCCAGCTGCTTAAGGAAAACACAACTCTATCCCACACAACTACCCAGCCAGAACCCATCAACACTGAGGAGCTATACTTTAGTATCTCTATCACATATTTTAAGAGTTCTCTTCAATAGTTTCCTGTCTACTCTGTTTCTTTGTGTGTGTGTGGGGGGGGGCGATTTGTCACAGAAGTCCTCTATCTCTTTCATTTTCAACTGTGAGTCCGCAGTTGCCACTGCAGAAGAAGCTTCGCTGCCTTTTACGGTCAACATGGACCACTTACCTCACCATCGGCTCCAGTGACAGAATAGCCCAAGAATATCAATACAGCCCTCAGCTACAGCACAGACAAGAAACACTACCATGGCCTTTCTTGGAAGCACAGACTGAAGACATCAACCTGATCTCTTGGAGCAGTATAGAACATGGACATCAACATAGCCTTTGGTGGTAACATTGATTACTACAGACATCAATATGACACACACCAAGGACACCCACACATATGCCACAATTTTTGAGAGTTTATTCTATACAATTCTTTCCTATGAAAGAACTGGGAAAAAAAAAAAACCATCAAGCCAAACCAACCAAACAAAAACTCAAGATCAAATCTGGCCATTATTGGTTCATGGACATTGGACATTCCCATGTCTAGATCTTCCATGCATCAGAAACCTAGAAGACCCCTGTTTGTATAGTTAGAATATTACCAGACAGTATAAGAAGCAGAGCTTATTGTCTTCAATTTGCTTCTGGGTTGTTTAAGGTTAGCACAGTTGCATAGCAGTGCAAAGTACTTCCTTTTAAAAAATAAATGTTTTAACTTGCTGATAAGGAATCAGACATTTAGACAAATAGGATAATTTATGGATGTAAATAACTTTTACATATACTACATTACTAGTTCTTGTTAAAAAGTCAAGTGTTTTGCTAGTAATTTAAATGTGATTGTGCAAGTCTGTTTAATAACTGTATCAGAGAATAAATATACCTATAGTATAGAGAAAGGAGAAAAGAGTTGATTTGTCATATGTTGATACCTTTGTTTTTCTTTAAAAGTTTGGATGAATAAATTTGGATAGTTTCTGGAAGACAGTTTTGCTATAATAATAATTTTATTTAAATCTTTAGTATGCGAGATTGAATATTGAATTATTCAATTGTCCTCTTTGCATTGAAAAGGTTTTCAGAAAATTATGGTGCTAGAATTCATGGATCTACACTTTTATGTACCCTCCCTATTAGTCTTTGTAACTTCATATAAATATAGACTTAGAATTCAGTGATTGAATTCCTAGAGCAGATTTTTTTGTGAGATGTAACAGCAGAATGTAGTTGACACACGTTCTCTGTTACCCTAGGGCTACAGTTTTGATCACAGGCTGAGTGGATTCATTCTTGTCAACAGAGAAAGTCCCATACTCATGTCAGAGGCAAATCTTACATGCTTTTGCCTTTTCAAGTACAAATTAAGGAAGGATACATTCAATAGTGAACGATTTTAGCTACAATCTAGGAAAATAATTGCGGCAAGTAGGAACATAAGTCAGACATAATCTGTACAAGTCTAGCTATGCTATTGTATATAGCTAATAATTATACTACTACCCTTGACATATATACATTTAAACCAGAATCCACTTCATTGAAAATAATACATTGCTATTAATTGAAAATCTGAACAAATGAGGTCTATATTTATCAACTCTTCTAAAATATTAGTAAGAAAGTTGTTTTCTGTTTCTAAACCATATAAATGGTGAAACTCATTATCTGTCATCGTTTCCTCTTAGAACATTTTAAGTACCTATTTCCTTTTGCCCTGGTATTTGATACCAGTGAGACAGTTGCTTTGGATTTCTTTAAAAAGTACATTCTTAGCGTAGGTTCCAAGGAAGGTTAAATATAAATTAGTCATAAAGCCAGCAAAAAGAGAAATGATTACACTGTGTGGTTATTTCTAAGTTTATAGTGTTTTAACACTACTAGTGTTTAATTAAAGAGAAAGGGAGCCAGTTTTATTTTAGGTAATTATTTAAGACCTCAAAAATTAATGTTCTGCTCCCTCTGTAATACTGTAGTTCTAAAGCAAAGCTGAGGACAACAAAGTCCTATTTGATAGTCCAGCCTTTCAGCCAACAGCTCTTCTTCCTGGCTTTGATGTGGGAATGGTTTATTTAATCAATTATTAATCAAAGTTATGGCAGTCTTCTTATATATTTAGGTAAAACTAAAAGATGACTTTCTCATGCCTTATTGCTTAAATAAAAGTTTAAATAGACTGAAATCATTTGACTTTGACATGGCACTTATTGGGTGATTCAAGTTTTAGAGAGCAACTTAAATAGTTTCTACTGAAGACTTAGATGTGAAGTATGCATGAATGACTCTGTATGTGTCTGTGTGTCTATGTGTGTGTGTGTCTGTCTGTCTGTCTGTCTGTCTGTCTATGTCTGTGTGTGTGTGTGTCTGTGTGTGTACTGATTTTTTAGCAGTAGATGATGAGTCTGAACCAAAGTCCAGAACACTTTTGATAACCTTCTTTCTGATAACAAAAGCCAGTACGGATAATTTGATTAGTATTTTCTTTACATAGGTAATAAAATAAGTTGACAGGAAGCAGCTGAAATGCAAACACATTGGCGTAAGCTGGGCAGCTGGACACTTTGTGCATGGAGAATCTTGAGCAGTTGGTAACATTTGGCAGCCTTACATGGAAAAAAATGACTGCTAGCAAAATCTCAACTGCTGCTAATTAGCAGCAATGAACTGTGGGTAGGACACTGCGTTTTAATGTGAGAAGATTTTTACAGTAACCACCATACTAAGGAGGGAAAATAGACTGAAATGCTCCCTAGCTGACCCTCGTGGCAATCCAAGCTGCATATTGCAATAATCCTGTAAATTACTATGCTTTCTTATACAGGAACTTGGAGTTAATTAGTAATTTAGCATTCCTCTACACTATTAAATGTCTTTCTTGCATTATATTATGTTGTTTCATGGGCTTACCTTAAACACTAATGGGGGTTTTTGTTATATTTTCTCAAAACAGTAACAGTAAAATAAAACTGAGCTAGAAAATTAATTAGTTATCCTTTACCTTTGATTTACCTGTTATTAACAATTACGTGATGGTACACTTTTAATATAAAGTACTTCTGGAGGTTACAGGAAGATGAATAGACTTCCACATGATTCAAGCCACTGTGCTAAGGATGCAGAAGGCAGAGCAGACATAGTTCATATTTCTGATCTAAGAGAGCAAAAAAAAAAAAAAAAAAACATTTGTGAGACAGAGTGGAAAGACAGATATAAAGAAGGGAAACCTATTCCTTTGAATCCCGTAAATTTTAGATATTTTATAAAGAAAATATGCAAATCTTGTTTTTAGAATAAGCCATAAAAAGTTAGCCCATCAGACAGAGGACTTTAATTGATACATATAGAGAAAGATGCACATCTTAGTCTTTAGTTCGTAAACAACTAAGGGTTCTGTGTAAAAAGTGATGCTCAGAATTTTAGATAATATCAGTTAATTTATGCTATAAATTTCTGATATGAAAACCAGATATGAGCAGTAGCAATGGAATTATTTTTTAAAAATTAAAAGCAGTAAGAGGATTAAACTTATTAGCTTTGATTTCCATAAATAGTCACCTATTCTTTGAATGAGCTGACCAATCAAGCCATGCCACCTACATGCTTGCACTGTCCCTATGCTGTGACATTCAAATGCTACTCTTAGGCTGTGTATCAAAGATAAAGGAAATGTTTTTATTTGGCATCTCAAAGATCAGTGTGAACTTCACATTGGAACAATTTAGTGAAAGCAGAGCTTCAGAAGAAAAGCTATGACGGCCGCTAGTCAGGGTCTGCATCCACACAAACGTGCCCAAAAGATTTCGTCTCTTGGGACTCCCTCTAATAGTATCTGCTACCATTTAAAGCCTCTTCCTTTGCAGCTGGACTTGAACATTCCATAAAAAATTCATCCCTGCTTTAAGAGATTTCTGCTTTTCTGTCGTCTCCATTGTTAGACAAATTGAAGTGTGCACTCAGAAGCAGAGTGGCAGTGAACTGCGAATTTATTTACTCATTCGATTCTAATATTGAGAGAAATCTACTCACTTCATTCAAAGGGTACAGCAACAATGCAAGTGACATCAGGTCACCCGGCACTTCATAGCTACCTGTGAGATAGAATTGTTCTCCTTGCAGATAGGAAGTGGCTGAAACCTCTTTTCTCATCAATGTCTATTATGATTGATGGCTCTATGGTCACATTGAATATGCCCTTTTTAAATAATTCACAATGTCATTGCCATAGCACCAGTTTATAACCAGCCTGTTATTTTACCTTTGTTCATTCACTATCAGAAGGTTAGATAAATTAAGGGCTGTTGGTTTTGGTAGAATTATATGCTACCAAACTTATATTTGTAGTCCAACAACAACAAAGCATCAGTTTTATCATTTTTTTTCTTCCAGATTTTTGGATTTTTTTCATTCTCAATAAATCTTTAAAAAAAAAAAACTCTGATCAAGCAGGAACATTTTTAAGACTTAACCTAAGACTTAACCATCAGAAAGATTATAGATACTAAGTCATCATAAGATTTTTCAACAAATAGCTGCCACTCTGGTTGGGACAGAGGGGATGTTACACAAATCCTGTGTATTTAAGAACAAGTATATTATTTGTTTAATTTTTCCATGATACTAAACTTTATCATTCATTCATTATATTTAAATCATGACCTGCTTAAATAGCATTGATACAAATAATCAGGAAAGTAAACATTTACAAACTTTTATGGATTCATCTCCATGAAAAAATATATAATCTCTTATTTTTAACTTTATTAGTTATAAAAAATTTGTATTAAAGTTTTTGAATGTAAGTGGTGGCCCTCAAAATCCCCTTAATTTATGAAACATTTAGAATAATTATATACCTGGGTCTCCATTTTTAAAATATATTAGTGGTAACCAACAGTAGTCACTAAGTGAATAATTAAACTACTCACAATGCAATACCTATTGCTATATAATAATTATAGTTGTTATCCTTCCATAAAGATAAAATAAGAATTTATACTACTAAAGAAATTTATATTTTTAAGTAAACGTACTTTAGTGATTACTATAAACACAGTTTCATTGCCATTTAAAGGGTTTAATATTTGCACAATTCCCCACTGAGTACAAATATTTTAAGTCTAAGGTTTATGGCAGTTATTTTCCTGAAAAATTTAGTTCTCTGTGAATATTCAATCTATTATAAAATACACAAACTTTTAAGAAAATTGTAAGCCAGTAGAATTCTATTATCATAATAGTCTGTATCAATGTATTTTAGTTTTGGGTTTTATTTTGGGATTCTATTACTTATTTACTTACGATTATATTAGTAAAATTTGTTATCCAAATTAACAATGTAAATAAGATAAAAATATGAAACTTGTTTGAATTTGAAGTTGTTAATAACATCTTAATATTATAAAAATGTGATCAAAAAAGTTGTCTATATCAAGTCTAATATTATAAACACTTTAACCAAAAGCACAGCACTTCTAGCCATTTATTCACCCAACAAATAGTAATTAGTCATAAAGAAATGAGGACATTTGACGTTTTTCAAGGTAGTATGAAACATTTATTCTATTGAGACAAACAGCCAATGAAAATATTCTTAAAACAAAGAAACCTCAGCTGGCAACAAGTGTTCTGAAAAATAAAGAAATGCAGTGTGCTAACTAAGGGATAGGGAGACCTTTATGTAGACTGGCAGGCAGGAAAGTCTTCCTGTGTGGACTACATGATGCTGAGGAAAACAATGGACCAGCACCAGCTGTGCCCAGATCTTGGACCAGATGAGTCTTTATCAATATTGCCAAGATTCCCGCTGTAGCAAAAACAAACACGCCATGTCAAAATGCCTGGAGTGATGGTGCATAGGAGAAATGCAGTTGGGAGTGATGTGGTTACACTCATGAGATTAAGTCAAAGGGCAGATCAGTGCATGAGCAGAGTGCAGGGCCAAGAGGTTTGATAATATTCTTCATGCAATTGGATACCATATTTTTAAACATTTCCAAAAGTTTGCCATAGAGTTGAGTAAAGGCTCTAAGTCTTGTTCTGAGTAGACTGACTTCATTTCTCCAGGCTTTACAACACTGATTCCAGAATGTAGTTGGAGGAAGTAGAAATAAAAGTAAATATGAGTTTAATACAGCCTTTGACACAGTGTGAAATCACATCAAATTTAACATCTCTATTCTTTATTTAACAGAAAGCACAAAAGTTACTGAGCACTAAGATTTGCAAATCTTGCCACCAGAGGAGGAGTTTAATTCATATTTTGTCTTATCTTATTATTGCCTTTTCTTACTTATCATCAGATTAAGTAAAAGAAGATCAATGACAATTATTGATTTTAAAGAAGAGACTACATAAACAGTTATAGATATTAGCAAAACAGGTTGTTGGAGAGAGTAAGCTTCATGCCGGGCAGGCCAATATGCTCTGGAAAAATGACTGAGAATTTCAAAATACACAGTGTCCCATTCCATCATCATCGCCATTATCCTTTTATCTTTCTTTTTACCATCCTGTCATTATCACCATCTCAGTCTGCCCTCCAACTGTTCCTCATCCCATTCCTATTCTCCTGTCTCCAGGATGATTTGTCTACCCAAATCTCAGTAGACCTCCCTACCCTCTGAGGCTTCAAGTCTTCTGAGAATTAGATGCATTTTCTCTCACTGAGGCCAGACCAGGCATATATGCTGTATATGTGTTGGGGCCTCATATCAGCTACCGTATGTTGCCTGGATGGTGGCTCAGTGTCTGAGAAATTTCAGGCGTCTAGAGACTGCTGGCCTTTCTATGGGGTTGCCCTTCTCAGCTTCTTTCAGCTTTTCACTAATTCAACCACAGGGGTCCCTGGCTTCTGTCCATTGGTTGGTGCAAGTATCTGTATCTGAATCTTTCAGCTGCTTATTAATTCTCTCTTAGGGCAGCCATACTAGGCTCCTGTCTGTAAGCACACCATAGTATCAGTAATAGTGCCAAGCCTTGAAGCCTTTTCTTGAGATGGATCCCAACTTGGGACCATCAATGAACATTCTTTCCCTCAGTCTCTTCTCCATCCCTGCAGTTCTATTTGACTTCTTAGAGTTCTGCATAGTGCTTACCTCTCCTGCAAACTTTTATTTTATGAGTTACAAGCCCTCTGTATAGTCTCACATCCTAAACATTTATAACAGATTTAATTTTGAGTATATATGTTTCCTATAAGATAAGACACATTTCCTTAATTCCATTTGGCAAAAGCACAGGTGAAGACAGTGGGGAAAGATGTATGTCCTGGGTCTTTCCTGGGCAAGACGGTTGCTGTTGCTCTTGATCTAAAGAGTAGACCCTTGCTTGTCTTGCTTGCTAAAAAAAGACATTAGCTAAATTTTCATAGTGTTATGTATGGATTCTATGTCTCTAAAATGAACATAGATTCTGTTGTTATAGCCTGAGGACCTCAAGACCCTCCATAAGATGTTTACTGGACCATTAACATGTGCAACATACATTTTATTATGTGTCACATATATTTTTGTATAATATATTTATTATATAATACATGTGTTATATAACTATATATGACTATATATAATATTGTATATATAAATATATACTATGCATATATACATATAAAAGTTGAAATCCAGTAAGAAGCAGTAGTGGATTAGTAATCCATTTTACACATGACTAGAGAGAGGGCCAAAAAACCTACAAATATTTCTATGTTATTGGGAAGTAAGTAGAGTATTAAGTAAATGTTCTTTTTCTAGAGTCACTGTCTTCAGAGGAGTTAATATTTAGATAGAATACTTATATATTCATATGTTTAATATGAATAATTTGTACTACTTAAATTTTGTTTTAATTGGTTGATACTTAAAATTTACAGTAATTAACAACACATCTTCTTAACAAAAACAAACATTATGAGCAGAAGGCCTGACCCTGCATCCTGTCTATAGTGGCATCAGATGGCCTAGTTGGATCAGTGTAGAAAAACATGTCCTATTGGTGTAGATATGGGAGAGCTGGTGGGTTAAACAGTTCAGCTACCACCCACACCTAGGTTCTGAGCTGGCTCAATTCAAAATCTATATCATCTGTGAATGGGTGGGACAGATGAAAGGTACAATCCTGTTAATCCGAACCTGTGGGATCTCCATGACACAGGGCAATGGCAGGAGAAGCAGGAGAAGTCCGAGTGAAGATAGAATACTGATGGTTTCACAGAAGCCAGAGATCTTACAACAGATCAATGACTTATTGCAATGACAATTTTCAAATGAAGCTGTGTGGACATTGGCTATACTACAGCTTCCATGATGAGGTATGTTTGTGTGCTTTGTTTTGTTTTTATTTGCTTGTTGGTGTCTTTTTAATTTTCTCGGGGAGGTTACAAGGGAAAGGGAAGATATGATGGGAGTGGGAGTTTAGTATGACTGGTATGCATGGTGTGAAAGTCACAAAGAATCAATATATTTTTTAAAAGTGTAGAGTCTACCTAAAGACTCAGCAATACCACTCTTGGTAATACATGCAAAAGATGCTCTGCCATGCCTCAGGGGCATGTGTTCTACTATGTTCATAGCAGCCTTATTTGTGATATCTAGAAGCTAGTAACAACCCAGTTGTCCCACGACAGAAGAACGGACACAGAAAATGGTTAATTTAGACAATGGAATACTATTTAGCTATTAAGAATGTGTAACTGATACTATACTACAGAATTTGAAACCTATTAAACAATAACAACACAACGAAAAAGCATACAGTCTTGATTGTGACATCTAGAAGGAAATTTCAAGAAATTTCTAAAAATGCTCAGATTTAGTTATGTTCTAGAAAATTATTTTTATTTCTGTGTTCCTATGTTTCTGGTGGCCTGTAAAGACCAACTTACTGGTGAGATATCTACTTACTTGTACCCACTGGTTTGCAAAATTTCCAGTTAATTTTAAACTATGATTATAAAAAGTACTTCCTACTCAACAGCTTGGGAATAAGAAAAACATCAAATCTATCGCTACTTTGTATTTTTTTGTATGATACACATGTTTTAATTTAATTGAGAGAAAAGAGAAATTTGAAGGCAGTATAAGTGTTTCATTACTGTTATTAAAACATACAACCCCCCAAAAATATACAGAAATAAATGAGGGCATGCTTTAACTTTGATGACGAATGACAGCTGATGGTTGATCACAGTTCAGTAAGATATTCTCATGTATCAACTGAGAACTGACTAAGGTTATCTAAGAGTCTCCTAAATGTAGCTTAAGTGTGAGAATTCCATGTTGACTGTCCATATGTTTTAAAAGATTGATTTTCTACACACAAAAAGAAATAAATTACCTTTACCCATATGAAGCCCATTATAAATAAGACTGGCTTTCTAAAATTCATGTTAGATGGGATTGTAGTGTCTGAATGGAAGTCTTTACTTTATGAAAATTATAATTATTCCAATTTTTGTCCACAATCAGCTTGAAATGTTGCAAAAACTCTGCAGGTGCTTGCTGTTATAACAAAACCATGGGAACAGATGGTGCAAGGTACAGGCCAGCTCAAGGGATTAAATGTAAGGCTTTTGAAATTTAAAATTAAAGCTGGGTGATCTTGGGAAGACCTGCCTGCCAAACTTGCTCCCTTCAAAAATAAAAATAAAATAAAAGTTATCCAAATTCTCTTGACAGGCTTATTTATATTCAAATGGTTAGAAAAATATTAAGTAGTTATAAAGTACACTTGGCGGGGTGCTAACCTGACCAAATTAAAATATGAAATGCTCAGCCCTGTTATGGTGCTAAATCTTTGCATTCAATGGTCTCTCTTATGTTCTGTTGCTAATGGGAACCAATTTCTTTGGTCAAGAGGGGACTTTCCAGGTTTTGAAATAAAGATGCCCTAACTGTCTTGTTTAAATGCACATAAGGAGATGGTTTAGTTGAATCACTGATGATTAACGGGGGCTGTGCCATTTTCTACCTGCAGAACAAAAGCCAAAGTTTCAAAGCTTAACTTGATCCATTAGACTTCGGGCTTTTATCTAAAACTATATGAAAAAACACAAAGATTAAATAGCATTCTTACTATATTCATTTGACACTGCTAGTATATTTTATAATAAAACAGCATTAGCTAGTGTATTTGAACATTGCTTCATAATATTATGTATAGACATTCACACTGTTGTCCCTGTATTTTTCATAAGGTAGATTCTATTACCTACACTTACAGTTATAAAACCATATCACTTGCTAACATGTAGTAAATCTTGCATATAGCATGGTAACTTTTTATTCTTAGTTTGCTTTAATAATCTACGTGCTAAACACATTTGTATTAATTATGCTCTGTATAGTGGTACACATTTTACACCTAAAAAAGACAGAATTATTTTAGGGAACCTAAGAAAGTTTGTTTATTACATCACTGACAAATGGCAGTGTATGTGGAACTCATGGGGTTCTTGAGGTATAGTTTGGCATTTTTCAATTGACTGCCTAATTTGGCCAGACATCTTAGTAGTGACACCAGGCTTGGAAAGTCATAGGTAAATGCATTATGGGATTAGTCTGTTTCTCATCCAGAAGATCTGTCAAGTAGTTTGTTATCACTGTTTTTTTTTTCTTTTCTAGCTATAATGTTAGTCATAATCATAGAAGTAATTGTTCATAAATTTTCTGAGTGACCAAGGTGATAAAGTTGATTGTGTTAGACTTTTGCATAACAAATTGGTGCCTGAATTAGAAATGCTGGGGCAAGTAAATCGTAGGCCTTGGCTTTGGTATGTTTGTTGGATAAATGGTAAAGTATATCTAATTATATGTTGAAGGTATTCCATACTGATTGAATTTTATCTCCATAAAAGACCAAATAAACTCTTCCTTTTATAAGTTGCTTTTACTCATGGTATTTATCAAAATGATAGTAAAGTGACTAATACAATGACTCTGGAAAGTCTAATGGGAAGAAGTAAATATATATATATATATATATTTATTTATTTATATGTATTTATATATATTAATTTATCTTGAATAACATTTTAAAGTTTCATTTCTTATCTCATATTGGTTATTTTATTTTTATTACATTGCAAATATTGTTACCCTTTTCAGTACGCTTCCATAACTCCCATCCCATCCTCCCTCCTCTTTGCCTCTAAAAGGATGCTCCTCCACCCACTCATCCACACCCTTTTCAGCTCACCATTCTAGCATCCGACTACACTTGGGCATCACACTTCCACAGGACCAAGGGCCTCCCCACTCATTGATGCCAGATAAGGATATCATTTGGACAAAGAAATTGAAGGTCTCATAGGTATATCGGACATTAGACGATGATTAAGGTCACTAAATTAAAGAAGGACTCCAAAAGCAAAGAGAAAGCTTTCCTTAAATACAGCATTACTGAATAACAAGTAAAAATCCTTCTCAAGAGAGCTTATGCTATACAGAAATACTGAATAATATCAGAAAATATGTTTTATTTATAACAGTGTCCTATTTTCAAATTTCCTGGTGTATGTGTGTGTTTGTGTGAGTGTTTGTGTGTGTGTATGTGTTTGTGTGTGTGTGTGTGTGTGTGTTTGTTTGTGTGTGTGAGAGAGAGGGGAGAGAGAGAGAGAGAGAGAGAGAGAGAGAGAGAGAGAGAAGAGAGAATAAGAGAGAGAATGAGAGAGAATGAGAGAGAGAGAGGGAGGGAGGCAGGGAGGGAGGGGGGGGAGCTCATGCATGTATTCATGTGCTGCTGTCTTTTTGGTCATATTTTCAGTGCAAAGCAAAGAGCACATTCATAAAAATGAATGCTGGTTTTGATATTATCAGAATTACACAATTTCTTTGTATTGAAGGACACAAAATTGTCCATAAATAAAGTCAGATATGCTTCTTTTATCTTTCAGAAAGGTTTGTTCAGAGAAAAACCATAAAATTCATTTATTCATCATTAATAGGTAAAATTGTTTAATGCTGTGCATTTCAATATTTTAAGGGCAAATTCTTTTTACAGAATGTTTTTGATCATGCTCACCTCACTCACAGAACCAAAATTCCTCCAATTCTAACCCCATGACAAAATGAGTGTCTATGTTTTTGTTGTTGTTTGTTTGTTTTTACCCAACAGTCTAATTTATGTTACCAATAAACTCTTAGATGTATGGATTTTGGATTTCTACTGGAGCTGGTCAAACTACCAGTGTCTGAATCCTAAGACAAACCCAGCTCTCTTTCTTCCAGCCACTGTAAATCATCTTTCTGTAGCTTCTAAACTAGGGTTGGGAGTTCATATCGACCTCTACTCACCACCACTCTGAAATTTTTCATTGGCTTCAGCTTTTGGGGACTGATCATGTGGACACCACTGTTGTGTTTGTAACTGTACTTGCACTACCCAGAAAAGACTCTTTCTTCGTAGTTACCTATAAAAATCTTTATGTCCTCCCTTCTCCAATGACACCTGAGCCTTATTCTTATTTAGTGTTGCACATTCTAACAAATATTAATCTTTGTACCTGAATCAGTGTGAGTTGCCATGTTAATAAGCATATATTGAAAAAATAAGTTTCTCTGGATGATGACCAGATGTGCATTAATCTATGGGTGTAAAGATAAACTATTCAAATTTGATTTGAGGAAATATTTATTTAGTAGAATAATAATAACATGCTATTCTTTAGAGGATGTGATCTGACTAGGCACATACTCCTCAACTGATAACATGCATGCCATGGCTTTCAATTACTGGAATGGGTATTAATCTTACCAGAAAATGGTTGGTTACTATTAAAACCTCTGTGTCATTATTGTACCAATAGGCATGCTTAGCAAAGAACTCATTAGATTTCTTCACAAATTTCTCAGCTATGTAAGATTAATGGGTATATTTCTCCTCTGATAATATACATGGCAGCATCCAACACTATAAAACCTAGCCAGAGATTAAACTTCAGGTGAATATAAAATTTTGTATTCCCCATGTTATATGTGATATCTTCAGTATTAGTATCTTACACTGATCTTGATATCAACAAATGAAATTGGTTATTGTCTGTAATGTTTGTGTCCTTGTGAGACTCTACTCACTAACAATTCCAAAAGAGGAAACTTATTTTAACACTGGTTTTCATTGTTATGTTTGGTTTTCACAATAGTATGCAGTAGGAACATTTTTTATTGAATTATATGTGTGTGTGTATGTATGTATGTGTGTCTGTGTGTGTGAGTGTGTTTTAAGTGGCTTCTACAGTAGTAGGTATCTATATGATGACTTTATTAAGTTGGAATCATCTATTGAGATAATAGAGACCCATAAAGAAAAAAGCTAGATATTTTCTCTCATTTTTAGATGTATGGCTCAAATTCAAATATGTGTGTTTTAGTTTAAATACCCATAGAGTTACAAAAATTAATAATGGGTCAGAGCTTGAATTTTCAGTGGACATAGGATAGTTTAAATGGTGAAATGGGAATAATAGATAGCAGGATTAAAATGAGATAGGAATAGAGAGGACAGGGTAGAAGAGGAAATTATGTGCCATTTTAGAATCTATCATAGGTATAAAGATAGAAATATGTGATTGAATTTACATTCTTAACAAGTAGGTTAATGACACACATGCACATATCTGTGCTCCCCTATTTTACTTTAATCAATTTACAGAACTATTTAAAATATTTTCCAAATTTATAGCCACATTTTTAAATGTCATTCCAAGGTGAAATTTGCTAAATTTTTTATTATTTTTCAATTAAATATGAACAAACAGCAAAAATTATTGCAGTTAGCAAAACAAAACTATGCAATAAAATACAGTGAAATCTACTTAAAACCACTACTTTACATCTAAAATGAAAAATCCCAGTTATATATTTGCATGTTGGTAACTCAAACTCTTCATATTTTTGTAAGGAAAAAAACCAACATATTTTATATTCATTGAGATCACAAAATACAACCTTTCAAGGACTTCAAGGAAAGTGGATTCAATGAGTAAGAGAAAAGCTTAGTTCAAAATGTATTTCAGGAATTTCCTAAGTACCTGTAACAACTCTACTATCGTTAGAGAATGTTGGAGACTCAAATTTTTGGGTGTTACGAATATGGCACAAAAAAAAAAAAACAACTATCTACAGCCTTTTATTGAAATGAGAAGCCATGGATTTGAATGGAGTATGGAAAGGGGTATATGGGAAGGTGTGGAGGGAGGAAAGGGTAAAAAAATTTAAATTGTACAGTAATCTCAAAACACATAATTAAATATTTATGCCCCATTAAAAGGCCATTCACCTTTCACATTGCCACAACTTTTGTAACTATTAACAACTAAACAGAGAATAGCAATTCTTCCCAACTTACAACATCTTGACAATCTAATATTAGTATCTTGCTTGTGTCCTCCTTGTTAATGTGCTAGAGAACACATCTATCATGGTATTTTATTCACAGACAGCATATTCCTTGATTATAATGTAATCATTTGTCACAGATCCTTTATGCACTTTCCCAGGTTTGCTTTCTCTAAGAGTTTGTGTTTATTAAGCTTGTTAGATCTGGAAGACGCTATATACATTCTTTGTTCAGTTGAACTTAAGACCTTAGGAAGAGATGTGTTCCGGCTCAAGTAAGCCAGCAGCTGAGCTGATATGATGGTACCTGATGCCAAAGGCCTAGGAGGACATGACAGTGGCAGAAAAAGTAGGTTGATGAGGTTCTGTGCCACTGAAAGCCAATTTGGTCGTGATAATGGACTGACTTTTCTTTCCCCTTTCATGTAGCTGACCTATCTTGTCTAAGTAAAGGTTTTATAGTCTTTAATTAGGTAGCATGGTTGGAGAGATGGCACAGAACAAAAGTCTGCCAAATCAGACCAAGCTTTCTGCTTTGTACAAGAGACATTTCATTGGGATGTTTTATTTGGCAGGTACAGGCTGGCAAGCACAACTGATCGAAATTAACTAGAAGGGATAAAAGTAGCTTCCAGGCGCAATCTAAATTTTAAAAGAGAATTTACAGTGAAGGCTGCTATTGTCTGTTTCTCTGTACTGAATCACAGGATCACATACTATTCTTTTTGTGAGACCACCCTGTGTCATTGTCAGTGTTTATTCTAGTTGAAATTTAGAAGCAATATAAAAAGCTGAGTCCAACTGCAATTAGTATGTTGAGACTTTGTGATAACCATTACTGTCTTTAAAATTTTTTTCTCCCTCAATTTGCTTTCTAAAGAATTATTTCATTTTTTTGAGAAAGATAATATCATTCATGCTTTATTATCATCAAAAGGATAATCTCTATATTAAAACATTAGTCCAAAAATGGCACTGTTCACATAACCAGATAAAACATGAAATATAATATGGTATCTTGAAGTGCATCAAATGTATGTTTTCTAGCATTATGAGACATGGTAAAATTTGATGCAAAGGGAAATATTTTTTGAGCAAAGAAAATAAAGTATTTATATTTTTCAAGCCTTATAGTGTTTTTTCATTTTAAATTATTTGTCTGTTTTCCAGTTTAGTGAGTGTTGTTCAGATGTGTCTAATTTGTGATATCTTAGGATTTAAAATATCACCATTTTAAAATGTAAATTAGCTTACATTGGTGGGAGAGAATGGATTATGGGCCAAATGTCTAATAGCAAAAGCATATGGTTTTAATACAAACTGGAATATTCTTTTGGTGGAAATAATTGGATTTAGTTGTGTTGGATTTAGAGTTTCTAGGAAACTTGCAAATTATATCGCAATAATTTTAAAAAGTTTCAATCATCCGCTAGTGTTCATTAATGGAAGACAGAGCAATTGGGGTATCAATTAAAGAAAAACCAAATTATCCCCAAAGTTATTTAGAATGCATGTAATCAGGTGTGGAGATCATACAGAGAATAATTTGGGAAGACAAAATTCAAGCCTCAGGGTTATGCTTGCTTACTATCCCTGCAGTCCTTAATAACATAAAACATTTACTGTCATTGGAAGCTTGAGATTTTTCTATATCTCCTATTCTAATTGAAGAACTGTTACTTTTCCCATACTCATCTAAATATTCACTTTAAAAATCAGGTGTTTATAGAAGTAAAGAGCATTCTCAGCATTCCTTTTTGTATATTTTGGGTACCAATTTTGCACATTTTTTTTGTCTTTTATGAAAAGTCTTATAGTTTTATTTCTACCAAAACTGGTGATTTCTTGCAAATTCCTAAAACTAGGTAATATAAATAATTGTCCTAGAGTATTTATGTGTTCAAAAATGTTAAACATTTCATTGTGAAGTTGATAAGGGATAAGGTATTTTTTATATGAGGAAGAAATGCCTGGCTGATGGGTTACCTGAGCAATTTTGGTCCCACAGTAGTCCTGTTTTCCAGTGAATGTCTCTGACTGCTATTCTCAGAAAATGAAAGTACTAAAACTAAGTTCTAACAATAAAGCAAACTATTCAAACAAAGCAAAGCCAACTGCACATTAAATCATCATTATAAACTATGTGTTCTAGAAAAACAAACTTCACTTTTCTGTGATAAGCTGAGAATATAGTAAAAATGATCTTTCAAAATGTGAAAACGTTTTTCTAGTTATTACGGGTTAGAGGAAATCAATGATTAAATATTGTTGTGCTAATTATTAAAAGATTCTTTAACTTTGTACCCTATGTGTTTTGCCAGTTCCCCTGTGGCCATCTGTCACTATGGGGATCTCTATCTTTGGTGCTCCAGGCCACTTCTAGGAACTCAGGTGCTCTACACTCTATCGCCCCTGCTGCTTCTGTTCAGAGTGGATACTACCATCCTGGTGTGTGGCTTTCACTCACTTCCCCTTGGCATGTTTTTGCCAAGTGTTAGACATAACATATTAAGGTATAATATAATCGGCCAACCCTGATAAGTCAAATGATCTGGTACAAGTCCATCCACTTATAAAACATTCATAGCAACCTTATATATGAATTATGCACTGAGAGAAACATACACATCTGCCTCCATCTTTGTTCCTCCCTGAATCTCTCCCTCCTTGCCCTTTTTCTGTTTTGCTAGCTTTTTCCCCATCTATCTCTCCATTATTTAATCATGTATCAGGTTCACATCAACCAAAAAATGTTCTGTAACAAAGCAGAGTTATTTAAAACTCTGGGTCATACAAAGGTAGTCATTAAAGGAGGTAGACAGTGTGTTTCCTGATTAGTACCACTAGCCAGCAGAAATCTGGAGGCCAGAATATAATGAAAAATTTATGCCTTTTAAATTTCTATTATTGTGATAAAACATTCACCAAAAACAACTTGTGGAGGAAATAATTTTTCGATTGACACTTGCTGTCACAGTCCATCAGGAAAAGAAGTCAGGGCAGAAAATCAAATTATGAATCTAGTAGGTCGAACCATTGCTGTATGCTGCCTACTGTCTTGTGCTCCAAACTTTATTCATTTTGCTTTCAGATATATCCTGAGACACTCTGTCCATGTATATCATTTCCATTTGTGGGCTGTGTTCCTCCTCAACAATCAGTAATGAATATTATAACCCACAGAGGTAATCTGATGGAAAAAAATCCCTCAAGAGAAGTTAACTTATTCTGGATAAATTGTATTTATGTCATGTGGATAAATACATGTTTAGGACAGAGAACAATATTTTCCTAAGCATGACAGTGAGTTGAGTCAAGACAGAAACTCAAATAGTAGAAGAATAGAACCAAAGTCACCTTAAGGTGGCAGTATTGGGTGGGGGGGATAAAGTAATCTTAGCATTAAAGTACAGTGGAAAGAAGAGGAAGTGTTGCTCAGTAAAGCCAGAAGTTTTTGTCTCTGAACAATCATTAATTACAATATAGGCAAAAGTAAAAAGAATTTGAAATGAATTAGAATTAACAGGAGCATTAAAATTGCATTGAAATAATGAATTTATAAATCATATTTAGTTTCATTCACTAAGGAGAAAATGATTAGCACACCATCAGTGTTTACTAAGATGGAAAGTAAGGACAAAGTTTGCACCAATTTTCACAGGTGACAAGTGACAACATCAACAAGAAAAACTAAAAAACTGACTATAGAGTTTCCAGTAGCTCACCTCCTTCTTACATAGCAATTTGACCAACAAGGTTGTAAAATATGAATACAATCAAATAATTTTAACTCATAACACATTGCCCTGACAACAAACACTTCTGGACCATTTCACAGGAAGATCACAATATCTGAATGATAACTTAAAAATTTCCAGACAACAGAAATAATTTTTAACGTCTGTATTCAATTATTTCTTGGTGGAATTTTTGGGGTCACTTAAGTTTATTACCATATCATCTGAAAATAGTGATATTTTCACTTTTTCCTTTCCAATTTGTATGCCTTTGACCTCTTTTTGTTGTCTAACTGCTTTGACTAGGACTTCAAGTACTATATTGAATAGGTAGGGGGAGAGTGAGAAGCCTTGTCTAGATCCTGATTTTAGTGGGATTGCTTCAAGTTTCTCTCCATTAAGTTTGATGTTGGCTACTGGTTTTACTGCATAGTGTTTTACCATGTTTAGGTATGGCCCTTGAATTTCTAATCTTTTCAAGGCTTTTATCATAAAAGGGTATTAAATTTTGCCAAATGCTTTCTCAGCATCTCATGGGTTTTTTGACTTTGGCGTTTGTTTATACAGTGCACTATGTTGATGGATTTCCATACATGGAACCATCCATGTATCTTTGGAATGAAGCCTACTTGATCATGATTAATGAACGATTTGATGTGTACTTGAATTTGGTCTGCAATAATTATATTGAATATTTTTTCATCAATGTTCAGAATGGAGATTGGTATAATGTTCTATTTCTGTGTTGTGTGTTAGTGTGGTTTAGTTATAAGCATAATTGTTGCTTCATAGAGTTTCTTCTGTTTTTATATAGTAAAATAGTTTTAAGAGTATTGGTATTATGTCTTCTTTGAAGGTCTGATAGAATTCTACACTAAATACATGTGGTTCAGGCTTTTTTTTTTTTTTTTTTTTTTTTTGGTTGGGAGAGCTTTTATGAATGTTTCTATCTCTTTAGGGGTTATGTGACTGTTTAGATGGTTTATCTGATCCTGATTTAACTTGGTTACATGGTATTTGTCTAGAAAATTGTCCTTTTTAATCCAGATTTTTTAGTTTTGTTGAGGATAGGCTTTTGTAATACGTTCAGATAATATTTTTAATTTTTGTTGTTAAGAATCCCTTTTGATTTCTGATTCATTCAGTTTGGATACTGTCACTGCATCCTCTGGTTAGTCTGCCTAGTGGTTTATCTACGTAGTTAATTTTTCAAGAGATCCAGATCCTGGTTTTGTTGATTCTTTGTATGATTATTTTTGTTTCTATTTGTTTGATTTTAGCCCTGAGTTTGATTATTTCCTGCCTTCTACTCCTCTTTGGTTTATCTGATTCAATTTTTCTAGAACTTTCAGGTGTGCTGTCAAGCTGCTAGTGTATGTCCTCTTCAGTTTCCCCCTCAGCACTGCTTCATTGTGTCCCAAGTTTGGGTATGTTGTGCCTTCATTTTCATTAAATTCTAAGAAGTCTTTAATATTTTTTCTTTATTTCTTCCTTGAAAAAGTTACTATTGAGTATACTGTTGTGCAGCTTCTATTTGTATGTGGCCTTCCTGTTGGTTTTGTTGTTATTGAAAACCAGCCTTAGTCCCTGGTGATCTGATAGGATGCATGGGATTATTTCAATCTTCTTGTATCTGTTGTCATTGATTATATGGTCAGTTTTTGAGAAGGTACTATGAGTTACTGAGAGAAAGGTATATTCTTTTGTTTTACGATAAAATATCGTATAAATATCTGTTAAATCCATTTGATTCAAACTTCTGGGTTTTTTTCCAATATATTTCTGTTTCAATGCTCTGTCCATTGACAAGAGTGGGGTATAAGTCTCCCAGTATTTTGTGTGTGGTGCAATGTATGTATTTAGATTTTAATAAAGTTTCTTTTATGAATGTGGGTGCCCTTGCATTTGGAGCATAGATGTTCAGAATTAAGAGTTCTTAGTAGATTTTTTTTCTTTGATGAGTATGAAGTATCCTTTCTTCTTCTTCTTCTTCTTCTTCTTCTTCTTCTTCTTCTTCTTCTTCTTCTTCTTCTTCTTCTTCTTCTTCTTCTTCTTCTTCTTCTTCTTCTTCTTACTCCTCTTCCTCCTCCTATTCTTCTTCTTCTTCCTCTTCCTCTTCTTCTTCTTCTTCTTCTTCTTCTTCTTCTTCTTCTTCTTCTTCTTCTTCTTCTTCTTCTTCTTCTTCTTCTTCTTCTTCCTCTTCTTCTTCTTCTAATTCTTACTCCTCTTCCTCGTCCTCCTTCTCCTCCTCCTCCTTCTCCTTCTCCTCCTCCTCCTCCTCCTCCTCCTCCTCCTCCTCCTCTTCTTCTTCTTCTTCTTCTTCTTCTTCTTCTTCTTCTTCTTCTTCTTCTTCCTCTTCTTTTTGTGATAACTTTTGGTCAAAAGTCAATTTTATTAGGAATTAGAATGGCCACTCCAGCTTTTCTTTGGAACCATTTGCTTGGAAAGTTGTTTTCCAGCCTTTTACTCTGAGATAGTGTCTGTCTTTGTTGCTGATGTACATTTCCTGTAAGCTTCAAAATGCTGGATCCTGTTTATGTATCTAGTCTGATAGTCTATGTCTCTTTATAAGGAAATTGGATCCATTGATGTTAAGCAATATCAAAGAATAGTGACTTTTGTTCCCTGTTATTTTTGTTGTTGGAGGTAGAATTATGTTCATGTGAGTTTCTTCTTTTAGGTTTGTTTCTAGAAGATTATATTTTTGCTTTTTCTAGTAGTTTCTCTTCTTATGTTATAGATTTCCAGCTATTATCCTTTGTAAGGTTTGATTTATAGAAAGATATTGTGTAAATTTATTTTTGTCATAAAATATCTTGTTTTTTTCCATCTATGGTAATTGAAAGTTTTGGTGGTTCTAGAAGTCTGGACTGGCATTTGTGTTCTATTAGGGTGTGAATGGCATATGTCCAAGATCTTCTATCTTTCATGGAATCTGTTGAAAAGTGTAGTGTGATTCTGAGAGGTTTGTCTTCATATGTTACTTGACCTTTTCCCTTTACTGCTTTTGATATTATATCTTCATTTTTTGCATTTAATGTATTGACTATGATGTCATAGAAAGAATTTCTTTTCTGATCCAGTCTATTTGTAGTTCTGTAGGCTTCTTGTATGTTCATGGCCATTTCTTTCTTTAGGTCAGGAAAGTTTTCCACTTATTGAAGATATTTACTGGTCCTTTAAGTTGGGAATATTTGTTTTCTTCTATGCCTATTATCCTTAGGCTTGGTCTTGTTATTGTGTCCCGGATTTCCTGGATGTTTTGGTTTGAGAGCTTTTGCATTTTGCATTTTCTTTGACTGTTATATTTATGTTTTCTATGTTATCTTCTGCCCCTGCTATTCTTTGTTCTATCTCTTGTGTTCTGTTGGTGATATTTGCATCTATAATTCCTGGTCTATTTCCTAGGTTTTCTACCTCTAGGGATTTCCCCCTTTGTGATTTCTTTATTGTTTCTATTTCCAGTGTTAAATCCTGGATGATTTTGTTCAATAACTTCTCTCATTTCATGGTGTTCTACTTTTTTGTTTAAGGGACTTATTTATGTATTTCCTCAAGTCCTGTATTATCATAATGAGATATGATTTTAAATGTGAATCTAGCTTTACAGATGTGAAGGGATATTCAGGACTAGCTGTAATGGGAGAACTGGGTTATGGTGATACCAGGTAATCTTGGTTTCTGTTGCTTATTTTTGTGTTATTGCTTCCTGCCATCTGGTTGTCTCTAGTGCTACCTGCTCTAGCTGTCTCTGACTGGAGCCTCTCCTTCTTGAGATTTTTTTTTATTGTGTCAGAATTCTTTACAATCCAAGTACCTCTGTGATTGTGTGATTCTGTGATCCTGAGATCCTGAGTGTGTCAGAAATCCTGGGAGCCAAGCTGCCTCTCAGATACTTAAGTCCCAGTGTGACCAAGCTCCTAATGTCCTTGAGAGTGTCAGAGCTCCAGTGTCTGTCTGATCTGCTGAGAGTCAAGCTTACTCTGTGTTCCTGTGATCCTGGGCCTATTAGCAGACTTGTGTTCCTTGGATCCTCTATTTCTGTGATCCTGAGTGTGTTCGAGCACCTGGGTGACAAGATTCCTCTGGGTGTTGTGCAGATGGGTGCCAAGGGCTCAAATTCAGAACAGAATAAATTTGTGCTACTGACTGTGTGGGGGTTCTTGGGATGCTGGATTGTGGGGAACTCAGTAACTTTAGGTTTTGGGGCAGATGTTATGTTCTTCTCAGCTGTGATCCTAGGCATGTTAGAGCTCCTGGTTGAGCAGCTTCCTCTGAGTGTTATGAGATTGGGTGAGGATCCAGAACCCAAGGTCTGCTCAGAGCTCAAATTCAGTCCCTGGATCTCAGTGTATTTTTTAAATTTAGCGGTGTGTATGAGTGTGTGTGTGTGTGTGTGTTGCATAATACACATACATGCAATGTCCAAACATCAATGTTGGGGGTCCTTCTTTATCATGTTACCTCTTTTAGAATAGGGTCTCTCAGTGAATTTAAAGATTTAAAATTCAACAAGACTGGCTGGACATTCACTTCTAGAACTACACTTATCTTTTACCCAGTGCTTGGATTACTGATATGAACTATATCTTATTGCCTAGACTTTATGTGAGTGTTATGATCTAAACTCAGGTCTTTATGATTGCTTATGAAGCAATTTAGCCAATGAATCCCAACGATCTCTCAAGAACATAGATATTTAAAATGTTAACCAAGAATTTCCTTTGAGAAAGACCTTATACTAGTAGAACTGGTTCTTAAGGTAAGAGGCACACACTGAAAACTACTGCCTCTAAGATCAACACAGCAACATTTCCAGTAGCCAATGTATGATACCCTTAAGAAAAACATTATCCATATTACTCAAGAAGGTTGATTATTATTCTTTCTTAAAGCAGTGTGTAACATTAGCGTCTGCTTAGACTATTCTACAAACATCAGTGAAACAAAACAAAGAGTAATTTGAAAGGAACATCACAGGTGAATGAAGGAAATAGAATCAGGCACAGGAAAGAAGTTTCAGAATGGCCACCAAAAGGCAGAAATTTATTTAATTTGACAGAAGATCTAAAACTGAGATGGTTCTGTGGGTTGTCCTAACTTGATGCAAGGATCTTTGCAGTCTAGTTTCTACCATTTTGTAGATTTGAGTTGTATTTAACAAGGTCAGCAGGGGAAAGCATGTCTTTGAGAGACATTCTAATGGCAGCTTCTACTTGCCAACACATCATCTGGGGGAAGGGGGTGATACAGCCTTGCGTTAAAAATGAGTCTGTAAGAGTGAGTCAGGAGGTGTAGAGTATCTACAGGCAGGTTAGGGGAAGATTTGCTGTCACTATGAGCTCATCTGCATCTTTTCAATTTTGTATTGGAGTCATAATGCGCTTGAAATTCAAAATGTGTCTCATGCCTTATCTAAATTTTGATTTCATGAGAGAACTACAGGAATGTAATTCAGTGTCTATAGAAGAAATCTAGCAGAAGTAATATTTTGGGACCCTGGTCACTTCTTCTACCCCCTTCTCCTCTCTATTTTTTCCTCTACCCCAAAGTCTCTCCAAACATTAGATGAATAGGCTGTTTTGCCCCAAACTTCTTTCTTGATAAATTATCACAGTTTAACTATTGGGGTTATGTAATCATGAACTGAAACCATCAAAAAAAAAAAAAAAAAAAAAAGGCAAAATAACCTTCTTCCTCTTTATAAGTAAATTTATAATAGGAAATTGTTAGAGCATGAAAACCAATATAATTTGTGCAGTTACTATATTTTCACAGATAAACTTGGAACAGAAATTACAAAACAAAATACAATGGAGTACACAATAACAGGAAAAAGAAATTGGAAATATTTTGCAAAGGTTCATTTCTTCTAAGTAGTGCCCAAGTCTCTAGTCTATGCCAAATAATGGTAGGGAAGATTTTAGGTTATTATACAATAGAATGCACTAAAATATCTGATCAAACCCATTTTCTAAACAGTCAGCTTCCTTGGTAGACAATTCTTGGTTCTCATCTATGAAAGCACATAATCATAAGGAAAATAAAATATGACCTTTAGCCAAAACACAAGTTTTTGCATTAAGCTTTCTCTTGCATGTGTGTCTTATTAGTTCCTCATCTCTAAATGGTTACAGATCACTCAGCATTTTTTATGGGTGTCTCAAACACTTATTTGAGTATATCACAGGAAAAAATTCACATAATTCTCGGTATAAGAAATTTCTCTTCTAGATTTCCAATCTTGATTACATTTATAAGTTTTTACTGATCCACTTCCAAAGCAACTAAGCTCTAGAGTTGTTCATCTTTTTCCTTAAGTAACACATGGAGATTTAGACAATCATGCCACCAGATATAAATCTAAAACAAATACCTATTTTTCAAGCTGCTACTTCTGGAAGAAAAGGACTATAGATTACTGTTATTTGCACAATTAAAACACATTTTATTTGAGTTTCAAGTCATCAAGCTTCACCATATAATTTTCCCCTCATATTCATTTTCAACATCCTACATATTCTGAATATTAACTTTGTAGATAATAATAATACATGTATTTTTGCAACATTGCTCATCTTCAGAAAAGGAGAAGGCAGAAAGTATACTTTTCATTCTTTCATCTCTAAATGTTCTGTTTTACCTCTTCTAATCAATTGTATTCCTTCCCGATATGTATCAAAAAGTATGTAAACATTCATTGTACATATCACAACTAGTGCTTTCCCAAGTGAACTGTGTAATAAGAACCAATTTACATTTTAGGTAAAGAACTCTTGCTGTTGTAGAAACATACTCCTTGCTTGAGAGAATAGGTAACTGTCTTAATTTTTTTTTTTTTTTTTTGCATATTGAGTAAGTTTATAGACCTCGTTACATCCTAGATTTTCATCATTAATGGTCTCTTAAGTAGAACATGGCTAGTGTGCAGACACAACCTAGCATCACAAGTCAGTAATGGGTTCTTTGTCCTTCTTTTTCTCTTACTTAATTTAATCACCTTCTTTGAAGTTATTTAATCTATGAATACTTTAAAGCACTGTTGTGGAAAATGAACTACCACAGTAATCTGATGGTTCACTAGGACAAACAAAAAAGATAATTGTTATATAAACCAAGGTTACACCGGTATTATTTGGACCCATTTTTTGGATAATTTATCTTCAGAGTACTATTTTAAAGCAGTAACATCTCAGAAATGAAATTTTATATGGGATGAAAAAACTGTTTCAGGCACATGTCCTAAAAGATTGGCACAATTATATAGAACAATTAAGAAATATTAACAATTGAAAGTTAGATCCAACATATTATAATTTAATCACAGTGTCAATAGGCACGTCTTACCACTTAAGGATAATGTTTAAATGTTAGAATAGAATGGGTATCAATTCTCTTTTCAATAATAAACTTCCATAAACATGAGCTCAATTACTCAAAGTTTTAGTATATAAATAAATAATGGTGACTTAAAATGTCCCTTATTAGGTACATTTAGTTTTCTCTAAATTTAAATACTTTTATATTTAATTATGTAAAATTATCACATTTATATATGAAGATAACATGTATAATACTTTTTAACATATAAAATTATTATATTATTTTACCAACATGAAAATTTCAGTTGTTCTTTTAGAAAGTATACATATTTTATTCATGTTCTTTAAAGCCATATTAAGAAATCTTTATTGGTAATACAAGTATGTATTTAAACATATTACCAATAATTTTACTTGAAACTCTTGAAGTTATTAATGATCTTCAAAAGATTCATTATTCACCAAATATGTAGTAGTTAACATTTAAGTTTTAACAGTGGTTTCCAGGTTGCTGTAGATGTTTTATTCAAGAGGAAGCAATGGATTGTGTATAACCCCATGAAAAGATACAGTAATTAATTGGAAAATTGCTATGACATTGTTAAGTATTTTAAACCTTAATTATTTTTTCTTTTGCTTTCTGAAATGATCAGAAAAGCTGGCACATTCACTTTGAGAAAAGTAGAATATTTAGCTGGAAAACCAAAATGTTAATACTGATGTTTTTTTTTTCTTTTTTTCTTAATTTTACAGACATTCAATAACTAAATTGTCTTGTTCTTTGTAAGTTTTAAATTAATGGCTAGGGCCAAAAAAGGGCTTAATTTGAGGGAAAGAATTCTTAATGCAAGGAACTTACTCTTTTAAGCACCAGAGAAATGCAGTGCATTTATCAGCCCTGAGTGGATATCATTGTGTTTATAACGGAGTGGAGGCACCATGCAATTTTGCTCCTGAAATTGGTTTATATAGATGACTGGCTGCTGTGAAGTGTGTGTCAAAGTTCCATGCAGCTGTTATGAAGTCGTACAATTGTCATTGCTTCTTACATTGTTGTTGGGAAGAGCTTGAGAGCCCAGCTCAGTCAGCTGTTGAATAGATAACCCAACACAGTTAACGCGGCATACATTGTAAAGAATTACATGCCTGCTACAATGAGCTTTGAGCTTTTGGTCTAGATAATAATCCTGGTGGGTGTACCATGTGCAGTCGCTGTCTGATCACTCAGATATAAATGACGAAACACAAAGAAAAATGTCAGTCATCTGAAAGAAAAATGCAGTTGTGCATTTGTTTAAGGTTCATGTAAATGGATATGTGTTGCTTTTAACCCCAAATCTCCCAAAAAAAAAATTGTGACTGCCAAACTCAAGGTCTAACACAATATAAAGATCTAGAGGTATAAATTTATTTAGGTTGCATTTCGTTATATTAGTGTGTGTGCAAGCTCTTGTCAACTTCCCGTTTTGGTTATAAAATCAGGGCTTTTTATTTCATAGAAAATGAAAGCTTTTTAAAACTCAGCTTCTGTATGCAATGTTTAAATGAAGAATAGATAATACAATTATTGATAATTTTGGGTGTGATAATGTTTTTAAATTTTAATTACTAAAGCAGTAACAATGGCATTGTAGACATCTGGGGTGATTTTTAATTAGAATGAAATGAAAACACAGGAGAAAATATTACTATTTGCCACTAAAGTAGAGACACAAACACTGGGATAATTAGCATGCTATCATAATGTCCATGAAGCCCAAAGGATGGGGAAACCACTGATGTTACAAGATTTCTAACTTAAAGCATCTATTTTTCCCCATCTCCTAACTTGTGCTCTGGACTTGTCGCAGCCCATATGGCATGTCACAAACATGGCCTGAAGCAGGACTGCTCTGATTCCTATACCCATCGGAAGGCTTTATGGATGTAGCATCTGCTTAAGCAGAGGGAAATTTTATGTCATGTAATTTATGTCTTCAAAACTAATCCTTTCATCTCCATTGCCTCCATGAATAATAGCTTATTACTGTAGATAATGTACATAAAAGATAAGAGTCCTTATTCTAGTGACCCATGTTATCCAGAAGAGTTTTCCTAACTTGAACTTTAAAAAAAAAACTATTTACAGTTGGAGTTTTACAAATATGTAGTTAGCATTTACCCTTAAAAGAGATGTTAATGAGAAAAATTTAAATGTTAATTACATATTCTGGAACCAAGAAACTCAGTCAGCTCTCTTAACCTCATAATTTAGTGTAAGAAATAACTTTATTCTTTATTTGAACATGTAGTGAACAATGAATTAACTTTCAAATTGAAGACTCATTTTGGTCATGGTAGCAAGAGACTCAATTATATGAGAAACCTTATAAATGATATATCACTGACCAGTTAATATATTTATTTTCAGTCATTTATATTGTTTATAATTCTTGAGGATTATTTTGATGGATAAGTTTGTTACATCAATTTTTAAAAATTTAAGCTAGGTGACCCAAAATGAAGTTTTAAACGTTTTGATATAATTAACTATATTTTTACCAAGATGCTATTATATGTGTGAAAACTTCCTTTGTGTATTATAAAACAATCAGTTTTATGTAATGATTTTAAAAATGTATATTTTATTGTTAATTATACCCAGAGATGATTCAATAATATGTAAAAGTCTAGACACTGTCTTGAATTTGAAACTTCTTACAAAAATATTTTCTTCCTGATAGTTTAGATCTGGGATGGCCTTTAAACAGATTTAGGAAATAGAATTAGGAGGAAGTTTCTCTATAAGCCTCTGCGTTCAACCTCCAATGCTTTAGAAATATTTCAATTATTTTTTAAGAATTTCATATATAAACCTGAAAAATGAAAACACCAATTGATATGCCCATGTCCTTAAAGGTCCTAGGTTCAAACTCTGACAAGAGTGCTGCGACTGTGTATGAAACCTGAGTTGTCTTCCTGCAGCAGTTATGGAAGAGTCAAATTTAGCAGCAGACTCATAAGAGAGAGCATTGGAAACACCCAGCAATAAAGAAACCTTCCAGTGGTAAGTTCCCTATGAGTAACACCAGACATTAACAGAATAACCATCAACCCAGCTGAACCAACCCAACATGTTGTTTCAAGCCACCACTGTTTGACATGTTAGGGTACATTCAGTAGATAACTATAACAGATGGGTAATTATCCTGATTTCTTTGAGAAATATTTTCATAAAATAACACCACAATAATAGAAGTTTTCTGCCTCAAGATAGGAGCTTGTATTTTTAATAACTTTCTTTCTAAACATAAGAATTTAAGCACAGTGTGTACACATTTGTGGTTGAAGAAACAGAAGCCTGAACATCTGTCTCTGTATTATCAAATGTGCCATCTGAATAATGAAAATTGGGTTGAAACATATTTGGTTTTGTTTTTGTTTTGTCTAAACTAAAGTATACTCAACTTTCTCCCCATCTTGAATAACTTTTGACATCTGTTGGCCATGTTTGATTTTTAGGAGACGAGAGCCCGTCACCCTCTTACATTAACGGGTTTATTCACTTGCTTAACATTGGTCCCTAGAGAAAGCACATTTTGTCGTCATATCAGAGCTAACTTGAATGCCTCAAACAGAACAGCAGAACATTTTAAGAAATGCATTTTCATTTCTAAAGACCTGCACTGATGGTGTGGTTTTTCTGACCTTGAAGCTAGTTAACAAATGTTTACCAAGTGTTTTAGCTGTTTGCTGCTAAACATACAAACTTTTGACAGTGTGTTTTAAAGAGATATTTTATATGTTCAAGCCAGACTGCCTAAAAAGTAAGAATAGGCTATATTCTAAAACTCTATTACATTTCTGATTTGTTATTTAAGACATTGGACATTTATAAGTTAGAAATATTTGCTGCTCGATCAGACTCCACCAGCACAGTCCTGTTCTTTAAAGACAGAGAAACATTAACTGGAGCTCTCCATTTCAGATGGCAACCTAGAGTCATGAGCAGAATTTACTTTCACTAGAAAACATTAACAGACACCGTTGATGATATACGTTACTGTGTAAGAGTCGAGCCTGAATTTGGAGTCCTTAAATTGGTAGTATGGTTTCATGTTACTCCATTTGTCACATACAGAGCAAATACAGAGGCAATTTTAGATAGCATGTGAACACACAATGATAAGACAGAAAAACAAGTGAGATGGACGAGCTACAACTGTCTGGCTGTAAAAAGTGAAGGAAACAAAATTTCAGGGAAGAATATGCAAGATCATTCTAAGAACTGAAACTTTTATCTATCAACAATCATATTTCTAAAAGTCCAGACAGGCTTAAGAGTTATACTCAAAGCATGTGCCTCTTCTCTAGATTTATTGATACTTGGAAAAGTTGTTAATTATCTATCTTTCACAATGTTCAAATTCTGAAATACAAATCTAGCATAAGGCTCTTAGGCTTAGCAAGAACAACATATACTTTCTGAGGCTGGAATTCAGAAAGTCGAGCTGCTAGGCCTAGCATTCATTATTGAACCCCTGTAGAAATTGTTTATGTTTCAGAGGGTATGTGTTAAAGCTTTAAAATTAGAACAAACCACAAGTTAGATATAGAAGATTAATACCTACCAGATCAATTTCCAAACACCAGTTAATTTCAAAGGACTCATTTGTTGGCATGAGATCCACAGCCTCCTCACTTCAAAGAGAGCACTGCTGTGCCCTCAGCGGGAAGCGCAACTTCAGAGCACATTTAGGATAGAGCTCTCAAGCTTTGGAGAAGCTAGGACTTGCTGAACTGTAAAGCAGAATTTCTGAAAATAAGCAGTGGTTACAATGGATGTGCATGGTGTCTCTACATTGCTTTCTTTGAAAAACAATATGGGTAGCATTCAGAGTTCTTCTCACCCAGTTGCTTTGTAGCCAAAGATTTTATTGGAGTAAATGAAGAAAATATGGCGAGAATAATCATTTGGAGCCAGTTCTGTATTCAAAAATTTTAACTATAGTTTCTACTCCTACTCTGGATGCAGTCAAGAACAAATGATAGAATATTTCAATACATTTCATGTGCTGGTTCATTTGTAATACTGTTTGCTTACTATTAGATATATCAACTTAGTGTTAGTCAAAATAACCCTGAGCTGCTATATTCTCTCTTCAACACTAAGGGCATGAAAGTGAACATGCTGAGGCTTGTACTCAAGAAGTTGATGAGCTAATAAAGAGTCACTAAGAATGTGTGAACACTCATGATACTGGGACCCAGGCATGAAGGTGCATTTTATTACAGACTTCAACAGAGCAAGCAGTTTTCCAGTTAGTGATCTTGAGGAAGAGTTGGTGGGAGTTACTAGACAGGTGTCAATGACAAGTGTGAAATTCCACCTTGGTGTCTCCCCATGTTTGATTTAACTTACAAATTTCCCAGTTGCCTCCAAAGAAATTTCTTCTTGCGTTATAATTAACTGTAGCTTACTTATCTCTCATTCCTGGTCGTTTATTGCCATGTTGTATTCTCTACTGACACATGTCTGCTTCTCACGATCACAGTCATCATTGTTAGGGTGGAGACAGCTGAGTCTATTTTATGTAGACATTCATGCCTGTGCTTCATCTTTCCACGGCTTTACGGTGTTCATTGCACCTGGTAAGCTACTGTGGTCTTCAGATGTTGTTCTGCCAATTTGAGCATTTCCATTACAATTTGTGTATTTCTCCTTTGCCCTCTGGACTTGTTACTGTGGGAATTCCCTTGTTGATCTCACTTCTTCCTCTCCATTTATTGATTTATTTTTAGCAAGTGACAGTTTGAATTCTACCCCTTTCTTTACAGGTTCTGGGTCCCTGCTCTGAAGACGGTTGTTATTGCCAGAGTGTTTCTTTAGTCATATCAATTGACAAAATGCTAACACTGCATGGCCCGATCTGCAGGGCTGACAACAATCTCCTGAAATCTCCCAGCTGACACCAGACATCCCTTTGTTTCTCATCAAAACAACCTCATGCATGTGTGTACAGTGAGTGGATATATGTCCTGAGAATCCCCGAATCTCTTGTGAGTTTTTAAATATTATGAAACTTGGGAGCTTCTATTTCCTGACTAAAGGGAATCTGAAAGTTAATATCATTTCTAGAAGGTTTATACTCACATCACTTTTGAAAGAGAACTCGAGTTTATTCACTGTTGAATTACGCATAATTATAAAGATCTTTAACAACGGCCCCCATGTTGTCAGAGTGTAATTCTCCTGAGGGCAAATACATAACAGTGGCCAGCACTACATTTGTATTTGGCTTGAACCAAAGTTGATAATATTTGCTGTATTGAGATGGCCACAGTCACATATTTGTTGCATGAAATTGAGGTTATTTAGTCTTCCCAATGGCTACAGTGATTTTTATGTAATAGTATTATTGACACTACCAGTAGAAATGGCCTATATAGCTTATATGCTGTACATTTTGTGCCATGGTGAGTAATTACTGCAAATAAATAAGCTAAACATTAAATTCTCTGCACTGTTATGTTTTCCCCATGATGTACATCCGTTATCCGGCATTAAATTCAATTCTATAGTCATCACATATAATAATGGATGTTTTGTTACTAGGATAACTCAGAATATACTACTGTATTTAACAATTTGAAATATATACATTTGTATAATTGACCATATCTAATATTGACTAGAAACAAAATAAATTATTGTTTAAATGTGCTCAGCCCAACATGTATATGTCATTGTCAAATACACTTCTGGGACTAGATACTCAATAAACTCATGTGATGAAATCATGAACCACCTCAGAAATGTCTAGGCAAATACATTTTTTGTCAGTAATAGTTGACAATTTTGACTTAACAATATCATTTAAGTATTTTTATTTAAAAATCAATGTATATTATAATTAAAATTATTTTAATTGTCTCTACTACTTATGCAGCAATAAACTTAAATAATAGAGGAGATACTTCCATATCCCACATTCAGCCTACATCTCACATTAATATGGCATTAAAAATTAAGAAAAACACAATGTGATATTCTTAGAAGTAAATTCTCTAGATTATTTAGATTTACTGAGTTTTAACTGTCATCTTTCCTATCCTAGCATCTCTTCCAGGGACCCATCTTATGCTTGAGAGTGTTTTCCTTTTCCACTTAGGTTCCACAACCTTGCTTTGCTTTGAATGACTGTGAACATTGTGCCTGCCATTTTTGTAAGATGCTTCTCTGTCAGGAGTTTACTGATATGTATTGCCATGATTAACTGAGTTTCCAAATGTTGATATGCGATGTCTCACATCAAAACAACGTAGCAAAACCACATAGGAATGACATAATTTATCTTTCATATTACTGACCCTGAAAATAAAGCCTACAGAATGTGCCAGATTTCTTAGCCTCATCCTTCTTTTTACAATATTCTTAAGAAAGTGGAAATGGTGCACAACCCACACAGCATGAGAAGGCAGATTTATGTTTTCTATCACTAAATGTAGAATATTTATGTATACTACTTGTCAGACTTCCTCACAAAAGATTTGATTTCTCTTCCATTCAACCATCTCCTCACTGTGAAAAGTATGGACTCATGGGTGCTTACTTTGCATTGTGACCATAAAACAGCACCACTTTATTTGTTTTGCTCAAGTGCTGTAGCTTTGACTTTAGAGGGACATTTGACTCTTTGCTGAAGTTCTACTAATGTAAGGTTTTTAACATTTTGGTATTATTTTTATCAATTCTTTCCCTTATTGCAATATCCTTTGCTCACATTTTGTGCAATTTATGTCTGGTCCTACAATCTTAGTTCCAATAACAATTTTTCATTCTGTTTATATGAAGAAAGAAACAAATCTTTAAAAAGTTAGGTGGGCTGATAGTTAACATTGCTGTCAGACCATCATAGACAACAAGACAAAGTGGATTTTGCCCCTAAAACACACACACACACACACACACACACACACACACACACACACACACTCACACACACACACACACACACACACACACACTTACATGAACAGGCACACACACTTTCAAATGATCCCACCTTCCTCCCTTGCTTATCAGCCCATTCTCACTACAATCCTGTTAAGAGTGGCTCTTCCCAGCCAGCTCTCACTATATGTATTGTATAAAAATACCATGTAAAGTGTTATCCTATTTTTATGACACAATTTTATATTTTGGAATAAATGTACTAAGTGCAAATGGGAGTGAATTGGAACACAATGGAACAAGATGTCCTTTAGACTAAAGAAAGAAGAACTTATATATAATGAAAATAGCCCCTTCCATATCTCCTTATACAAAACTCAAATGGAAGTGGAACAAAGATTTCCACATTAAACTTGGATTCCTGTTCTTCCCAAGACTTTTAACATGAAGGGGTGTTGAATTTTGTCAAATGCTTTCTCAAAATCTAGTGAGAAGACCATATAGTATTTTCTTTGAGTTTTTTTAATATGGTGGATTACATTTATGGATTTCCATATATGAATCATCCATGCATCCCAAGGATGAGGCCAACTTGATCATGGTGAATGATCATTTTGATGTGTTCTTGGATTTGGTTTGCAAGAATTTTTTTGAGTATTTTTGCATTATTTTCATAAGTAAGATTAGTCTGAGGTTCTCTTTCCTTGTAGGGTCTTTGTCTGGTTTAGGAACAAGGGTTATTGTAGCCTCAAAAAGTGAGTTTAGTAGTGTTCCATCAGATTCTATTTTGTGGAATAGTTTGGAGAGTATTGGTATAATGTTGTCAATAAGTATATGATAAAATTCTGTACTGAACCCATTTCGACCTGGGCTTTTTTTGGTTGGGAGGCTTTTGATGAGTGCCTCTGTTTCTTTAGGTCTTATGGGATTATTTAGATGGTTTGCCTGGTCCTGGTTTAACTTTGGTATCTTCTATCTGTCTAGATATTCCTCCATTTCCTCCAGATTTTCCAGCTTTGTTGAGTATAGGCTTTTGTAGTAGGATCTCATAATTTCTTGAATTTCCTCAGTTTCAGTCGTTATTTCTCCACTTTCCTTTCTGATTTTGTTAATTTGGATACTTTCTCTTTGCCCTCTAGTTAGTCTGGCTAAGGCTTTATCAGTCTTGTTAATTTTCTCAAAGAACCAGCTCTTGGTTTTGTTGATTCTTTAAATGGTTATTTTGTTTGTATTTGGTCTATTTCTGCCCTAAGTTTGATTATTTCTTGCCATCTACTCCTCTTGGGTGTATATGCTTCCTTTTGTTCTAGAGCTTTCAACGCTGCTGTCAGGTTGCTAATGTATGCTCTCTACAGTTTCTTTTTGGAAGCACTCAGAGTTATGATTTTCCTCAGTACTGCTTTCCTTGCATCCCATACGTTTGGGAATGTCGTGTTTTGATTTTCATTGAATTCTAGAAAATCTTTAATTTCTTTCTTTATTTCTTCTTTGACCCTGCTATGGTTTAACAGAGCGTTGTTTAGTTTCCATGTGTATGTGGACTTTTTGTTGTCTTTGTTGTTATTAAATACCAGCCTTATACCATGGTGATACGAAAGGATGCATGGGAGTATTTAAATCTTCTTATATCAACTGAGGCTCGTTCTGTGTCCAATTTGTGGTCAATTTTCAAGAAGGTGCCATGAGGTGCTGAAAAGAAGGTGTATTTTTTTTTTGTTTTAGCATGATATGTTCTATAGATATCTATTAATTCCAGTTGTTTCATAGTCTCTGCTACTTTTACAGTGTCTTTGTTCAGTTTCTATTTCCATGATGTGTCCATTGGTGAGAGTGGAGTATTAAAGACAAGCACTATTATTGTGTGGGGTGAAATGTATTTTTTGTGCTTTTGTAGGGTTTCTTTTATGAATGTGGATGCTTTTGTATTTTGGAGCATATATGTTAAGGATTGAGAGTTCCTCCTGACAGATTTTCCCTGTAATGAGTAAAAAGTGTCCTTCTTTATCTTTTTTGATAACTTTTGGTTGAAAATTTACTTTATTTGATATTAGAAGGGCCACTCCAGCTTGCTTCTTGGGGTCGTTTTCTTAGAAGGTTTTTTCCCAACTGTTTACTCTGCGATAGTGTCTGTCTTTGTCTCTGAGATGAGTTTCCTGTATGCAGCAAAATGCTGGGTTTTGTTTATGTATCCAGTCTGATAACCTTTATCTTTTTATTAGGGAGTTGAGTCCATTTATGTTAATAGATATCAAGGAATAGTGGTTGCTCTTTCTTACTATTATCGCTTTTGTAGGTTGAATTTGCCTGTATGTTTTTCTTTTTTGGTTTTCTGCTTAGGTATTTTCTTGTGTTTATTGGGTTTTACACCTATAATTCATTGTAGTGCTGGGTTTGTGGTCAGATATTGTGTTAATGTAGTTTGGCTTGGAATATCTTGGTCTCTCCATTTATGGTGATTGAGAGTTTTGCTGGGTATAGCAGCTTGGGCTGATACTTGTGTTCTCTTATGGTCTGCATGATGTCTGTCCAATTCTAGCTTTCACAGTCTTTGTTCAGAAATCAGGTGTGATTCTGATTGGTCTGCTTTTATACGTTACATGACCTTTTTCCCCTACTGTGTTTAGTATTCTTTTTTTGCTTTGGGCACTTGGTGATTTGACTATTATGTATCTGGAGGAATTTCTTTTCTGGTCAAACCTATTTGGATTTCTGTAGGCTTCTTTTATGCTCATGGTCATCTCATTTTTAAGGATAGGGAAGTTTTCTTCCACAATTTATTGAAGATATTTACTGTGCCTCTTAGTTGATATTCTTTGCTCTCTTCCATTCCTGTTATCCTTAGGTTTGGCCTTCTCATTGTGTCCTGGATCTCCTGGACACTTTGGGTTAGGAGCTTTTTGGTTTTTGCATTTTCTTTGACTGTTTTGTCTATGTTTTCAATGTTGTATTTGGCCCACAGATTCTCTCTTCCATCTCTTGTACTCTGTTGGAAATGCTTGCATTTGTGACTTCTGATTTCTTTTTTTAGGATTTCTACCTCTAGCATTGTCTGTTAGTGTTTTCTTCATTGTGTCCATTTCCATTTTAAATTCCTTCTTCCATTCCTTCATCTCTTTGTTTCTGTTTTTTTTTTTCTAGTTCTTTGAGTTCTTTGAGTGTTTTTCTTGTTTCTTCTGAAAAGCTTCTAATTCTTTATGCTTTTTCTCCCATTCTTGTTTAAGGATCTCTATCATCTTCTTGAGGCAGAATTTCAAGTCTGAGTCTTCTTTTTCTGGAGTGTTTGGCATTCTGCTGTTTGTTTTGATTGGAGATCTGGGTGCTAGTGTTGCCAGGTTGTCTTGGTTTCCCTGGGGTATGTTCTTTTCTTTTCCTCTTGCTATCTTGTTGTCAGTGATTGGTTCTCGCCTTTCCCTAGTACCTGGCCTGTGTCTCTAGATCTCTGCTGTTCCTGGTGGCTGATGGTCTGAGCACCTGTTGTGTACCCAAAAGCTACCGGCTGGGAACAGAAGGCCTGATGCAGGGTTCCTGGGTCCCTGGATCCAGCCGGGCTGGGGCTCACTTTCCCCGTGCTCTGCAGATATATCTCTGCCTCCTGGCTAGTCGGAACCCATTCTCACCAGGCCTGTCTGTGTTTCTGGTTCTCCACTGTTCCTGGTGGTGGGTGGTCCGAGTGCCTATTGTGCCTTCTTCATTTCTTAAAATTGTTTTTAACGGTAGTATTTTTTTCTTTTTATAGAGTTGTATTAATTATTTGAGAATTTCACAAAATGCATTGTGGTCTCTTATTCTTCTCACTTTGATCAGTTATGAATCTCTGTGCTAATACCCATTTATGGCATGAGGAAGTTTCTCTGATGAGTTTTGAGCAATGCTCTAATATATGACTATAGCAACAAATAATTAGGAGTTGTCTTGAAAATAAGAGTAGGAGGAGGAGGTGGAGGAGGAAGTGGAGGAGGTGTAGGAGGAGGAGGCAGCAGAGGAGGAGGAAGTGGAGGAGGAGAAGGAGGAGGAAGAACAGAAAGAAGAAGAGGAAGAGGAAGAGGAAGAGGAAGAGGAAGAAGAAGAAGAAGAAGAAGAAGAAGAAGAAGAAGAAGAAGAAGAAGAAGAAGAAGAAGAAGAAGAAGAAGAAGAAGAAGAAGAAGAAGAAGAAGAAACAATCTACATGGTAGAAAAAACCTAATTTGGAATAATGTGAATGCCTGAAACCTCAAAGTCCATACTCTTTCAACACATCCACATTTTTATATTCTTCCTAAATGGTTTTACTAATTTGGAACTAAGTACCCAAAATCTATGAGAATGTGCAGGCTCTTCTCATTCAAATTACCACAATATTAGAATAATTTATGCTCATTTGTTCTCCCCTTTAATTTGATGGTAAAACTCAAGTAAGATATATTTCTTGGTGAATCAGTTATCTGTTTACTACTCTGTCTGCTTTATCCCTCACTCGAGTATTCACCATATTGATATACAGTGATGGTGTAGAAACTTCCATGGTTCCTTTTAAGGATTCAAGCTTAATTTCATGTATTAATAGTTTCTAAAATGAAAATCCAGTCATGTTCCTTTTATTCTTTTTTTTTCATTAGAATACCAACACCAAATAATTAATTTCTCTGGTGATTTTTCTGTTGCTATAAATCTGAACTTTACCTCAATTAGTTAGTGCATGAAGAAATATTTTACCTTAATAATTTTCTTAAGAGGCTAACAGTGCAAAATATGGTCAGATATTTTACACAACATATTTGCAGTGCTCTGCCTTTTTCCTGATATGCCTCATGGTTTTCTGTCCATTTCTTTATACTTCTTACAGAGGAATAACTAATTACTCTCTGGGCATTTTATTGGTTACAAATTGTCATAACAATGCCACAGAATAAACAGTCAGCACAACAACATCAAGCAGGGAACCTAACTGGGTCAGCTGACATTGGCTGTGCTTTTCATATTCCCAACTTAGATGTCATCTAAGAAGTCCAATATTCTCTAACTAGTGTTTTATCATTGTTTAATATGATTGACTAGGCACATCTTCCTGAAAATAGGAAAAGACCTAATGTGAACAAAGAAAGCACAATATATCGAGACTGCTCAGAAACAGCCCACTGTCATATCTACCTTACCCCATTGGAATAACAAGTAACATTACATAAAACAATATGGGTCACATGATTCAGGGAAAATGTAGAATAAGAGTGATTAATGAAATTTTTCTGTCTTGCTTGTAATAGAGCATTCTCTCTGTTTCATGAAAATTAATTCTAAATTACTTCTTCAGTATTGTGAGCATGGGGTCATAAGTTATTCATATCCTTGCCTCAGAAATATGTAATTAATAGTCACAAACCTACAACAGATGGAAAAATTCATTCCTCCCTCTGTTGCCTGCCTATGAATCTTGTTTCTCTAACTGGACTGCCTCATCTGACCTCAGTGGGAAAGAATGTACCTAGTCCAGCAGTGACTTTCTGTTCCAGGGTCATTGGTACCCAGTTGAACCTCCCACTTCTCAGAAGAGAAGGGAGGAGGATGGGGGATGTGCTGTGTGATGAGGGGGACAAGGCAAAGAAGGGAGCCATGATCAGGTTGTAAAATGAGTGAATGAGTGAATGAATGAATGAATGAATATGTAACTATGTGAAGAATCTAAATGTTTTATCATTTATAAAAATAGATTTTAAGAAATTGTAAAAGTTCTTGTACCTAATGAATGGTTAAAATATTTATTCTTTACAAAAACATTAACAATTATAAACACCAAACATGCAACATCTTAGAAACTAAATGAAAAAGCAATTTATTTGACTCCAAGAAACTGTTAGTTTACATTTTTGCTGGTAAATAGTTTCAGAATTGTAATTTTCAGTCATGCTATTGAAAATAGGGTCATTGATTCCAATATTTTTATTATATGTACAATAGTCAATCATTTATAAAAATAAATACATATCACATTTTTTTCTTTTAATGATCAATACTTAGTTTCTGTATGAAAAATGTAGGCCAGTTTTATAAGTCTTCATCTCACGTAAGTACAGTCTTCTCCCCAGTAATCAGAAGATACAGCTTGCATGGAACTAAGCTGTAAATACAGCCTCTCTCCCTTCCCAGCTATCAGACAAAATGATAAATGACTGGACATACCCTAGAGTGCATTCACAACACTGTTGCATACTGATACAAGACCTATTGGTGGTCTGGAACAGATGCAATTTCTGTCTTGAATTTAGATATGACTTGACTTAGAAAAATAAGCCACTGCTGAAAGAAGTTTATGTTACATATGGTTTCAGTTATTAGTGAAGTGTGCCTTTAAAAGGGATTTAAATGCTTACTTCTTCATTTTTACATATTCTTCTCTTCTTCTAATTATATAGAGTTCAGATGATTTAGTTTGTGCATTTTTTAAGTTAAATAAATGAAATTGCTTCAGAAATATTTCATATTCATAAACAAAGAAAAACTGTTTGGTGTTGACATGTGGTTGGATGCAAGATACATCTTATATAATCAGTTATAAAAGCTGCATTGATCACTGTTTCTAGCCTGTCTTAGGAGATGTGTGGAAAATGAGAACTCTGTACAATGCTGAGAATAGAATGAATTTCCACAATCTTATAATAATAAATATCACTTAGATACTAGGAACTAGCATCTAGAAGAGATAAAGATGGAAACAGATTTTAATTAAAGTTAGAGCATTATTAAACCATAAACAAAAAAATTTAACATTTTTCATCGTTTTGGGGTGACTGAATAAAACTTAGACAGAATATTACTGAAGAGATAAAATATCAGACTACCTGTTTGTAGATATAAAACTATATTATGCAAAGATATAACCAAGTACCCAGGAAATACTGGGAAGAAGATGCAAAATAAAGCCTAATATATCTTGACAATTTTTGACTATTCCTCTGATTATATACCTCCTGTATATAACAAGGTGTATATATTACAGGGTTTCTATCTTCAGTGGATTCATGAGATGGATAAAACTCATCAGTAAAGGTTACTAACTACCACCTTATTCTTTTCTTTTATTACCTTCTCTATTAATTTATTCTAGTGAATACATTTCTTCCTCAAAAACAATGAAGTAATAAATGATACAGAAGGATGAAGAATGTATATCTCTTTAGGCTATTTACTAGATGATCTCTTCAAATGACTGGCTAGATGTTTAAAACTATAGAAAATTATTGTGGACTATTAAAGAATCAGTTCTGACTTATTATACTGACAGCTGACATCTGGTTGGATCTGTCTAATTGAAACGTAATTGATTTCTTACTCTATCCATTTTTGATACACTTTTATACCTTTAAACTTTTTAAAATTTTATTTGTTTTTATGCTTTAATCCTTTTTTTACAGTCCAGAATTCTTCCTTTTCCTGGTCTGCCCCCGAATGCTCCCCAAATCATACCTCCTCCATGAGGATGTCCCCACCCTATCAGGGTCCACTCCCAACTTTCTAGGGTCTCAAATCTCTTGCAGGTTAGGTACATCTTCTCTTACAGAGACTAGGCCAGCCAGTCCTCTGCTCTGTTTCAAGGGCTTCATATTAGCTGGTGTATACTGCATGGTTGGTGGCTCAGTAGCCATGAGATCTCAGGTTCCAGGTCAGTTGAGACTGCTGGTCTTCCATTACTGATGCTCTGATGTGCTTGCAGACAGAAGCCTAACATGGCTGCCCCTTGAAAGACCCAATAATCAGCTGAAAGTATAATATGGAGATACAAGCAGCCAATCAGTGAAAGGAAGCCTGGGACCCCTGTGGTTGAATTGGGGAAAAGCTGGATTAAGCCCTTTTTAAACATTTCTTGTTTTTGAGAACTTTCCACTTATGTTAGGGTATATTTGAAAAGATAAATTGGCTGTGTACAAAAAAATAACTGAACAATAAAACCCACTATTTACTTATTGTTTTAAACCATTGTAAACTTTTCAAAAATATTATATTCCAAAGATGACTCACACTTACATTCAGAATACTTAATGCTTTTTTTCTTTTTCTTTTTTGTTTGAGACCTGCAATTTTTTTTAATGGTCAACAAATGCAGTGTTAGATAATATGTACATACTCCATATCCATGTGGGAGACATTCACCTGTGTTCATGAGTTATTTCCTTGATACAAATGTAAAGGTGGCCCACCCTAGTATTATTTAGTCCTCGACTTTCTCTCTCTCCCTCTCTTCTTTCTTTTCTCTGCTCTGAGTCTCTTTGCCCCACTCCACCCCTCAGTATGGTTTAGCTGAAATTTACTTTTCTTTAACTTGCTTCTGTTTATTAGTATTTCCTTTGGTCAAGGGAAGCTAAATGCTATTTTTTTTTCAAATGAAAATATTTTTAGATTTAACTTCATACTGATACTATGTCAACATGCCTAAATGTTTATTTATCTCTGTATATTCCTTCCTTGTTCACAGCACAACCATTTAACTTTTCCATTACTTGGTCACACATTTTTTCGGTGTTCTAGTTATAATTTTAACCCTTCTAAGTTTTAAAACTATGAAGTCTTAATGCCTGTACTGTAACCTCTTCAACTGCATTGTCATTGTATATATTTTTAACTGAGTGGTACATATTATATGGAGACTACTGTAAGGTAGAAGCAATAGATGGATATTGATCAGCAAAGTGAAATACAAAGACAAAAATATGAAGGTGGAAGCTGAATACAGAGGTCATTGCAAAATGACTCAGCACAAAAGTGTCACTATAGAATACTGCTGATGTAGAGCTGAGGGGCCAGCAGGAATAAAAAAAAAACAGCTAC